>NC_138867.1:73838411-74485411 GCF_965194805.1 Balaenoptera borealis
CTAATCTTCTATAGTCCCATGTTTTACTGACTTACTATTTTACAGTTTCACGTATCAGTTCTTGACTTTCCACTACAAAGGCCAGCAGGGCAGGAAATCCAACTTAATAAATATGCCACTCTCAATTATCTCTTTGGTTTGATCACATTTTAAGATAAACACTTCATACAAAATAAATGAAAATAATAAAAACTAGATGTATACATATATTCTGATTATATTTCCGTAATATAGTGTGAAGAGTCCAAACTCTAGAGTCAGGCATACCTTGATTTGAATCCTAGCCCTAGCACCATCTAGTTGTGTGATGTGGGGCAAATTATTAGCCTTTCTGAGTCTCAGTTTTCTGATATGTAGAAAGTGAGTAATAGCAGTACCTACCCTCATTAAATTATTGTGAAGATTAAATGAAGTAAGGTATGTAAAATGTTTAGCTAAACATCTGGCACATATTAAGCAATCAGTTCATAAATACAATTAATTATTATTTAAGTGAAAATTTCATACCTAACTCCTTTTAAATCAGAATTTTCTTGAGAAAAAGCATCCACCTTTTAAATCTTTTCTTCAGAAATAAAGTGATCCTTTATGCTGTATTGCTATATCTAACCAGATTATTTCCCTATCCCAAAGTTTAACTGCATTATTATGTTAGAATGCTCGTTACGTAAACTGCTCTAAGTAATTTCAATGCTTATGGATATATCATCACATTATATGCAGTTGCCTACAATTTACAGATTTTAATTTAGTTACTAAATAGTAGGAAATTCTGATTAAGAATTCACCAGAGGGAGGAAATCAAATTGAAGGGAAGTCTGTATCATGGGCCATTTAGCTGAATTAAACCCAGCTTCCATGGGATGGTACAGAGAATGATTAGAATGCTACATCTCCGGTTACTACAAACATCAAGTTGATTACCACCCAATCTACGTCTCTTCCTTTTCACACTCACTACCCATGACTTCAGAGCATTTCAATAATGAAACTCAACAGGGAGAAAAACTGTTTGAGCGTTTTCCTTCACCTTGTGTAATCTCGTTCAGCTAACTAACATATACTGAAGTTGCCCCCAAATGACACCATTGAGAAAGATGGAGAAATGGGAACATGAAGCAAAAGGAGTGAGAGAGGGAAGGAGGCAGGGGGAGAGATCACAGGCCACAAATCATATAAGTATAAAAATCAATGAAAATTCATTATAAAATAATACAGAAAAATGTTTAGTTTTATTTACTTTGCTCTGAACCCTACTCTTCAAGGTGCTTTATTGTTTTGCTGTTTAGAAAGTGCTAAGAGATTTCGACAACAGAAGTACTTCACTATTTTATTAAAGATCATTTTTAAATGAGCACTGAGCAATTTATAGAAAAATCTATGTTCTCTTCGGCTCATGTGATTCAGCCCTACCTGTGAAAGGTTCAATAAACTGTTATTGCTTCATATTACTGAATAGTTGCAACTATGAAAACAAAAATATAAGTTTCACTTTTCCATCCATTCTTCACATTTCCCCCAGCTTTCTCTCTCATCTCCTTCTAAAGCTTTATTCTTATTTCCTTCATATTTACTTTCACTATGTATCAGTACATTCACATTATTTAAACAGTGTTTTCAGATCAAAGCACGAGTCTTCATCTGAAGTGTATAGGTTTCTGCTGTGTTTAGCAATTTAAGCTCGGTGCTTTGTGACCACCTAGACGGGTGGGAAAGGGAGGGTAGGAGAGAGGCTCAAGGGGGAGGGGATATGGGGATATATGTATATGTATAGCTGATTCACTCTGTTATACAGCACAAACTAACACAACATTGTAAAGCAATTATACTCCAATAGAGATGTTAAAAAAAAAAGGAAAAAAAGCAGCTTTGACAGGTTCATATTTTTCACTGTTCAGTTTCACTTACTAGGTACAACTGAAGAAACTTCAGATGCAAAAGCAGCATAATGTATACAAACTGTATTTTTTCCCATCAAATCACACATTGAAATGGTTGGCTGATTGCCTAAGAATCAATTATCAGAATTTTTTTAATTTTAAGAACTTCATCTTTGAATATAAAAATTGAAAATATTTTTCTCTTCTAAGTTTTTAGTTTTTGCTTATAAACTTTAAGTCAAAAACAGAAGTAGTAGCGTCTGTTGTTTCTGCCTAATAATTAGTACAGGCTGCAGGGTTACAAAGGTTAACACAAGGAAATCATTTGTTTCTTCCTACACATAGGAATATGAAAACACTTTTCAATGTAAACATACTTGAGATGCTGAGGTATACTGTGAGGAGTTAAACTGTGGGTCTTTTGTAAATTCACTTGTTTGCCTGACAAACAAGGGCATGTTTCAAAGGCTGTCTATGCCTGGAAGCTTATACCAGAAAGAATCTGTTTTTTTCTTTTTCTTTCTTTCTTTTTTTTTTTTTTTTTTTTTTTTTAATGTGGGTTTGGGACCCTGGGGTGATGATAATATGTATTATGAATGAAGTACAGAAATTTGGAAGAGTGAAGGAGAAAAATTATTTTTCCAGTTATAATACAAATTGGTTATTGCTCGTTCCTCCAAAGACCAAAATACCGTAACTACTGGGAAGTCAACGAAATTATTTTCCAGTTTTGTGAATTGACACAGCAGAATAGGAGATCTTCATTTAAAATCTTTCGCAGTCAAAATAAACCCATCAGGGCTTCAGTATTTGGTTAGCAGTGTTTTGATCTTTGAGAAGGAACATACAAATTAGAATTATTTGGAGACCCACTCACCGCAAAGTGACCAGTTAGTTTTTATGGAGTCTAGATTAGTGCTAGCATAGCAACACCTACTGGTACGTTTATGAAGTAAAGTTGAAACCATCATGACCAGAAATCGGTTCCTCCATCTTAATGAGAAAAATTACAACCTAATTTTTACCTGAGACGTCTATGTATGAAAACGACTGCTTCCAAACAAAAGAATGGAAAGGAAAACTACAGCTGTGGAAGAAAAATAACTTGATGTTTAGAGTGCCACCAAGGCAACTGTTACACTTCTCTGCAAACTGAATTTGCCATTCAGCCTGCTTCTAAAAATTATGTCATGTAGTTCATGGTTGAGACTGACCCTTCCCTTCCCCCTCTTCCTGCTCCTTGGCTTCCTCCTCCTCCTCCTCCTCCTTCATACTTTGTTTAAAGGGAGTCGCACAGTTACAGGAAACCATTCACAAGAGTACTGAATGGACTGAAGCAAGCTGAGAGGCATCACGTTTATTTTTACCACAGATATGAAGTCTAGTCACCAAACAATGAATAATACAGCATGTAATGTCAGAGTCTGCCAGCTCTACCAACTCCTAAACAACATCTTAACTTAAAGAGACATTCAGGAACAGCAAGGATCACAAAAAATAGAGCTGCAGAGGGTATAATAAGAACCAAAAGGAAAATACAGTCAGATTGCTACTAATCCCAAAGTTCAGTAGAATTTGACTTTGCCAATATTTAGAAAAGCCATAGCTCCTGTTTAAACCCCTCTGCTCTGTAATAATTCCTTGAAAAAACAGCCCCAGGAAAGTAAGCAAGAAGCCATGTGCTGCCGGTTAACCAAGCTGTAGGCCTGGACACTGACTGGCTGACCCTCTGCCTTCTCAAAAAAGGCAACAATTAGTCTTTGCTCATCAACGAGTGAGCCACTGAAGGAGTTTAGGAGGTGGGCCATATGAACTCTGTACTAATCCTTGAAAGCCAAGGCCTGAGGGAAAGTAAAGAGTATCTGAACTGCGGCAAGTCTGGTCAGTCTCTAAAACCCTGAAATAAAAATCCTTTCCCTCCTAGATAAGGTGGTAATGTTTGCTTTCCGTCTTCAAGGGTTATATAAATTGAGTGTCTGCTATTCCTAGTCTGTGCAGTTCTACCTTTCAGTTAAGATGGACTCCATAACAGTTTTATTTCTTTAGTTAATGATGTAGATACATCCACAATCCCTGTAGAAAATATTTAAGTGTCCTACTTGGTTTGAATCTACTGAGATTGATGGACTCTTGGAGAACACTAGAAAAGTTTGTGTTCCCAAAACATGTGAGTTTCGTACACAGCTGGAATAAGTCTAGACCTTTATCACCTGATGCCTGGCTTCCTGGGGCCACCTCCTAATTGCTCCCTCTAATATTAGTCTTACTCCCTTTCTGAACATTCCTGGCAGATTTATTTGTGTAAAATACTTCTTTCACTGAGTCATGTCCCTTCTCAGAAACCTTAGTTGCTCATCTTGCCAAAGAATTTTCACACTCCATAGCTTAATGTTCTGTTTTCCAGACATGGGCCCCAACCTTCTCTTCAACCATGGTTCTCACCAGCCCTTTAACACAGACCTTCCTCTCCTGTCAAGCTGACCAGCAGGTTAATCAGCCCTTTGCTCATGCACACATTCATTAGTACTGCCTCCATGCCTCAAGTCTTGGTGTTTGCCTCCCCCTTCTCTGTTACTATCACTTCTGTCCCCTCACCGCCCCACCAGTGCTTTCTCCATTCCCTCTTTCAAAATCTTCTAGAAACCTCTATATAGACCTCAATTTTTATTCCAGCCCCACACGAAGAATTCCTCTGATTTCCTTCCTAAGTTTTCTCTGTTCCAGACATATACTATCTTACAATTTAACTTTCCGTGTGTGTATTCCTTCTTCCAAATATGGCAACAAACTCCTCTAGAATAGGGATGGAACTTTACACTTTTATATATCCTACATAACTCCAAATACAATATACTAATCGAGAGGTGAAAAAAGGGAAGAAAGTTAAAAGCCACAAAAATTACTAGAAAAATAAACTCTGAGATACCATCTAGAATGAAAAGTAACTCACATTTTCAAGCACTTTCACATACGTTTTCTCATTGAGTAAAGTATTACTATCTCAAAATAGAGCCAGAAAATTCAGGAAACTCTCACAGTTTCCACAGGATAAGAAAATAGAAAGGGTGGTGGAATTGGAAGGTGGGGTACCTATAATACCTTTTCAATGATTCAGTAATACTTAATTCAAGGAAGATCCACCTCCTGAGATACTGCCCTGGCATATTTTCTGTAACTTAAGGTTAAATCACTGCATTTTTCTTTGTTTTTTATTGTGGCTATATATATATATATATATGTGTGTGTGTGTATATATACACACACACATATATATATATATATATATCTCACTGCATATTTTAAGAGTGGTTACTTTGTAATTCAGACCTCCCTAGTTTTCCTCACTGAATGTTTCTTTTTCACACAAAAAACTTTATTTCTTTGGACTTTTGTACTTACCTATTAGGAACATATGTTGGGAAAAAACTGGGGAGTTCTTTTACAAACTGCGTTAGAGGCTCAGGGGACAACAGATGTAAAAATATACTCTTCAAATATAAACCACTCTACAAATTCCATTTATTTTTATTATTGCTGCAGTTATTCTCATGTATTCTTAAAAGGTTAATTTTCCTCATAATAAAATGCATTTGGCATCTAGGCAATTATACTAAACCCTCTTTTAAAGAATATTAAAGGTCCTATACATTCCCATGGTTTGTTTTTTTCCTATCACATCTCAAATTGCTGTTACAGTGAAGTCAAATGTTATGTTAAACTAGGCCTGTGATGAACTTGCTTTCAGATGCTCTTTCAATGTCCTATTTCCTTCCAGTCATCCGTTTGAAGCTAGAAACACTCAAGGTCCTCAAAGGGCAAAAGGTAATGAGTCATCTTCAGAGCCCTAGAGATCGACAGGGAAGCTGGGGGAGTTGAAGGAGGAAGGGTAGGGGAAGAGGAGGAGAAACACAGCCCTCATACCATGTAATTTCCATATAAACTCATATATGAACCAAAGTAATACACCTAAAAGCTAAACAAAGTCAGTACAAATGCTGTTAAAATAATTGACATTGAGGAAGATAAATAAGCTGCTGCCTATTGATCTGACTCCCTTTTGCCTGTTGGTTCTCACTTGACACCACACAATGACATTTCCCTTTGTGACCCCTGTGTCTTGATCTGGAAACCTAACCAGTCATTTCTCACTGAAGGAGAAAGAACAGTTTTGTTAACATCTGTTTTTCAGGTCTTTTATTTTCAAGTTCTTGTTGAAAACTCCTTGATCTGCCTACCAGGGAATTGGAGCACATACCATGTGCCTGCCACCTAAATCTCTTTTCTCTTTATTTGTTCTACAGAATATTGATTTAGATTTTGGCCTATTCGCATTGCTTTAAACTTTTAAACACTGGCTCTTATAGCTAGAGGAAACACTTTGCTGAAGCTACAATGATCACCCAAGAGAACTTACTGGGGAAACACATAGACCAAAATTAGCCCTTGGCTCTGAATGTACAGCTCCCATTGAAAGCAGTGGAAGCTGAACTCTTAGGATTTGAAGACACATTTTCCTTTACATTGAATATAAAGGCTTTTTGAAAAGGCTGGGTTTATCTGAGTTTTGTTAAAGAAGCTGAATTAGCTCTCTGTCATATTATAAAAAGAGAGGCAGCCATTGCTTCTCTAATTTGTCTTGTAAGGGTTCTTTTGATATCTAACAAAATTGCCAAGACACCCTTTTTTGTTTCTGTACACTGATCGTTTAATACTACAAAGGACTAGGCATTATACCAAGCACTTTCAGTCTTCTATAGCTCCTACAACATTTTACTATAACATTTCCTAATCCTTTACAACCAAAATAACAATAAAAACAGAGTAATATTTAGAATCAAGATGGGAGAAGGGGGAAATGATGGTTGAAAGCAAGCAGTCTGAGTCTCTGATGAAAGAAGAATTTTAAGTTCTGACTTTACCAACTGACGACTACCATAAATCCTCTCACTCTCCAGAAAGGTCTTTGATTCTGCTGTGGATAGTGCCGTTGAGAAAGATCAGATTTCCAAATGCCTCACCTTAAAACTGATCTTACTACTGAAATACTCAGGATGAATTAACTGGCACAAACTGACCCTAAGAGTCTGTGGCTCCAAACGTTCTGAAAGAGGCAAGTGCTGTGCATGTGCTGACCACAGGAAACCTCTGCACCAGCATGAGTCCTCCCACAGCATGACTGTACAACACAGCACTTCTCCAGGGCTCATCCGGAGGCTAACACAGTGCCATCAGGTTGCTAGTTTACTCAGGAGAACCTTACCCTGGTTTCCCCATCTGTCCACAAACATAAAATGCATATTGTATACTTTGAGGTAAGTAAGGGCAACAGCCACGCCTCACTTCCTTTTGCATCTTCCATCCCTAACATAATTCCTGCACAGAAGCAATTAGTGTTTATTAAAGTTTAATGAATGATGAATGAGAGATGCCAGATGACACAGGGTACCTTATAAGTTCATTAAAAAAACAAACCTGAAAGACCCTGAGATAACTTAATCCAGTTCTCTACTTATAAAGTAAGATTATACTTATACCAATAGGCACAGCTAAGTGATAGAGCAATTTGGGGAGCACAGAGACGGGAACCTGACCTAGCCTAAGAGGGTCAGAGAAGATTTCCTGGAAGCCTTGAGTCTTGAATTGAGTCTTTAAAATTATAAGAGGTGTGTGTATGCGTGTATAGGTACTCCAAGCAAAGACAACATTCAAGCCAGAGGACAGATCACGAACAATGCATACACAGAGCAGGAATCTGTGTAACAAACATGAGTCAGGCTGTGGAGAAGAATTAGCCTAGAGAGGTTGGGAGAGACCAGACAATCAGGAACCTTGGCTGGCAAGTCAAGGGGTTGCAAATTTTCCTGTAAGCAATGGGTAACCACTGAAAGGCTTCAGGCTAGAGATGACAGGGCTGAATGCATTTTAAGTAGCTCACTCTGGCTGGTTGTTGGAGGATGGTGTTAGGAAGAACAGGCCTGAAGATATGTAAGTGGATGTTGCAGATGTCACAGTCATTCAGGTGAGGGAAAATGAAGGCAAAAACAGGGAAGTGGTAGTAAGAAAAATGTTAAAAAGTGGAGTCAACAGGTCTTGGTGAGTGATTATATGGGGCAGAAGGGGAATCGGAGTGTTGAAAATGGGAAAGAAACAAAGAGTAGTAAGTCAAAGGTTTATGACTTGGGTGACTAGCTGGCTAATGTCTCCATCAAATGAAAAAGAGAATACAAAAACGAGAGCAGATTGTGTGAGAAGAAACATGGGTAAAATGATGAGAGTGTCATGTCATCAAAAACAAGGGAATAAAGCATTTTAAGAAAAAGAGAGTACTGTAAGTAATTGGGAGTACATTGAGCAAGCAGACATCATGGAATGCAATCATATAGATAACTTGATCTTGTCTCTTGACTGGTCCTTTAAGTTTGCTCAGTGAACCTTGCAAGTCTTCCCCACTTGGTAAAAATCTATGAATCTTATGACTTTTCTGCTTATTTTCAGGTAATAGAAACTACAATCACCTTAAGTCACAAATACTTTTTTCTCTTTTTACTTCTTATTTTGAAATAATTATGTATTCACAGAAGGTTGCAGAGAGGCCCCGTGTACCCTTCACCTAGTTCCCCCCAATGGTTACATCTTATATAACTATAGTATGGTATCAAAACCAGGAAATTGATATTGATACAGTCTGTGTGTAGAGTCCTACATCACTATCACTTGTAGATTTGTGTAACCACCACTGCAATCACACTATCAAACTATTCTATTACCACAAAGATCTCCCTTAGGTTACCCCTTAATTGTCACACCAACGCCCTTCAACCACCACCCCTAACCCTTGACAACCACTAATTTTCTTTTTATTTCCATAATTTTGTAAATTCAAGAATATATTTAATGTAACCTTTTGAGATTGGCTTTTTTCATTAGGCCTAATGTCCTTGAGATCCACTGAAGTAGTTGCATATATAGTTTATTGCTTTTTATTGCTGAGCAGTAGTCCACGATAATGGATGTACCAGTCTGTTTAATCATTCACCTATTGAGAGCCATTTTGGTTGTTTCCAGTTTCTTAGTATGATGAATAAAGATATGAACGGTCATATACACATTTCTGTGTGCACATAAGTTTTCATTTCTCTGGGACTGCTGGGTCATACAGTAAATGTATGTCTTTTTTTTTTTTTTTTTTAAACAAACTGCCTAACTATTTTTCAAAATGGCTGTACCACTTTACAATTCCAGCAGGAATATATGAGATCCAGTTTCTCTTCATCCTAGACAGCTTTTGGTGTTATCACTATGTTTTCAGTGTTCTAATAGGTGTGTGGTGATACCTCACCATGGTCTTAGATTTGCATTTCTCTAATGCCTAGTTATGATCAATATATTTCCATGTATTTATTTGTAATCCATTTATCCTCTCCAGTGAAATGCCTGTTCATGTCTTTTACCCATTTTCTAATTGAATTGTTTGAATTCTTTTTACTATTGCTTTTTTTTTTTAATAGATCTTTATTGGAGTGTAACTGCTTCACAATACTGTGTTAGTTTATGTTGCACAACAAAGCAAATAAGCCATATGCATACTCACATCCTCATATCCCCTCCCTCTTGAGCCTCCCTCCCATCCTCCTGATCCCACCCCTCTAGGTCATGGCAAAGCTCCAAGCTGTTCTCCCTGTGCTATGCTGCTGCTTCCCACCAGCCAACTATTTTACATTCAGCAGTGTATATATGTTGATGCTACTCTCACTTCGCCCAAGCTTTGCTCTCCCACCCCATGTCCTCAAGTCCATTCTCTATATCTACCTCTTTATTCCTGCCCTGCAACTAGGTTCATCAGTACCACTTATTTTTTTTAGATTCCATATATATGCGTTAGCATCCGGTATTTGTTTTTCTCTTTCTGACTTACTTCACTCTGTATGACCGACTCTAGGTCCGTCCACCTCACGACAAATAACTCAATTTCAGTTTTTTGTGGCCAAGTAATATTCCGCTGTATATATGTGCCACATCTTCTTTATCCATTCATCTGTCGATGGACATTTAGGTTGGTTCCACGTCCTCACTATTGTAAATAGTGCTGCAATGAACATTGTGGTACATGTCTCTTTTTGAATTATGGTTTTCTCAGGGTATATGCCCAGTAGTGGGATTGCTGGCTAATATGGTAGTTCTATTTTTAGTTTTTTAAGAAACCTCCATACTGTTTTCCATAGTGGTTGTGTCAATTTACATTCCCACCAACAGTGCAAGAGGGCTCCCTTTTCACCACACCCTTTCAGTCATTTATGGTTTCTAGATTTTTTGATAATGGCCATTCTGACTGGCATGAGGTGATACCTCATTGTAGTTTTGATTTGCATTTCTCTAATAATTAGTGATGTTGACCCTCGTTTCATGTGCCTCTTGGCCACCTGTATGTCTTCCTTGGTGAAATGTCTATTAAGGTCTTCCGCTCATTTTTTAACTGGATTGTTTGTTTTATTGACATTGAGCTCCATGAGCTGTTTGCATATTTTGGAGATTAATCCTTTGTTGTTTCATTTGCAAATATTTTCTCCCATTCTAAGGGTTGTCTTTTGTCTTTTTTATGGTTTCCTTTGCTGTGCAAAAATCTTTTAAGTTTAATTAAGTCCCATTTGTTTGTTTTTGTTTTTATTTCTGTTACTCTAGGAGGTGGACCAAAAAAGATCTTGCTGTGGTTTATGGCAAAGAGTGTTTTTCCTATGTTTTCCTCTAAGAGTTTTATAGTGTCTGGTCTTACATTTAAGTCTTTAGTCCATTTGGAGTTTATTTTTGTGTATGGTGTTAGGGAGTGTTCTAATTTCACTCTTTTACATGTAGCTGTCCAGTTTTCCCAGCACCACTTATTGAAGAGGCTGTTTTTTCTCCATTGTATGTTCTTGCCTCCTTTGTCATAAATTAGGTGCCCATATGTGCGTGGGTTTATCTCTGGGCATTCTATCCTGTTCCATTGATTTATATTTCTGTTTTTGTGCCACTACCATATTGTCTTGATTACTGTAGCTTTGTGGTATAGTTTGAAGTAGGGGAGCCTGATTCCTCCCCAACTCCGTTTTTCTTTCTCAAGATTGCTGTGGCTATTCGGGGTTTTTTGTGTTTCCATACAAACTGTAAAATTTTTTGTTCTAATTATGTGAAGAATGCCATTGGTAGTTTGATAGGGATTGCACTGAATCTGTAGACTGCTTTGGGTAGTATAGTCATTTTCACAATATTTATTCTTCCAATCCAAGAACATGGTATATTTCTCCATCTGTTTATGTCATCTTTGATTTCTTTCATCAGTGTTTTATAGTTTTCTGAGTACAAGTCTTTCGCCTCTTTAGGCAGGTTTATTCCTAGGTATTTTATGCTTTTTGTTGAAATGGTAAATGGGAGTGTTTCCTTAATTTCTCTTTTTGATTTTTCGTTGTTGGTGTATAGGAATGCCAGAGATTTCTGTGCTTTAATTTTGTGTCCTGCAACCTTACCAAATTCATTGATGAGTTCTAGTAGTTTTCTGGTGGCATCTTTAGGATTTTCTATGTATCGTATCATGTCATCAGCAAACAGTGACAGTTTTACTTCTTTTCCAATTTGTATTCCATTTATTTCTTTTTCTTTTCTGATTGCTGTGGCTAGGGCTTCCAAAACTATGTTGAATAAGAGTGGTGAGAGTGGACATCCTTGTCTTGTTCCTGATCTTCGTGGAAATGCTTTCAGTTTTTCACCATTGAGTATAATGCTTGCTGTGGGTCTGTCATATATGGCCTTTATTATGCTGAGGTAGGTTCTCTCTATCCCCATTTTCTGGAGAGTTTTTATCATAAATCAATGTTGAATTTTGTCAAAAGCTTTTTCTGCATCTACTCAGCTGTAGATGTTAATGTGGTGTATCACATTGATTGATTTGCATATATTGAAGAATCCTTGCAGCCCTGTGATAAATCCCACTTGATCATGGTGTATGATCCTTTTACTGTGCTGTTGGATTCTGTTTGCTAGTATTTTGTTCCGTATTTTCCCATCTATGTTCATCAGTGATATTGGTCTATAATTTGATTTTTTTGTGATATCTCTTTCTGGTTTTGGTATCAGGGTGATGGTGGCTTCGTAGAATGAATTTGGGAGTGCTTCTCCTTCTGCAATTTTTTGGAAGAGTTTGAGCAGGATCGGTGTTAGCTCTTCTCTAAATGTTTGATAGAATTTTATTTGTTGGAAGATTTTTAATTACAGTTTCAATTTCATTACTTGTGATAGGTCTGTTTATATTTTCTAAGTCTTCCTGGTTCAGGCTTGGAAAATTGTACCTTTCCAAGAATTTGTCCATTTCTTCATGTTTGTCCATTTTATTGGCATATAGTTGTAGTAGTCTCTCATAATCCTTTGTATTTCTGCAGTGTCCATTGTGATTTCTCGTTTTTCATTTCTAATTTTATTGATTTGCATCCTCTCCCTTATTTTCTTGATGAGTCTGGCTGAGGGTTTATCAATTTTGTTTATCTTCTCAAAGAACAAGCTTTTAGTTTTATTGATCTTTGCTACTGTTTTCTTCATTCCTATTTCATTTATTTCTGCTCTGATCTTTACCATTTCTTTCCTTCTACTTACTTTGGGTTTCCTTTGTTCTTCTTTCTCTAGTTGTTTTAAGTGTAGGGTTACATTGTTTATTTGAGATTTTCCTTGTTTCTTGAGGTGAGACTGAATTGTTATAAACTTCCCTCTTAGAACTGCTTTTGCTGCATCCCATAGGTTTTGGGTTGTCGTGTTTTCATTGTCATCTGTTTCTATGTATTTTTTTATTTCTTCTTTGATTTCTTCAATGATCCCTTGGTTATTTAGTAGCACACTGTTTAGCCTCCATGTATTTGTGTTTTTTACAGTTTTTTTCCTGTAACTGATTTTCAATCTCATAGTGTTGTGGTCAGAAAAGATGCTTGATACGATTTCAATTTTCTTAAATTTTCCAAGGCTTGATGTGACCCTAGATGTGATCTATCCTGGAGAATGTTCCGTGTGCACTTGAGAAGAAAGTGTATTCTGCCACTTTTGGGTGGAATGTTCTATAAATATCAATTAGATCTCTCTGGTCTATTGTGTCATTTAAAGCTTGTGTTTCCTTATTTATTTTCTGTTTGGGTGATCTGTCCATTGGTGTAGGTGGGGTGTTAAAGTCCCCTACTATTATTGTGTTACTGTCAATTTCTCCTTTCATGGTTAGCATTTGCCTTATGTATTGAGGTGCTCCTGTGTTGGGTGCATAAACATTTATAATTATTATATCTTCTTCTTGGATTGATCTCTTGATCATTATGTAGTGTCCTTCTTTGTCTCTTGTAATAGTCTCTATTTTAAAGTATATTTTGTCTGATATGAGAATTGCTACTCCAGCTTTCTTTGATTTCCATTTGCATGGAATATCTTTTTCCATCCCCTCACTTTCAGTCTGTATGTGTCCTTAGGTCTGAAGTGGGTCTCTTGTAGACAGCATATATATGGGTCTTGTTTTTGTATCCATTCAGCCAGTCTATGTCTTTTGGTTGGAGCATTTAATCCATTTACATTTAAGGTAGTTATCGATATGTATGCTCCTATTACCATTTTCTTAATTGTTTTGGGTTTGTTATTGTAGGTCTTTTCCTTCTCTTGTGTTTCCTGCCTAGAGAAGTTCCTTTAGCATTTGTTGTAAAGCTGGTTTGGTGGTGCTGAATTCTTAGCTTTTGCTTGTCTGAAAAGCTTTTGACTTCTCCATCGAATCTGAATGAGATCCTTGCTGGATAGAGTAATCTTGGTTGCACCTTTTTCTCTTTCATCACTTTAAGTATCTACTGCCACTCCCTTCTGGCTTGTAGAGTTTCTGCTGAAAAATCAGCTGTTAACCCTATGGGGATTCCTTGGTATGTTATTTTTTGTTTTTCCCTTGCTGCTTTTAATATTTTTTCTTTGAATTTAATTTTTGTTAGCTTGATTAATATGTGTCTTTGTTTTTCCTAGGGTTTATCCTGTATGGGACTCTCTGTGCTTCCTGGACTTAGGTGACTATATCCTTTCCCATATTAGGGAAGTTTTCGACTATAATCTCTTCAAATATTTTCTCAGACCCTTTCTTTTTCTCTTCTTCTTCTGGGACCCTTATAATTTGAATATTGGTGCATTTAGTGTTGTCCCAGGGGTCTCTGAGATTGTCTTCAATTCTTTTCATTTTTTTTTCTTTATTCTTCTCCTTGGCAGTTATTTCCATCATTCTGTCTTTCAGCTCACTTATTCGTTCTTCTGCCTCAGTTATTCTGTTTTTTATTCCTTCTAGTGTGTTTTTCATTTCAGTTATTGTGTTCTTCATCTCTGTTTGTTTGTTCTTCAGTTCTTCTAGATCTTTGTTAAACATTTCTTATATTTTCTCAATCCCTGCCTCCATTCTATTTCCAAGATTCTGGATCATCGTTACTGTCATTACTCTGAATTCTTTTTCAGGTAGGTTGCCTAGTTCCTCTTCATTTATTTGGTCTTGTAGGTTTTTACCTTGCTCCTACATCTGTGACATAGTTTTTTGCCGTCTCATTTTATTTATTTATTTTTTAAGAGTGGGATTGTGTTCCTGTCTTACTGGCTGTTTGGCCTGAGGCTTCCAACACTGGAGTTTGGAGGCTATTGGGTAGAGTTGGGTCTTGGTGCTGAAATGAGGAACTGTGTGAGACCTCACTCTGATGATTATTCGCTAGAGTCTGAGGTTCTCTGTTAGTCCAGTGGTTTGGACTCAGAGCTCCCACTGCAGGAACTTCGGCCCAACCCCGGGCTCATGAAGCAAGATCCCACAAGCCTCGTGGGGTGGTAAAAAATAAATAAATAAATAACAAAGTAAAAAATAAAATTAGACTAGGAAACTAATAGATATGTTAGAAAGAATATAAAAATAAAAATATAGATGAATCAACAACTGGAAGGTACATCATACCGTAATAATAACAAAGAGGAGGAGGAAAAAGAAAAAACAGGGGGGGTGGGGGAAGGCCTTGGCTGTGGAGGATGGAGCCTAAGCAAGGGTGAGGTTTGGGCAGTAGGTGGGGCCAATGCTCAGGACCCACAGGGCTGGAAAAGGCCCTGGTCCTGTGGGGGATGTGGTTTAGGCTCAAGGAACAGAAGGAAACCAGGCATGCCCCCCACCCCTGGTCTCAGAGGGCAAGGGACCTCACCTGGGAGCCCAGCAGGCTTCCTGGGTTCAAGTGGGTGGGGCAAATGCTCTCCTCTCCTCTCCTGCTCCTCTGGTCTGGGAGGGCCCCTCCCACCTGCCTCTCCTGATCTTCCTGGCCTCCTTCCTGTGCCCCCAAGGTCCCACACAACCTGGACAGGGCTTTGGAGGGCAGAGGATCAGCCTGGGAGCTCAGCAGGCTCCCCAGGCCTGAGTGGGTGGGGCAATCCCCCTCTGCTCCTCTCCTGCTCCTCCCAGAGGGCCCCTCCCACCTGCCTCTCCTGATCTCCCCTCAGCCTCCCTCCTATGCCCCCAGGACCCACATGGCCTGGAGGGGGCTTTGGAGTGCAGGGCACTGGCCTGGGAGCTCAGCAGGCTCCCAAGGCCCAAGTGGGCAGGGCAATCGCCCTGTGCTCCTCTCCTGCTCTTCTCAGAGAGTCCCTCCCACCTGCCTCTCCTGATCTCGCCGGCCTCAGGGGCACCGATCCTGTCTGGCCTCCACTTCTCCTCCCCCCTCAGTCCCCCTACATCCTACCAGTTCACTTTGGGGCTCCTCCTGTCTCTTTGGGTGTCAGAGTCCCCCACCAGCGGCCATCAGGCATCCTAGCTATGGGGAGACACTAATTCCACATCTTCCCACACCACCATCTTGACTCCGCCTCCTGTTTACTATTGCTTTTTGAGAGTTCTTTACATATTCCAGATATGAACACTTTATCATATCTATGGTTTGCAAATATTTCCCTCCTAGTCTGTACCTTATCTTTTTATCCTCTTCAGTCTTACATAAAACAAATTTTTTTAAATTTGATGAAGTCCAATTTATTATTCTTTTCTTTTTTTCTTCCTTTTTTTATAAATTTTTTTATTTTTATTTATTTTTGGCTGCATTGGGTCTTTGTTGCTGTGCATGGGCTTTCTCTAGTGGTGGTGAGCAGGGGCTACTCTTCATTGTAGTGCGCGGGCTTCTCATTGTGGTGGCTTCTCTTGTTGCGGAGCGCGGGCTCTAAGTGTGCGGGCTTCAAGTGTTGTGGCACACGGGCTCAGTAGTTGTGGCTTGCAGGCTCGAGAGCACTGGTTCAGTAGTTGTGGCACATGGGCTTAGCTGCTCCACAGCATGTGGGATCTTCCAGGACCAGGGCTTGAACCCGTGTCCCCTGCGTTGGCAGGTGGATTCTTGACCACTGCACCACCAGGGAAGCCCTATTCTTTTCTTTTATGGATCGTGCTTATGGTATCGTATCTAGGAACTCTTCACCAAACCCCAGGTTTCAAAATTTTTCTTCTATTTATCGTCCAAAAGTTTTAGTTTTATATTTTAAATTTAAATCTGTGATCCATTTTGATTTAATTTTTGTAGGTATGAGGTTTACGTCAAGGTTCATATTTTTACCCACAAATAGCCAGTTGATCTAGCATTATTTGTTAAGAGGACTATCCTTCCTCCACTGAATTGCTCTTGCACCTTTATCAAGTATCATTTGGCCTTAGGATTTTTGTGGGACTATTTCTGAGCTTTCTGTTCTGTCCTATTAATCTGGAAGTCTCTCTCTACCATACATTCTTAAATGCTATAGCTATATAATAATTCTTGATACTGGGTTAAATGATTCTTTCTACTTTATTCTTCTTTTTCAAAATTGTTTTAGCAATAATAATACCTTTGCCTTCCCATATAAATTTTAGAAAACAAGCTTCTCTATATCTACAGAATTCTTCCTGGGATTGTGATAGGAACTGCATTAAAACTGTACATCAATTTGAGGAGAACTGACATGTTTACTATGTTTAGTCTCCCAGTCCATGAACACAGCACATCCACTGATTTAGATTTTCTTTGATTTCTTTCATCAGTATTTTGTAATTTATAACATAAAAGTCCTGAACATGTTTTAAGTTTACTATTTCTTTTTAAAATGATTTTAAATGATACTGTATTTTTAATTTGTTTTCACGTACTTATTCATATTATATCGAGGCACAATTTATTTTCGTATGTTGATTTTGTGGCTTTGTATCCTGTAACTTTGCTGAACACACTTATTAGTTCTAGGGTTTTTTTTTTGTTAGATTCCTTTATTTTCTACTTTATATTTTTAGATTCCTTTATTTTCTACTTTATATTTTTAGATTCCTTTATATTCTTTTAGATTCCTTTATATTCCTTTATTTTCTACTTTATATTTTTAGATTCCTTTATATTCCTTTAGATTCCTTTAGATTCCTTTATATTCATTTTCTACTTTATATTTTTAGATTCCTTTATTTTCTACTTTATATTTTCAGGTGTCTAGGGGCAACAGATTTTTTTCTGTCATATTTGACTGGGTAGAAAAGTAATTGTCTTAAAATTTTCTGTCTTGGTAGACTGATCCTTTGGTGATAAAGGGCAGGAATTTGTTGGTTGTGTGTTTTTGCTTTCGCTTTTTTTGATTTTTCTTTGTCTGCACCCTTTGGAATTTCTGGATTATTGACTCCTCTAGAAATGGAGAATTACCCAGTCTGTGATCTATGAAGCAAAAAGAAAACCCAAGGAACTCATCACCATGTCTCCCCTCAGGTCCCAAGTTCCCTAGCTGGTCTGCCTTCCTCTCTTTAACGTTCAGTCTACTTGTGTTTGTTTTATATATAATGGTCAGGACTTTAGCTCAACTTAATGAGAGGAATATGGGAAAGAATATCTACTCCATCCTTCTGGAAAAGGAAGTCATCCATATCACAACATTTTTATGTCTCAATTAAATTATTTAATTTTTAATTTTCCCAGCTGAGACCTCTAGTTCAGGAAAAGAAGAGTAGTTTCCTTCTTTCTCTCTCTTTCCCTCTCCCCCTCCTTCCTTCTCTGTCTTCATTTCAGGGTATCTATACTTCCATTGGCTAGATAAACACACTTCCCAGACCTTCTGTGGTTGAAGGCATTGGAGGAAAGAAAAAGAAATGGCATCATAACTCTCTAGAACAGGTGGATATTTAAAGTTGACTCTTTCTCTTAAAGTTGACTCAACCTCTTGGATGGAGGTTCTCCAGAATCTCTCCATCCAAGCCCCTCTGAATGCCACTCCTTTGTCATAGAAAGTACCTCCTCTTTAGCCACGTGCTGCTGATCACACCTCAACTGCAGATTCCAGGTAGTACACTCCACAGCCTCTTACTACAAGAGCTTCCCTATGGCAGGATCACTATTTACAAGTCCCTCCAAAACATTTCTACTCAGAGTTCCACATCTCCTCCTTAAAATCGAAATTCTTTTGGCTGCGATAGAGGAAAGATATGTTATCAAGGTACCTAGACATGGCCTCTATTTAGCTACCAAAGTTTTTAAATTTTTTCTCAGATGTAAACCTCATCTACTGTGTCCCTTCAACTTTAGGACACACTTACAAAACACTCCCCCACCAGTCTAGGATGGCAGTGGTGGGGGAGAGGAAAGGAATCACAACTCAGCTTTTTCCAAAGAAACCCTACTCACCAAATCACATCAAATTCTCAACCTCCACCTTTTCACATGTTCAAAATAAGCAAAGGGCTCACGAGTCCTAAAGTCAGGTCTCAATCATTTTCATTGAAAATATGCATCACGTGGTACCTCTCCCTGTCTTATATTACCATATCTTGACACTTGAGTCAAATTTTCCCATTTAACATCTTATTACAGTTACAATAAGGGCAAATTCAGCAGATGCTCTGTAAATATGAATGAATGTGGTATTACTGCATTTATTTAGCACTTCCATCAACTGATTAAAACAAAATGGAAGGCTCTTAGAATGGAATTGGATTTCTTCTCAATCTTAACTAAGATATCCATACACAGGATACACATAGTAGGCACTCAAATTGTGAATTACTGAATTGAGTTACAGTCAATAATGAAACACTATTGTTCAACCAAAGCTCAAGTAGCATATAACGAATTAGCTGGCATGCCATAATCATGTGTTATTGAAATTGTGATAATTTACTTATTATATGCAATGGGTTTCTGAAAAAACTACTCTTTCCATTAGGATTTCATTTTCAGCATTTTCTTGTCAGTAAAATCCTCACATCACTAATGTAACTTCTCATCACAGGCAGAATTGAATATTCATGCCTAGCTCAAATCACTGTTATTCTGGCCTGTTGCTTTTTTTTTTCCCCAGATAGTTAACCCATCATTTGTATGGAAAATTTATTACAGTTTGCCATTTATAGACTCTCTTTCAGTCTGTTCTATGAACTGTAAATGTGGTAGGAAATTGTATTGGATTATTATGGAGGGTGGGGACAGAAAAATTAGACACATAGTAATCTTATGTTTGTTCATAAGACGCTTATCATTCTTCCTACTTTTGCTGAATGTTCCTAGTAACAGAATTCTTCTACTAGTTATGTGTTCTTCTAAAGTTTTCCTATCATATTAATGAAGAATCTTATTAAAGTCCAAAACAAATTAACCAGTATAAGTTAATTTGTTTTGTTAACTTTCTATGAATACGGACAGGATGAACTGCTATGGTTTCAAATAACAAAAAAGTGTACTTCTCTTCTTACCTGACAAATAGACTTGCATTTTAATTTTTTATTAGATTATTTAGTAATAGACCAATAAATGTAGTCTAGCACTTTTTTGCAGAAGTAATGAATTCTTTGTAATATGAGATTTTCATGACAGCTCTCTGCTATTAATAAACTTTGCTGAGAGTATAGAGAGAAGGGTGAGGTTGGTTTGAGAATTACTGGATCTGCAGATTAGTGAAATGAATGAGTCAAGTTCTACTATATCAAAAATATTATCCATATTAATTTGTATGCTAAACAGTTTATAGTGATTCTGTCCAGCAGCAGCAGAAGCCACCATTAATTCTAGTGATAACCCAGGGCTGGTATTTTCCTCTACCAGGCAACCTGTGAAAACAAGCCCAAATTATTGTTGAAGCTGAATATTAATTAGGCTCTCTCTTGCCCTGTGACTTCCCCAAATAATTCTCTGATAGTTAGGCAACCATTAAATGGCTAAGTATGCCCTGAAACAATATGTGTGCAATCTGGGAGTAATGCAAAAGGAGAACTAGATTAACTGAATCTTATAAACAGCATATTCTGTAGGGTGTTTACTTTCTAGGAGCTTCCATTCTGAAGCCTGGCATTCATCATTGACACCATACAGCTTTTAGCATAAATACCTTCTAAACGAATATTAATTGCATGTTAACAATATAACCCCTATATTTTGCCCACAGAGAAAGCTAAATCTGTACAATCCATTATCAAAATAATATCTTGCTGTTAACAAGCAATAACAGGCATAAATTCCCTAAGCATATTCAGGCTCAAGTCATCTACTGTAACCCATACAGCTTCTACATCATATTCAGCTCATTCCAGCCACACCCCCTCCTCAACAGGAACAGCAGGCTTGCCATCTTCTGTCTTCTTATTTCCCCAGAACCTCTTCCCTCTCTCCTCCATGACAGGTCCTGTAGTTCCTTAAAAACCATTGCTTCTCACCAACATCCACCCTACCTCTCAGCCAACCTTCATATCCTCGCCTGCTCAATTTTGGACTAGTTGCCAATGTTTCATCCAGTTTAAGAAAGTTTCGGTTATTTGTCCCTGAAGGTTGGGTTTTCTTCCCTTCTGAAGGAGATGAAGGAAAGTTTCTTTCAATTATTATGATTTAGAATCCAGCAGCTACAAGACAATCAGACGTCTTTTAAAATGCCAAGAGTCATCAGTTCGCAGAGTATCATGATTCCTATGAGTTATTATGCAAAAAAAGTTTTTGTCTCTCCTTTTCCCTTGTGATACATTACCGAAGGCCTCTTACTATTATCCTAGCTCAATGTGAACCTGACCACAGAAGGCAGATGGGTATGTGCAAGGAAGCAATGGTGAGGTGGGGATGGGAGTGGTGAGGGGAGGAAAAACTCTATCTTGCCATAATACAGATTAAGGAAAATGTGATCCTTGACCTCAAAAAATATATTTGAAGGCGAGCCTCATAAATGTTGATTCACCTAAAGTGAGATAAATCAATAGAAAAATAGAATCCTGGATTGGAAGGGGATTGAGAGATCATCTAGTCTAAGGTTGACCCTCTAAAAATACTCTTCAAGTGTCTTTCAGACAAGGAAATTAATTCCTTGGGTGAATGTCAGACATTTGAGGGGATAACTGTCATTAAAGGGTTTTCTTTGCCATGTGCACAAGCAGGCAAGGCACTGTATGAAGGATTGAATTAGCATGGCTTCAGGACCTGGAACACTACCAAAGAGTTAATAAAGTAGCTAGCCAAGAGCAAAAGGATAAATGACATGCCTGGACCTGGTCAAGTTTAAAAGCAGGAATTATTGTCCATGGAAAAATGACCAAATGTAAACTTCAAGTTACACTGACAAACCAAAGCAATCTCAGGAAATTTAACAGTCTTAGCTGTAAAGTGATGGGTTAACAATCTACACTTTCAGGAGGAAAAAAAAAAAAAGTAAGAGGCCAAAATAACAGTGATTTGAGCTAAGCATGAATATTCAATTTTGCCTATGATGAGAAGTTACATTAATGATGTGAGGATTTAACTGACAAGCAAATGCTGAAAATGAAATCCTTAATGGAAAGAGAAATATTTTTCAGAAACCCATTGCAGATAATAAGTAAATTATTACCAACTTCAATAAAATATGATGATGAACACGCAAACCTTTAATGTCTAACATTAGGCATTACTGAACAATAGAGGTTTCAGAAAGATGAGCACCTTTTCATGTTGCTCCTTTTATTTTTGAAGTATCCACCTCTCCTTGAGATTTCTTTCAGCTACTAATAAAAGAAAAGCTGTTAGAGGGTTTTAATGTATTCTTTACTTTTTAAAGAAATAAGGGAAAGTGGAGGATTCCCTTTTTTCCCTACTAATAAATGTGATTTTTTTGAAAGTAGTGTGTGATTAGGTTTTTTTGGACATGTCAATAAACACATATTTATAATTATAGATTAAATTTTTACTAGTAAACAGTATTTAGACGTCTACTAAATTAGGAATAAAACAAAATTTATTCTATCAATTTTAAATACGAAAGTGTCCAATTGTGTTCAGTCAGTAGGTGTTACCCTGTTGTTCTCAGGGTCAAAGAAGAAAAACCAAACCTTTCAAGAGCTTCTTGTTAACAGTGTTACTTCACAGAGCAAAATTTATATTCGGAATTCACAGTGGTTTGGCCTTTCTGGAGGAAATGCCTAAGCAGAGGACTGTCTGTCAGTCAACTAGCAGTGCGAGTTTGGAGAGAAAGTGATTCCTTTTTCATTCCTGCTTAGTGTCAGCCTTTTACTGGGTTAGAAAACCATTTCACCCATCAGGATGAAAATCAAAGACCCTTTCTGAAGCAGAATAGAAAAGAAAATCTGAAACTGAGGTAAGGTGCTAATTTCCGGTATCTCCAGTGGCTGAGCGGTGAGTTGGCCCAAGGAGGTGGGACCTTGGGAACCCTAGGAGTCAGAATTCCCAAGAGGTCTCTTGCTGCAACAGCCTTTAAAGCTCTACGGATGTAGAACAGAATGGAATAATCTCTCCCCCACATAAAGATCTATTACTTCAACAGACGCCAAGGTAATTTACCACTGAATACTTGGAATTATCCTCCTGATGCTTTCTCCTGGAAATAACTATCTGTGGAAAGGAGGAATAAAAATTATTTGAAAAAAAAAAAATTATTTGAAAAGTAACTTCTTATCCTCTCTTGATCCCATACTGGGTTAACATGATCCTAATAGCTCTGTTAAACTTCAAGATGGAAATGACCTCAAGAAATAAATCGTTTCAATACAGAACATAACATTACTTAGCATGATAATGGTTCTGAGAAGTCATGAATTAAAGAACTCTATATATTCTCAGTGAGTACTTTTTACTATATACAAGTGTTCCTCTGGACACACTTTGGGAAATAATGCCCTAAGCAATCAAAAAAGACATGAGTCTTCCTTTAAGTGATATTAAACCTGGTGTTTGCCTGATAGATTTGTCTGCTCAGTTTCCTCTATTTTTCTAGTGTATCTTAATGACTCAACTTGAATTTAGAAAGAAAAATAGAGTCCTATTTTTTAATCAAAAAAATCAACTTCGATCACTGAATGAAATTGTAAAGAGCCTTGATAATCTGGTTTTTACAGAGATGAAAACTAAATTGAAATAATAAATGCTTATGAAAAGGGAAATATGGCCAAAATCACACAGGACATAAGACCAGGACTAGCATGTGCCAATCCTGCCTGTAACCCATTATAACTCAGCACACTGGTCCAAGCCACAGGCCTGATTTTTCTCCCCATCCTTCTCAAAACCTGCCTCCCACTCATCCACTCCACCATTCTACACTCTCAGAGCTCCTGACTTCTCAATCTACTCCCTTGTCCTCTACCTATCTCATTTTCCTGAAGAGATGCCCTGGTTGTAGACTGCTTCTCCCCATGGAACTTCAGTCCCTATCACCTCCACCTTATTCTTGGATACAAATCCTTTCCCTGACCTCCAGATCCACACACTGTCTAGTTCCCTAGATCCAACAGAAAGAAGCGAACAGAACCCAGATCTCCAAACTACTAATCCACCCATCATTCTTCTCATTAGATTCACTGACTCACTGTCTTTTCAGTAAATGCTCTCATTTATCTTATTGAAAAGGATAATCAAGATAGCAAGTTCCTAGTTGGGCGGGGGGAGAGGCAGCATGAGAAGACCTTAACAGAGCAAAAAAATATTGTTTCCCTATATATAGTCTTTCAATTAAGCAAATACAGCACTAAGCTTTTATTTTAGTTTTTAATTAAAAATTATTAGATTAGTGCCCAATTTATCATAACTTGAGTTTTACATTGGACAGGCCAATCACATAGAGTTATTCAGTACAAATAAACAACAAACTTTCTTGAGTAATAGAAAGTTTTCCAGATAGGCATTGTAGGAGAGGAAAATAAACTTTTTTTCTACCCTCCTAGATTTGGTCAGGCCCAGCAAACTAAACTAACAAAAGACAGATTAACAGGAGAAAAACAGTTTATGTACACATATAATGAGCATAGATACAAGTGAACTCAAACGAGTAGTTAGAATTGGAGGCTTATATACCATCTTAACAAAGGGCAATAAATTGTGGAGAAGTGATAAAACAAAGGAAAAGGGATTTGGGCTTGTAAGGATGGTAAATTGTGGTAAGCTAAATATGAGAGGAAACTAATGGAAGATAAGAGTTATGTCAGTAAGGCTTGTTTATAGAGATTCACCTCAGTACCCACTCTTTGCCTCCAGTGAGAAGGGTTGTTTTCCTGCTCCTGTTACAGGAGAGAGGAGGAGGGCATACCTTCACAAAGGAAATTTATGCTCCGCTTTTAGGTAGAAATGGGGAGGGCAGATAATTCCTCCTGTGTCTGCTCTTAATTGCCTTCAGTTCAAAATGATCCTTACACCAAAGTGGCATGTTTTGAGGTAGCATATTCTGATTCCCTTCAGCACAGAATGAAATGAGGAAAAAGGCCATATGCACTGGGAACTGCAGGGATGTGAATACATACAGCCTTGGATCTAGGGGAAAAGTCTCTTAAAGTGGTGGTTCCTTATTTCACTTTGTGTGAACTGATATTTGATTCATATCATATGCATCATATTTGACTCCACAGAACATAAGGCTTGAAACTGTAAATCAAGAAATCAAAAAATACAAATAATCCTTAAACTGTCTATCCATCACATATCTGGAAGACTTATTATTTTTATTTTCCTCACTAGGTAGTTATATAAATGAATATTTGGGACCTGAAACCTTCAAACAGAAAGTGCTTGTGCTCTATCAGTAAATACTCTATTACTGGCAAGATGGTCCTCTCATTTATTATAGCTGCTAATATACCTAAAAAAAGAATGAATGAGTAGCATTTTCCTATTTATGAAAAATAAGCATGCCTAATTCGATAATGAAAAAATAATGTTTTCCAGAGGAAGTATTAGAGGAGAGCTTATCTGATTTTTCACTTCATGCCAGTAGAATTAGTACTCTGCTTATTCTGGTGATGAGTGGGGAAGAAGTGAGGAGCAACAGAACTCAAGGATACAAATTAAACTGTGACAAAGACAGATAATTTTGAACAACCTTACAGAGCACAAACCAACTACAACAGCCTCCAGCCTCCTTGCCTCCCCTCTTCTCCATTCTTCTTTCTCTGTCACTCTCTCTCCCTCTCTCTTCTTATAATCTGTTTTTTGTCTTTTTTTTTTTTTTCTCTATCTAGGGAAATAAGATTTGGGGGAATATGAATATTTTTTAGTCTCACGAGTTTTTATGTATATGATGCTTCCTGCCAAATAGTTGAGCCATTAGAATTATAGATCTAGCCTGTAACACTGTGTGTTGTCCTTTAGTTGACCGTCTGCACCAATGAAAGGCACTGTTGTCAAGACATTCCCCTTTGCCCTTGTGGTTACCATTTTACTCCAAAGGATTTCCAAGGGTGAAGCTATTATATTGCTCCAGTTACTGTATTCACCCTATTAAGTCACATTTTGGCTAAAAGCCTAATAGATGGCAGAGTCAATACTGAATTCAGATGAATTTATTCTTCAATATTTTTTAAAAGATACTTTTAGAACAAGGTCCTACTGGCAATTAACTAATATAACTGACAGTTATAAAATCAAAATAACATAGAAGCATGTATCATTTAAGTAATGCTTAAAAAAACATTCTTATGTAAAGTGAATTTCCTTTAAAATGTCATTGATTTTAATCTAAATTCAGATACACATTCTCCTGGCAAAAAAAAAAAAAAAAGCTCTTGTATCTGGTAGCAGTTATAACTAAAAATGTGGTTACTTGTATAGAATCAAATATTTAAAAGAAAAGTAACATTGTTCTGATATAACATTAACCAAATATTCAGAATTATAATAATATAACAAATAATATAAATAATTTATATTATAAATTATAATAATATAACAAAAAACATTATAAAACAAAAATGGAACTATTAATATAAGGGAAACTCTGAAAGTACATCCCATTATGCCTCATCTGATCCTGCTTTTATAGAGTAAGCAAATTCTAAATCTAAAATAGTCTACTTTCCACAAACCTCAAAATACTTCAACTCTTGAGGCAACTGTCTAATTTTTATTTGTACTTTAAACACAAATGGAAGAAATCAATCTCTATCTAAGCACTGGGGTTTAATAATCTTTGGAGTCACTCCGCTGCTTATTCGCTATGTTACCCTGGACAGTTCACTTTAAATCTCTGGATTTCAGTTTTTTCACTTAGAGATGCTTCAGAGACAGCAAGAGAGAAGCTCAATTTTGTCTCTGTTATGTACTGAGGTCCCACACGGGGACATCATGAGTGGGTTGGAGGGGATTTATCTGACTCCCAAAAAGCCATCTCAAATAAATGTATAACCTAACAA
This sequence comes from Balaenoptera borealis, assembly GCF_965194805.1. Taxonomy (NCBI): domain Eukaryota; kingdom Metazoa; phylum Chordata; class Mammalia; order Artiodactyla; family Balaenopteridae; genus Balaenoptera; species Balaenoptera borealis. Next base: position 73,864,914 of record NC_138867.1, read on the forward strand.
AAAAGACATGCCCCCCAGCCTCAACATACCTGCAAACAGGCTGTTACCCCCAAATCCTTCCATTTAGACATTCTTAAGCCACAGCAGGACCCACGTCCTATTTCATTTTATAAAAGGTTTTTGAGGGGTTTTGCTCAATTTGGAAGGAAAATGACCCAAACCAAATGAGCTTTGGGTTTTATAGTTAGACCACTTGGGACACAAACTCCTAATCTGCTCTCTATGATACCTTGGGCAGGTTCTTTAACATCTAAGAGCTTCAGTTTCCTCACTTTAAAACCAAGGATAACACCCAACTGGCAAAGTTGCTGCAGTGATTAATAAAATACTGCATATAACTGGGATGTTAAACATTGGGTGGCTTTCCCTGGGCTGTAACAACTCCACAGTCCTTTGAAGTGACACCTCTAAGACTTCCAATAATCCCCAAGGCAATTATACACATTGGCACCCTTTGTCTTTTAGGCTCTGGCTTCCCCAAATTTTACCTCTGCCTCACTCCACATAAAAATCAGTATACTTATTTCAGTTTTCACAAGCATTTATAAGTAAAAATGTGATAGATTTTTACTTATAAACCACCTAGGGTGGTTCATACTTTTTTCTCTCTTCCTGGCTTCCTCTCCCACATCTATCTCTACCTTTCCATGCCTCCCTCCAGAACTGGCTTGGGAGCTCTAAATTTTTCTCTATTATGAAAAACATCTTCTCTTACTGTAAAATCTTGGCAATAGCTATTACTCATATTCTGATTCTAGCCCACACATCGTCCATGCATTATTTAACAGTTACAGAAAATATAATTCTAAAAAATTTTAGACATTGTGATTATCTCCCCCAAATTTATTCTATCAATCACTCCTTATTAAATAGTTACTCTGTTTAGGTTTAGATAAATCTTGTTACTCAAAGTGTGCTCCACTGACCAGAAACTGTCAACATCACCCAGGAAATCATTAAAAACGCAGAATCTCAGGACCCACTCCCGACTAATGAGTTGGGGTCACAGATAACCCCACCTCTCTTGCTGCACAATCCTTGAGACTTCATGCAATTCATGCCTAAGCCAACCAGTGCCATAAATCCTTGGTCTCAGGAATAGGTTTAGGATGTGGACAATGCAATGATTGTCCAATCAGAGTGATGCTCAGTATTTGTGCTTTGTGTTTATCAGCAGAGGCCCTCTCTTCCACATCATACCATCCATCAAATATGAATAAGGAAACATAAAACCCTAGTTGTTCTGCACAGCCATCTTGCAATGATGAAGACAAATCCAATACAAAGAGGGTCTCAGTGAGTCTCAGCAGAGTGGAACCAGAACTCTGATGAACTGCCTTCTGAAACATATCCTACATTTACAACACATAAGCAAGAAAGTTCAGCTTAACTCTTGAGGCTGGATGGAAAAATCATGAACTAAGAGCCAAATCTGGTTTGTACTGCTCCAAACTAAGAATAATTTTTACATTTTTAAAAGGTGTAGGAAAAAAGAAGAAGGAAGGGGAAGGGGGAGGAGAGAGAGAAGGGGGGGAGAAGAGGGAGAGGAGGGGAGGTGGAAAGGGAAAAAAGGAGTGGAGGAGAGGGAGGAAACGAGAGACATACATGGCCCACAAAACCTAAAATATATACTATTTAGCCTTTTACCTCAAAAGTTTGCTGACCCCCTAAGGCAACCAAAGCAACCAAACAGAGGTTCTCTTAACTTCCTCATGCATGTAAATGGCCTGGCACTTAGCAAGTATTCAATTAATATTAGTTCTCACTATCACTCTCCTAAATTCTCCCTTCCCTAAGATTCTGTGATACAGTACATAAAACTAACAAGTGAAATATGCAAATATTAAATAAAATCATATTTTTTACACCTATAATTCTTTACATTCATCAAGAGATTGTGTTGCACTATTAATGGTTAAAAGCACTAGTTCTAGAACTAGTCGGCCTGGGACCCAATCCTTATCACTCACTAGCTGTGAGACTGTAGACAAGTTATTTAACCTTTCTATGTCTCATTTTCCTAAGCTGGAAATAATATCCACAGTACCTACCTCATAGGGTTGACAAGACGGTTAAATGAGTTACTACATGTAAAGTACTTCAGATAGTGCCTAACACATGGTAAAACAAATTAATAAAGGTTATCTTTATCATATCTCTGCTTTACAATTTTCTAAAATGTTTAAATATCAATCAAGATTCATCCTAATGTTGATAGAGATGTATAATTGTTCAACAAATGTTCACAACTGTGGGGAATAAAGATGAGATTGCTCCCAATACTACAAACTTCATCTAACTGATCACTGGAATCCTCGCTTATGCTTTCAGCACACTGTTCTTTAGTAGTGATGGTTTGGGGTTGGTATAACATTCTTTGTTGCCTACTAGTTCTCAAACTGTGGGTATTGGGAAAGAAACAAGATTAAAAAGTATCTGAAGAAATTGCTATTCTGTTTCCTCCTTTATTGGTTTAAATGATAATCTGTCACTACTAAAGAACAAAAAATATCCCCAAGAGCATTCCTTTTGACCCTTCTTAACTTCCTCTTTTCCTCTGACTTTATTTTTTAGATAGCTATCAAACAGGAAATTCCACTCCACTAAGAAATGGTGAATTTTCTAGCTAGAGATTGGATGGTGGGGCCCATTAGGAAATTAGTAATGAAGAAGAAACCAGGGAGTTGAGGAGGGCAAGGATGGATGGATACTGGTAAAACAAGAGGCTATTTCTATTTTATTTCCCCTACTAGGAGTGAAACCAGTAGCTTCCATTTATCCCTAAGGAACAACTTTTAAAAACCAGACCAGATGATTTCAGGCAAAATTCAAAAAATCAAAAGACTGGCAAGACTACTGAGCAGGTACAGCCAACAGAACTGTTCTAATGCCCCAACACCGGATGGATGAGGGTGTGTAGGTACCAAGAGACATAACAATGATTTGCCGCTTACTGCTAAGTGTTGCCAAATGTGCTTTAAGCACCTCATGTACTGGAAATACACTGCAAATTACCTTCCTTATGTTGTGAAGAGAAACAGAAGCTTTTTCTTTCTTTCCTGTTTATATTATCGATCACTGCATATTCAAATCCACCTCTTCTGCCTTGTAAGAAATTGATGTATAGGATGTACTTTATAACACTTTGTACCATTTGGATTTGAAACTGTAAGATGCCACAGTGTGACCTTTCTGAATGAGTCTATTAGCCTAAATGTAGTTTCAACTTCTTAAGCCAGGAAATATGAAATCTCATACAACTACTAAAATTTTACATATTTTTTTGCAATTCGCAAAAATAGCATTATATTCTGGATTAAAGAATCAACTGTAAACATAATTCTACTGGTCACTATTACTAAGGATCTCTAGTATTGGTTTCTGTAGTGTCGGAGATGTGGATGTGGTAATATTCCAAGTCGAGAGATTATCATTTTTGTTGCAGCTTGCACATAACAAGGTAAAAGAAATGTTATACACTTACATTACCAAACTGGCAAGCTCACATAACAAACAGAGACTGGCCTGCTGATCTTAAAATACCTTTGTACAAAAATAATGATTAACAAATGATTTAATACTATGAAAGCTTTCTTAAAGTTTTAATCTATTAAAAATCATCAAAAATTAAGCTTTATTCTTAGTTTGTCCTCTTAACTACATTTAACTATTTTTTCAGCCAAGTAATATCTGCTTATAGTAAACAACTGAAACGGTACAAAAGGGTATATATAATATATATATAAATATATATATACACATATATATATGACTCCCTTCCACGACAGACACCATCACAGAAGAAACTACATATTACTAATAGTTTATTGCATCTTTCCTGAAATTTCTATACAATATAGGAATATATATTCTTTTTTTTTTTTTAAACACCAATTGAGCATCTTCTGTACTTTGCATTTTTCACTTAATATTTTTGGATTAAATTTCCATCCAATCCTAGTGGCCATGCAATCTTTTCAATCTAATGATCAAATCTTAAAATCTGAATACCGTAATACTGCACAAAGTGTTATTCCTAGTGCATCTTCTACCTACTCAATATAAGTAAAAGAATGGTTGGTCAGACATGTATGAGAAACACTTGGTTAAAAAAAGGTAAATAGCCTTCTTTCTTGCTGAACTTTCCAGATTCCTGAATGTACTGATTTGCACAGTGACTCGTTAAAAGTCTTATGCAGTAAATTACATTTCACGAAGTAATTTAAGCAAGAAGTTTTCTTGCAGAGGAGCACCTTTTGGGGTAGGTATTCCAAAGAACACACTTTGGGAACTGCTGAGTTATAGCATCTAATTTAATCATCCTAAAACCCCTGGCAGATGGGTTGTACTGTGCCCACTTTACAAAATAATAAAACTGAAACACAAAGTTTAAGTGACTTTCCTATAGTCACCAGCTGGAAGTGGCAGAACTGGCATTAATCCACCAAATATATCCTCTGCTCCTTATACCACTCAGAGCTCATCATCCTTTTAGCATCACTAGTGCCTAGTGATATTAGATACATATCCCTTGTCTTTAACTTAACTGATGAGCTAAGCTTAAAAACATTTTAATAGTATAGGTCTTGAATATCAGAAGGACCAAAAGCACCCTACATATAAAGCATGCAACAGGATTTCAGAGAGGGAAGAAATGATTGTGGACATAAGAGACCAGGAAGCGCTGATCTATATGACTTAAGAGTATGTTAATCATGCCCCTCCATACTCAGTTTTTTCAGCTACAAATCTAAGATAATGCCCTTCTGGTAGTATTTAAAAGCAGATCAAATGAAGGCACTTACACAAAAACTGACTTCTCAAACAATGTTGGTTCTTATTGTCATCTCCCATAATTTCCAATTTCCTTCCACTCTTAATCTTCACATTATTTGGAAAAATAAACCATTTTGCAGAAAACTGCATATCTTTTTGCCATGATTCACATAAACTTCTGGCTTATTAGAATTCAAAAATGCCAAATCTTTTGAAAATATTTCTCTAAAAAAAAAATTCAAAAATATTTTTGAAGATTTCTAAGTCAAAAAGTATAAATATTTTCAAAATAACTGTCAAGCCTTGTAATTTTTGCTTACAGATTAGAAAATGGAAATAAGACCAGTCGTAGAAAAAAATACCATGGGCCTCAGATGATGAGGATGGGAGAAGGTTATACGCATGAGGTCAGGAAGTGGCCTGAAGGAAGAATAAGGAAGACACTGACTTCTCTCCTCTCTACCACTGAGTTGAGATAGAAGGTAGAAAGTGGATGGGAGGACACCAAGAGATGTCTACTGGCAAGAGCAACCTAACACAGGGTATCACTATTCCTCCATAACTTTCCCCATTCAGTTTCAGAATTCACCTGCAGTCACAGTTTTCTCTCTCTAATCACATCCGCAGCCCAAGGAATAACAAAATTATGGGATACTCAGTTTCCAGCCTTTGCTTTAATTTGCTCCCTAAATTGTTAGCAACTTGACCTATCTCTTGATAGTTTTTGAATTTCTGACAGCATCTCCTCTTTCTTGCTATGACCTATTGGCTTTGGCAGAGATAATGCCATTTCTTGGACTAGTGGGCCTCTTGCTCCAGTAAAATGCAATGTCTCCTAGTAAATTCTCATATAAACATGCCATTATTTAACCTCACTTACACACTGCCCTGCTCAGTGTTTATTTTATACAGGGCCGATCTCCCACTCACTCTCACCCTTATTAGATCTAGACACTTTAAACGGAGGAACCAAGCTGCAGCTCACATATTTTTGAATTACTAACTTAATTTTCTCACCTTGAAATTTTAGCTAAATTTTTATAAGACATTCAAGAAAAGATTTTTAAATATCCATTTCTTATTTTGGTAATTACACCAAACATGTCTTATGCACCAATTTACACATTCTGCTGCCTTCACCTCTTATTCCAACCACTGCAGCAGCAATCAGTTCTATGCAGGCTTCAACCACATTGGCGCTGATGAAATCTGATAGGCTTTCACTCTAAACAATGGGAGAGGAAAGCCAGTGGATAAATGTTTACTCCAATCTTCCTCCTATCTGCTCTGAGATAGATTTCATAGGTTTCTTAGAAGGGCCCATGGGATTGAAAACCCATTGCCTACTATACTAAAAAGCTACAATAATCGAACGAGTATGGTACTGGAACAAAAACAGAAATATAGATCAATGAAACAGGAAAGTCCAGAGATACACCCACACACCTATGGTCACCTAATCTATGACAAAAGAGGCAAGAATATACAATGGAGAAAAGACAGTCTGTTCAATAAGTGGTGCTGGGAAAACTGGACAGCTATATGTAAAATAATAAAATTGGAACACTCATGGGACTTCCCTGGTGGCACAGTGGTTAAGAATCCGCCTGCCAATTCAGGGGACATGGGTTCAAGCCCTGGTCCGGGAAGATCCCACATGCCACAGAGCAACTAAGCCCGTGCGCCACCAACTACTGAGCCTCTGCTCTAGAGCCCTCAAGCCACAACTACTGAGCCTGCGTGCCTAGACCCCATGCTCCGCAACAAAGAGAAGACACCACAATGAGAAGCCCACGCACTGCAATGCAGAGTAGCCCCCACTCACCGCAACTAGAGAAAACCCGTGTGCAAAGACTCAACACAGCCAAAAAATAAATAAATTTGTTTAAAAAAAAAAAAAGAACACTCCCTAATACCACACACAAAAATAAACTCAAAATGGGTTAAAGACTTAAATGTATGACTGGATATTATAAAACTCTTAGAGGAAAACAGAGGCAGAACACTCTCTGACATAAATTACAGCAAAATCTTTTTTGATCCATCTCCTAGAGCAGTGAAAATAAAAACAAAAATAAACAAATGGGACCTAAATAAAAGCTTTTGCACAGCAAAGGAGATCATAAACAAAACGAAAAGACAACCCTTCATTTGAAAATATTTGCAAACAAAGTGACCAACATGGGGTTAATCTCCAAAATATACAAACAGCTCATGTAGCTCAGTTTCAAACAACAATCCAATCAAAAAATGGGCAGAAGATCTAAATAGACATTTCTCCAAAGAAGACATACAGATGGCCAAAAAGCACATGAAAAGATGCTCAACATCACTAATTATTAGAGAAATGCAAATCAAAACTACAATGAGGTATCACCTCACACCAGTCAGGAAAGTCATCTTCAAAAAATCTACAAACAATAAGTGCTGGAGAGGGTGTGGAGAAAAGGGAACCCTCCTACACTGTTGGTGGGAATGTAAATTGGTACAGCCACTATAGAGAACAGTATGGAGGTTCCTTAAACAACTAAAAATAGAGATACCATACGACCCAGCAATCCCACTCCTGGGCATATATCCAGAGAAAACCATAATTCAAAATGATACATGCACCCCAATGTTCATTGCAGCACTATTTACAATAGCCAGGACATGGAAGCAACCTAAATGTCCATCAGCAGAGGAATGGATAAAGAAGATGTGGTACATAAATACAACTGAATATTACTCAATCATAAAAAAAAACCAAAATAATGCCATTTGCATCAATATGGATGGAACTAGAGATTGTCATACTGAGTGAAATAAGTCAGACAGAAAGACAAACATCATATGATATCGCTTATATGTGGAATCTAAAAAAAGAATGGTACAAATGAACTTATTTACAAAACAGAAGTAGAGTCACAGATATAGAAAACAAACTTATGGTTACCAGTGGGGAAAGCCAGGGGCGGGGGGGGGGGGGGGGTGGATAAATTGGGAGATTGGGATTGACATATACACACTACTATATATAAAATAGATAACTAATAAGGATCTACTGTATAGCACAGCAAACTCTTCTCAGTACTCTGTAATGACCTATATGGGCAAAGAATCTAAAAAAGAGTGGATATATGTATAACTGATTCACTTTGCTGTACAACAGAAACTAACACAACATTGTAAATCTACTCCAATAAAAATTTTTTGAAAATAAAAAAGGTTATGAAAAAAAAGAAAGAAAGAAAATCCACTGCCTGCTGGCATGACCAACTTGATAACACATCTTTGTATTGCTTTTTCCTTCTTCCTGTTTCATTCCTCTGTCCTTGTCTTTGGCTCCCTAAGATTACATCCCCAAACAAACAGCTCTCACAAAGGCCTCTGCCTCAGGCTCTGCTTCGGTGGGTAAGCTGGTGTATTAATCATGGTCCAGTAGGAAAACAGAAACCACGCCAGAAATTTTAAGAGAGAAAATGTAACATAAAGAATTTTTCGATTTTAACAGAGGATTAACTACAAAGAGGTAAGAGAATGGTAAAGAACATGAGTACATCAGATAAAGGAAGCAGCAGCTGCTTCCAGGGCTAAGACAAAAGTACTCAAAGCAGGAATAAATTTGGAAGAGGGCTCTCCCCAAGGCTGAGAGTCAAAGCTCATTAGCGAGGGTGTGGCTGTGGCCCTTGGATGGCTGAGGAGTCAGCTGGAGTGTCAACAGGCAGTTTCCCGCTGGCCAGCCCTATTGGGGGCCAAAGAGGAAGCCATCCTCTGAGACGCCAGGAAGACTCTCTGTGAAGCTGTGCCCAGGGGTTCTGGTGAGACCCTCCAGGAAGCACTGCTGCTTCTGGCTAAACTGGCCAGGAAGCTACCTTTGGGGGCACTGGTAAAACTCACTGGGAAAGAACCCATCGTACCAACAAAGCTTCACATTGTGCCAGCGGGCTAAGAAAAATGTCTACAGGGTCCCACTCCAAGAGTACAAAGCAGGGCAAAGACGGTGGATTGGAAACAGAGAGGCAGTGATAACTAGCACACAAGGCAAAGGCCGCAATCTACTCACAACTGGCAAAACGTGTTCTTTCCCCCGGCCATTTACCAAAGTCCCTGGGACAGAGAAGCTCAGGCATGAGCCGCAGCTTCCTTCCAGTGTCTTCCCAAACCACCTTCCTCTCACCTGCTGTTCTTTTATCTGCCTAGCTTCCCATCTCAGAAGAGAACCTGAGCCTTCCTTGCTTTCAGGACTCACATTTTGCACTCACCAGCTCCTCGTATCTATCTATCCCTGTTAAGACGGGCTCTCGTGCCTGGTTATAGCCCATAAGGCCCCACGTAGGCCATACCAGCTAATGAGCTCCTCCACCAGGGAGAGGCATGCAACACCTCCCTTTCTCTCACACTTTCACTCGGAACTAGCTCTTGCATGTAAGATATTACCCAGATTCTTTGAGTCCGAAGTGCGCAGGGGATCTTGAAACCAAGGGTAATCACCAGTTAGAGCCATACACCTGCAACTTGCCTTCACTGGTCAAGCTCGCGCGAATTGTTTTTACGAAAACTTACATGTCCTCCAGGCGCCACGTAGCCTAAACAGTAAAGTGTTTCCTCGAGTTGTTTTTCAGAGACTTGGAGTCAGCAGCATCCAGTTCTAGCTCCAGCCAGCCAAGACTGGTTAAGACCACCGACCTTCCAACTGGGCATGCGCCGGCGTCCACTCCGTGACCTTTTGACGTCAGAGGGCCGAGAATTCCACCCTCAGAACTTGCTGGGGCCAAGCGTCTACAGCTCAGTTGCACCTGAGCAGAATGATTGTCTCACCTCTTTCTTATCTCCAATTACCTTTCTCCGGGTTTCCCCACCCCTCAGCTTTATCCCATAAACATCCTGAGCCTTTGGGGAGGCAGATTTGAGATCCCTTATCTCGGCTCCTCGCTTCGCTGCCTTGTGAAGAAACCCTTTCTCTGCTGCAAACCTCTATGTCTCAGTGTTTGGCTTGCTGCATATTGGGAAAACGAACCTGGTTCAATAACACTTTCATCCTGTCAACTTCTTCCTCACTCAATAAAGTCATCACAATAATTGAAAAACTTTGAAATGGTAAACTCAGCTGATCAAAATGCTTCCAAAGTCCTGATATTGAGAACATTCGTTTTGGAGTCAAACAAACCAGTGTTAAAATTCTGGCTCTGGCATTTGCTAACTGTGTGTTCTTAACCAAATATATACTTTTTAAACCTTTCTCTCTTCTGTAAATGGGAGATAAGGTTTGTTTTATAAGGTTATTTTAAAAATTAAAAAAGATGCATTTGTTCACCCAACAAATATTTATTGAGCACCTACTATGTGCCAGAAATTTTCCTAAACACTAAAAGGTAATGTATATAAACATCTGGTTCATGATTGAAGCTAAATATACAAGAATTTCCTTTCCTTTTCCTTCCCTTTGTGATTATGAACATTGCCCATAGTAAGTGAGCAACAAAATTTAGTTATCACTATTCTTCTTCTTTGTATTTCTTTGTCATATAGGAAGCACAAAAGAAAACTCTTTATAAATTACATTCATATACTAGCATTATTAGGGCTCATTCCTATAAGGATACCCAGGTGGCTTTTTTCATAAAGGTGTTTTGAATATTCGTTATTTATGTGAAATTTGCCAAAAGAGAAAAATATCTCAGATAAACTGCTGTGTGCGATTAAGATCATTGTTAGTGGGCACACGTGCTTTCTATCTTACCCATTATAAATAATAGTACACATGTCAAATACCTTTGACATTCTTATTGTTTCAAAGATCTTTGTAAGCAAGAAACATTAACATTTTACATAGGGGGATGGAGAGGTTAAATCATTTGCCCAAGGTCACTCAGTACATCACTGACCTAATTACTAGCTAAACTCTTAGCTTCCTGTGCCCTGGTCCTACTACCTTTTCCCTGTCCTTGAGAAAACATTCACATACAGTGATGCCTACTTGCTTTTTACTCTTAAGAAAGTACACTGAAAAAAAGTATAACTTGAATTTTCCCCAAAATCAAATTAATCAGAAAATAAAATTAAAGCACATTTATTTAGCAGAAAGCTACTCTTTCCATTAATGAGAATTTTATTAAATATAATATTTCAGGCAATTCTTTTCTTCACGTTTTTTTTTTTTTTCCTCTTCCTTTCTCAGATTTATTGAAAAGCATTTTTATTAGTGCAATAATAGGTTCTGGGACATGCAATTATATTGAGATGCTGACACTTTCCTGTTAGTTGCAGCCTTTGGCCTGAGGCCAAACACTGAACCCAAGCATATGAGTTTCTTTGCCAGCAGTCCTGGCATGCCACTCGCCTGCATTTGTCCTTACAGCAACCTCCAATTTTATGCAATATAAAGAGAATTAACTAATTTTTCCCTACCATTACAATGGATCCAAATAGATACTTCCATCTCTCTTTTAGGGAAAACAAAAAATTCCTTATAAAATTTTTGGAGGATGCAGTTAAGGACAAACCTGATTAGAAGCTTTTGATTGGTTTCATGTGGGGAAACACCATAAAGGGTTTCATTACTTTGTGAGTCATTTACAAACATGAAATGCAAATGCTTGTGCCTTTGTCATGAGTTTTCTTTATAGCTTTCACTTCTGTATATTTTTTATTGCAAATCCTCCTTCCAAGCTCTGAGCCAGAGCATTTCATAGTAAAAGTGTAGATATCGACTATAAATAAAATACAGATCCAAACCTCTGGAACTTTTTTTAATTTCTCAGGCAAGAAAAACCATCCTAAGAAAAAAGAAACCACCAGAGGATGCTTCTGAATCTACTCCCACTTTTCGTTTAAAGACATTATGTTCCAATCTTAAAGAAGTTAAACCTTTTATCTTTGCTAGGTTCTGTGCCATAGATTACTTTACCCACATATCCCAACCTCCTTCTTGGAAATGTTGTATGTGTTGTTAGAAAACCCACATACAAACCTTAAAAATTTTGCTTTTCAGTTAGATGTAAAGAATGAGAAAACACACACACACTAGACCATGCCCTCTAAAGATATCTCTGGGGCTTCCCTGGTGGCACAGTGGTTAAGAACCCGCTTGCCAACACAGGGGACATGGGTTCGAGCCCTGGTCCGGGAAGATTCCACATTCCGAGGAGCAACTAAGCCTGTGTACCACAGCTACTGAGCCTGCGTTCTAGAGACCACGAGCCACAGCTACTGAAGCCCACGTGCTCTAGGGCCTACGTGCCACAACTACTGAGCCTGCGTGCTGCAACTACTGAAGCCCACACGCCTAGAGCCCACGCTCTGCAACAAGAGAAGCCACTGCAATGAGAAGCCTGCACACTGCAACGAAGAGTAGCCCCTGCTCGCCGCAACTAGAGAAAGCCAGCGCACAGCAACTAAAACCCAATGCAGCCATAAATAAATAAATAAATAAATAAATAAAGGTCTCTGACCCAAATGTGAACAAAAACAAAGGGCAAAGTAGGTTCCTGCCATCCCTAGACTGCCCAACAATGTACTGATGACCTTCCACCTCTACAGGTTGACTGTTCCAGCAAACTTTGGCAGTGTTTTGGGCATCACTTCCTCAGCCAGGAGGTTGAGACTAGAAAGACTAGTCCTTCTGACCTAAATTGGTGTGAAAGGCTCCTGGGAGAGGTCCCAAACACTCATGTGTCTTTTGAACTACAGCCCCTCAGCACTGACCATATCCCCTTCCTTTCTCACGGCTAGGGTCATCCTTGGTTTCCTGGGGCCATTTCAGTCCTACTGGATTAGGACTCTGACTGCAGTATATCTCTCATCAATCTCCTTTCTTGGGTACATACTGGCCAGACTCCTGCTTTAATCTAGTCAGACCTCACTCAGTGGCAAAAATTACTGGGAGCACTTTGAAACCAAACCAGATGCCAAACCAGATCAGGCCCAGTAGGCACAGTCCCTAAGACACTGACTGGACTCCTGCACACCTTTCTTTAGGTTGGCTCTACAGCCAGGTACTAAGCAAATGAAACCCAGGCCTACACAACCACCCCCCCCACCACCACCCTCCAGAGATCAAGCCTCTAAGCTAGTCTCAGGGGTTCAAATGGTACAAAGGTCAGAGATGATCGTTTTTCATTCTTAGGAAGGTGTAAAGGAACAAAGGTCTCTAGGAATCTGTGAAGTTCAGAATAGGTGTGAGGTGAAAAGAAATTGAATTTGTAACCAGAATGGGCTTTCATAACGGAGGAGGAATTACAACGAGGCAGCTGGTGATGCTCTACTGACCACCAAATCAACTCCATTTTAGCATCACAGAGAGCTAGGATGGAGGAACAAGAACTGCTTGGGAGACAGGAATGGGAAAGGACCTGGTTAACAGGCAACAAGTGAGGCTCCAAGTCCCCTCTCTCTCACAGAGTGTAAGACAAGGAGCCACATTCCCACACTGATAGAGTATATTCTCTTGAATATAATCTATAATCTTTGTGTTTTAAAGTGTACTCATTTGTTATTCTGTTCTTTTAATATAATCATAATACAATCATGAATATTAAATACAGAAATATACTCATATATGTATATGTGCACCTATATGTAGGTATGTATATGATATATCATGCATATATATAATAATGATGCATTAGATTTTTCACAGTACCCACTGGAACCTCTCTCATCAGTGAAGACATTCTCATGTTCTCCACCTCTCAACAACACGTCTACCCCTCTATATAGTCCCTAACAGCACTTGTAATTTACATGACTTCTGTTCCCTTCTCACCTGCCCCCCACACCTACAATACAGGCCTTGACCATCTTGTGTGTTCTATCGCCTACCGTCTTCCTTCTATCACTGGCCAATGCAATTTACCTTTCTCCTTCTTAAACCAGTTTCCTAGCCTCCTTACACACCAATATTTTGCCACCTTCTTTACATATTTTACTCATGGGTAAGAAATAATCCCCATGTAATTTTGTCCTCATAAATCCCATTCAAGTGCATTGAATTTTCTTTGTCAAATTACTTCTCTGTTTTTGTTCAGAGCCCTAAAATGACATGGACAAAGACTAAATATAAGCAATAATAAATTCTCTTTTAAATTAATATTTGAATAAGTATGTGGAAAATAATTGCCATTAATACCAATAACAGTATTAATTTTGAAGCTAGAGCCAGAGAATCATTAGGGCCATACAGATTGGGAATTACTCTATTTGAAATGCTCATTTCATTGGAATCTACTTATATAAAACATTGCAGGGAACTTGTTTCTATTGTACCCTAATTTTTATGATGCTTGAAAAATATACACTGGTCACATTTTATGTACAAGATGAATGAAAACCTTACCTAATTCAACAGTCACATAATTCATATATTACAAAGGATAGGAAAATTACTGTTTACATTTTAAATGTCATCTCCAGGAGGAAATAAGAAAAATACAGGTTCCTCGCTTGATCTACTTGACCTACCAGGTTTGAAATGTGGAATTGTTAGCAGAATTTTTTTTTAATGCAGGAAGAGTAGTTGCTTCAGATTTTGAATGTAAAATGAGAAATTATTGATATTTTTAACAGATGTGGGTTTTTCTATAATCTTGAAATGAGCAACTAGGGCTCAAGGGTAAGGAAAGGGACAAGCTTAATACTTCCAAACTTTAAAGAGATTTACCAATGATTAGAGAGAGACAACTTCCCCAAGGCTTACTAGGAGTCAGCTGAGAGGATTCTACCCAATTAACTACTGCTGTCCTACTACTGTCTCTGCCATCTATATTAGCCATGGCCAGGGAAAAGGAGGAAGAAAGAGTCACTGGGATCATTAGCCTTATGGGAAATTCAGATTTCAAGGTGAAAATAGATTCTCTTGCCTCCTCATGGGTAAGGGAAAGTGTTGCCTTCCCCCTACCAGATAAAAGAGGAGGAATCCAAGAGAATCACTCGTGAAGTTCAGAAGAGGCTACTTGGAGGATACCAGGATATCACTCCTCACTGTGAGAGTTTCTGAGGCAGCAGACTTGCTCGTCTGCTTCAGTGTCTATTTCAGGAGAGAAAAGGAGAACTAGCGAGATGGAGAGCAAGGTAGGAACAGCTGACAGGTTCACACCAGTTTTCCACCATTCAAGTGAACACTACAAGGAGTAGCTAGGCCTGGGCTATCTAACCTGAATTCCACCCAAGAGGGAGACTACCATTCAAGCGTGAACCCATAGAGCAGGGAAGAGTAAGGCACCTCCCCTCCCCCAGAGCTTTTTGAAGAAGTTGGACACATGCCCTCAAAAGAGCCAGCTTTCAGACACCTGCCATGCCAGGATCACTAAAATTCAAGCCAAAAAAGCAGTGATAACTAAATGAAAACCAATTAACGAACCTTCTCCTTCCCCCTCATCCCTCCCCGCTCCTTCTCACAATGCCAGGGGAGCTAGACCCAGCATGAGGAGGAAGACAAGAAATTCAAAACACACAGTGTGAGACCCTCCCTTTCAGCATGGCAGAGTGAGAAGAATGAAAGAAGAGACCTCACTCCCTTCCTTACTTCTGGTCAACCCTGCTCTGGAAGCAGGCATGGTGATACAATTCAAATCAGTCAATGAATTGAAGATTTTAACTGAACTAGATTGAATGAGCCCAGAAAGTTATACAGTTTGCCTAGGATGTGTCTATGGGCTCCACAACCTAGACAGAAATATTCTTAACAGTACCCTTGAAGGCAGATTTTTAAATGTAATAATCCACATGGTTGAAACTCTTCAATAAATCAAATATATTTCTATAGACCCCCAAGCATGGATTTGCATAATTTAGATTTGTATCAAATAACTACTGTGTACTTTACTTTTGAAAAATAGGATGTTTTGGAACTCAAGAGGGTTCATGTGGCAGTGGCTACCAAGATGTCTTGAGAAGGTTTATTTATGAATCTAGCCCAGATGGGTACAGAGGAATCTGTAGCCATGCCACATGGTGACCTAAGTTCAGCTTATACCTGGCAAAATCTAGCTATGCTGGTCTCAGTCACACCAAGTACAAATTCTCAATTTTGTTAACTAGTAAAATGAGCAGTTTAATAGTTTTGTCCTACTGTACTTACCAATAGCCCAAAAACAGGTAAATTCTGCCTTTGCTGAGACCAGGAGCCACTGGTACAAAATTTTTCTTTTGTAAATTCTAGGCCAATGTCCCATTCATAATTCATCTATGAGTCAGTTTTAAAATGAGCAGAGCTACAAGTGCAATCACTGCCCAGCACAAACACGATTGTTTTGGTTGTATAAACCTAACTACCTAGATTTATATCCAATTTGCTCAGCCTCAGAAAGAACAGAAATACGAGCTTAATATTGATGGTGAACAAGTATTATATTTTGATTGACTTTTCTGTGCTTGTGAAGATTAAGGAGCCCATATTATTTGAAACTGGAGTCCTTCATTTTCTCTCATGTTAATAGCAGGCAGTTGTCACATGAACATAGTCCATCAAAGCCTCCCGTTGCCAGGAGCCACAGTAAAACAATAGTGGGTCAAGCAGCAAGTAGCACCAGATTACACAAAGTGCCTTTGTCTCTGGCTTCTTTCTTGAGCAGAGATCAGCAATACATATGTAGTGTATCAGAGGTTAGAATTAGACTATATCCAAAGATGAAAACTGATATTCCAATTTGTTTAAGGTATTTTCTTTCATAGCTACATTAACTCATGAAGTCAAAATGCAAACACCCAAATTTATGTCTAAAAGTATATTTATGTTGTTAGAAGTACATTTGCTATACTAGTGATAATTGATAAAAAGCAAGAACTCATAAATATGATTGGATGTAATACAAAATATAAGCCTTAATCAGTGTCAGTTATGCTGGAAACATAAGCCATTATAAAATAACTATGGTTGCTTTTTTTTTCCTTATTTCATTAAAATAATTTAAGCTTTTGCTATACATTTATTATTTAGATTCATATAAGCAAACAATCAACTTCTTTTATTTGGAGTTTTACAGTCTTTGTTTAGAGAGAGGAGAAGTTTGACGTAAGCAATTTAGCTCCATTTTTTTCCCAAAATAACAAAAGAAACCATTTTTCACCTACAGAATCCCAAGGAGATTCTCCTTATAGAGTTATCTCATCCTATGCAACTGCTCCCATCGACTTTGTAGCCAGTGACAATGTAACTGTCTAAGTATTCTAATGAATCATGATGGGAACCAAATTTAGATACAGTTCAGCTTTTCACTGTACGAATGCTTTATTTTGAATTAATCAAAAATAAAAGTACAGTCTGTTGTTCTGACCTGAGGAGACACAAATAATTTACTAAGTTCAAAAAACTAATTTTAATATTAAAAATAAATATAAATATTTAGTATTCATGTACATTCAGGTTATCCTAAAAATAAAATGGAAAACAATCTGCAAGAATTATTTCTTAAATCTGTTTTGATAAAGCTTGGAAGTAACATGAAACTCATGAGAAAGTTCAATATCATAAAGTTTCTAGTTTGATATTTAGGAAAAAGGAAAGTAAAGGCTCCACATTTTTTACTACTTAACTCCAAATTCCGTCCCACATTTCAAAAGAAAGAAAAAGAGGAAAGGAAGGAAGGAAGGAACAAAGGAACCAAGGTATGAAGGGAGGGAGGGAGAAAATAAAACTGAAATTTTATCTACAAAGGCTAGCACAAATTAGTAAGCTATTTAGCTAGTATACTACTTCTGAAAATTAACAGATATTGTAGGAAAAAAAGGAAAGGCTACTGTTCAAAAATTGGAGTCATTGTAAGGAAATTTACTTTTTTTGTCAATAAATATTTATAATGCCTTCAATGTGCCAGACACTGTTCTAGATGCTAGTGAAACCACAATGAACCACATAAATAAAATTTCTCTCATAGTAGAGTGTATATCCTAATGAGAGAGGCAGGTAATTAACTATATAAACCAAAATATACTGTAATGGTAGGTAGTAATAAAAGTTATGAGAAAAAATAAGTAGGGTATGGGATAGAGAGATGTGGGTAAGGAGACTTTTGTGAATAGGTTAATCGTGAAAGGCTTCTCAGAAGAGATGACTTGTTTGCAGAGACCTGGGGGATGATAAGGAGAGAGCCAGGGGTAAGTGTGGGGGAAGACCATTCCATGAGGGAAAAAGAAGAGTACCAAGGTAGGGATTTTATCCTGATTCCTCACATCTTCTGATTCACGTGCCAGCTTTCTTTAGCTCTTACTAAAGCACTCAATTTTTATCAACTTTTCAATGATAATTTCTAGCTAAAGAATGACGGTTTTCAGTGAAGCCCTCTTTTAATAATGTTTATTTAAGAGCTGGAAAGGCTCTTGGAGATAAAGTGGATCATACTCTTATTTTACAGATGTGGAAACTAAGTCCCAGAAAGGCTACATGATCTTCCTGCTGTCACACAACCAGTTAATAGTAGAACCAGGAGTAAGGGAAAAAAAAAAAAAAAAAAAATATATATATATATATATATATATATATACACACACACACACACATACATACATATATGGAGACAGAGAGAAAGAGAGAGGATGGTGGCTTTTATAAAACTGGTGACAATAAATATTTCATGAATGACCAACTACTCTTCTAGGTCAGCCATTTTTCAAAACTGTACAATCTCTTTGGTAAAGTTGGTTTGTCTCCCCTAATGGAATTCTTCAATAAATTTGCAGGGATCTCCTTCACATACCATTCTATAAGTGCAGATAGGATTAAGCATGGTCCTTGCCAAATGGTTCGTGACCTAAATTAGAAAGGAAGACAGAATATAAACATAGAAGAATCTAGTAATATGCTCATTTCATGCCTGGATAGTCCTGCTGAGTAATATATAATTTTGACAGTAAGCTCTTAAGAAAGAAACTTTATGTTTACTGTAGACATCTGAACATATTGTTGGCAAGAAATAAATAATCAATATTGATAACAGCCAAAATTTAGGCAATGTGCTCTCAATAAAATACATTGGTCTCTGTTGATTGGCACATATGCTATTAATAAACATTTTCTTAAGTACAATATTAGGCTTCCTATATTGTTATACTTGCAACACATAAACGCAAATTAGGACTACAAAGGCTATTATCATTTGATCTGTATTAATTTATCAATGATAACAAGGTACACTGTTATACAGCATGGGAACTTAAAACTGGAGTAGTTGATAGTTCTGAAATACAGTAAATTCTTCCTAAATTTGTTCTTCCCTTACATAAACAATATAAAAAAGAATTAAACCCTCCCTGAAAGACAGCAATAAAAAAAATGACCTGGTTTTCTGTGCCCAAGTTCCCAGTACTTTGCAGAGCATAAGTTAAAAGTCTCAGCTTTTCCACCGTGCGATTCAGAGAATGTGGTGGGAACAGAATGCGAAGGCAACTCAGCTGGAAAATATCTTAGATGAAATATTTTTGTCGAGCACTTTTCTCATGTGAATTTGCCTCTAGTTTGGTATATACCAGTCACCAGAACATGGCATTCATTTTACCTCATGTCTTGAGGATTTTTTTTTTAAATCAACAAACTGCTGCATAAGCCAGCAGAAGAAAAGCAAAAAACAAAGCAACCATGTTTAACAGGAGCTGTTTCTCTTATGAGATCAACAGACAAGAGTCAAATTTCAATATCCTCAAAGGTCCTTTCCTGTGATAAAGTGGCAATGAGGAAAACTCCTTAAGGCTCTCTGCCTAGTTTGGCTTTCTTCCTAACATCACATCAAATCCTTACCCATAAGGATTCATTTCTATTTTTTAAAGATACATGTCAATTTGATAGCTTTTATTCAAAGTGAATAACAATCTAAATATTAAAAGCATGTTTTCCTCCAGATGTGCTGATGTCTCAATAGGTTCTTTTTTAAATCAAGGAAAACAAAGCATGTACAACTGCTTATCAGATTTACAAGCTTGTAAAACTGATGTCCTGGACAAAACAGCAGCTTATCCAGTAGGTGTCATCTGATCAAACGTATTTCATATACACGAAAAAAGAAAGTTAAGAGAACCATATGAAAATGTAATCGCTAAAAAAACAATTTAGAAATTAATTAACTCCAATGATGGAACAAAAATAAATTAGGTTATCTTGACCCTATTAAAAGTTTACATTCCAGAGCAGTGGTTCTCAATTGCTCTCAAATTTATTTGTTCTGGGATAGGGGCCAGGTATTAGGAATTTTCTTTTAAGCTCCATAGGTGATTCTAATGTGCAGCCAGATATGGGAATCAATGTACTATATTAACAATAAATACTAAAATGGGAAATGAGATCTAACTCCAAATAATTTCTCAGAATACAGCAATAAACAACAAAGGAAAAGAAAAATTAAAAGAGCCTTAACAATACGTGTTCATACAAATTGCCATTTAACTTTACCAATGATCAGCAACCAACCATGTTTCTATAGAGGTGAATCTTCCAAAGTGTTGCCAATTCCTTTTTGCCCCGCCACAATCTCATAAACCCCCTTTCACAGAGTACTAAGAAACTTTTTTCCCTCATTCATTGCTACTCTAGCTGGACTGATTCTGGCTTCAAAATTGCTACAGATCACAGAGGAGACAATCATTAACTGCTAATTTATTATGATGATGCTGGTACAACCCTAGAAGTACTTCCTAAAAGATTAGCCTACAAAAAGAAACAGTCATCTCTACTGAAAATTTGTTAAGATTTTACAATTATTTGAGGTAATGGAATCCTTTGTTTGCTCAAATATCCAGAATTTCTCATTTTTGTAACAGTCACCAATATGCTAGGATGGGAGGGAAAAGAATGAGTTAAACAAGGTGTAGTCATTAGACTTTTTCTTTTTTCTTTTTTCAAAGATTTATTGAGGTATAGTTGGTGTACAAAAAAACCCTGCATATATTTGATGTATACAACTGGATGAGTTTGGATGTATGTATACACCTATGATACCATCACCACAATCAAGGTAATAAAATTATCCATCACTTCCAAAAGTTTCCTTGCGTCCCTTTGGGATTGGGGGGGGGGAGGGGGGAGAGAGTTGTTTGGTTTTTTGTGGTGAGAACATTTAACATGAGATCTATCCTGCTAAATTTTTGAGTACACAATATCATATTTTTTAACTATAGGCACTATGTTGAAGAGCAGATCTTTACAACATATTCATCTTGCAGAACTGTAACTTTATACCCATTGAACAGGAATTCCCCAATTCCCCCTCCCCTGGCAACCACCATTCTATTCTCTGCTTCTATGAGTTTGACTAGTTTAGATTTTTCATATAATGAAAAACAGAATCATGTAGTATTTGTCTTTCTGTGACTGACTGATTTCACTTAGCATAATGTTTTCCAGGTCCCTCCACGTGGTAGAATTTCCTTATTTTTTACGGCTGAATAATACTTTATTGTATGTATATACTATATTTTCCTTATCCATTAATCTGTTGATGAACATTTGGATTGTTTATTTTGGCTATTGTGAATAATGCTGCAATGAATATGGAAGTACAGATATCACTTTGAGATCCTGATCTCAATTATTTTGGGTATATACCCAGAAGTGGGATTGCTGAACCATATTGTTACCGGTAAACTGGGTTTGACTCTTGTTGGGTGTCAAGCTGAAAGACACAACCAAGACAAAGATCAGGAGAAGGAAGAATATATTACTTGCAGCAAGTAAGGAGAACACCAGGGATCCTTCCCAAAGCAGTGTCCCTCCAGCAAAACTGGGGAAGCTTTAAGCTAAGGGTATGTGCATATTCGTGTAGGGGCTTGAGCAGAGGAGAATTCTGCATAGAATTGGGGCAAAGGTTGATTGAATCCAAGCTTTAGTTGACTGAAGTCACAAGAGTCAGAAAAGGTCAACATCATCATTTCATCCTCCACCTGGATGGGGCGCCTTAGTTCCTGCACAGCTCAAAGATATATGTCAGATTGTTAAGTATATTCCTTGAGGAGGAACTAGGACTCTGTTTTACCATTGAACTATTGTTTCTTGACTGCTTTTCCTTTGTTCCTGCATTCCCTTACTTCCCTTAAGATCATTAATTACTGATACCTGTTCAAGGGCAAGCACTGTGGCCAAGCTTAGATCACAAAATGTCTTAAGCCAAAAATGTCTTCTCTTATGTCAGAAAAGCCATGCCTGGTTCTCTTTCTTGGGGAATTACCTACCCTATCTGCTTACAATATGCTATTTCTATTTTCAATTTTGGTGGACTACATCAAACTAAAAAGCTTCTGCACAGCAAAAGAAACAATCAACAGAGGAGAAAAGGCAATCTATGGAATGGAAGAAAATATTTGCAAACCATATATCCGATAAAGGGTAAATAGCCAAACTATTACTCAATAACAAAAATAATAATAATGATGATACTGAGCAGGACCCTGTGGGGCTTCTGGGCACAAAAGCCTTTCTGTGTCCCCTATTTCTTGATTACAGGAAACAGGCTTCATTCAGCCTCCATGACCTTCCCTGAGTTCCAAGGAGCAGGTTCAAACATTTGCTAATTAGGGAAGGGAGGGAATGCGGAGAAAAGGGAGGAACAGTCAAGAGAAAAAATAGTGCAACCTTTTGTTTAGGGGCAAGGTCCTGGTTCCCCATCAAGGGATATACATAACAATATCTTTGAGCTGTTTTGCAGATACTGAAACCCACACCAGGTGTGAGAAATTAACAATATGCTGCCCACAAGCATGCAGACCCCAGACCAGTTGGAACCAGAGGTTGATGACACTGACTGCCATTTACTTCACCACCAACCAATCAGAAGAATGTCCACGAGCTTATCACGCTCTCTTTGAACCATTACTATAAAACTTCTCACTACCCACTCCAGGTTGGGACACACAGTTTTGAGGGCATTAGCTCGCTGTGGCCCCCTTTGCCTGGCAAAGCAATAAAGCTATTCTTTTCTACTTCACCCAAAACTCTGTCTCCGAGATTTAATTCAGTGTCAGGGTACAGAGGCCAGATTCAGCTTCAATAATAAAGATAACTTAATTAAAAATGGACAAAAGGCCTGAATAGACATTTTCAAAAGAAGACATACAAATGGCCAACAGGCATATGAAACATCACTAATTATGAGGGAAATGCAAATCAAAACCACTGTGAAATATCACCACACACTAGGATGACTATTATTTAAAAAAAAAAAAAAAAAAAGATAAGTGTCAAAGAGGTGGAGAGATTGGAGAAATTGGAGCCCTTGTACACTGTCAGTGGGAATGTAAAATGGTGCAGCCACAATGGAAAACAGACCTTCACTTCTGATGCCAACAAGCCTACAGTTTATGTGATCACAAAAAGAAAAGAACAAGAAACGTTGACTGGATCAGGACTTATCCTTTAAACCTCATTTTAGAATTTATAAATAACTTGACTTCCATTTAGTCAGAAAATACATTATCCACTGTTATCCCTTTTCCACAAAGAAATAAGAATATTGCCATTTTCAGTATGGGGCCCATGTGGCTCATAGAGATAAGCTGGTGTCAAAAATCTATCTTCAGACAAAGAAAACTATAATTAAACAGATAAGCACAATGGGGGGTGGTGAGAAGGAACCTTAATTTGTAGTATTTGTCAATTTCCAACTTGTAAATACTCTCATCATGGCAGAGTTCAAGCTACAAATGTGATGTCAACCAGCTAGCGAAATTCCTGAAAATGTAACAGTTGGCTCTGGTGAAACAATACATGTAGACTTCAGTACACCACTGCCTATTAGTGTCTAGTTTATTTTACCTATTCCCTGCTGTATATGTATTAAAAGCTTGATCTCATAGAAGTAATCATTATCTCCTCACAAATGCCAAAATATATTGAGATTGCATTTTACAGGAGACCTGACCTGGAAAAACTCTCCAGTCAAGATTTATACCCTTTATTTTATGCCACTTGCCCCATTTCTAGTCCCTCATAGGAATCACATTAGCAATCTCATTCATTTACTATTAAGATAAATTTTAACTCCCTGGTTTTAATTTGGGCATGGTTTGTGGTATTATATTGCACCAAATATTGTCAGATTTCTAGTCCTAGCTCTGCAGCTCCAAGAATTTTGTAGCCCTGAGGGAACAACCACAAAGCCCATGTATTCATTTAAAGACCACTGTTAATAAATGAGGTACTCTCCATCAAGTAGGGGCAGTGCTATTCTCACAGTGGTAAGTGTTGGAATGACATTCCAGAATCTCTCATTAGGAATTACAAACGGCAGAAGGATATTCTGTAACATAAATTACAATAGAGATCAATCATATAACCATGAAATTTAGTGTTCATCAACAACCAAATGTTTGTTTATATAAATATTATGTATTTTATATAATAAAAGAAATCATGCTTTTAATAAATTATTTTTGAAGTCAGGAAAGAACTCCCAATCACTTGGATCTTCTGTAAGTTCAGCCCATTCTTACAGTAATGGAGGTAATGGAGGAACCCCAAGAGATGGAGAAGACAGTGGAAGAAGAACATTTAATATTTATTAGTTTATGAGGTTTAGTTTTAATTAGTCATTCTATTCGTCTTTCAATGTATCTTTCTGAGTCTCCCCAAAAGGGGTACAAAAACTGGGGGGTAAGGAGAGAAAGATGTTTTTGCTCAGTTTTTAGATAACCTCTTGGTCATTTGTCCCCTACCAAACACAACTAGTCATAGTAGGAGGGCATCATTCACCTAGTATAATAGTAAAGAGATATTGAGGGAAGAGACTACTGCTCAACTATATATGAAACAGTGATGAATTTATTGCCCAGGCTAAGAGAGGGCAAAACAGAGTCTCCTGAACAAAGCAAAAACCTGATCTTGCATTGGGTTTGGAGGAATCATGGAGTTCAGGGATTGGCTGGATTTTAGAAATGGAGTGAGTATATAGGCAGTGGCTGACTTTCAGTGTGGAGTTTAGTGATTGTCTGGTTTTCAGAAATGTAGGTACCAGGGCAAGACTGCTGCTGATTGTTTGGGAAAAATTTAGAACTAGTTTTGTGGTACTTTGTCAACAACTGGGATTTGAACCAAAACACAAAACAAAAAAAACATTCTTTTACTTCCTTTCACAAACTTGAAGAACAGGAACATTTTAGCCTCAGAAAAAAATCAGGAATGGTGATACAGTTAAGTGTAGAATTTCTTCTAGATGACACCTTCCTAATACATTTTATGAGAAAATATATGGATTGTCTAAAGAAATTAATTTTTACTTCATTAATAAACACAATTATTATTTTCTAATATAATAATGCATTGCGTTTTGTAGTTAATCATAAAATCTCTAACAATTCAAATATGTGATTAGGTCTAGCTTTAATGGTGAGAGAATAAACCTGATCTAAACAGCCAAAGTTAAAAATGTTGAAATACGGGGGACTTCCCTGGAGGTCCAGTGAGTAAGACTCCACGCTCCCAATGCAAGGGGTCCCAGTTCAATGCCTGGTCGGGGAACTAGGTCCTGCATACATGCCACAACTAAAGATCCCACATGTTGCAACTAAAGATCCCACATGCCACAGTGAAGATCCCACATGCCGCAACTAAGACCCAGTGCAGCCAAAAATAAGTAAGAAATAAATAAATAAATAAATATTTAAATAAATATTTTTAAAAATGTTAAAATATGGACTATTGCACATGATAGTTGGAGGATGTTTTTTGTGTGTTCTATGTTTATCTACTTTCAAAAATGGAAATTTAGGAATCAGCTGGATCTGTTCAAAATCTAACTCTGTCATTTACTAGATGTGTAACTGTAGAAAAATTAGTCACTTTGCTTCATTAATAAAATAAAGATAGTAATAACTTTCAATGTTGTGAGAAGCAATATATAGAAGAAATGCCTGCATTCATGTAGAATACATTGTTGAAATTATAAACAGAAATGTAATGTGAGAAAAGTAAATGATAATGTTGCCTGTCATTGCATCTACAAGAATTGCTGCTGAATAATAACAATGATAATAACAAATTTGTTTTAACAATAATAAGAAAATTATCTAAATCCTGAATTATGTTTTACAATATATTTCTATCATTTTTATATGCAGTCTTTATCTTTATTTTCTCCTCAATTGACTTCAAAGGTTAAGTTGAGGAAGAAGTTTTACCACTTTCAGGACACTTAATGATTTCTATCTATGCCTTAATTAAACCTAATTTATGAGACCCACATTTATTAAGACCAGTAATAACATTTTCATTTTTCTATTTCCACAAAGTGGTCAGAGAAAAATGTAATAAAATATTAAAACTGTTGCAGTAGTTGCCAAAGACAGCAATAGTGCCAAACTCAAATCACTAGCTAGGAGGCAACAGCACCAATGCAATTCTCAAACCATCTAATTGTTGAGTCAAATGTAAATGTTGCTATTTCTTGTGGAAGAGATGCTGCACTAATACAGTAGCCATTTGCCACATGGGATGATTTAAATTTAATTAAAATAATTAACATAAAATAAAATTTTAAATTCAATTCCTGTCTCACTAGCCATACTTCAAGTTATCAATAGTTACATGTGGCTAATGGCTTCCATTTTGGACAATGCAGGGAACATTCCAACATCACAGAAAAAATTCAGATAGTGTTGGTCTAGACACTTTTCCATGTATAATGTTTAAAAATGCAAATATTTTCTGAATTGTCAATTCTTCTCTCATTATATTTCATCCCTTTCTCTCCATTCTCACAACTATTTATCACATTTCAAGTTCAGGATTCTCATGATTTAGCTATTATAATCATCTGTAAATAGTCTCACAGTTTCTATTCTTTTTCCCAGCTCATCCATCCTATAACCCAAACTTGATTAATTTTTCCAAAGCAATGCCTTTTTCCCCACCCAAAATCTTCAGAGTCTTCACCTTGACTATAGTATACATGTCAACAAAAGTATTTAGTTCATAAGGATCTTCCACCAACTGGTTTCTTTCCTTCTACAAAAGGATTCCCAAAACTATGCAAGTTCTCTGTTCCATCACAAATATAAGTTCATTACTCCCTAGTTATGCTTTGCCCATTTCCACTTTCTCTCAAGCTATTTTTTTTCTGTCTGGAAACACTATCCCCCATACTTAAATGCTCTGCAGAATCCTATCATATCCAGTCTAAGTCTGATTTTATCCTTACAGCTGAACTTGACCACCTCACAACTGTCTAATAACCCATGTCAGTGATCTCTCCTCTGTAACTCAGATAGTCCCCATTGACTATCATATTTTATGACATTCATCATAACTACTGCTCCTTGCCTTCAAGGACTTTACAATCTGTTTTCTAGAGAGAATTATATATCCACAAACAGTAGCCAAGAACTGTGAGAGTTCTTTTTGTATACCCCCATACCATTTACCACACATCTTTCATGAGGTATATTTTATAAAATAATAGATTCAGATTTTATCTAGAAAAGGGAGTAAAAGGTAGGAAAAAAAAACAATATTTCTTGAGCATAACTCTGGATCTTCACAACCTTCAAGGTTAAGTATTATTTGATTTATTTTACAGATGAGATTCAGAGAAGTTAAGTAAATTGTTGAAGGTTATAGTTAAGTAATGGCACATCAGAGATTTTAAAACAGAGCAGCATCTAAAGCTCATGATCTGTAGCTCAAAGGCATATCTCCTTCAAGAAAGGACCTATGCTTTTTCCTCCAGAGCCAGTAATTTGAAAAAGTACTCATGGCACATAATCAAAAGTTATCTCTATGATTTCTGTCTTCTTCTGTCCTTTAAAACATGATCACAGGGGCAAGTTTTACCCTTCTCATTGGATTGAAAGTTAGGCAGCCCCAGGGCTGTCTAGGCTCTTTTTGGTAATAGAAATTCCTATGGTCACTTTAGCCCTTCATTCAGAAATTACAATATTTAATCCAACATATTAATTAACCCCTCAAACGTCATTCAGTGGGGAAGTAAGACTCTTCCCCGCTGCTCTCCAGCTAGTCCTGGCAGCAGATGGCCACCTGCCTTCAGGAGTGAAATGTGGTCTATTTCTTCTCTCTTTCCCTCACTTTTTTTTCTCCTTTACTCAATAGCTGCTGTTTCTTGACCTTCCAGGATCAAATGTGTGGGGGAGGAAGGAGAGGTAAAAGAGATAGGAAAGTTCTTCCTTGACTGTAAGTCAGGAGAAGGTACCATGGAACATTCTTTAGGCCTGGCAGACTCATACTTTCATGGGTGCTTTAGCAGATTCTTTGGAGAGTTTCATGCTGGGTACCTGCAAATGCAATTCCCTTGACTATGCTATGGCTGGCTGCTCCTAATCATTCTGTGGTCTCTGACCTCAGTGACATAGCTCTTAGCCTCTTACTCTAGGGTCCCCTCACCCTGGTCTTTTGCCAATTCCCATGTTGAAATGACTTCAGGCTAATATTCCTACTGAATTTTCCCCATGGCTACAATTCATGTACCTTTGTCCCCCTAACAGAGGCACATACAGAAACTTTGCAAATATGGTCCTTTTCCTTTAAAGGTTGCTTTAACTTACTCAGGTATGAATCGGACGTCAGTCTACTCTGTTCCCGATTGTAAGGAACACACACATCTAGTTCTCTGAGCTGAACCTCTCTCAACAAGACTCCAATCACTCCCATGTCAAGGAGGAGGGGTGATATTCATAGCACTCAGAGTTGTCTCCAAAAACTCTCCCCACAAAATCCTATTCTGTCCTCACTTTCTTGGTTCCTCAACATGGGTTGCAGAGTCGTCTCTCTAGTTCTCAGATGGGGGGGGGGGTCACTCTCATAATTCATTCTTGAATGTAGCCCTCAATGTCTTTATGCCTCAGCCAAAACTGAGAGGATGAGTCCCATTGTAACATCCTGTTGTGCATATTAAAGGACAATTACCTCAGATAGAATATAATCTCTGTCATGGGTTATAGATTGTATTGATCCCAAAGTGGCAACTTTTGCTCTAAAATATCCATTTTCTATGTACTTACTCTGCATCCTTTCAGTTCCCAATTATTTTTTCATGGCGACATAATTTCTTCTCTTTTCTCAC
The DNA here is from genome assembly GCF_965194805.1 of Balaenoptera borealis. Lineage (NCBI taxonomy): Eukaryota > Metazoa > Chordata > Mammalia > Artiodactyla > Balaenopteridae > Balaenoptera > Balaenoptera borealis. The sequence goes on from NC_138867.1 coordinate 73,893,659, forward strand.
CACTCTATATATCGCTTTTAGAATCTACCAAGTACTAAATTATATTTTGTTTTAATTTTCATCTCAAGCATCACTCTTGGCATTTGTACTCTTTTAACCTTTCTCTTTTTACCTAGAAAATGTTGTTCGATAATATTCCTCACTTCCACCCATTTTGAGTCAGAATGAACAAAAAGTAGATATTGTTTTTGCTCTGCCTCTAATTTCAGATAAATTGCTAGTGTTATTGCAAGTAGTAATCTTCACTCATCCAGTTGTCTTTCACAAAAGGAGCAAAGCAGAATCTGCTCCTAAGTTAAACAGAAAGCAGAAATCAGAATGTCAAATTATAATTGGCATATCCCAGACATAATCAATATTGCCTTTTGCAAGTTCCTCCCACAGTTAAAGCAAACCCTGGTTAGCGCTGGCCAAATCTTGACTAATTTGGCTTCAAGTTATTACCATACTTAATATCTCTGAATCAACACTGATGACTAAGAAAAGTGAACTACAAGAAATGATCAGTCTTCAGTGCAAAAACTTTTTCACTTTGTGCCAACTCTTGCTCGTGCACCTGTTTTATGTTCAGAGTGGGAAGAAAATCAAAAAAGATGTGGCCAATTTTGAAAGAGACACAATGTTTTCAATGTCTCAAAATAGCTCAAATACATAGCATTGCTTCTTCTACTTATTCAAACTGCAAGGCTGATTAAGCATATGTGTAAAGCAGGCATGCAAATAAAAAATTACCTACTCAAGTCCCACCTTACTCTCCCAGGTTTCAACTTCTTATCTAAGAATTGATATTCACCAAATAGAGGCAGAGAGAAACCAGCAATTCAGGGGTTCATACAAGGAGGCAATGTGAGAGGAATTTCAGTATTGCATTTGTGAAGGGCTCTAGAAATAATCTAACCCAGCCTCTGTTTTTCAGAGGAGACCTCCAGTCTTAGTTCAAGTACATTGCACTTGTTAAGCTAACATAATACTACAATAAAATCACTGTGATTTGAATCCTAGGAAACTGAGAAGAAATGGAATTTATGTTAAACAGAGTCAGATTTTTACCAAAGTTGTCATTCGAGAACCATGAAAGGGCTCAGAAATTGGTGATAAGAAGGTATTTTAAAGGATTATTAATATGAATAAACCAATTTCATTTTCCTGGAGAGCCCACACTGCGAAAGTGGAAATATGAAGAGTCATGTTCTAGATTCTTTCCTTCAAGCAATTATGTGAGTGCCACAGGTTCTTGCAGGGTTCAGGACAAAATATAGGGTTAGATGCATGGGTGAAGACTGAGACACTTCTGTGCAGATCAGGTTTAGACTATGAGGGACAAGATGAGAGTCGGAACAAGGATCAACCATTAATGGATGAGCGTGCTGTAATGAGACAGATGGGTGATTCAAAACTGAGGATAAATCCCTAGGAGGAAAAGATATCCAGGGTTTTAGTACAAATAGCTAAAAACTCAAACCAAGTTCAAGATTCAAAGTATGTACCCAAGAAATAAAGGACAGGAAGTGGTTAGAAATCCAGATGGGTAATGTTACATATGCAAAGAAGATTCTAATCTCCCATTAGCAGAACAGTGAAGAATGTAATGATGCAATACTTCATTGAAGAGTGAATGTACATTATGTTGTATAGATATTTTTCTATTGATCAAAAATTTTATTTCATTTAATCTCCAAGGGTAAATTTTTTAAGTTGAAACAATGACATTTTAAATAACCCACCAATATTTTCTAAAACAATTAGGTCACACTTTTTTGGGCAATTGATCCACAAATTGAATTTCAAATCAACTCAGTGCAATGTAATACAAAAACAATTTTTAAGAAACTATCTGGGACAAGGTAACAAGGATACAATGATGAATAAAACATAGGACCTGCCCTCACAGAACTCAGTGTGACCGTGAAAATATCCAAGCAATTAAAAATGTGGTGAGTGTCAGGAAATGAATGCTATCGGAGTACTACAAGGGGAATTCAATCTAGTATGTGGAATCAGGAAATGTCTCCTTGACAATGTATCTAAACTAAGATCTGGAGAGTGAGTAGAAGTTTGTCAGGTAGAGATTTGAAAATGTATGGGGTTTATTTTGGACTGTCACCATGACTGGAGAGGCTAGACTGGCATTCACAGGAATTAACCACCCAATCAACTGACCAAATTGTGAAAACTAACATATCATTGTTGTTTTAAGCCATTCAGTTTTGGGGTATTTTGTTGTTTTGCCTTCACATGGCCTAGCCAAGGTGCTGATGAACTAAAAATGGTCTTCTGATCATCCAAACACAGTACTGACATCAGAGCCTGATTTTCTATGCTTTTGCTGACTAAAAACTATGAGTACCCATGATTGGATCTGGCATTTAATTATTTTGTTGCCACAATGATGGAGGGTGCTATTAGCATTTAGTGAATAGGGCCCAGGGATGCTACATACCTTGCACCACAAGAAATTATTCAGCAACTCATTTGACTTTGGAATATCATGCCAGACATTCAATCAGGGGGAAAACCTGAGCCTACAACTTAAGTTTCTTTCACGTATAAACACAAAGTGTGCTTTATGCTGTTTTGATATCCATGATATTTGAGGAATGTAGCTACTATGAAAAGTGAGAGAAGATTGTATTTTATTTTGTTTGAAAGTATACCTGTGGTTGTTCATCATTCTGGAAAATCACATCACTGACAGCAACACCACTCATGGTATTTGGGCTGCTGGTATAACACAACTGTGTCAGTTTGCATTTGTGCCATCAAATCCACAGGGATTCTTCAAACAGGGGCACACATCTGACTACCTCATGATATCTTCTAGTGTCACTTTGCCAGAATATTTATGTATGGGAATGCATACTATTTTAACATTAATCTTTTTATTCATTTTTACATTATATAAAAGTTGTGGTATTATTGATTTTATATTATCTGTGGAGTTTATTTCAGGAAAGTAGAGGTGACATTACCAAATATATATTGTAAAAAGAGAACTTTGGCTTGGAGACGATTGAGCTCGGAAGGAAAAACGTAACCACTGGAGCCCGTCAAATTCTTGTAAGCGTTTTAAAATGTTGGTATTCTAAAAGAAGATAATACCTTTGCATCCAATTGATCACTTCCCTATTCTTAGACAGTTCCTTTGGATTGACATATGAGTTAAAATGTGTAATGTTTGCAGCCAATCTTAACGCATACAGTTATTGACTGCCGTACGTGTATCTCATAGTTTGGGCAAATTGCTCAACAGTTTGGCCCTATTTTCCCCCCAAACCAAGGACTGAATCAATTGTATAGGTTCTCTCTGGTCACTAGTGCAGCCCAATCTTATTCAGTCAGGGTTTCAATCGATTCTTCTATGGAACATCAAAATTGTCTTCTTTGAACAACTCAAGCATGGATCAGCATTAGGACTGTACTCTGTCCACTTAAGTTCCCTGAATTAACCTTTCTTGCTTTTCCTTATTTCATTTTCCATCTTTACTCACTGCTTTATCTATCAATTATCCCCATAAAATTCCAAGAGATATATTCCTTGTATCTTGAATATTATGATACTCCTATATTATCTATACTGCCCTCTACATAGCCATCTGAGTCTTCCAATCTCCTCTCCTGGTCACTAAGTCTCAACTCAATGAGTTTCTAGAGCAGGTATCCATCTCCTGATTGTTTTGCCTCCTCCTACAAAAATAGCTGTAAATAGCAGCCCATGTAGAGGTCTGATGAATTTTTTTATGCCAGACTCTCCCAGAAAAAAAAAAAAAAAGTGGGAGCTTTCGTATAACCTTGAGTTTTTGTGCAATTTAGGCAAAACACTTAACCTCTTTTTGCCTTAATATCCTGATATGTTAATTGAGGTTAAAAGAGAAAATTAATCTCATAGAGTTGTGAGCATAAAATGAACTTATATAAGTTAAGCAATTAAAACAGTGTTTACTCAGAGTGAACATTATACAATATATTATTATTATTACACACAATTATGGAAGTTATACTTTACAGTCCAGTTTGGTGTTTAAAGGCAATAATTTTTAATATATTTAGTAAAACACTCTAATTCCCATTTAATTAGAAAATTTGCTGATTATACAAACATAAACATACACTATAAAATTCTAGGACCCCCCAGGAGACACAGAAGAATCTGGCCTATTTCCAAATAGAATTTGCTTCAACACCAGCAGCCTGGGTGAGGCAGTCAGCAACAGCCTGTAAGCATACATTGTGCTGGCCCTTGTCATTCATTGGGCTTTTGTCCCAACTGTGGCATGGTAAGCCCTCCAATCTGAAGTTCACTCCAGGTTACATGAAGTGAAAAACCATCCACTGAACTTTCTAGAAGCTTTGTTCTCTTGCAAAAATGACTCAGCATTTAGGCAGTTGTTCTGCACATGCCAAATTACTACAGACTTTAAAGCCCAGAGAAGGTAAGAAATCAGTTTAAGGTCTTACCAGCATGAAAATTAATCAGAATTCAATTCTCCCTTCTAGCTCTCAAATCTGTGCTTTAATTAGACTGGCGAGGGAGAACCAGACAATAAACTGAAACCAGTCATGAACTTCATTTCATTAAGCCCCTGGCAAGCTTCCTTATTAATTGCCTACCCAACATCCCGTTCTTGACTGATAAGCTCATCCAGTTGTGCAAACGTCCAAAATAGAATTCTAATTGTATGGTTGAGGTCCCTACATTACATACAGCACTCCATTCTGAGATTCTCAGAAAAAAGGCAGATGAGTCCCAAGCAGTTGGTTTCAGCATTTAAAATTGGGTGTGAGAAGGAAACATGAGCATTGCAAAAACAACAGACTTAAATCACCAGGAGAGAGATAGTTTAAGGAGGTGCTGGATCCCATATTCCCACCATGGGCACTGGGAGAATCTTGGCCTTCAGATAAAGATGGGCTGAGGGAGAAGCATAGGCATGGGTTGTAACAACTATAGAGTGGCCAAGAAAGACATATTGGGGGCCAGACAACAGTCATGGCTTTCAGTAACTGTTAGGAGGAGAAAGATGATTTTCCAAGTCTTTGGAAAGGAAATTCAGGGCTTAGGCAGTGGAACAAAGAAATATAAGGATTCAAAGCACAATGAATAAAAGATTATGTTCTTATCCTCTTCCTCTTTCTCTTTCCCCTCAATGTCTCATTCCTTAACTAGCCATGATATAAAATTGTATTTTTGTATGACTTGTGAATCTATTTTCATTAGAAAATAGATTAAACTGCTTTGGTTTGGGGGTTTGGGAATTTCTTCTTGTTTTGGCTAATGATTATTGGCCCGCCATAGAAAAAAGATACCTATCACTTTGAGCAGCTACTTTGCTAAAGCAGTAAATTGTATAGCAGAGTAACCAACTATTTAAAAGTACATTCAGTTTATCTGAAGAAATGAATTACCATCTTGCATGGTTTGAAGAGGTGAATTTGTGGTACACATATAATGCCTGACTAATGGAATACATAACTAAAAGAAGATCACTCTTTCAGGCATACAAATTATACAAGAGCAACACTTTGGACAGTGAATCATTAAATGTCTCCCTACTTGGAGTAGGCCAATTAGCAAAAGTTGCCCCCTTCCTAAGGACTGACACAATTCCATGCCAGGTTGTACTTTCCAGTCCTCAGCCAGCCTCTAAGGAGAGCATAATCATACCTCGGAGCCCTCAACACAAATAACATCTTATTTTATAATCTTTACAGGCAACAGAGCACATTCAATATTCCACATCCCCAGGGCCATTGCACTGTACAACTCTAGGGGATACCAAGCACATGAAAACATCATGATGGTCTCCCTGGAGTTGTGCCACATGGCTATCCTGCATAGTACTTCTTCCCAAAGGATGGAATTAGCATGCAATTTTGAGTATAGGGTGGGAAATCTCTGACAAATGAGGCCTTCTCCCAAACCCTTCCCAACTACACATTGTTCAGCAGGCATCTGATCTATCAATTCTACCTATCCATTCAATATCTAGTCAATATCCATAACCTATCAATCAATTCTGTCTTGAGTCCATGTCCTTCTCTCCATCTCCACCTTCTTTTCTGAGGTACCATCCTCCCTCAGCTAGACCACTGTTCTCATGTTTCCGCTATGTTCCCTCCTCCAGTACATTTTCCACAAATATTACCATAGTCATATTCTTTAAACAAAACTCTAATCATGTCAATGTTTCTTAAAACTTGTCAATCATTTTCTATTTCTCTTAAAATAAAATCCTAAATCCCATGGTCAGCAAAGTCTCTGCATGGTCTTCTCCTGTCTTCCTCTCTAGTCTCATCTTACATCACCCACTCTTTCTCACTATCCTGCAGGCACATGTGCCTTCTTTCAGTTTCGTCAGAGTGCCAAGCTCTTTTCTACCTCAGGACATTTGGATGCCCTGTTACCTTTGCCTAGAATTCTCATCCTCCCCATCTTTCATTAGGTCATTCCTGCTCACTCTTCAGGTTGCAACACAATTGCTTCTTCCTTAGAGAAACTTCAAAATCTAAATCAGTTTCCATCATGAGAGGTGGTAATCTCTCATCATCTTCTGTGCTTTACTGAATACTAATCACAGTTCATAATTAGATATTTATTTGTATCATTTATTGAATGCATCTCCCCAGGTTGTAAGCACTGCCAGGACAGGTGGATCCACTGCATCTAGCTCAGTGCCTGCTATACTTGATGAATAACAAGGTGGGTAAAGCGCTTAGAGAGGGCTGGACTGGATACATAATTTTAGAAATTTTCAGCATATATTAGACATAAAAGTGCTACAAAACACTCATAGTAAGAAGAGAAGATGATGAAAGACAGAAATCTGGGGATCTCAAACATCCCTATGTATGGACAGCCTATGCCCAATCAAGTTAATTCCCAGCTACCCAGATGAGAAAGAAAACTTTATGTGAAGATGATGGTAGTATTGGTGGCAGTTGCATTGAAGGTAGCATTTGTGTTGGCAACAACGATAAGAAATTTTTTTTTTCCTACCCACCATTTTCTGCACAATTTCAGTAACTTATTTTGATGTCAAACTTTATCACAGTTGCGTTCTAACTTCTAAGCACATAAACTACAGAACATAAAATCCTCCTCTTTGAAAACCATAGACAGTTCTGACAATATATTTGAATTCATTAACCTCTTAACTCTGGTACAAGTCCATATTCACAAGTATGACAATGATTAAGTTAATGAGTTAATCATTCCCTTCTAGTTACAGTCTTTCTTAATTAGTTGATTTAAATTGGGGAGTGGGAGGAGGAAGGGGAAGAATATTCTGTGGAGTCTATTTTCATAGTGCCAGATAAGATTTCTGAAGGCTCTTTTTTTTTTTTAAAGATGCAGAAATGTAGACATCTTTTTAATACTGTTTATGATTTTTTAAGCTACCAAGTCCTACTAAGCCGATTATCATATTTTAGTGAAATAAATCACTTGGCAAGCACTTTCTACATGCCTGTCCTGCCCTGCAGAGACCATACTCTTAAATTGGGCCCTAAGGGAACACAAAGAGGCCAAAAGATGTGACATGGGCCTGACAGGCTTGTGAATTTGAAGTTTTCTAGTCACCTAACCAAAAATTAAGGGCCACGGATCATATTTCCAGGATCAGCTGCATCCCCTTATAGGGCCTTAGTTCACATGTAACACCCTGTTCTCTGGTTTTAAAAATAAGTGTCAAAATTTACTCTAATGTCCCCACATGAATTGGATGAGGCCCCACAAATACTCTATCGTTACATTATGCAGATATTGTTCAAATAATATTCTTGGCATTTTAATTTCTCTTTCTCGTTTATGATTTAAAGAATTCTCTCAAGTGACCTTAAATGAATGCTAGATGACAGTCTCAAATTTCCTCTCTTCAATAATTTCTCTCTTACAGGGCACTTGTAAGTTTTAAAATATCTTTGCTCCTCTCCCTATATAGTATAAACAATTAGGATGGTGTATACTCATTCTGTACTTTTGGAGTTCAGGGGTATTTTTCCTTTTACCTCCCAGTGTCTGTAGCAGAAAGAAGCAGAAAGGTGAGTGATTCACTAAAAGCAAACCGAGCTAAAGAACTTAGAAGATGATACCAGAGATTCATTGAGGCACCTAAGAGAAGTGATTTACACACAACTTCCCTTTCCACTTCCACTCTCATCTACTCCCTAAAACATTTCTCACTCTCTGCTTCTATGAGTTTGACTCTTTCACATACCGCATGTAAGTGGAATCATGCAGTACTTGTCCTTCTGTGACTGGTTTATTTCACTTAGCCTAATGTCCTCCAGGTTCATCCAGGCTGTCACATATGGCAGGATTTACTTTTTTAAGGCTGAATCATAAAAGCAGAGAGTAGAATGGTGCTGGCTAGGGGCTGCGGGGAGGGGAAAATGGGGAGGCGTTGTTCAACTGGTATGTAGTTTCACTTATGTGGGATGAATAATTTCTAGAGATGTGCTGTACAACTTGGTATACTTAACATAAAATTACCAGGTTGAATTGATTTTCCTCTTTCCACTATTTTTTAGTCAAACTCAAAACATATTTTAATTTAAATACTTTTAGGTTTTGTTTTCTGTTTTGTTTTGTTTGTTTTACTATGCATTAGTCTCCAGGATCCTGAAGTAATCAAAATTGGAACTCTGTGACACTACCATTTGGAAGTATAGAGAAGAGAATTTTTTTCTTTATGTTTCTTAGGTATCATCTAATTGTTTACAATTTTTACAAATTTATCTTCACTTAACAAATGCGAATATTAAGGCCTCCCTGAGAGTGTCTTGCCATAATTCTCTTCAGTAAATTTAAGCCATTGTAAAAAAAGAAAGAAAGCTTGTAAGGGCAGGAATTTACTGAAAACTGAATCTTTGCTGAAGAAGGCCAATGATCCCAGGACTTCCACTTGGGTCTGTAGAGAGGTCTCATACTATGTTTGGCTCAAATATTGGCCATGGGAATGGGGATAGGGTCTCAGCTTAGCCCTGAGGTCCCTAGCAGGATGAAGTAGAAGAAAAAGGAGGGAATGGGGGAAAGAAAAGCAACTTAAGCACTGACCTGGCAAACCATTATGTCATTTCATTTCTGATTTGCATTTTTCCCATGTATTCTGAAAAACAAAGAATATGAAAATTAAATGTAAGAAATCAAGGTTGTTCTAAAAAGTAAATACAACCTAGCACTTTTCACTTTAATACAAAAAATAATTTTAAATTGTTTATACCTTTTATATTTATTTATATTTATATTGTTTATATTTTTTTTCATACTATATTATAAGCTTCTTGAAGGCAGGGACCTTGAAGTAGGGCTTGTACATGCCACTCAGGAATCACAGTGCACCAAGTACATATGTACTTGAATGCAGAGATGAAACAGAATCTAACGTTACTTACATTTTTAGTGCCATAAGAAATTAAACGTTTCATATTGAGTTACGAGGGATTAAATTTATCTGTATTTTAGTAAATAATTTAAAAATATGTTTGAGAAAATTTTTATAACTTTACAGAAGTGTTTCTTGTTTACCTGTCATTTTAAAAATTAAAAACAACAGAATATGATAATTCCAGTCTTTGTGTATGTGTGCACATGTGAGGTTATGTATATATATATTTTATATGCGTGTGTGTGTGTATGAGGGAATGTGTGTGTGTGTGTGTGTGTGTGTGTGAGGGAATGTGTATGTGTGGGTATGTGCATAATAAGAGAATGGAGGGAAAGAAGCATCTCTGAGCACCTGAGCAGCCACTTGACTGAAGAGGACCACAACCAGCATGGCGTCTTGTCCTTAAGACTATACACTTAGTCAGCACCTGCCTTGACACTTGCAAGTCAAATCTCTATTGATTTGCAGCCTCACTGCCTCAGAATGTGCTGTTGGTGAGTAGAGCGTCTGGCCAGTGGGAGAATTCAGAATGCAAAACACTGGGGGAGACGTTGGCTCCACTGGGAAAGAGGTCACAGGGTTTTCCTCTTCATGGTGCATTCAAGGGAGTACAATCTTTCAGAAAAGCAACAGCAGCAAAACAGAGAAGACTAGTATAATGCATCCAATATGATCAGACAAAGAAAAATAACCCCAATGAAAAATAATATGTAACTCATGAACCTGACTCTATCTAGCACCAGATAAAGAAATAATTTAACCATTATAAGTCCATCAGATCAAAATAAGTAGTCAACATTTAGACTAAAATGGGTATTTTTCACACTGGTTTATGCAGTTTGGCCAATTTCACTCTCTAAATCAATCTGTTTAAGCAGATTGATCAATTTCACATGGATGTAGTTTAAGAATGTTACAAGAATGTAAAAAAATCACACACACAGTCATTTCATAGGTGATTGACCAAAAATGGAATTTCCAACACAAGATAAAAACGAATACAATTATATGAATGGTGTTGGAAGTTGTATCTGCAGTTGAAAGACTGCTCTAAAACATATGATACCTTATAAGTGTGTCCCGTTTTTTAAAGCTGCCCCCTGGCATCCTTGCTGTAGAAGGTTTAGGGGCAGGTTATCAGACACTCATGGAAGTATCTCTGGGCTAAGAAAGGGACTTTCAGGCCACAGCATTCTCATGAGTTCTAAGAAGTCATTCCCAGTGAGAGGGACCACATTCGAAGAGGATTGACAGTGTAGACTGAAAACAGCTTTCAAAGAGACTAATCTTATAAAGTATTGCAAATGAATAAGGGCAACAGGAGTAGGTGTTCACCTGCCAGTCTCCGCCGAGCAAGATGAGAGCCTGTCTGTACTCACACATGCGCTGACTTAAAAAAAAAAAAAAAAAAAAATCACATAAAAAACAACATCTTTGCTAGGGAGACGTTTTTAACAAGTATTACAGAAAGAGCACCAGCTACCAAAAAGAGTTGCCAGGGCCAGAAGGAGCCATCAATCGAAACAGTTTACATTTCAAAGTTTTTCCAAGAAGAGTGAAACCATCTCCCCGCCTTGATAGAAAACGGAGGCACTGTAGTAAAGGTCCTACATGCTGCCTTCTAAGACAAGTTCCTTTCTCTCCAGTGGTCCTTTAACCCTTAGGTTGGTGCCAACAGGTAGAGACAAACGGAAGTGTTTTCATCTCCTGGGGCTGGTGATCTGAGCAGCTTACTAGGCTGTGGAGTTAGGATAAAAAATCCTCTTCCTTTTATGAGTTTTGTAAGAAAAGATCTTTCTTGCTCTTGGGTACTATTTGAGATTAATAGGTCACTTTTACTTCTATACTCAGTACTTCCTCCTATCGCTTAACAAATAATTACACATATCTGCCTTGGAATGTTTTTTTCCCCTGGAGATAATTCAAGAATTGACTCTTACTTAGCTTCTTTAACAATCTAAAACATGAGTGCTAACAGTGCTACATTTTACCAGGGTATTTATTTGTCCCTTTTAAGAAATGGGGTGGTTTTTTGTGTGTGTTTGTTTGAAAGAAAAAGTTTGCATGTTTTTCTTTGGCCTCGGGAAAAAAAGAGCATTTCTTAAATTCAGTAACAATTTTCAAAAGGTCCATAACCTAATGTATACTTTTGGTTTTAGTTTTAATATTCTGCTTAATTTTTCCATGACATTTCTAAACACCATATCTAATTTCCTGAATCTATTAGAATAAACTCTACATACTTTCATTCTTCGTTCTAGAAGCCAGTCAAATAGAAACACTAGTCTAAAACAATCTTTAATTTCATAATTAAGACTTGGGGAAAGAAAATAACAGACACTGCGAACTTTTTTCACTGACTTGGTCCGGTGAAAATAGTTACTTGTGTGCCTCCCTCCCACACGTATGTCCCTATGTCAACAATCCCTCCACTAGATCCAATTGTGTCACCACATCTCTTTGACCCACTGGCAATTTGTACAACCATGATAAAGATTCAGACACCCTGATAACCCAGCAGCATTGCCATAACCATTTTCTTAGATTGCAGTAGAATAGATCGGATAGAAAAGGGGAAAACTGAAAGGACCATCCTCTCTTTTTGCACACACATACAAATGCTATTCATTATGATTATAAAAATTACAGTCACTTTCTTAGATTGATCTGTTGATATTAATTACACAGTATCACTGAAAAATATTACCAGTTTCCATGCCAACATTCTTTGTAAATACCACCGGTTCTCAATGAACTCATTCTGACCTTCTGGTCTGAGGCTGTCACTGTGTGATGTACATAATTCTCTCAACACTGATCCATTACTTCTGCTCAGTGTTGGGGGTCAGGCCAATAGTGTAAAGTCAAAGATAATTAGCATCCCTATCAGTAACCAGCTACACAATTGCCGCCTAAGTGACAGGCCAGAAAAGCTAAGAAAAGAGGTAGCAATATGAAGTAGAAGGGAAGTGCCGGTACTTTCTGTGGTTCGAGCAGCTGCTATGGACTATCGGCATCACCAGGAGACCTCATTGCATTAGCATAAATTCAAATGACAAATGCACAGTGCTATTCAGAGACTCATTAATTTGCAATGGGTGCAGTGCTCATGACATATTAGTGCAAAATTCAAATGTCTCTGTAGCAATGTGAATTCAGTTGTGAGACCAAAGTCGCTAAAATGAAAATGTGTGGGTTTTTTTAGCAGTTTATTAAATTATGAACTGTGATGACTATATCCGTGCATCTTTTTAAGCAGATGAGGTCCAGCGTGCTCCAGCGGCAAATCGCATGGTTTATGTTGATATTTTCCTGTCAGACAATTTCCAAGCAGCAGATAAGATACTAGACTGTCTGCTTTGCTCTGCTGCATGTGGACTGAGAGCTCCCCCTTCTGGACAAATGACACTGCCACTCTAAAAGAAAGCCCGACCATTTATTGTCTTCTTTCCGTATTTTTAACAACAGGTTCTGATGAAAAAATTTCGGTGTCCACCGAGAGCCAAAAGAAAGTAATTTGGTATCATTTATTGTAAATGAAAGTATATTATCACCTTCTACAAAATGCAGAAAAGCCACCCTCAATTGAAGTTGGTCTTGTATAATTTTATATGAAGCTACTCCAAGATCTCATTTAAAAGTATCTTTTTAAAAAATAATTGCCTGATTTATATATACCAAGAAAGTAAGCAAAATACAAGATAATAATAAAAAATTGTCATATCCATATGCTTTCATGATGCCATAAACAAGCTTACAATTATTAGCATTCAATTGTATAAAGAAAAAAGCATGCATATATATAGACAGAGCTTTTTAAACAAAGCAACCGAGTGTATATTGTATTCAACTTTGTTGAATGAGATTGTGAACATACACAGACAAGAAAAGTCAGATTATACCTGTGCCAAATGTGTCTGGTGGATTAATTTTTCTTTTAATATAAGGAATCTTCTGCCAAATTATTTCAAATTAGTCAAAGCAGATTTATCACTGGTGTGCCTTTTAAATATAGGCACGCCATATATATATATATATATATATAATGATTCAGATTAGTATAACAATGGGATAAAAGGGGTTAACTTTGTCTGCAGCACTGACAAAACCCAAACATACAAAATGTCAACCCCTGGACTTCTTAGTATCTAGGGTTCATAGCCTCTTAGAGGAGACCCAGATCTCAGTTTATATAACTACTCACGTTCGTAACTAATACTTACAAAGACATACATTTAGCATTTTGCAGTAGAAGACATAGCTTTCCAAACCATGAAAACATACCTTTGAATAAACTGAAAAGGAGGTTACCATTTAAAAGTTGCTTTTAGGAGAATAGAAAATCCACAAGTAAAAGTTTACCCTTTGGCCATTTGAACTAACTAGTCTCCACCTGGCTACCAGAAGTGTGCTTTAGCAGATCCTTATGTAAAACTATGCTTATCACTTTCTAAACTTTGAATAAATTATGTAATGTAAAAAGAGGGTTATGTCACACTATTATTGCTTCTCAACTTAATTATGTACTTTCTGACTACTCAGTTTATGATGAATTTGGGGAAAGCCATTCCACTAAAAGCTGTGTACTTTAAAATTACATTTTATAATATCATTGATGTTTTGTGTCATCTTCAACAATTAAAAGATCATTGTCATCTATTCTACCTACTTGCACCTGAATTGGTCTTCCGTGACTTAGTAGGCTCATTTTATCTTATAGTCACTGCTACAAGAAAGATACAGAGGAAATGAGGATTGAGAAGGATAACTGTACATTAAACATGTGGAAGGAGCATGTAACTGAGCAATATCAGATTTATCTCTGTATCTGGATGTACGGGCAGTGCTTTTCCCTACCACATTCTTTTTCACCAAGTAATTAGAATACTAGGCTCACAATATGTTAGGGCTGGAAAGGCCGATTATCATTGATAATTGTTGATTATCATTTTACAAACACAAGAACCAGAGACTCAGAAAAGTCCATCAAATTAACCAAGATCTAATGGCTAGAAAGTGGTAGAACTGAAAAAAAGGAACCCTGATCTCTAGACATTCCTTCCCAACTTTATCACACAACAGAACTGCTTGGAGGGCTTGTTACAACAGATTGTTGGGCCCACACCCAGAGTTTCTGATTCCTTATGGGGGGGTTGGAGCAGGAAGGGGGGAATTCTCATTTCTAGCAAGTTCCAGGTGATACTGCTCTTGCTGGTCTAGGGATCACACTTTGAGAACTACTGGTCTCTAAACCAGTTTTTGTAAACAGCTGTTATCTTATTCCTAATAACTTTTCTCATCATAATGAGCAAAGCAAACTCAAGTTAATACCACATTAATTCGCTATAATCTCTCTAATAGAGGGCTGGGGTAATACCTACAGTGTGAAAAGTCTGGAAGGGTACAACAACAAAAAAAAATTAAAGCAAGATTAAGGACTGTAGGGGCACTAAACACTAAAAAGATTATGGCCACTGAGGTGAATCACTATCCCAGCCCAACCCACCTAAATCTTAAGGTAAAAAGCAATATTAAACCATATCCAGTGTAAAAGAGACAAACAACGTCCTAAAATGTTCTCTTTCTCTCCATTCTCAGAAATCTCTATGTCACTTATATCCTAAGAATTTCCTACTACATTTATCAAGTCATACCAAAGGCAGCTCTACTTCTATCATTTCCAAGTTACCCTTTTTCATTATCTCTTACCATTATCACGTGTCTATTTTGTGAGTGCAAAATAATCTCCGAGCTGCAGTTTTCTTAAATCATAACAGAATCTAGTCAGAAGCCAAACACAGGGAAGATGACCTTATCCTCTGCTGCCTTCCCCCACTAGCTGGCAATATTTAGACCAACACAGACGTTTACCTTCTTTTCAGTCTCTAAAACAGAATAGCATCCATAGACCTAATGAATCAAAGTGCAACTCATCATTGCCTATAAAGTATTAGCAAATTTATCTCACAAGAACCAGAAAGAAAGAGCCCCTGCATAAGGGAACTTGAAATTGCCGTTCTTGAAGCAACAGCTCAGAGGAACAGGAGTATATTCAAGAGGAATTTCACTCAGGCATTTGCCGGTTCCTTAGCCTCCTGTACAGAAGTCAGCAAACCCGTTCAGCACCATGGTCTCACAGTTGTGATATCACTGCCTTTTTTCCTGGTTTGGAGAATGACTGTGATGAAGGTAATCACCAGAATACCACCAAAAATAAAACAGTTTTTAAAATAGTTGGTTTGGAAAGTGAAAGTGACTGATGGTGTAAAAAGATTTTAATTATATATATAAACCTTGATATGTTTGTGCTCTCTCTCCCATTTTTATTGGGGTTTAACTACCTCTTTTTTCATAAGATTTTTAATTAAATTACCTTTTATCAATTTTGTTAAAAAATTGATTTCATGGAATAGGTTTGATTCCAATTCATACAATAAATAAGATAGCACTGTTCCGAACATTGATAATCCTCCCCCAAAAAATAACACCCCTATTTCTGGGGCTCTTTAGTAAGTTATTACATTAAACTCTGCTTTAATATATTAAACTTCTACAGAAAATAACTTTTCCATTTTAGAATAATTTTTAAATATAAATGGTTTATAAGCAGATTTCACTCTTTTTGCCTTATATCCACTTTCTACCATTGTCCCCATTTTTCAGATAAGCCAACCAATGCCAGAAAAATTAACATAGGTTTGCCATAATTACAGGTGCATCCAGGGTGTCTCTGGGCTTACTCCCTGCCTAAACCAACACTTTATGTCCACCATCATTTAACCTCGGCCTTCCTTTAATAGACTCTGAATCCCAAAATCTTTCCCACTCTAGGTGATTCCTTTCTCATTTCTTCTTCAGGTTTAGATAAAATAGACCTTCTGTCTACCACAATCCTTGAATGTTTTGAAATTTCTGAATTGTAGCAAAAATTTTATTTTCTTCTGTCTGAATTAAACTGAGTGTTTCTATCATTAATAATAAATAATAATAATTTAAAAAATCATGAGTGGCAAACATGGAATTTGTTCAGAACAAAAGACTATAAGAATATGATTCTTCTTTACAAGACAATAAAATATGTACTCCTTTGAAAAAAAAATTGTCTTTTTTTAAAAAATGTATTGAGACCAAGTATTGTAACTCAGAGGTTATTTGGCAAAAAGTTTATTAATGTAAATGGCTAAAAGCTAGCCTCATGTGAATACTAAGGCAGAAAAATAGTACTCCATTAATTCAGGTTATCTGCTCTACAACTGTATTTTTATTTATACCTTTTCATTTCAAAATATATGCGCATATACTATTTTTAATCCCTCAGTAAAAATAAAACTAGATGTTTTCCGGTATATTAAGCAAGTCTGTTTTACCTATTTCTAAAATCTTCTCTCTGATATTTTTAAGACAGTTATCTTACACAGACTCTAGAAATGCAAAGGCAATAAAAATGAATATGTTTTGTCTCATAGAGGAATCTTTTTAAATGAATATGTGAACATTCTCCATACAATTTAATAATCTGTATCCACACATAAAATTCTACAAAGAAGTATATTTTTGTGTGTGAGCCAATTGGCAAATTTGATTTTAATAAGAAATCAGTAAAATATGCATATTAAAAATGAAGAGGGTTCGGGTTCCTATCTGCCATTTATAGTAAGAGCTTATATTTCAGAGCTTAATAATGAACCTCCCTGGGGAAGATTTAATAAAGCAGGTGCTTTGGTATTGCAGGCAGTTTTGCTTTTCTGTCTCTCTTTTTCCTACCCCCAAAGGAAAAAAAAAAATCTAATGACCTTGTTTATCTAGCATAAATCTAGTAAAGTATAGTCTGGACGATAAATCACCTAAGCTGATCCAGATCTCTGACCCAACCCACTGTTCGTTACTGAGTTTATAAAGCACAACATGCCCCATGAAATTATAGGTTGAATCATTCTCTCTCCATCCTTACCACAAGAAGTATAAAACCAGTTTAGAGCAACTGGCAATTGCACAGTGTTTCAAATTTAAAGAAATACGTGTTATGAGGGGGTGGAGTAGGGGTAGGAGTTGTTCTTAACTGTTCTTTTCTCCAACAGAACACTGAACATCTAAAACATGTTCAATCCTGATAATGCTTGTCAAATATTTCACAGTTAAGCTTTGTTCAGATTTTTTACTATGAAAAATCAATTTAGTGGGATTCAGATTCTAGAGATAGAAGAGCTGGAAGAGACCTTAAATAACCTTGTTCTACCAGGTTCTATAGGTGAAAAACTGAGTCCCAAGAAAATTAAGTGATCTGTCCAAGCTTTTGCAAAAAGTCCAGCATAAAACTCAAGTCTGCAGACATCCAGTCCAGCATCCTTCTGACTGCTCTTTTCATCTGATTTTTTTTCTTTAATAATTAAACAATTTCAAGGAGCTATACAATCTGATTTCACAATTAAGATAAAGCAGTCATTTTATAACCAGGACTGTGTAAAAATTCACTTGGTGTTTAGTCATTATAGTCAAATAGTATCATTATCTTTCAATTACAGAGATCAATTTTAGTTCATTAGCAAAATAAAATGCTTGCAGAAGGTCCACGCGAATTCTTCAAAGCTGCAATCTTCTAAATGCCAGAAGTGAAATACATTTCATAAAAAAACAAAATTTGACAAAAGCACTTGAGGTTAAACCACAGCTGTGCAAGCCTCACTGCCCTGCTTTATCATAGATCTGCTATAAAAGCATGATTCAAAGGTCTGAAAAGGAAAATATGTGCCATGGCCAACTAATAATTGCCATTTCCCCCTATTTCTTAGTTTTAGCGGCTTTTCCAAGAGAGATTTGGGTCACGGGATAGTGTGACATGAATAGAGCATTATGCGTACAGATTCAAGCTAAGATGATCTACAGGCTACATAAAAGGAAGACTAGAATAATCTTTAAGCTTTACAAAAGGATTACTACCTATAGGTAAAAACAGTGGCCCAAACAATATAGCTATTAGGAATGGTGGCAACCTTATTAGACTTTCTGAACTGTGAGCCTTAATTGCTACCCAGGGAAATCCCAGCCAGCTAAGCAGAGCTAAAGCCAGAGGGGTAGCAATATTATCAAGTTTAAGTTGATGCTAATATACTCTAAGTAAGACTGTATTGGTATATTTTGGAAGAAATCATTTACGAAATATATATAAAGGTGTTGCAGGACTTCCCTGGTGGCGCAGTGGTTAAGAACCTGCCTGCCAATGCAGGGGACACGGGTTCGAGCCCTGGTCCAAGAAGATCCCACATTCCGCGGAGCAACTAAGCCATGTGCCACAACTACTGAGCCTTTGTTCTAGAGCCCGCAAGCCACAACTACTGAGCCCAAGCACCACAACTACTGAAGCCCGTGCGCCTAGAGCCCGTGCTCCGCAACAAGAGAAGCCACCACAATGAGAAGCCCACGTACCTCAATGAAGAGTAGCCCCTGCTCGGCTCAACTAGAGAAAGCCTGTGTGCAGCAACAAAGGCCAAAAATAAATAAATAAATTTATTTTTTAAAAAAAGATGTTGCTCCTTAATATGTTCAATTATTGTGAGGTTACATGAGAGTTTCTAAGATGATATGGACTTGTGAGTGTTAAATTGTTAGACTGTGTAAACTGAAAATATGGCCTTTGGTATTCCAACATATTTTTTATTTATTTATTTATTTATTTATTTATGACTGTGTTGGGTCTTCGTTTCTGTGCAAGGGCTTTCTCTAGTTGCGGCAAGTGGGGGCCACACTTCATCGCGGTGCGCGGGCCTCTCACTATCGCGGCCTCTCTTGTTGCGGACGGAGCACAGGCTCCAGACGCGCAGGCTCAGCAATTGTGGCTCACGGGCCTAGTCGCTGCGTGGCATGTGGGATCTTCCCAGACCAGGGCTCGAACCCGTGTCCCCTGCATTGGCAGGCAGATTCTCAACCACTGCGCCACCAGGGAAGCCCCTCCAACATATTTTTAATTGTATGTTTTTCAAAAAAAGGAGGTGGTGGTCCATTCATACTATGATGTGGCCACATTAATATCACAACTAGTGATGCTCATGGTATTAAGTCAGGCTTCTTTTATACATAAACCCTTTTCAATGTAAATCAACTCTTCATAAATTTGGTTATGCAACTTAAACAATACATGATCTCATTCTTCTTAGTGATTATTTGTTTCATGGGACACAATCCCTGGAATTCTCAGTTACTAGAAATTCAAGATGTTCATCTTGTTAAACAGTTAGTTAATATAATAGAAAGACCTTTTTGTGTCATACTGGACAAAGAGCCGTGGTAGTCAGGGAGCCTGACAGTAAGTTAAGGAGGTAAGCAAGTAAACTGGTTGGTTCAGGCCAATCAGGCATGTGGAGGCTTGAGCCAGTCCAAATTTAACCTAGCAGGGGAAAAACTATGTGACTGTCCTTGCATGAAGAGCCTGGGAAATGGTTTATCCGTTATATAATATTGTGTTGTGTTGCTGTCCCTTCTATTTTAAAACTATTACTGAAAGTAACTGCTACATGTGCAGGTGAAAGTGAAAACCCCACTGCACAACTCTTGATCTATTCTGCATTTTTCACCTGCACACCTAGTCTTTTGGATTATGATATTTACAACTAAATGCCTTGTACATAAAATCTAGTATTGTTCCTACTCTTGCTCTTGTACTTTATTCCATAAATAAATCCATGTTATTAGGCATCCTTCTTGTCAAATTGTCCTAAATGCTGCCATTAATTCTTAGAAATTTTCAGCACTGCCTATTGTTTCATAATAGGTTGCTGAGCATTCTTCACTTATATTTACCTTACGAAGAAAACAGAACTAAAAGAAATACTTCGGTATATTTATGTTCTCTTGATTTAGCTTAGAGATAAAGGAAAAAGTTTCAACCTTAGAGTTTAAAAAACACTGGAATGATCAGCTCAGTGCTTTGTGACCACCTAGAGGGGTGGGGTAGGGAGGGTGGGAGGGAGACACAAGAGGGAGGAGATATGGGGATATATGTATATGTGTAGCTGATTCACTTTGTTATAAAGCAGACACTAACACACCATTGTAAAGCAATTATACTCCAATAAAGATGTTAAAAAAAAAAAAAAACCCGGAATGACTAGAAATGAAGCTCTCCATCAATAAAAATTTTTACATAAAAAATAACATGCTACCTTAAATAGCTTAGATATTCTGTTTAAGGGCAAGCACCTAGAAAAGATAACTTCTCAGATTATTTTACTTTTTAGTCTCTTAAGTGACACATTTATGCATTTGCATTAAACTACAAACATTACAAGAACTCTAAAGTTCCACTTGATCATCACCCTAATCCAAATCAGCTTCCAAGAGGTAAGCACTGTGACCAGTTACAAGTGTCTTCTACTAAACTCTTTCCTATGCATTTCTTTCTTTATTTATTTATGTATTTATTTTTGTTTAAGGCCTCACCGTGCAGCATGCAGGATCTTAGTTCCCTGACCAGGTATCAAACCCATGCCCCCTGCATTGGGAGCACGGAGTCTTAACCACTGGACCACCAGGGAAGTCGCTCTTTCCTATGCATTTATAAAGATATATAGAATAAGTGCAAAACTGCTTTTATATATATATATATATAGCGAGAGAGAGAGAGAGAGAGAATCAGGATATATTATTTGCTTGGTTTTACATGAACACAGAGAAAATAACTTTTAATTCTTGGATTGCATAATTTGATTAATTGTTCTGGGCAAAATAAAACATTTCCTTAGAACCATTGGCCTATGAGCTAGCATTGAATTTTGCTTCTGAAATAGCACGTAAGCAGGAGCATCCCCTACCTGAGGAAGAAAAATCTGCTTTTGTAGCCCTATCATGTTCTTTGCAGCCCTCCGACAGACAGCATATATTTGGCTTCAGGCTCATCTACAAACGAGCAATGTTATTCACCCTCAGTATCCATTATAAAAATTTGTACCTGATGAACCTCAAAGTTTCTGGATCACATACCCTTTTGGTCCAGCAACCGACTTTGCTCATCTTTTATTGTCATGCTTGTTAAATTCGCAACACACACACACACACTCATAAACATAGCCATGGAAAGAATTAAACCCTACACTGATATTCCCTTAGTGGGGAAAAGGAAAGAAAAACAGGAAAGTCAATATTCAATATTTGCTGTGGTTATTTAAGTATACATATGTGTGTGTTTCCCCTTGGAGGCTGCTTGATAGAGGATGGGTTTACAGAAAGTTTAAATAAGTGGGTCAATCACTCTAAGACATACAGAGACAACTCTTTTTCAACTCTATTATTGGGGAGCTGTTCGATTTGATGTTTGATTTGAAATTAAAAGGTTTAAATAAATGCTTGGAAAGTATACTGGATGGCAGTATTTAGCAATCTTGTTTTCTTTACATAATGTAACACACTAATGGACTACATTTTTCTTTGCTTTCTGCCATTAACTCTGAAAATAAGCAAGTTACTGTCCAAAACAGAGCCAAAAACACCACAGGGTTTCTGGCTGTGAAGGGACACTTCATGCATAAATGTGGGAAAGGAAAAAGTTGATAAACAGCCAGTTGGGAAGTGTGAAGAGATTATTTTTATTTCGTGGTGTTTTCAGCGTGTAGTAAGTATCTCAGATGTTCAAAAATATATTACTGTGCCTGAGAGTTTACAATCCCCATAGTAGCTATTATCCAATGTAGTTGATATGAAACACTTATATCAGGGACATTCTCCCTTAGTCCCTCCCTCTTGCTCTCCCTCTCTCTATTTCTCTACTCCAAATCCAACAGGGTTAAAATGCAGCTTAACAGAAATCAAACAAACATAGGTACCTTGGAATTTTAATGAATGGGTCCATGAGATGCAGTTCCTGAAAAAATGAAACAGATGCTGCCCCTTTGCTGCTGTTCTCTCTTCCTGGTTATTCTTCTTTCTTTCTCAGTCAAAAGACTCTGGAACTTCAGGGTGATTTTTCTTTGCTAACCATCTTCTACCCAACATTGAATACCAAAGTATTACGCTCAGACCTCAAGGTTTACAATGATAGTGTTTGAACAAAACTGGGAAAAGAAAAAACTTGAACAAATTACAATCTGCATTCCATTGTTGATCCTGTAGAATTTTTTTTTAGTTATATATAAATACACATACACACAACATGGCCAACCTGGATCTCTGAAATGATAAAAATTAATTATCTGACCAGAGTGCCGACCTCCAACATCTTTGCAAGGTTTCCAGGGTATGATACACATTTTCGGTCTACATGAAACATTACCTGTGCTAGTCTTGCTCATTAGTTCATTCTTCTCGTTGTCATTGCCTCTGATCATTCTATTAGTCATGATCTTGAATTTTTTATTATTATTTATAGATTGTGACAGTTTTATAACACAGGAAACATTTGAAATTTAATTTAAAAAATCAAAATTGTCTTATTTAATCAATAAAGGTATGTTGCTTGGGAGTATAAATGGGAAGTTAATTTGTTTTGCAAAATAAATGCCACAATAGTGGAAAGACAAAAATATCCAAAATTCTCTTAATAAAAAGCAGCATGAAGAATATTTTCATTTGATATCTTGGAATAAAGGAGTATTAAAATATAATCAATTGACACATGTATAATCATGATTATAAATATTTCTTATATATTCACCTCCCCAAAAAGGCTACTTTAAAAGCAAAGAAATTATCACATAAGAGATCAAAAGGATCCACCTATAATAAATCTGCTGAGTGAACATTCAGAAAGGCAGAGAGTTAGAACTTTTGTGAAGCTAGAAAACAATTATAAATACCATCTAATCATAATAGGTAGTGATTGCATGGGTAATTCCTCTAGGTATTCCATCCCAGTTCATTAGGTGAAAAACAAGAAAATCCAGAATAAAACTTGTTTCTTGGACCCTCCATCCAAAAGGAACCGAAGTAAATCACAGAATTTCCAATTTAATTTTGGAAGCTAGTCAACCCTCTGTTTAAACTTCTGAAATAATATTGGTAAAATAGAATCACAGACTCCTATCTGTTAGCTTTTCAAAGACATGTGGTTCCTCTGTTCCTATGCATAGAAAAGTTTTATTTCTAGTAAACAAAACATTTCATGGGAAAAAAACAATAAAAATGATTTTATAAAGATAAAATAATACTTCTAAGGAGAGAAAAAATGGCAGTGTGCTTATATTCACTATTTTAAGATAGTTTCTTTTTATATCAGCAGTTTCTTATCAAAACAAGAAATAAACTGTTCTTAAGATATTGAACGATCAGCCCCTGAAGGATATTGGTGTTTGACAAATAAAAGATAAAAAACATAGTGATTTTTCCTTTTGTAAAATTTGAAGATTACTAAACTCAAAATAAACCTCAGAAATAAGAGGGACTCAGTAGCACCAAGAGAAATGTATTACGCAGAGAAAATTCTTAACCAAAAACTGCCAATTTTCCTACTTAGTTTTATTGAATAAATAAATCCATTGGTAGAGTAAGGGGTTGGGTGTTAAGGCTTCCTTCTTGAGTCTCCCTACCTTAGAAATAACCAGACCAATGTACTCCCACTAAGTGTTAGAAAGTGACGTACATCTTTGGGCCTCAATCTTTGGAGGAAATGTTCCCATACTTAGATGGCCACCCCCAACTCTCTCTCCTGAGTGACCTCTTTGAGAATACTCTTACAGCTGTCCTGCCTATAAAACTAATTCCACAGTTCATCAAAAAGTTTAACATAGAATTACCATGTAATCCAGCAATTCTCCTCCTAGATATATACTCAAAAAAACTGAAAACAGCTGTTCAAACAGAAACTTGTGTATGAATATTCACAGCAGCACTATTCAAAATAACCAAAAGGTGGAAACAACCCAGATTTCCATCAACAGATGAATGGATAAATATCATATACCCATACAATGAAATATTACTCACCCGTGAAAAGTAATTGATATGTGAAGTATCAACACATGCTACATGGTTGAACCTTGAAAACATTATGCTAAGTGAAAGAAGTCAGACACAGAATGCCATATGTTATATGATTTCATTTATATGAAAAAAAACAGAAAGGCAAATGCATAGAGACAGAAAGTAGTTTAGTGGTTGCCAGGCACCGAGGAGAGTGGGGAATGAGGACTGACTCCTTAATGGGTATGAGGCTTCCTTTTGGGGTAATGAAAATGTTCTGCAACTAGATAATGGTAATCATTGCACACACTGTGTAATAAAAGCCACTAAATTGTAAGTGGTTAAAATGGTGAATTTTATATTTTATGAATTTTACCTCAATTTAAATAATAATAATTTCAGTGCATGTGACCTGGCCCAGAAAGCCTTCAGGTTTGGTGTGCCTGGCGCAACTAAGTTAGAGACTCTGGCACCCAAGACTCCTCACAGCAATACTAAAGGTGCACTGTTTTCACGTTGGGTAAAGTTCCCACAGCAACACCTCAGTGCCTAAGCTAACTCTCTTAAAATGTGGCATTGTGGTCCTAAAGATAAAACCCTTGGTATGTTGACTTTTATTAGTCATTTTAACAGTATGCATTTTCAAGAGATCTGGATTTTAGAACATTCTTCTTTCCAAGCTAAGGACTTTCCGCCTTTTAGCTCTTTGGCCATTAGGTAAAAGATATTTTGCAGAGGAAGTGGTGAATTGGCTTCCTTATAGGGCAACCATACATTCAGCTTCCTGGAAAACTTCTAGTTCACATCTATTGACCTAGTGTAATTATTAGTAGTGTCCCTACCACTTTCAGAAGTGTCCCAGTCTGGATGATAAATTATATGGTCTCCCTACTTCAAGGGGACCACTGTTAAGCCTCCCTTCCTGATCTGTCCAACAGAAGTCTTTTTTGTGCCAGCTTTGATCCAGTTCTCTGGCAAGTTAGATATGATTTGTCTTAATATATGCGTTCTGTTTGCCAAGGCATACATAGCATGTTTGGACAATATGGTCTCATTTTATGATCTTTTGCTCTTATTTATTCTTCATATCCTATGGTAGAGCTAATCGTTTGTGAAAACCAAAATGTTAGGAATGATGCCAACAGCAGACTTTTCTGTAGGATATACTTTCAAAAGTAGGTTAATCCGAAAGGAAAATGTCTTAATATACTCAGTTTGGGTAGACCCTGGTGTTACTGAATAGTAGTATTGAGCTAAATCTGGAAGAAATTTCACTTTCACTTATTTGATGGGACCAAGTGCTACAGATAATTTCATGGTTGTCTTCCAAAGCTTACTAACATCCCTCTAGGTAAAAAAGTTGTCATCCTTCTTTTTTCTTTTAATTTATTCATAGTCTTAGAACTTATCTTCATACAAGATTAGATCAGAGAAGTAAGTGGTCTGAGAAGTCTGAAATGGGCTGAGAGGTTTTCAAATTAGATTTCTAGTAAGCATATCAAATGTAATGCATTCCCTTAAATGTCTGCTTATCACATCTAGAAATTTCTTACTTCTAGGAATTTGGTGGAATAATGGTCACATACCTCAGTATTTGCTGTCAAGGTTATCCTAAACAAAAATTAATCAGGCAATACTTCAGTTGGGCTCCCTTGACTACAACAGAGGATCACATAGAACGTCTTAAGAGAAGGGAAGTTTATTGTGAGATTATGCAGTCTTGAAGAATCAGTTACTCTCTGCAACAACCTTCCCTGGGCTAGGTGGTCTTAATTACTGCCTTCCTTCGCTTATTCAAAATGTAAGTTCCCTAAAATCTTCACTTTCCTTATGGCCCACCATGGTGCCAACTTCACTCCATAGCATACCTTGAGCTCCAGCTCCTAATTCTGTCCACTAATTTAGTTCAAATAACTAAAAGTGAGAATCTAATTAGGCCAACTAATCTTGTATTAGGTCATTGACTCCCCTATTGAACAGCTGCCCTTGTGTCAGATTCACCACCCCCTCTCCTCCCCCCCAACCAAGATAAGTTGTTTTGGTCAGAGAAGAAAGGCTGGGTCATGTAGCATAGTTAAAATGCACACCACCTCCCTGTTGGCAGGGATTTTAAGCAAGGGAATCTCCCTCAAAATGGGAGATTCGGTATACCCACTTGGGGCAGATTTTCTTTTGTATTTTCATCAATCTTTTCAGTCCATCTCCATGAAAAGCTAGCACTGTGAACATGCTTTACCTCCATTCCTGCTCCAGCTACCCTGGACTCCATTCTCATTAACTCCTACTCTTAATTAGATATCAAATATTTCCAACATCAACTGTTAATGACAACTTGATGCTTCTCCCAGGAGATTACATTTAAATTAGTGACTCCTCACAGCTAATGGAGACATATTGGGAGCCTATCTGTACTATTAGAGGAATATTTAGAAACAAGAACTGCTGAGCACCTCCTAGCCCCCAATTATATCATACTTCTATTTACTTGACTAACTCAGGATTTTCTTGCTTTTCCATTTAATTCAAATCAATACCCAAACAAAACATGTTTTGCTTTACATTTCCATAACACTGTTTCAAAGTATAAAATTCATACAATAAAGTCTGATTTTTTAAAGTATTTTTTAGAATTGTAAGCATAAGGTGTATTTGAAAGTCCTTTCTGGGGAAATAAAGGCCAGAAATCAGGTGATAAAGCATATTGTATTATCTGTGGTCTTTGCTGCACAGTCTACAAAGTGGTTTCTATGAAGTTTAAATAATTGAATAAGATTTACTAAATGACTATCTAGCATAATATAGTACTGTAAAATAATCTACTTCTTTAATGAAAGCTATCTCCTTGCCCTCAAAGAGCGTATATTCAGTTTATGAGTTCCTCAGTATTCCCATCCTTGCTCAGTCTCTCAAGTTTTCAAATGAATAACTCATTCAGAGACTTGGGGAAAATAGCAAGTGAACAACCCTGGAAAGCTTCTCTGGGCATAAAAAAAAAAAAAATCCCATGGAATTTAATGTGTTAAGAAAATATCTTTCTTATTTCTCTGGTCCCCCAAGCAAGCCTGTCGAATTCCCTTATTTGTCTGCGTAGGAGACAATCAGGGACTGTACCAGCAGCCAAGGTTCAGGAGAATGACGTGTCATGAGCAGAGGGTGGCATCAGGAGCAAGCGCAGAAGATAAAGGTACACCTATCTTTAAGGGGTCACGTGTTTTGACTATCTTTTGTTCTCTTCCTGTGTCCCCAGGAAACATCATTCTGGAAGGTGAGGGTATGAGAAACAGGAGATAAGATGAAAGATATCAGGCAAGAGAAAGGGAGGGGAAGTAGATACACGGCCTGGCATCTCAGAATGTGAGGATTTTCTCTTTTCTGGGAAGCAAAAAAAGAAAAAAAGAAATGTCTTCTCAAGGAAATTTAACACTTTCATGCATATAATTAATGTATGAACACTTTAAAAAACATAGAGATATCAACTGTAGCTAATTCTATACTGAAGATACTGTTTTCAGGCATAGACCATGCAAAGAGTCCGCAAGCATATAATGAATTACATTCCTGGAAGAGAAGCTATCAATGATATAATTGGGTCTAGATTTTTCAATAGAAGTAATGCCTTAAGGAGGATAGGGGGAGTATGTCCCCAGCTAAAGCTGATATTAAACATTTTATAGACTAGGCAGCAAAAAGCTATTTAATCCCCCCAATTAAAATGTTTGTTTTAAACTTGTACAGATTAAAACCTAAAATATGTTGAAATTCAACAGCACCCAAGTATGAATCCCAGCTCTATCACATTCTAGCTATGTGACTTCAGGTAAGTTTCCCCATCTATAAAATTGAGATAATACCTATCTCATAGGGTGTGATATTGTGATATAACAAGTGATACATATTTTGCTTTTCTTCCCTGACTCCTGGCCAGAGCTCTTAAAACTCTAGTAATTTCCTAAGTGATAAAGGTAAAAGGAGTGTCTTTTGTTATAATGTTTGGTTTTTGTCCCTGGCTCCTGAAGTAGCTCAAGAGTGATAAAGATGAAAGTAATGTCTTTTATTGCTAATGACAAGCTCCTTTCAACCACACCTGAGTTTATGTTAATGAGGGGACCTACGGCTAGCCCCTAGGGATGGGAGGGCTTGTTACCAGGGGAACCAACAATGTGATCAGAGACTTGGAACTTTTAGGCCACCCCCCAACCTCAGGGTGGAGGAAAGAGGATGGAAGTTGAGTTAACCACTATTGTGCGATGATTTAATCAGTCATGCCTACCTAATGAAGCTTCCATAAAAGCTCTACTAACCAAAGGGGTCTTGGAGGTGTTGGTGAACACAGTTGCTGGGAGTGTGATGCATCCAGAGAAGGCATGGAAACACCCCACCCCTTCCCACATATCTTGTTTTATGCATCTGTTCCTGAATTGTATTATTGGGCTGTACCCCACAGGCCTGCAAGCCCTGTACTTGCCCAACTTCAGGACCAAAGAAAGAGCCTGGAGTCAGCAACAGAGCCATCAGTGATTTAATGGATGGGGGATCTACATGTCTGAAGCAAGGTCCTGGAGCAACACACCATGGTGTGCAGCAGATGGCAGGGTGGACATGGTGGCAGTCTTCACTCCCAGGGGGAGGGGGAGGTTACCAGTTATAGGGAGATTTGATAATGGATTGGCTCATCAGTTACCAGGGAAACCAGCAGAGGGGCATGTCCCTCACCACCCTTTTGATAAGCTATCATGGTAGAGATGTTCTGATCTAAAGATTAGAACAATCACTAGCTGAGGCCTGGGACAAGTAAGTGGGAAGGTCAGTCAGGTGAGTAGGGAGTAGGTGATACAGGCGCTGGTCAGGCAGGGGATGTACAGAGCAAGAGAACAGCCATCTTGAGTGGCCTGACCATACATGTATCTTTTATAATAAACCAGTAATTGTAAGTAAAGCGCTTTCCTGAGTTCTGTGAGCCATTCTCGCAAATGATCAAGCCTGAAGAGAGGGCTTCAGAAACCCCTGATTTATAGTAGGTCAGTCCGAATTACAGGTGACAACCTGGGACTTTTGATTGGTGTCTGAGGTGGGGGGCACTCTTTTGGAACTGAGCTCTTAACCTGTGTGGTGTGCACTAACTCTAGTCAGTTAGTGTCAGAATTGGATTAATTGTAGGACACCCAGTTGGCATCCACCAAGAAATGGAGACTTGGTGGGAAAGCCCCACACATTTGGTGTCAGAAGTGTTATGAGAGTAGAGGAAACGAGTTTTTCTGGTATAGGGTATTGAAAGAGTTAAATTAGGTAATCTATATATAGTACTCGGCAATGCCTATCAAACACTATGCACTCAATAAATGTTAGTTGTTATCATTATCACATGTATTGATTAATAAACAGGCTCCTGTCTTGCCACTCATCTTATAAATTGGCCTGGTTCATCAAAGCACTTGCAGCTCACATGCCCTAGACAGAAACACCAGCCAATCCTGTAATGTAGAATCTTCCATGGTTATTTCTGACGTGGTTTTGGTTCAGTCACTTCTCCTCCTGGCTTGAACCATACCTCTGGTTCCCAATATCCACACTGCGCCCTTTTTAGTTCCAGCCCTATTCTGGCCCCCAACACTTAGTTGGGACCTGCCCAAGCTAGCTATTTCCCCTGCACCAACCACTCCCCCCACCTCAGCTCAGTGAAAGGATTTGAATCACCATAATCGTCATATATTTAATACAATCCAGTATAAAGATATAAAATATAATGCCCTCATAATTTTCCTTTAATTTAATTGAATCTTGATTCTTCCCCTACTCCTATCCCACTAAAAACTGCTCCTTCTCATCTCAGTGAAAAGCCCTCCCCTACTTCTCCAAAATTCTAGGTGTTGATTCTTCTCTTTTTCTTCTTCCTAAAATCAACCCATCAACAAGTTCTATCACTCCAATTTTAAAATACATTCTGACTCTTTCCCCTTTTAGCTGTATTGTTGACACCTTTGTCCACTGGAGAGTCCGCATCAGCCTCACCTGAGAACTTGCTGGACTGTGCTCAGGTCCCATCCCAGATGTACTGAATCAGATACCTGACGGAAGGGAGAAGAGAAAGGACCTCAACCTGTGGTTTAACAGGCCCTCCAGGTGATTCTGTTGAACATTTCAATCTGAGAACCACTGCTTCCATCAAAACCACAATCATCTCTCAGTGTCAGTGTGTGGAAATATCTTAACAGCCTTCTGACTCAACTTTCTGCTTCAACACTTGCTCCCCTACCATCCATTTTCCACACGGCAGCCAGAATAATATTTTTTGAGTTGAAATGCTCCAATGACTTCCTATGTCCATTAAACTAAAATCCATTTTCCTTACTCTGGTTTACAAATCCCTATATGATCTGGCTACATCCTACTTCTCCAGCCACATCTCTCTCCATCTTTCATGATCTTGCAACACTGTTCTCTTTTCACTGCTTGAACATACCATGCTGGTTTCTGCCACAGGGCCTTAGGAAAAACTTGTTCCTCAGCTGGAAGCATTCTTGTCATTTGGGTCTCAGCTTCAATGCTTCCTCCTCACAGTGGGCTTCACATTAATTTTATTTAATAAACAGCTTCTGGGATCCAATAACTAGTCACTATTAGATAACCAACATTCATTCTCTACATATCAATGTGATCTCATAGATTTCTTATTTGCTATTTTGAGAGTTTATTATCTTTCTTCTACTATAATAGCCTAAGAGTAAGGACTTGGTCCATTGTGTTCACCTTTGTTCATCCGGAAACCAGAACAATCACGGGCATATAGCAAATGTTTAACAAATATTTATTGAAATAATTAGTTAATTGCAACAAAGCAGCAGAGGAAGAAATACTTTTACCAGTGTCAGGGAATTTGTAAAATCTTTGAGGAGATTGTGTCAAGTGACTCGAAAAGGAGGTAGAGTAGTACAATGGATCAAAGCTAAGCTTGGAGTTGGATCCAGCAAGGCTCAAATCCCAGCTCTACCTCTCACAGGGTAGAAGACTTGGAGCAAATTTCTATCTTTTTTTTGTAACCTCTTCAGCATCTTCCTCTCAGGGTTGTCATTGGGAACAACGAAAATGATATAACAGGGAACTCAGCACATAGGAAATACACAGTAATTATAACTTGGAACTACAGAAGATTTGGAGTTCCTTAAAAAATATGTTATATATTGCATATGACAATATGAAAGTAAATCAAAATTAAATAAAGGAAAACATTCACCTATAATCTTGTTACCTCAAAAAAACAATTTCATCTTGTTATTTCCCTTTTATATACATGGAATATTTTTACATAATAAAAATCCTAAAGTAGATTCAATTTTGTAACTTCTTGACTTTTTGAAAACCCAATTCAGAGATGTCTCCTTTTCTGTCTCCTTTTTAAATTTCCCTCAAGAAGACAGAGAGAAGTGTTCAAGTTGCTGGTCTCTCCTGCCTTTGAAGCTGAAAGTTTTACTACCTTCTTGAACTGTAATCTCTACATTAGCAGTTTCATCTTGCACTCTGATATTATGAATGTCATGCCTTTAAAATGCATGAACCAACCCTTATTTGCACTAAAAATTCCCAGCCTTTGATCATTTCTCATCCTTTTGTCTCAAAAATAACTATTCCAGGTTTTGACTCGAATAGTGGTCAACTCAAAGGCACACATCTCTGTGTTTGATCATGAATCTACAAAATTAAAAGACTTTGTTCTCATTGGAGGAATGCTAGTAACAGGGAGAGGAGTGAATCCTGGAGGCTGGTGGAAGCTGGAAGTCACAGTAGCATGATGACTGTTATTGTTCAGGAAAAACCCTGAGTGCCATAAATTGTTGGCGTGCCCGTGGTCACTCTTAAGTACTGGGAAGGGATGACATAGATGTAGTGAGAGAAGCACTGTAAACTGATGGACTCTCAAAAGTAAACAGGGGAAAGTGAAAGTCCCCAAGTTCACAATCTATCCAAACAATATTAAACAAGTGACTACTACATGCCATACAATGTGCTAAGTGCTAGGAAGATAATAATGATCAAAGATAAATAAATGCATAAAACTGAAACCTAGCCATAGTTCCTATGGCCTTAAATTTATAATCTAGTGTAGGTAATCACAATGAGCCAAATAAATGCACAAATGCACATAAATGTATAACTGAGATTATTGTTGGAAAGAAAGGTACATAGTGTTACAACATCATGAAATAATTGGATCTCACCTGGATTTGGGGATCAAGAAAGGCCTAAGAAGGGGGCATTGAAACTGAGATCTAAAAGTAAATGTTAACTAGGAAACTTTTTGAGTTGGGGGTAGAAGGGAATGGATAGCAGAACATTCTGGACAGTGAGAATAGCATACACAAAGGCCGAGTCAGGAGGAACAAGGCATGTTGATGGAACTGATGGAAAAGCAATATGATGATGACCAAAACTGCTCAGAAGGTGAGCTGGAACACTCTGGAAGTCAAAGTCGCATGTAACTGAATCAGTGATGGAGTTCTAACTCACAAAAATCTGTTGTGAGGATTAAAGGAATTAAATGAGATAATTCTGGTAGAGCACATAGTACAATGTCTGGCACAAAATAAAGCAGCTTGTGTTTTCTATTATTATTAATGGGAAAAATTAAATAAAATGGAGTCACTAATGTCAAAGGGTTTTTAAATGGAGCCCGGAGCCATTAAGGAAGTGGACCTTATGCCTGTCCTCACTGGGTGAAACATGAACTTTAGAACTGGGCCAAACTGCAAATATTCCACATATTCCAAGAACTCTGCAAGAACACCTGCAACTTGCTCCAGTAACAGACTTTAGCTTAGTGATAGCCTTAGCAACCAATCATGTTTAGCCAAGACTAACTTTCTGTTGCCAACACCAATGAAAATTATTTATAAGCAATTTATGCAAACATTTCCTTTATTTTTTATTTTTTTCTTCTTTGGCTTTTTTGGTTTTTAAAGCCCATGACTTGTCTCCCCAGGGAGACACTATTTGGGTGGCTACCCAGATCTGTGTAACACAAATTGCAATTCTTTGATCCCAAATAAATGCTTTTGCTTGATTACTGCCTCTTAACATTGTTGGGTTGGCATTAACATTATTTGGTATTACCATGTCTAATGCCTACTGTAGGTCATCCCAAAATATTCCTCAATGGCCTATTAATTATTTTAAAGTAAAGTTTCTCAATGAACAGCCAACGTAAGAGGCACACTCTGACTCTCCTTTCTGTCTCCCTGAAAGCAGGAAATAATTCTATCATGTGAAAAGAGCACCTCCTACATCCGGAGGTATAAGGACACTCATCACCAAAGACAGGGAATTTGGAGACAAGAAGCCTATGTAAACACACCTTGTTACTTCTTTAATTTACTACCCCAAGCCCAAACTCTGTTTAGATTCTTTACCAATTGGGCATGAGAGTTGAGAACATTTACTTTGTTAATAATATTTATTTATTTTCTGGTCATTAAAAAGTATATTCAATACAGAAAATTTGAAAAAAAATTTAAAAACATGAAAAAGCAAATAGAAAATCAGCTGAAAACATACATAAACCCTTTATTAATATTTTGATGTATTTTCTTACAGTACACTTCTCTCTATGTGTTTATGTATGGGCATGTACACTTTTCTAACAGCTTTATTGAGATATAATTCATACATCATACAATTCACCCATTTCAAATGTACAATTCATGTTTTTCAGTATGTTCACAGGGTAGTGCAACCATCACCACAATCTAACTTTATAACATTTTCATCCTCCCCCAACTTCTACTCTCCCCTCCCCCCCCCACCACCATCATTTAATTAGCAACCACTCCCTATTTTCTCCAGTGGCCCAGCCCCCAGCCCCAGGCAACCACTAATCTACTTTCTGTCTTTATGGATTTATGAAATGCCTATTCTGGGCATTTCGTATAAATGGAATCATACACTATGAATTTTTTGTGACTCACTTCTCAGTATAACATTTTCAAAGCTCATCCATGTTGTAAATGTGTCAATACTTCATTCCTTTTTTATAGCTGAATAATATTTCATTGAATAGATATACTGTATTTTATCTATCCATTCATCAATTGATGGATATTTGAGTTGTTTCCATTTTTTGGCTATTAGAAATAATGCTGCTATAAACATTCATGTACAAGTTTTGTGTAGATGTATGTTTCCATTTATCTTGGGTATATACAGAGGAGTAGAACTGCTGAGTTAATGGTAACTCAACGTTTAACATTTTGAGCAACTGCTGGACTGTCTTCAAAGTGGCTATACCATTTTATATTCCCACTAGCAACGTATGAGGATTCCAATTTCTCCTATACTCTTTGAATTAAAATCTTAGTGTATTTAGTTTTGTGTAGTGCTTTACAAACTACATGAATGCTTCTCTCTTTGAAAGAATTACTTTTAATGACTGCATTAGTCTGCTTAGGTGTCATAACAAAATACCATAGACTGGGTAGCTTAAACAACAGAAATTTATTTTCTCACAGTTCTGGAAGCTGAAAAGTTCAGGACTAAGGTTCTGGCTGGGTTCAGTTTCTGATAAAAACTCTCTTCCTGGCTTGCAAATGGCCACCTTTTCACTTTATCCTCACATGGCCTTTCCTCAGAGCACATGCAAAGAGAGAGAAAGGTCTGGTTTCTCTCCCTCTTTATAAGTACATCAATCCTATCAGATTAGGGGCCCACCCTTATGATCTCATATAGCCTTTATTACGTCCTTATAGGTCCTATCTCCAAATACAACATATGAATTTGGGGGTTAGGACTTCAACATATGAATTTGGGGGGAGTGGGGTAGAGAATTCAGTCCACAGCAAAGGCTAAACAGTAGTCTACTGAAAAATTCTATATGAAAATAATGCTCCAGGAGCAAGATACTAAAGTTAAGAAACTTTTTCCTTAAAATATATTATTTGCAAATTTCCTTTAAAATTC
Source organism: Balaenoptera borealis (assembly GCF_965194805.1). Classification (NCBI taxonomy): domain Eukaryota; kingdom Metazoa; phylum Chordata; class Mammalia; order Artiodactyla; family Balaenopteridae; genus Balaenoptera; species Balaenoptera borealis. The sequence goes on from NC_138867.1 coordinate 73,928,869, forward strand.
ATTTTGTTGTGTTAGCTACATACCCTTCACGTCCAAGTGTGGATAAAAGTGTCTTTCTGAAATTTCTCACCTGCATCTACTTGCAATCTGGAAGAACAGACTTCACACTCTTTCAAAAGATATTTAAATTTTCTGTGTAGCTCAACTGTTGTTGTCTCTAACTCCATTTCTATGCTAGAGAAAATGATGCCTTTTACACTAGTGAGAGCCTGAATAATCTTGAAAGTTTTCATGTGAACTGATGAAAGAAAAGAGGCCATCCTAGACTTAGCCTTATTGGAAGCTTCTACTAAGCAAAAGAAAAACTTCAGAATTCCAAAGAAAACTAATTGGAACCCTGGAGCAGATGGGAAAAGCAGAAATTTCAGAACACCTCTGTGACCTCATTACAAGCATAATGAAGGAGGCAAGATGGAGTTAATTAGAAAAGAGGCAAGAAAAAAGATTAAATGAGAGTACAAAAACAACAAAATGTAACTCAGAGAAAGGGAGGCATTCAGCAAGAAATAGAATAGGCTGATCTCTGCAAAACTATTCAGAATGGAGGGAGATGGGAGCTAGAATCAAACAAAGGGAATATAAGCCAGGTGGCCACTGAGGATGAAAAGTCTGTAGAAAACACAAAGAACAGGCACCTGGGAAAGAACTACCATGTATCAAGCAGAAAATATAGGCCTGGTAGCCAAAGTAATTTAGCTGGTTACACAGGAGGAGTCATTCTTAGCTGAGTGGCACTAACTGTGTGCCGTGTAGGTGATGGATAAAATTCAAGAGTTTTTTAATAGTCACAAATAGACACTAGTCCAAATTTGTCCTTTGCCATTTAAGACCACCTTAGATTTTTGACATCTTTACCACTTTCTAACTTAAGGGATATTCCTCTATTAACTATGTGTAGAGACTGAATATGACCTCTAAAGATCAATGATTATTTTCACAAGCAATATTTGTTCTTCAGATATAGCCTGCAGACAGTAAATTTTAAGACTTGTTCATAAAACAGCATTTAAGACATGCAGTTTGTTCATTTATCTATGGCTCACACTTGTTTTGACAACAATAAAAAGACAATGTCATACCCCCAAATTTCACTATAAAAGTTTGTGACAAAGTATATCATGCTTTCTAATCCAAATATAATTTTGCTACTTGTGTAGACTGGTGGTTTAGATTACGAGAAATAAGTGAAAAAGGGATCAGGAAATTACTCAGATGACACAAGTCAACTTCCGGCTAGTTCAGCCGAAAATCATGTTTCTGAATTGTATAGATGAGCTAGTTACAATGAGCACACAGACGAGACATTTTCCACATATTTTCTTTATTTATATTTAAAATAATCCCTGTCTGTATCCTGTGGTTGAATTGAACATGAATGAAACCATAAAACATGACTTACTATGATTGTTAATACAAAAATGCTGGTAAATTTAGGGCTCCAGGTTCTCACTCATGTACTGCCCCAGGGATGTCACCAAGCAGGCATCAAATTGGACTGACCAATCATTTTTGCTGTATTCATACAGCTCTCTGTGTATCAAGAATGTAAGATTTCTTCTAGCTCATGACTGTCACATGAATAATGTAGAGGGTATGTTTCTCACATGTACCATATCTTTAAACCTCTCACAGAGCTACATTACATTATAAAGGTAAATGAAAAGTTAATGCTGCAAACTTCCTTTACAGTATAAAGGAAGAAATGAAAAGTTGAAATAAAACAGAGAGGAGGGTCAAATTACTTTGAATGTGATTTTTGGAGGGTAGATTCCAAATGAGAGGAAGGTACTATCTTATTAGAACTTATTTAAGAATTTATACCATGACAGTCTACATCATTTACCCCCCTTGTGAGAATTATTTCCTAGCAATTAGTCTCTCCTAGAAAGTCAGAACCTCATTTTAACAACCATGGTCTTTCTAATCCACTAATCTCTTTAATCTCTCCACCTCAAACCCTTCCAATTATCTGCCAGGACAATTCCAATTTCTGCCTGAAATTCCTGACTGTTCTCTTCTGTGTCTTCTGAGACTGTAGACCATTTCTAAAAGAAGTCAGATAGCCATGTGGACTGGCTTCTACAAACTCTTACCACACGTTTTTTTCCCCAATTGTTTTTAACGTACAAGATTGCCATCAATGAATAAACAACAGCAGCTGTCCACTTGTCAGCACTGGAGTCATTCTTTTCCCATCTTTTTACATCCCCTCCCCCTGCCTTCTTCATGATAATCTGTGTTTGTTAATAACCTTGATTCCTTATATCGATTCCTTCTCTTGCCTGGCCACTTGGATTTGAGCTGTGTTTTGAACTGTAGTTATTTGTACTTAGACTTGCTTTTTGATGATGATCATTCAGTGCAAAATACAACACTCTTTTTTTTTTTTTTTTTAATATTTATTTACTTATTTAGCTGCGTCGGGTCTTAGTTGCAGCACATGGAATCTTCGTTGCTGCGTGCAGGATCTTCATTGTGGCATGTGGGATCTTTTAGTTGTGGCATGTGGGATCTAGTTCACTGACCAGGGTTCAAACCCTGGCCCCCTGCATTGGGGGCACAGAGTCTTATCCACTGGACCACCAGGGAAGGACTTCAGCACTACTCTTTGAGGATAGGTCTTAATCACCTTTGATTCTCACACACAAAAATACAAGAGCAGCCACTGAATTAACCTGTTCCCATCACCTACCCCAAAATTACTACCAAACCAGATGCTCCTTCTTCCTGACTCCTCCCAGATAGGGGTAAATTCTGAACATTTTTCAAACTTATTTAGGCCTCAACACTGTTTGATAATCTTTTTTTTCCAGGTCCTGGTTTAATTTTTATTTCCTTCTATTTTATTTTATTTTATTTTATTTATTTTCCTTCTATTCTATTTCCTTCCTTTTATTTCCTTCTGTATTCTTCCCAGCTTCTACAAGTCTCCAGAAGGCTGCCCAACACTCCACCTCTCATTTGCAGTAGACATTCTACTCTATCAGTCACTCCAAAGTCATTCAACAATATTAAGGCCGTTGACTTCTTAACATCCCAGGGGGCAAGTACCAGTTTCTCAAGAGCTGAGTTTGGAAAAGCCTTGAGTTTGCAATGTCTTTCTGTAGCCTTAATACTTGAAGCCACTGGCAGAATCCTTGCAAATATGGCAGAAACGAGGTGGTCTCCAAACCTAAGCCCCCTATCTGAAGATCTGCTGGTTAAATTGGTTTTATTTGAAGTAGATGGAAAAACTTAATAAAGGAAAGGGTATAAATATCAAAGTCACAATGGAGATAAAGCGTTACTGATACCAAATTGAGCTCATGAGGATCCTGGAAAATGTTTTAAATACTCATCAAGGAAGATGTGAAAGCCAGCATCAGTCACTAGGAAAAGCATCAGAGTAAACAAGCAGCAGCAAGCAGAATGCATATACCAGGGTGGCCCGGCAAATAGAGCAGGATGGGAGTGAAAGCACATCTCTCCTTAGATGGAGCTGAGCTGTGAGCGACAGCAACACAGTATGATGACAAGGGTAGAATGGGGAACTGACCAGCTGAGAACCAAGTGCCAAGACCTCTGCTCTCACAGAAGAGGGCGAGAGAGGAAATAAGACCACATTAACAAATCATGCTCCTCTTTTAAAACAAGTTTAGAATTTCATTGTTATAGATTGACACACACTCTTACACAATTTGTTCTTATCCTATTTTAAATCAGAACTACATGCAATGCATGGAGCAAGTATATTCTATACTCTGTAGGGAAGCCTTTCAGGGGAAAGGCTTAAGAGTATAATAATAATGCCACTATTATATCTATAGCATTTTATCATAATGCATTTGACAAAATACTTAATTTTATAATAATGAATAGTATATAATGTATAGTATTTTCTTATTATTATGTAGTATAATAACAAAGATTACATAATATATATTATAATATAACATAATAGTCAATACTGTAAAGTGGTATTTGTCTCCAAGCCTTCCACCAAAGCACCGACCTTCTTCTCTCCACTTCTGGCTAGCTCCTAAATTGCTCACACTTCTCCTTATCTGTGATTGGACTGTGAAAGTATTTTTCCTTCCACTCAGTGAAGGTCTTGCTTTGTGGTTGCTCTTTGCACTGCCCAGAAAAGAAGCCAGTCCTGTAGCCACTGAGGCTACAGACCACCTGCTACCTTTCCCTTCTCCAGCCCCATTATTATCCGAGCATCAGTGTTCAGGGACATATTCTTCTCATTTATCTCATCTTCTCTCAAAGCTTTTCTAATAGAACTGAAGCTTCTATTTCAGAGTTCCCTGGACGTGACCAGGTAAGCATCAGTTCACATTTTCAGATCTCAAAAAGTATGCAAAGGCCAAGTAAACAGAGATCAGAGACCTGCCCACTCCAGCTCCCCCAGAGATCTATAGCAAAAAACACAGACTGCATCCCAAGCCACTTCATTTAGTACCTACTAGATAGATCATCACAGAGGGAAATATTGTGAAACAGTTGATGGCAAGCAAAGACCACACAATAGCCTACTGTGGGTAGCTTACTAAGATTGAACTTTGTGGAAGACAGACAAGTATGAAGATGGAGGAGATGGTGCAGGATAAAAAGGGGCAAAGAGGAGGAGAAGGAAAAAGAAACAGTATTCTTATTCAAAAACACATAAGATACCACCACTTTTACAAGATAAGTATATTTGGAAAATGACCACTGCTCAGTTAGACCCTAGATAACCACTCATCCTGATGGCTTACTTCATTCCCACAGTTGTCACTTTCCTCTGAGCCATGGAGATCTAAGTTGTCAATTAATAGATAGTGTAAGTTTACCTAGATGTCATGTAAGCTTTTAGCCATGTAGAAATACTTACAATGTTGTACTTCTCTTTCAAGGCTATCATGCTAATTAAACTCTGTTTTTCTGAGGAAAATCAGTGTTTAACAAATGTTCAAAGATTATAGAGTCAGTGATCCTTCGGGATGGGAAGTAATACAATTATCATTTTTTAAATGGCTCTCCACTCCTCTGAGACTACAGAATGTAATATCAGCTCTGAAAAATGTTTATAGTATATGTATATATGTATATATACATAGATTATATAAATTTTGAAATATAATTGCATGATATTTAAAATTTCCTAATACTAAGCATGGATTAATTTTAAACAGTTTTGTTTCAGTAAATGCTTTTTCTCTGTTTTTAACACCTGAGTACCACATGATAAATGTAATACAAACTGGAAAAGAGCTAGATAATGGAATATGATATAATTAGAAAACACTTGTCTCATAAAGATACAGCATCAATGTCTCTGAAAGAGTTAATATAACTTCCAAAAATACCAAACCAGGGACTATGAGAAAGCAGTGAGAAAACTGGTTCAATATAATATTGATTTTTCAAATTCTTGAGTCCAGAGCGTGAGTTCCCCACTTGGTCTATAGATCCAGTCTAGGTATTCCTGGAACGAATATCTATAGTTGAGGCAGAGAGCTCAAGAGAGATCTAGCAATATAAATAAAGTTTGACCAAATTAATTCTAACATGGTTTAGCTACAGGTCTACAAACAATCATGCCATTGTTCTCCTGTGAACCCTTGGACTTTCCCATATTATCCATCTTGCTGTGAAATGCCCAGATATACTCCAGCAGCCAGGTAAACAATGGATGGCATTTAATAAAAGCAAATCAAAGTTAACATTTTGAATCAATTTCTTTCCCTAATATAGCAGCAGAGATTTAAAGCAAATGCTTTAATTGTGCATTTCTTCTGGCCAATCTTATTCTAGCATTAAAACAGTGCCTCCTACAAATTCGTCACTCCCACCTGCCAGTACTAATGTTGTAGTTGTGTAGGCATAACCCATGTGCATTTAGGCCCAAATTTAAAATATTCTGGAAGTTAGTGTTCCTTTTCAGTGTACTTATCTATATACAAACAGGAAGAAGTTAAGTCTAGACAAAATCTGTATCTCTTAGGACATTTTGTCTTAAGCATTTTCCTCACGCTTTTTATTCTTCTTCATAAAACTGCTTTGTCAGATAATACTGGTTAAATTCTTAAACAAAAATAGCAGAGAATTGTAAATAAAGAACAGTATAAACAGCTCCAGCTCCTTGCTCCAAATTAATACATTTCCTATTATATTTTGTCAGTGTAGTTACAGCTTAAAAGATATAAAAGGAAGGTCCAAAGCAGCTGTGTAAACAATAAATATTATCTAAAAATGAAACACCCTTTATTAGCTTTTTAGGTCTTTCTATTTCTTTTGGCTAATAGAGTGAATAATTCAAATAATACATTTGAAGCTGAATCATAAATCCATCAAAGAGCTTATTTTCCCTAAATCCCAACTTCCAAAACATATGGAAAATTGCCGTAAGGTAAAGAAAGTTGTTGTTTTTATCACACTGTGCATCTAAATTCCCAAGATGATTGATTTAACGAGGTTCGCACATTAGAAGCCTTTTCCATTGTTACAATAAGAGGAAATCACGAGACAGATTAATGCCCTCTGCATGGTGCCACTGTATTAAAATGTCTTTGAAATGTCTTCGCTCCAGGAGCACTTCCTACCCATGCCAGTGCTTAGTAAAGTTGGTCTCTGTGTAAAGAATTTATTAGTTATGGCCGATGAAGCAGTTGTGCTGGAAATAAATACCTGCGACATGCTTACTTTCAAAGAGACATATAAGCCAGTCAGTTTGCAAACAAAATTTGATTTCATGGCTTGGTTACAAGGAGAGCACATCTCTGAGTTGCTTGCAAGTGAGGCCACTCACAGGCCTGCCACGGTATCTAGGATCTTGTCACAACAGGGCAGTGTTAGCAAACTGGAAGCAAAGCCATGAACCCTCCTATCACTTAGGAAACTTCTCACACTTAGAGGCTTAAGGTGTTTTCTCTAAAGTGACAGAATGTTTTCTTGCCTTCACCTTCCCTCTTTTCCACATACACTGGAGAAAAGAAAACATTTCAACCCACTCTTACAAATCACTGGGATGGTGATATCTACCTGAGTCTGTCCCTTCTTACACCACTCTGGTAATACAAAAAAGGTGACTTTAGAAGAATTTTTTTAAACCAGATTAAGCTCATACCACATGCAATCAACCGTCCTACGAATAACATTAACTGGGCACCAATCATATGCCTGGTAATGTGCTGCATGCTGGGATATACACATGAAATGATTTATGAACCAAAAATATTATTTATTATTTCATGACCCTGAAGTAGATAATAAAGTCCAAAGTATGTAGCCTATACAGTAATAAGACAAGTTAGAAATAATAAAAATCACATTGAAAAGCAAGAGAACTATGGCTGACAGATACCAAAATGTATATGGCATAGAAAGACAATTGTTGGCACACACTGCACATTGGACCAACAAGCCTGGAAACAGAAAGGTTTCTATCTATCACGTCAGTCTTATTCCCTGGTATTATGCATTTCTGCTTCCTAGCCTTTACTTACGCTCCCCTGGTCTGGAGTGTTGTGGCTCCTCTCCATGTATCCAAGGGATGCTCTTCATAAAGACCCAGCTGAAATCCCACTTGCCTCATGGCAACTCCAAACCCCAACAACCTCTCACTTCCGTAAATTCTTACAGTTTTTTTAATCTCCACCTCATACTTCAGCAAATATTGTCCTATACTGCTTGCTATTGTTTCCCCTTGGTTAATTTTATAATCCTAGCTAGCTAGCTTGCAAGCTTCCTGAGGGCAGGAAACAAGTCTTCCTTAACGTCTGCCTCCCCACAATACTTACTATAGGAATGAGCCCATTGTTATTTGCGCTAAATAAATACCTGACAGTTTGCTCTAGGATGTGCTGTTACCAAAAAGGCTTCCTGTGGTTCTAAAAAAGTTGAGAAGTGCAGAATACATTTATTTACCACTTTAAAGTTAAAAATGAAACAGTTATCAAAATACATAGAAAACAAGAACACTGGGGTACAAATAGTAAAGTTGTAAATGTTTAATTAGGTCATTAGTTTAAAACAGTGAAGATTAGAATCATGAAAAAAATCCATAAGCAAACATAACAGGAACAAACAATGTAAGAAAATGCATAGTCTCTTTGCCTTACTCTGAAAAATTCTAGTATTGCTTCTTGAGCATCCCCCTCGATTTAAAGAGAAGATAGAGAGAAAAGCTGTTGAGGCAGCTACTGGTGAGAGAGGTAAGCATGAAAATACAGACCAGGGTTCCACTTCTACTCAGATACTAACCAGCAGAAAGATTTGGGAAAGTTATTTAAACTCTTTAAATTACAGACTTCATATCTGTAAAATCAGACTGATAAAACCTAGCACACTGGGTTGCTGGAAGGATTAAGTGAGTTCTTAGCCTATGTTTGACTCTCAGTAAACGGAGTGAATGTAACCATGTTGTTATCCATAACAGGCTTTGAAATTTTTACTGATAATTACTTAGAAGAAAAAAAGTATCATTTGTTCCTACTTGAAAACATGCTTCCTCTTAGAAATTAGCATATCTCTAGGCAAATTTTAAGAACTGGACCCTATAAGAGGAGATCCCTATAGCAGAGACTAAACAGCATGCTGGTAGTGCATAGAGAAGCCAGGTGAGCATGCCAGACCCTGAACTTTGCACATGTTCTTTCTCTCCATTTCGCACTTCACCCTTCCCATTCTTTTGGCTATTTCTTCAAGCATTCTTGACCTCTTCCTACCCAAATCCTACTTTCATCCATTCTTCTTTTCCTATATTTTCATGAGTTCCCCTTCAGCCATCCTGTTGCCTACACATATTGCTCCTGAGAATGCAGAAATTTTAAAAATGAAAACGAGGAAAAATATTGATTCTCTTTCATGTGTGTAATAAGTTGAACCACATGAAATTGTCATTTTATAGGTAAAATTTATAGACACAAAAATATACATTATGTCTACCTACAAATATTACAGATATCTTTTAATGCTCTTACTGTTCTGAGTTTGTAAAAAGTGAAGGTAACTTCACTTTGGTAACTGAAAAGTCATGTTCAAAGTGTGTTGAAATTTCAACTGGTTTTGAAAAACCTTAAAACTTCCTTGCATTTGGCCAAGATGTGACTACAGCTTGTAAGTCAAATGCTTTTTCAAAAAATGAGTCATAAAACATGGATCAGTGTGTGTGGGTATGCAGTTAGGGTTCTCTGGTTGCAAGCAATAGAAGCTCACTCTGTCTAACTTAAGCATGAAAAGTAACTTAATGAAAGATAAAAGATAATTCATAGAATTTTTAAAAATCTGAACAATCAAGTCTTGCGAGAAAAAGAAGACGGCCAACCATGAGCTCTCAAGAGCAGGAATTAATGTTCAGAATCCTTAGGAAGCTCCCAAAGAACGATAAAACTCCATTTAAAAAAAAATAATAATAGGGCTTCCCTGGTGGCGCAGTGGTTGGGGGTCTGCCTGCCAATGCAGGGGACACGGGTTCGAGCTCTGGTCTGGGAGGATCCCACATGTCGCGTAGCGACTGGGCCCGTGAGCCACAATTGCTGAGCCTGCGCGTCTGGAGCCTGTGCTCCGCAGCAAGAGAGGCCGCGATAGTGAGAGGCCCGCGCACTGCGATGAAGAGTGGCCCCCACTTGCCGCAACTAGAGAAAGACCTCGTACAAGAAACGAAGACCCAACACAGCCAAAAACAAATAAATTAATTAAAAATAATAATAATAATAGACTTTATTTTTTAGGGAAGTTTTAAGTTCATGGCAAAATTGAGTGGAAGGTAAAGAGATTTTCCATATACCCCCTGTCCCTACATATGCATAGCCTCCCCCATTATCACCCAAAGTGTATAGTTTAAATTACGGTTCACCCTTGGTGTTGTACATTCTATGGGTTTTGACAGATGTACGACATGTATCCACCATTATAGTATCATACAGATTAGTTTCACTGCCCTAAAACTCCTCTGTGCTCCACCTATTCATCCCTCCCTCCCCATAACCCCTAGCAACCACTGATTTTTTTTTTTACTATCTCCACAGCTTTGCCTTTTTCAGAAAGTCATATAGTTGGAATCTACAGTATTTGCCCTAAAACTTATCTGAAAAAAAAAAGTGGTAATAAAGTTCTTATAAGTTAATATATATAGAGTGCTTAGAACATGGCTTGGGACATCATAATGCTCAATAAAAATTAGCTGGATATTATCCTCCCAACTCTCCTGACATACGACTGTTATTAATTCTACCATTACAGTCACCCCTCACCCTTTAAGCTTGTATTTATACCCGTCTCCCTGGAATATGGTCTTAGCTTTCCCCCAGACTATATTTCTTTGCCTCATCCCTCAGAAAACCAACAAAGAACACTCCTTTTGGACTGACCTAATTTTTTCCCACCCACATATTGCCCCCATAATCAGTCTCTTAGTCTGATCTCTTATGACTCCAAATATGTCAGCAAACCACTGAAAAAGCTGACCCTAGGTATTCAAGACATCACCCTCATGTTGTTTAGAAAAGAAGATCACAGTAATTAGGAGGGCATCAATTTAGTAGTGAAACCACCATTCAAGTTAGGTAACTTGGGATAAAATCCTATACTCTGGAAATTTCACTTATCTATGCTAAAAGTTATCTTTATAGTATTCTTCTATGCCTAAACTTCACATAAATGTTTCAAATACTAACAAGGTGGCTTGGACAGCAAGAGCTCAGTGGTACTCAGATTGGTCCCAGGGAAGGAGTCAGGCCATGGGATCATAAAGCAATGGCAAGCCATTGAAAGAGAGGGAAGGAAGTAGATCAGCCATTAAAAGTTGTAGTGGATTTTGTTAAGACGTAAAAATAAAGGTTCAAGGAAACTAAAGAGTACTCAGAGTATACAGGTAAAGGATAAGGTTTATTTTAGTAAATTTAGTTAGCTTGTTAGTGATCAAAAAATAAGGAGTGACAATGACATACATATAGAAAGTTATGTTCCACCAGGCATTGTAGTTGCCTACCCACTAGCAAGTTCTCTGCCTTTTCATTACTAACAGCACTCAGTTTTTTCAAATATAAAGCAGCATCTTCTCCTCAAAAAACTGGGCTTCTATTCAACCCCAAGAAGGTAAGCTTGTCTGATTCAATTCTATTGTGGTAATTCTACTTCCCTTGCAAATGATCACTTCAGGAATAGACATGTGCTACCAAAGTGGCCAATAAGAAGTAAAGGGAAACTTCTGAAGATGGATGGATGCGCAAGTTTTATCACTCTTAAAAAAGGCCAGGAGAAAATTTTAAAAATGGAAAGGAAGTATCAAGCATTTATTTTCTTTCCTGTATTTTGAGTAACTAAATAGTTTATGAGGAAAAAATCTTCTTTATTCAAGAATTCCAACTAATAAATGCAACCTTTAAGAGAATAACAAATCTAGGCAACAAGTATCAGTGCATGCCAAAATACTATGCAAAAGCTGATGTGGAACTTTATAAAGAATGGATCTTATTGACAACTTCTGAATCCACTGATGAATCATAATATCACTAACAGTAGAACAACCAGATATTACCTGTCTTCTGATTTGAACTTTTAGGAAGTACACAGTATCACTTATGAAATATTCCTGCAAAATAAAACAAAAGTGAATCTGAATCTGTTCAAGTCTTTATATTTAAATATCTTAAATATGAGGAAGAGGATCAAGTTTAATGCATCACAAGGAAGCAATCAGTCAAATCCAGTATGTGGATAGTCTACAGGATAAATGATACAGTTTCTTCAACAAAATAAATGGAGAGAGACAATTATAGATAAAAATAGATTTAGAAAAATATAACAACCAAATGCAGTGTGTGGACCTTATCTGGATTCTTTTTCTTTCTTTAGATAGTTGGGGAAAATTGAACATAGATTAGTATGTAAATGATTTTAAGGAATTACTATTACTTTTACATGTGATAAAAGTATATGATTTCATTAAAAGTCCATATTTACTAAATGCATGCTGAACAATTTATGGGTTAAATATGTGATATTTGTTGTAATATAGTCAAGGTTAAAAAGTGGAGGAAAGGAATAAATGAAGCAGATGGGCAAAATGTTGATAATCGTCAAAGCTGGGAGAAGGGTGTATGCTTGACATTTTCCAAAATTGAAAGATTTTAGAGACATGGGAAAAATCTGACATAGAAGGATGCACCCTCTTCCTGTTTCCAGATTCTGAACATTACAATGACCCTGATGGGGCACCTCTTCTTATGGCAGAGCAGAAAAAGGGAAAGAAATTCAGTCACTGATGACATCATTGAGCCACTGGATTAGCCAGCTCTGACACCATCCTACTGTGTGATTTTATTAGGTCAAGTAATAAATGCTTTATTATTTCAACTAATTTTAAGATGGGTTTTCTATTACTTGCAGCCAGAATTATCCTAATTGGCACAATGTGATATGAACTTATTTTATTACTGCTTTTTAAACTGTTATTTTTAATTAAACAAGGTATTGCCTGCTCATTGAAAAAAATAAACAAACAATAGAGAAGAAAATAGGGCACAAAGTTATTATGCCTCTTCATGCTCCCCCCCACCCCATTTCCCGCTCCTTATCAGATGCATCCACTATTAACACATTTTTAATTAACTGGAATATCTGCACCTATGTTTGCCCAGATGATACTGTTTGTAAGGATTCCTTTGTGAATCTGTGTGCCTATATATCCATGTGTATCCTCATATGGGACCTAATCCTTTTGGGACAAAGAACTTGTCTTTTCATTCAGCTATGATTGTCTCCCTAAGTGGCTAATGTAGCACTAAAATTTCACCAGGCTCTCCGTAAACATTTGTTTGTAGGTGATCATGATGTTAAAAAGAATAGCTGGGCTCACAAGAATCATTTCCAAACTGCACACAAACTGAACTCCAAGTCTGCAAATTCAATATTATACCTTCCCCACCCCCGCAGAAAAATAACAATAGATCACAACTAAGGATACCAGCAGGTGTGCAACATGCAAATGGCAAGCATGGAAACTGAAGTGACTGACATTCTGAAGACATTTTCCAGCAAGATAAATTGTCAAAGCTGAGAACATTTGAACAGCAGGGCACAGCAAAGAGGCATTACATCTTCACATTTCAAGTCATTTGGCTGTGCACAGCAGAGTTACTTATAAAACTTAGTAAAGAGAAATCTACATTAACTGTTGAGCCATCCATAGGACTGCATTTGGTAAGGAGAGAGGGCATATGTGCCCATCTGTTCCGGATCTAGCTACCTTCCCAACCTTCCCTCTCTTGTCATTTTTAGAATGTAAACATTTTGAATGTAGGGAGGAACTGGGTTCTGTGGTATGTTCTGAACAGTTTCCAGCACTTTGAGCACTTAGAACATTTTTAAGGAATAACAACATTTTGCATTGGACTGGAGGGAATAGAACTTCCCCTTCATTTGCTAAAATGAGAATATCTTTTATTCACCAAAAGCTGTTCTTTGGCTGACCAATTTAGTAAAAGAATAAAGAACTCTTCTCATGCTTAGAAGAGACCTGTTCTTAAACAATGAAATGGTAATTCAAGAAGACATGTAGCATCAGAGAGTTAGTTTGTAAAAGTAGTACTTCTGTGAACAAGAAAGATAGTTTCAGAATGTAAAAGCTCAGTTGAACCCAGCCAGTGGTTCTGCTTTGGGAGGCCCAGTCTCTAGAGCAGATATAGAAGAAAAGTGTGCAAGATTAGGCTGGGCAGTTATAAAAATGGACAGAAAACTTTTTAATTCCACATGTCCAAGTTGCAAAAGAGGGGAAGGGCTAGTGTCAATCTTGTAGAATCTTTGAGAAATAATAATAACCTGTTTCTTAAAAAGAAAATCAAAAAATTTTAAATCCTATCTGGAATTTATCCTACAAATATCATTGCTCAAGTGTGAAGCAGGTATGAAATTAAAGTGAGTCATTGTGCACTGTAATAGTGAAAGATGGGAAACAATGTAAGCACCCATCAATAGGGGACCAGTTGAGTCATTTATAGCACATCAACACAATGGAATACTACGTAGCTATAAAAAAGAATGAAAAAGTGCTCTACATCATTATGGAAAGATCTGAGTTTAAAAAATACAGAATAGTATGTATAATATAATGTCAGTTTTAGAATAAATGAAAGATAAATATGTATATTAGTAGCAAGTATATGCATAAACAAAACTCTGTAAGGGCACATTTAAAATTTTCACAGTAGCTACCTGGGGAAAGTGGGAACTGGTCATGTGTGAGAAAAGAATTGAAGGACTGCTTTACACTGTGTAGGTTTTCATAGTTTCTTATTTTGAATCACATGACTACTAAAAACATTTTAAATTAAGTTCCTTTTAAACTTTTATTAAAATTTAAAATCAATTAAACAGGCCAAATTTCTTTTTAGGACGATTTTTAAAAATACATTCTTCCAAATATTACAAAAGAAGGCCATGCTTCCTGCCCCGATTGCCTCAAAAAATGAAAAATTAATAAAAAATTGGAGCAGGTAAGAAGGATGTAAGTGTATACAACACACTATTTTTCCCTAGATAGCTGTTAACCAGAATATATAAATATTTGAAATGGTGAGTTGCTAATGTAAAATGAAAGATGTAACCTCAGGGGTAGACCTGAATGCACAAGGGAATGACTACAATTTAGAGAAAGAAAAATACGCAGTCAGACTAATGCTAAAACCTCAATTTTGTCCACAGAGACTGTAAACAAGAAGTCTAGGTGAGTGACAAACATTATAAGATCTTCAACAATGAATGCTGGTTTATATTCTCCACTCCACTTACATCAATAACAGTTATATTTATGGAATATATAGCTGGCATCACCCAAAGGCCCTATTACCATAGAAAATAAAAGTGTGGATAAGGGCAACTCTGCCCATTGCCCCCGGTGAAAATAAATTGTTGAGGATACAATCTAGTCAAAAAATGAATGCCTAAAGGCCTCTGTTAAAAGTTTTAACTTAATTCCTGAAAACTTTTGTTGTATCTTTATTTTCTGTTATTTCTCAATTGTTTTGAAAATAAGTACTTATGATAGTAGGGGAAATAAATGCTGTATTAGGTTCTCTGCCAAGGCAATATGGGTCCTTCTCCCTCAATAATAACACAAAACAAAACAAAACAAAAAATTCAAGTACTATTGTTGCCTTCATTTTACCCTCTTTTCTTATTAAAAATAAAAGTTTAAAGAAAATGGCCACTGCTTTTTAATGTTGATTAAATGAGAAATAAGCCAATAATACACTAAAAAAATGCAATGAACATAAATGATAAACCAGCTAACATTATTATATTTGCTATTTAATTTAGAGATATTAATTATAAATATAAATCAATATAATGTAGGCATAATATTCTCTGATAGTGATAAATAATTTCACATTGTAATTCACACAAAAATCTTTCACTGGAAAATGAAGTCACTTTTTTAAATCAGGGAAAATACACTTGAGAAGATTGGAGCCTCTCCAAATAACTCATAGAAGCACAAACATGAGTTAATAATCTGAGTGTCATTTCAACTCAGTGTTTGTGAAGTATCAGATGTATGAAAAACTATGGTGAAAAACAAGGGGAAAACATGTCTCAACAAATTATCATTATAAGTTATTTTATTTCTATACATGGTTTTTAGGTTTGTTTTAAATCAGTTATCTTTCCTACAATCCAGACCACAGTATATCATAGATGGCATTGTTTCATTTGTCTAACATCATTAAAATTTATACCCAAGTAGTTATCAGTAGTTGCAACTGAAAAAATTTATAAAAGGCCCTGTTTAACAATTTGGGTATGCTATACTGTGACCCAAAATCAATCAATCCATCAATCAAATCAATCCAAATGCAAAAGCAAAAGTGCAGTCACTCATCTTGATAGTTTGCCTAAGTCACTAAGTATCCAAAAGTAGAAGTGAAAACTCTTAAGGACTGGAAGGCTCTAAGAGGCTTTTAGTAACAGGGGGGACTTCTTCCACAACTCCCCTTGACAGATGATCATTCACACTGGATAACTGAGTAAGCACTACCAGAGATGAGGAATTAACAGAGAGCAGTTCCTTGTTGAATAGTTCTAATTCTTATTGAAAAGCTTTCCTTATTCCAACAACTAGCCCCCATACCTTATAGCAATTATTCCAAATCAAACAAAAAAAAGTCTCTTTCCCCTACATGGCAGCCTTTCAAATATTCAAACACTGCTGCCATGTACTGAGGTTCTTTTAGGTTCCAAACCAAATATCCCGAAGTCATTCCAGTGTTTTCTTATAACATACTTTCCAGACTCTCTACCGTCTACCTTCCCCGATTCTCTTTGATACTCATATATGTCAGTGTCCCTCTTGGAGTGTGACACCTAGAACTGAGTGTAATACAAGTTTAGTCTAACCAGCAGACAGTGCCCCAGGAAAAGTCTCTTGATGTGAACAATGCCAAGCTTCAATGAATGCATCCTGTAATTGTATGCCTTAACAGTCATACCACTTTTTTTGGTCTCATATTGCATTTAGGATTAACCACAATGCTAAGGTCTTTGTAATATTATACTTTCTGATTTCTTTTATATTATTTTAATGATCTTAGGACTTTATATTAATATTGGCAAAATTTTATCTGATTTCATCTTTCCAATGAGTATTGATTCTGTTATCTAGTATATTCACTATACCTCAAAGTTCATATTAGTTGTAATTTTTATAAGCTTGGATGCTGTTTCCAAGGCATTAAAGAGAATGTTTAATAAGAAGACTAGCGCATTATGAAACTTCACTAAAGAAAGTCTTAAAAATTGACATCAGTGCATTAATTAACCATTTTTTTTTGCATTTAGTTCACAGTCATATGCAATTCCAGTTAATTACATTATCACCAATTCTACATTTTATAACCTGTTCAAAAAGTACATGAAGAGGGGCTGTCAAATGAGCAAGCCACTCTGTACCATGGAATATTGCTGACGCATCAATTTCACAATCCAAAAAAAAAAAAAAAAGGAAATGGCATTACTTAAGAAGGACTTTTTGCTGGTGAATACATGCTGCCACCCAGAGATTACATTTCACATTTCTATATACCATGTACAAGTTTATTTTCTCATCAAAAAATTTTTCTTGTCCACCACAGGTGACCCTAGAATTTGGAATTCAACTGTTATGGAGTGTGAAATTTTTAAAACACTAGTGAAATTACTAAGAGTGGTCAAGGGCAAAAAGTAGAAATATGGTATGATTACTCAGTTCCAGTTGAATCGGATAGGTGAGTTCTATCCAGTTTTATTTCCAATGTAGTAATAACATAAAATAGTCTGGAGAAAACAGTCTTCTTTTAAACCATTATCTTATTAATAGTACCCAAAGTTGCATGAGTGTTTGTTTTAAGTGGCTTCTCTTCTGTCAACATTTGTTACCTTCTTGGCAAATAGAGGAAGAGTCTAGGAACAAGATACTCCTCCTTGGTTATGATAGTATCTAGGATGAGCAAGTGAATGAACTAATGAATAAAAAATAGATAGAGAGAAAGAGAGACAGGGAGGGAGGAGTGAGAATTTTGTCTACTAACAAATTGATCTTGAAGCTCCCTTTGTTAGGGTATAAATGCTTTCCTTAAGTGACTTGTGGTGGGAAAGCAAATTCACCAAGGAGAGGAGCACAGAAGCAGTGGGAAAGAGGTACACTAATAACTTGAGATATACCACCCAAATCTTTCACACAAGTTCTTGGATAGACTTGATTAACTTATTCTAAAAGATTTTTAATTTTTAGTAGGGAAAGATAAACCCCTCAAAATTCTGTCTGTGGACTAATACAGAAACATAAGCCAGTTGAGAGACCGTGGTCTGTCTACATGCAACATTTTGGAAGGCCTAATTAAAGTTGTAAGAATGATATAAATTATTTCTTCAATTATTTTAAAAATATTCCTTTTATAACAGATGAGTCTAATGCAAAACACTTTTTTCCCCAAGGGAACAAAATAAACTTGAGATGAATAGATTTCTAGAAAAAACTAATTGAGTTGACGTAACCTTATAAGAAAACATTAATTATAATACAAGTAGACTATGTAGAGATTAACTGATCTAAAATGCTACACATTGTGTAGGTGAAGATGAACTTGGTTTCACAAAGCAATTCTGGTCATTAAAATTTCAGGTTATAGGGCAAGCTAAAAGTTTTAAAGAATATTCTCAATTTTTGAAAAGTAGTTTATTCTATAAGATTTCTCATTAATGTGCATTCTTTTCTTGGATCTTTTCCCTTGACATTAAGAAAATCACTTGATTTTTTTTTTTAACTTGCACTGTTCTGCCAACTACAAATTTGAAAGGCAATATTATTTGCTCTTCCTCCCCCTTATTAAAAATTATAAGCATTAAATAATTTTATTCCTATTTATGTTTTGTGCCACTTTGGATAAAGTGTGTAGGATGTTAACTGTGTAACAGAGAAGGGTGATTCTTGTTGACTTAACTCTCCCGCAACATCTTCTTAGCACGATATTGTGTTGGTCCAGGGATGGCTAGGAAGAGGAGAGATGCATGGGTACATTGAGCCACACTGGCTCTAAGCTCTTTGGATCCTTGAAGCTAGAAAAACTACCTTTTCAATACTGTGAGCAACTTTATGTCCTCCAAGATGTGAAATCATATACCACTTTTTCCTTTGTCCTTAGAAAAATACCACAATGAGTCCCTTTGTTATATAGATACAAAACAGCGATGTTTGGGAAGCTGTGACTCCTAAGAGCTAAATTGTTCATTGAGATCATGGAAAAGGCTGAGTTCAACTTCCGCAAACTCTTTCCTTTAAAGAAAAATTCCTTTTTCATATCTGTTTTCATTGCAGCATACTTCCAAACTGTTGCTTTCCTTGTGGGTGAGGATGTGTGATAAATCTAATTATTGCTCACAGAATAGCAAGAACTAAGATTTAGAGCTACTGAAAAGATATCTGATATTATACTCGTTTCAAGGATAGAAAAGTGAACTCGAGTCAGAATCTCTGGGGATGGAGCCTGCACATGTATATTTTAGAAAGCTCCATGTATGCTTCTGAAGAACAGTCAGGTTTGAAAAGCCTTCTACAATGGATTGTAGGTAACCCTCTCATGGTCTAATTTAAGGTTAAAAAACCCAGATTTTGAAAATAATCTGATGTTGGGCTATTATGTTCTGATGTGACTGGAGCAAAGACACACCAGGAATGTTCTAAGACTGAGGGTTTTCTAAAAAGAAGTGGAAGTGAGAAGATCCAGGGACAAGACTGAGACTGCACGTGTGAGACTGGGATGGTAAAAATTTCTCAGCTCACATTGGGCCTTATAGTTCAGAGTATAGGACCTTGGAGTATCAAGTCATACTAGACGGTGCTCCTGGAATAAGCTGAACTTCACTCGTAGAAGCAGACCAAAAGCCAGACTAGAAAGCACATGGGAATGGCAAGTGCCAAGGGAATAGTGGCAGGGCACTGACAGCTTCACCTACACTCAGGAGCTAGGTTGTACTTGTGCATGAATTATGCACAAGATTGTCTAGTTACCCATCTATTTCTCTTTTTTGTGTGTGTTAAAGTTATCTAAATTTGGTTCTGCGCTTAAGTACAAAGATCACTCCATTTAAGATATTACAAATCATCACTAGTTCAAAACATCCTCTGCCTCTGGGACAAACAAATAGAGAAGAAAAGTTTCATCTGTCATTCTTGGCATCCGACTTCTTCTCCATCAGCAGCTCAAGATGAAATCGAAACGCTAGCACATGCTCCAGGCCCTGACAGAGAGAAATATGTTGCAACAACAATTGTTGCTACCATGTTCAGATTCACATGGATAATAGATACGACTTTGCAGGTTGTCTAGCAGTGATGGGACTGTATTTCATGTAAGTGAAAAGTGTATGACGGTAATATCTGCATGTGGGCTCAGAAAACTAACATGTTGCAATGAGACGTGCAAGATTTACAATATTTAATGACTTTTGTGCCATATAATGCACAAGGATCCTTGGACTCCTTTTTTTGGTAAAAGATCTCATCACTGAATGTGCTGGTACTGTGATGCAGTGGCTACAGGAAGATTCTAAAATTTCATACAGATTTACACATAAGATTCCTATTGCTGGGTAAAAAGGGAAAAGTCAACTTGTCATTTTGTTAAATATTGCAAAATTCCTTCCAGAGGAGTTGTACATTTTACACCCTCTTCCCCCAGAAATGTAAGAAAGTGCCTATTTCCACAAACTTACCAACAAGAGTATATTACCAAACTTTTGGGTGATGATAAGCTGATAGATGAGAAATACACCTTGGTGTCATTTTAACCTAACTTCACTTGTTATGAGTTTGCTTGACTATCTTCTCATGTGTCTAGGGATCACATGTACTTTTTTCTGTGTTGTGTATGTTTATGCCCTTTGCTCACTTTTCTATTGAGTTCTGGTCTTTTTCTTCTCAATTTCTAAGATTTGTAAGACTCTCCCTAAATTAGCTTATAGATTTAATATAAGTCCAAGAAAAAATGCCAACAGTTTTTTTTTTTCCTGAAATAAGAAGTGCTGGTTTTTTTTGGATGCTTCTTTCTTGTTTATTTTTCTCTAAAAACTTGAGAACAACTTGGGTTTGCTTTAAATATATAGAACAACTTATAAGATTTGCATATTTCTTGTTAACTTTTCTCTAGGTACCTATTTTATCTTTATGTTGCTATTGTAAATGGGGTCTTGTTTTCGACTATATTTTCTAACTCATTTTTGTGTCTATTAAAGCTATTTTTTGTATATTTTAATTTCATATCCTGTTACCCTTCTGAGCTTTGTTTGTAATTACTTTTTAACAGATTTTCTTGGAATTTCCCAGATATCCATTCATAGATGGTCTTTTCCTTTCCTATTCTTATCATTTTAATTTTTTATCTTATTTAATTGTGCTAGCTAACACTGCCAATACAATTTTAAATAGTAGTGCCAAAAACACGTGTCACTGTCTTATTCCTGACTTCACTGAGAATGCCTCTGATGCTTCCTTTATTGTGTAAGATGTTGTTTGGGGGATGATGACACACAAATATGCACATATGTGTGTATATGTATTTCTCCATTTAGATAGATATATAGATATAGTTAATCTACCAATCGCCATTTTATCGTTTTTTACTAAATCAGAAATGGAGACTGAATTTTGTCAAATGCCTTTTCAGCATCTATAGACATAATCATATGATTTTTTTCCCCTAAATCCCCTAACGTTACTAATATCAAACTATCCTTACTTTTATGGGATAAACCCCACTTGGCTATGAAGTCTTATTTTTTACTATACTGATGAATACTGTTTGCTTATATTTTATTTAATATAGTAATTGCATCAATATTTAGAAGTGATACTGATTTGTAGGGTTTTTTTGTCTTGTGAAACTTTAGTTGTTTTGGTAACAGTATTATACTCCCTTCATGAATGAATTTGGACATATTCTCATGTTTTCTGTATTAAACTGGAACAGCTTAAATAGCATAGGAAACACCTATTATGATATTTTTAAGGGATAACACTTTGACCAATTTTTCTTTTTTTCCTAAACCCATCTTCCTTTTCCTTCATCATCCAATTTTAGTCAATAATTATTTTGCAGAGTACTTATTTTGGGAATCTTATATATGTTTATACTTCTACCACTTGATTTGTCACCTTAAAGTGATATTACTTTACTTCTGGTTATTACTAAGGAAGCACTATTGAACTTACATTACTTTCTACCATCTGACCTCCTCCTTCTCCCAATTTTTTCTGAGGTGCTCAATTCTTGCATTGTTGAGGCATATAACATTTATATACCATTATTTCACCCTTATCCTTTTGTACGTTTTTTAAAATTCTTGGTGCTATATTTATATCTATGTATTGCTTACTTCTAGTCCTTCTGCCACAGCTTCCTGATGGGAAAAAGTGCATCTTCAAGTTCTTACTTGTTCTACACTTTTTATCTGAAACTTCAATTTCTTTCCTGAATGCTATCAATTCCAATTTTCCTTTCATTCCTATTGTCATTTCATTCCTATTGTCTGGCCATCTTTTCTCTGAGTTCCTTTATTTCTATTTCATGATTTTTAAATAGCTGTATGATATATATATATATATTATATATATATACATATACACACATTTTCCTTTCTAAGAACATCGTTTGCAATTTTCTTCTGATTGTGGTACTGTTCTCTAGTGAGTTTTCTTCCATTGCCAAGCTCACTTGTAATTCCTTACTATGTGGATGTAGCACTTTTACTTTTTTTATTCATAATTGAATGAGTTTCTTTTTCTTGGCTTACCTATTATCAAGAGAACCTGGTGGATGCGAGAAGAGAGGTAAGGGTGCTTTCCCAGTTTCTTAGATCAAGGAATCTGCCTTCTGTTGTTACTGTGACAGGTATTTTCTTTACTATCTTCCACTGCATCTTTCCACAATCGTTCTCACTGCTTCCCCAAGCCCTAATGCCTTGTCCTACTTGTTCTCAGTCCTGCCCTCAGCAGTCCTCACTCAGATAGGACCCTCCCTCTTTTGGAGGGTGAATATTTGCTGATTTTGTGTGTGTGTTCTGCTTCTGCTAGAAAAATCTTACTCCAAGTTCTTCCCCACAGCACCTGCCATCCTGCAGCACCTGCCATCCTGCAGCACCCTTTGGCATCCCAAGATATTCTGGTTTCATACGTTCTTTCCTCAACTTATATTTTATTTAGAGTTGGTGGAGTAGGGTGTGGGGAGTTGTATGTTTTGTTGTGGCTTTTTGTTGTTTTTACTTGAACCCAGAATTCCTCTAGTACAAATTTCAAGTTGTTATCTCTGTTGTTTTTACCTTGTGTTATCCAGGAACCTTTAGTAAATTTTGATAAAACTAATAGCCAGGTTTCTGGAAGATCGTGGAACACTCAGAAGCATCTGTGTTCACATATAGCATCAAACAGAAGGTGTAGAAGAGCTTTTCCAGTCGAAGGATGGCCTGCCATCTGAGACTAGAGAAAGCATGCTGAGCAGAGGGAAGCTAAAAATCAGAGTATATCTGCAGTGTCGAAACAGCCAAAATAACACATGATGTGTTATTTATGAAGCTAGTAGGCACACTCAAGAACCCTCACAACTTCCTGTGGGGGAGAAGAATAATAATAACAGCAATAACAGCTAACACAGAGTGCCTCCTATGTGCCAGGCACTGTTCTCAGTGCTTTACATTTCTCTCTCACAACACTGTGAGATGGTTACTGCTCTTTTCCCTATTTTACAGGTAAGAAAACTGAGACACAGAAAGTATGAGTAATTTGCCAAAGATTACACAGCCAGTGAATAGTAGAGCTGAAATTCAAACCCATTCTGCTCCAAATGCCATGCTCTTGACTGGCATATGATCTATATCTGTCAATCTTTTTCAAAAAAATTAGGCATCTTCAGAAAAGCTGATTTTTAAGGTGTCCTAAATATAGGACTCTACTTTCTTCAGTTTCTTAGGACATATGCCCAAAGCCGCCATAATTTGAGCAGTAATGTTAATGTGACTACATATGAGCCAATGTATAGATCAGGGAAATTTTGCTTTGCACATATATATTAAGAACAAATATCACTGTGGTACTTTAGAAACCAATGGGTAAAAATTCAAATCTGGAAGATAGTTATTTAAGTGAGAAAGTAAATGATTTACTTCAAGATGGCAATGACTTGATGTGCGCCACATTTTAAATAGAAAATGCGATTACAGTAAGTCCCCTACATAGGAACGAGTTCCATTCCAAGAGCACGTTCGTACGTCCAACAAAGTTAGCATAGGTACCCAACTAACACAATCGGCAATACAGTACCAGCTACATCGCCGATGCTTTTAAACTTGCTTCCGACATCCTGGGCTTGAAATAAAGATACTGTACTACTGTACTCTGTACAGTACTGTACAATAAAGTACACAAAAGCACAACCACTTGTAGAGGATGCACGCACGTGATAATGTACACCAGACATGTGAACTAACATGCAAATGCACATTCACATCTTTGAAAGTTTGCAACTTGAAGGTTCGTATGTAGGAGACTTACTGTAATTTTATTTCATTTTAAAATCAAGCTAATATTAAAAAATAAAACCTCTTCAAATTAAAAACCATACCTGCTCTGTTTGCTAAAATGACATCTTTCATTTGGGTTCTATGTATGGCATACAATCTTGCTTCCTTGAATATGGTCCCATGACTAAAAAAAGAGAACTCTTTTAACAATCACCAGAATGTACCAAACACCACTGATGAGTTAGTGTCACAATTATTAGAGAATATAGACATCGCATAGACAATTTGTGTTCTTAATTCCAAACTAAAATCTGTCTTTCTAAATTTTTTTTTTAAAAAGGTATTTTCAGGAAAGCTGATTTCCCTGAAATATTTTACTCAGAGATGCCTAAAAATGATTACTCTGATTCATATAATAAACTGTCCAAAGAAGTTTTTGAGAAACATTCACAATCTTAAAATTTTAAATTTCTGCTCAAATGGTTTTCTTATTGGTTTTCAAAAAAATCATTAAGAAAATGAACAAGCAAACCAATGACGAGGAAAAAAACAGTTACAGTACATATATCTGAAAAGGACTTGGGGTATATAAAAACTCTTGTAAATTAACAATAAAAACACAAATCACCTAATAAAAAATGTGCAAAAGATTTAAACACTTCACAGAAGAAGATATGCAAAGGGTCACTAAAAAAGTTTTTTTAAGAGCACAACACTATGAATTTTTAGGGAAAAAGAATGAAATCTTGCCATTTGGGACAAAATAGGTACACCTTGAGGGTATTAAGTAAAATGAGTTAGAGAAAGGCAAATAACATGATTTCACTCATATGTGGAATCTAAAAAAAGACAAAACAAACAAACAAAAGAAATGAAAACAAACCCATAGATACAGAGAACAGATTGGTGGTTACCAGAGGGGAAAGGGGTTGGGGGTGGATGAAATGGGTGAAGGGGTCATTTGTATGGTGACGGACGGTAACTAGACCTTTGGTGGTGATCACTTTGTAGTGTATACAGATATCAAATATAATGTTGTACACCTGAAACATATAATGTTACATACCAGTTTTACCTCAATTTTTAAAAAATGACCATGCAAAATGTAGCAAAGATGTAGAACAACTGGAATGCTTATTCTCTGCCCATAGAGGTATAGATGGTATAACCACCTTGAGAAATGGGTTGATAGTTGCTTATGAAGGTAAACATGCATCTACACTGTCATCCAGTGATTTCACTCCA
This sequence comes from Balaenoptera borealis, assembly GCF_965194805.1. Taxonomy (NCBI): domain Eukaryota; kingdom Metazoa; phylum Chordata; class Mammalia; order Artiodactyla; family Balaenopteridae; genus Balaenoptera; species Balaenoptera borealis. Next base: position 73,954,123 of record NC_138867.1, read on the forward strand.
GCTATTTACTCAAGAGAAAGTAAAACGTATGTCCACAAAAAGACTTATACAGGAATACTCACAGCCCCCAAATTGGAAACAATCCAAATATCCATCAACAGGAGAAAAAATAAATAAATTATGCTGTATTCATACAATGGAATACTAATATAGCAATAAAAAAGAATGATTTCTGAAACACACAGCATGGATGAATCTCAAAAACATTACATTGAACAAATGAAACAGAATACATAAGAATATCTGTTGTATGATTTCTTTTATCTGAAGTCCAAGAATAGGTGATATGTGGTGACAGATATCAGAAAGTGATCCCCTCTTAAGGGTTGGGAGAGTGATTGAAAAGGGACATAGGAAACTTTTGGAGATTATGGAAATGTTTTTTATCTTGATTGTGGTGGTGCTTATACACGTGAACCCAAATATCAAACTCATCAAACTGAACACTTAAAATATGTGTATTTTATTGTATGAGAAATATCCCTCAATAAATAAAAAGGGAAAAATTAACAATGGTCATTTTCACTTATTTATTCAAAAACATTTCTTGAGTAAAGTTAGTATAATTATATATTTGATTTAAATTTGGACTTAAAATGATAAATGCCATATATTTCCTGCCATCAGGACCTTAAATTTCATTATTTTTCCTTCTATAAGTAAAGGAAACACAATAGCATCTGAAATGATCCTTAAGTTCTTTGGCTGAAAAAGAACAGACCCTCATTCAAATTACCTCAAATAATAAGGATATTTTGTGAGCATGCACACTGACGTAATCTCAAGAAAACCCAGAAACAGCCATGAGGTGGACCTCTGGAATTTGCAACAGGTCAAAAATTGAAGGACTTCATGTACCACAATGTTCATTGCAGCTCTATTTACAATAGCCAGGATATGGAAGCATCCAAAGTGTCCATCCACAGATGAATGGATAAAGAAGATGTGGCACATACATACAATGGAATATTACTCAGCCATAAAAAGAAACGAAATTGAGTTATTTGTAGTGAGGTGGATGGACCTAGAGTCTGTCATACAGAGTGAAGTAAGTCAGAAAGACAAAAACAAATACCGTATGCTAACACATATATATGGAATCTAAAAAAAAAAAAAAAAAGGTTCTGAAGAACCTAGGGGCAGGACAGGAATAAAGACCCAGACGTAGAGAATGGACTTGAGGACACAGGGAGGGAGAAGGATAAGCTGGGACGAAGTGAGAGAGTGGCATGGACTTATATATACTACCAAATGTAAAATAGATAGCTAGTGGGAAGCAGCCACATAGCACAGGGAGATCAGCTCAGTGCTTTGTGACCACCTAGAGGGGTGGGATAGGGAGAGTGGGAGGGAGAGAGACGCAAGAGGGAGGAGATATGGGGATATATGTATATGTATAGCTGATTAACTTTGTTATAAAGCAGAAACTAACACACCATTGTAAAGCAATTATACTCCAATAAAGATGTTAAGAAAAAAAAAAATTGAAGGACACAAAGCAGGTATGGGAGCTAATTAGCCTATCACCCCCTCAACAGAAGGACTTTGTCGATCTCCCTCTGTTACTAGCTCCTGTGCTTCTGCTCTAGCCACTACCAAGCCAACTATCTCGCTCTGTGCTGTAGTATGTCTTTTGCCTTCTGCTTATGAATGATTTCTGCTTGCTCATAGCTTAGTCTCTAAGTAACGACTGCTTACTCATCACTTCAGCTCACTCAGCCCTACTGCTGCTAATAAAATAACCATTGCTTTCTCCATATATCTTCAGTAAGATGTACCCAAATAGAACATCTAAGTTGGCCTAAATAAACATCCACACTTTGACAGAACTTACTTGCAAAATCACCTTGCAAAATGACCAGGCCATTCACTAGACAGCTTAAAGACCAGCTGCACTGAGTTTACTGTCCTTCCTTGAGTCAACCACAGTGACATAAAGACGGAATAGATGATGCCATTATAGCAAGATATGGGTAAGAAAATACATATGGCTTTACTATCAACAGGGTGCTGCTTTAAGCAGAGCAATCTCCCTTAGATGGCGCAATAATTGGTAAGAACGTGATTGGCCTGTACTGCATGTTATCACTCTTAAATAATCCAAAAATATACCTGAAGTCCATAGTGGATTTTTCTGATGGGAGAGGAGAGACTGGCAGGAGGGTACCAATCCCTAGAGATAATACTTAATTTGCATTGTGTCCTAAAGCTCATGGAAGTGAAATGAAGCGTAATCAGTGTGCTCTTGGTGGATCCTTACAAAAAGAATACCAGAAACCAGGCCGGGAGTGAGGCGTAAGTCACCCCATTTAAGTGAGGGGTCAGTTAGATTAACATAATTATAATAACATAATAACAATTACATGGCACTCCCTACACACCAGGAGCTCTTCTAAGCACTTTATGTTATTAACTCTTAATTCTCATACATACTATGAGGTAGAGGAGACCAAGACACATATGGAAAAAGTCATTTATTCAATGCCAAATATCTCAGAAATGGCAGAGGTGGGATTTGATCATAAACAGCTTAGCTCCAGAGTACATTTTAACCACTATATTATTTGGCTTCTTTGTGGCTATTCACCAATTTACCAAGATAGAATCTAGTTTGAAAATGGAGGACTGATGCCTATTTTAAAGGAAGGAAACCCTCCCTGCTCCCAGTGGGTGACCTGCTTCTATAACAGTGACTTGATTAAACCTTGTAAGAAACCATTAGAGTAGCTCCCCAATGAAGTCATGAGACTTCATTAATGAAGTGACTTAAGTGACTCTCTAGATCTAAGGGGAAAATGCAGGCTCCATTCCTGGTACTATCTGGATATCATTGGTGAGAGGGAGAACCTTCACCCATGAGGTAGAAGATAAGTATGAACCAAGAGCCAAGCTCAGAACCATCCAGCAGTGGCTGCTTAATCACCTGCAACACATGCACCCAGGAGAACATCTCACCTCTCATCTTACCTCACCTTACACTGTTACACAGCACCTAATAATTTTCAAAGCATCTCCACTCCTATTTTGAGCTTACACCAACCTGGTAAGGTAGGTAGAACTTTATCATCCTCATGTCACAGATTATGAGGTTCAAGTTCCAAGACGGTAAGTGATCATGCAAGGCCACATGAAAAGTTAAATAGTGTAAAGGGGATGAGGACCCAGGGTTTCTGCACCCAGATTCAGTGTTCTCCCCCTAGCACTTTACCAGCATGGACATGTGAGAGACAATCCAAATGCTTTCAAATAATAGATCAATGAGACAACTTAGCCAGGCTTTCCACGTTAGGTCTAAGATCAGTAGTCAGATACCCAAGAATGCCATCCTAAGTATATGGCAGCTCATGACTTCTGATTTCTTGTTCAGTAGAGAGGGTACAAATTCATTTAGTTTTCTGTATATTTGCCTTTTGAAGTCATCCATCGGTCAACAATAACTGGGTATTAAGAGAAGGACTGTCATGTATGTTAATCAAACATATGCCTAAGTTTTCACCGGGGCAAATGAGAAGCTTACATGGGTTAAAACTAGCTGAATTTCCATTACAAGTACATTCCAATAGATTAAAATCAGTTGACCTAAACCCACACAAATGATCCACCAACACGATATTTAAGTATACTACATTCTATTAATAGTCTATTTTTACAAAAATTTTTTTAAAAAACTAAATAACTCTTTGATTTTAAATTATGAACAACAAAGTTTAAATTTCTCAAGAAACGTACCATTCTTTAGGAAATAATGCATTTGTTTTGAGAGTCAAATTACCTTTGACCAGAACTTTAAAGATTCCAGTCAGAAAAGACAACAAAATATACTAATGTGGTAGCACTTGAAAGGTAGCAGAATACGCCACCCCAAAATATGATCGTAGGAGTTCAGGACAGGACACCCCACCCCAAACTATGCTGGTCTGGTATATTGATTATTTTGAGCTGTAGGTACTTAAAAAAACAGAAAATTCAGGGACAGGTTTTCTCTGAACTCCCCTTATCTGCCTAAAGGCAAATCCTCCAAAAGTAACTCAGTTGTCATAAATCTCCTCCCTCGGGAATTTCTTCAACCAGGAAAGACTGACTCATCACATGAGATGAGAGTAGAAATGGCACCACATGGGAATGTAAATTGGTGCAGCCACTATGAAGAACAGTATGAAGGTTCCTCAAAAAACTAAAAATAAAGTTGTCATATAAAAAAAAAAAAGAACTTTATGGATTCAATAATTTACTTCAGGAAATATATCCCCAACATATATGATTTCTTCATATATGATTAACACTTCCTAAAATTCTCATTAATTTATTTATTCATTCAAAAACAGTTACTAAGTACCTACTCTGAGCCATTCTGGACACAAGGGATGCAACAGTGAAAAAAATAGCAAATTGAAAAAATCTTTGCCTTCATGGAGATAGCACTGGGGGAGGAAGAAAAGCAACCGATAAAAAACAAGTAGGTAAAATGTATAGTATAATAGATGGTGATAAATGCTAAGAGAAACAGCAAAGGAGGGAAGCCAGTTAGAAGGAGCTATAGTTTAAATAGGGTGACAAAGGCATCTTAGTTTGCCTGGGACTGATCAGGTTTTAAAACTAAAGTCCCACGTCCTAGAAATCTTCAGTCCCAGGCAAAACAGAATACTTGTCACTCTAAATCTAGACTGAGTGGCCAGAAAAGACATACCATGAAAATATTATTTGAGTAAAAAGAACATTCCAAATAGAGGAAACAGAAAGTGCAAAGACTGAGGCTGGAACATGCCTGGCTTATTTGAGCAAAAAGCAAGGACCAGTGTGGTTGGAGCTGGTGTGAGCAAGGTGTGAGAGAAGTAAAAAATGAGATGAAAGTATGACCCAGTGTGGTGCTTCAGGGAAATGTTCAGTGTCCTCAGCAGGAGGAAGGAATATCGTCAGTACTGCTGCTCCTTACCAGGAAGAAACCTGCCCTGGATGCTGGTTGTTCCCAGTTCTGACTTCTGGTACTTCAGGGAGACCAAGAAGCAAAAGGGGACAAGAAAAGTAGTTGGGGAAGGGAGGAGAAAGAAATGAGCCCAGCCCTAAGGAAAGGATCCCTCCCATAAATTCATCTTCCTCAAGGAAGTTTGAGGTTAAATCCTCAGATGTGCCTGCGTATTTATCCCATCTCTCCATTTCTTCCTCTCTAATCCTGTTCAGCTAGGCTCCTTCTGTTTGTTGACAACTCAGGGTTTTAAAGTTAGTACTACCACCAGACATTCCTGCTAATGGAAGAAGTCCAAATTCTATTTGGCCACGAATACAATTACACCCACAGAAGTATATTTTTGCTCCTAGCTTCAGTCTTCTTTTTGCCAGGTAGATAATTTATACAGAGCTAGAAAAAGATTGCTTGGGGGCAAATGACACAATACACTTGGCGCAGAAAGACACAGCCTCCATTTCTGAGACCGAGACATTGAGCAGTTCACTTCACTTTTCAACTCCCATTTCAGCATCTGTTTTAATTTAAATGGAGACGATATTTCTTTACAATCTACTAGCACCAGAAGGGTGTCATGAGGACACTTTTAAAATGCTTTCAACTACCCAAGATGAAAGATACTTTATGAGCATTATGCGATGCTGTCACTGAATCTTCATTCTCACTAGCCCTATTTATGTATCTTTCTTTTTTATTTTCAGCAAACATAATCATGCAGTACACCCATTGTCTGCATACTTGGTAAATTTGCTAACTAGGCATTCGTGTGCTCCTTCAGGTGTTTCATCCATACTTATTGATATTCATCAAATAAGCAGGAATAGTGATGTAGCCTGTTTGCTTTTTTTATTTTCTGCTGCTTTAGTTGAAGACGAATTAAATTGTCTTTCACATGTTATCAGCAGCTGTCAAAAAGCATACCTTACTCAAAGACTTATTTTGTATTCAGAAAGCACGAAATCATGCAACCCAGTCACCCCAGAAGCAAACTCAATAGTTATCTATAGCTGTTTATTGAGAGGCAATTATGTGTCAACCATCAAATTCTTAAGACTGTATCTGGGAGCATTACCAGGAATGGGTAAACCACCATGTGACATATATGATTTCAAAGACTCCTAGCAATAATCCTTCCCCTGAATGTATTTTCCTAAATAGATGCCTCTAAATAATACAAGAGGGCCCATTAATGGTCTCCAGGCCTTGAGTGGAGGCTTCACAAGTAATTTCAGCCACAAACACCCTCATAAGAGGGGTGAGTTTAGGTTTGGGAGAGTAGGAAGTAAGAGGATAAGAGCATAAGCATAAGAAAAACACTTGAAGGAGATTAAACTGGATATGTGAGACCCCTGCCTGATAGAAGAATGAAGAGTAAAAATGAAAATATTGTATTTTAAAAGGTATTTTTATAAGTATTTGAAGTCATTCAATTTCTAGAAATTGACAATTGATACCTTGTAAGAGCTTATAATGTAGCAAACATTTAGCCTTTAAAAATTATTATGTATATTTAACATAGCAGAGATGGGACTTCCCTGATGGCGCAGTGGCTAAGAATCCACCTGCCAATGCAGGGGACACAGGTTCGAGCCCTGGTCTGGGAAGATCCCACTCGACACTGAACAACTAAGCCCATGCACCACAACTACTGAGGCTGCACTCTAGAGCCCGTGCACCACAACTACTAAAGCCTGCACGCTAGAGCCCGTGCTCCGCAACAAGAAAAGCCACCACAATGAGAAGCCCACACACCGCAACAAAGAGTAGCCCCCGCTCGCTGCAACTAGAGAAAGCCTGTGCACAGCAACAAAGACCCAACACAGCCAAAAATTAATTAATTAATTAATTAATTATTTTTAAAAGCTAATTGGAGAATATTAGAAGCAATTTAAAAAAAACATAGCAGGAGTTTTTTTGTTCAACTCTTTTTTTTCTTGTTTTCCTTGTATTTTGTTTTGTTTTCTTTCTTGAAAAAAAAAAGAGGGAGGAGTAAAATATTTACTAGAAAATGTACACACACACACACACACACACACACACAGAGAGAAAAGAAACAAAAAGTTTAAGTTCATGAACCTCATTCTTAAATCTGAGATTATTGACAAATTCATTTAACCTTCATATATATTGATTACCTAATCTGGCAGATGCTTATAACATAACCACCCTTCTCTTATCCCAGGATTACTCCATTATGTGAGATAATGTGTACAAAAACACTCTGAAAAATATATCACTATTCAAATATTAGATAGAATTCATTATTTTTTTAGTTTCAACCTATTAATTTTATTCTCCCTTCTGTCCATCAAAGTTTACCCTGAACAAACTTGCAAAAAAAACCTTATGTGGGACTTCCCCAGTGGCGCAGTGGTTAAGAATCTGCCTGCCAGTGCAGGGAACACGGGTTCGATCCCTGGTTCAGGAAGATCCCACATGCCACAGAGCAACTAAGCCTGTGCGCCACAACTCCTGAGCCTGCACTCTAGAGCCTGGGCGCCACAACTACTGAAGCCCACGTGCTCTAGGGCCCGCGTGCTACAACTACTGAAGCCCGCACTCCTAGAGCCCGTGCTCCACAACAAGAGAAGCCACCGCAATGAGAAGCCGGCACACCACAAGGATGAGTAGCCCCCACTCGCCGCAACGAGAGAAAGCCCACACGCAGCAACAAAGACTCAACGCAGCCAAAACAAAACAAAACAAAAAAAGAAAACAAAAAAAAACCTTTGGCATTTTCTTATGCAATTGCACTCTGCCACTTCCATAGGAGACTATGTTTATATTCGCCCAGCCTCTAGCAAGCATATCACTCCACCCTGTGTAGCCAAAGTGAAAGAATAGTCCTGAATAAAAAAATAAGGGTCAATCATTCAATAAACAAAAACTCCTTGTGTTTCAGTCATCTACTTGTCATGATGAGAAGCCACAAAACTATATTTGCATAGGAAGTACAAAAATAAATAAATAAATAATAAAGAAGGGGGAAAAAAGAAAAACCTGAGCAATCATCACATATTTTTCCTTTGAGGGAACATTCCTCAGTCTGTGTTTCAAGAAGGTATTTTTGTTAAGGATTTTTTTTGTAGATTTCCCAATATGTAACCTTATAATGATGTAACCTGCATCTCTATAAATTATATAGCATGTGTCAGAATCAAATGCTCTTAAAATATTATAAAAGGTTGCTAAATATATTTTGCACATTCCTTCCTAACTCTATGTTATACAGTAATTGATACACAGCCCACAAAACATCTAAAAATACTTTTACAGCAAAATAAATGTCTGCAATTTCTTTCTACTCTATAGTAAATGTGGACCACAAAAACCAATGTAGAAGTTCAAAAGTACAATTCAGGAAGCGAAGGAAAGGAAAGATAAAATAGTGGTCTCCACAACTCAACATTTACTTCATCTCTGCCTAATTACCGATCCACGCATAGTTCAAAGAGTTAGAATCCGTTAGAATCATGCCCTTTTCCCAAACATATAGAAGTATTTTTTTCTCTGGTCAGGAGACTGAATTTAAATTAAGCAAATATGAAGAAGTAGCAAACAACTTGCTTGGACACACTGTTGTTTGTTTATCCCACATCCAGTCTCCCTTCATCCTTCCTAACAGAAGGATGGTTTTCTTTAGGTATCCATGTCTCCCCTCCATGACTCAGGAGAGGAGCTCCTGACTCCTCACCCTCTCTAAGCGTAGCTCTCCACTGAGTAAATAGAAAATTGTGTAACTCTCAAAACTGCTTTTGGTCTAAGGTAGGATGTGTCCTAAGGTACACAGATTAGACTGAAGGGAACAACTTGATTCCATATGATTCCATACTTGAGGTCGGGGATCTCACTCTCTCCTGCTGGATGTGAACAAGAAATCATATAGCCCTGACAGTAACCACAAGGGAGAGAAACAGGAATAGGATGAAGCTGATGCTGTGTATGCCTGACCACAGAGGTAGAAAAAAACCTGGATCCTCAATGACTTCACACCAGCCATTTGATAACAAGAAGCCTGCCTTACTTCTGACTTAACCAGTTATATAAAATAAATGTCATAATTGTTTAACCAATTTAGGTTGGATTTTTGTTGTTGTTGCTACTTGCAGCCAAACACATTGCAACTGTTAGCAGACATATTCCTTTCAAGTGTTATTTTGTGCAGCTTATTAATGAGTAGACCTGTTAGGTAGGTACAAGCAAGCTCATACATGTACGTTTGCATTCATTGTATTGTATGCAAGTGACTAGTTCAGCTAGCTGCTGTTACTGGGCTGGAGAGGTGAGGGAGTCAACAGTAAAAATGCTTCATGCATCTCCATACAAAGGTATCAGTTATAGCACTAACACAAAACAAGTAGTGACTCTTCCCTGCTAGGAGTTGTTAAAACAACATTCTCATCACCACAGTGTACAAAAATTATTTATGAAGAGAAAACTTAGTTTAAAAGGCTGCATGCTATCTCATCTTCCTGAAGGAGTCTTTCCACTCTTCCTCTCCACCTGATCTGGCTGAGTCTTACTCACTCTTCAGGTTTCAATATCATGGCCTCTTCTCCCGGGAAGCCCTTTTTGACCCATGAACACCAGACTAGATGCTCTTCTTATTTGTTTCCAGAGCATTCTCTTCTAATCCCAATCCCAGCTCTCTACTATATGGCAATTTCCTTTTTGTTTGTTTGTACTCACACCTAGCATGTAAGTTCCCCTGGGGCTGGGATGATGTCCAATTCACTATTGCATCCATAGTATCTAACCCAATGCCTGTTCATCATAGGTGTTCAATAACCATTAACAGAGTGAACATAGGCCCAGAATGCTTTGAATAGAACAAGACCTAGAGTTGCAGCATAAAATAGCCATTCCTTTTAGAAAATTGAATAGGAACTATTTTGGAAAAGGCAAAATTTCCAAAATAAGACTTTCTTTTAGGTGAATTCTGAGCATTTGTAATTGCATATTTCAAAAAATTTATTAAAGGCCCTGATGCAAGAAGAAAATATATCTTATGCTATAAGAGATAAATATATGTATGCATATACACATATATATATACATATATTTTTAAACTATGTAAACTAGGGAAGAAAAAAAATTGGGGTTTATAGCAGAGACAGTACCCTTAGCTAGATTGTCTAGAGTAATCATCAGTTCCTTAATGAGAAATAATTGAACATGGAGATCAGAATTCTATGTCCTTTATCATTTATTGTTCTTTAGTACAGTTATACACTTCAGTCATTCTCAACAATTTTGTACTGTTCATAAAGGTCCAGATTAAAGAGTCCTTTCAAGTATTTTTGATGTAGGTAAATCCTAATTGACTGTTTTACCCTAAAGATTCTGTTGCCCAGAAATGATGATGTCTATTATGTATGAAGTTTTAATAATTATTAACTTTTTAAAATTTTAATTGGGATTTCCCTGGTGGTCCAGTGGGTAAGACTCCACGCTCCCAATGCGGGGGCCCGGGTTTGATCCCTGGTCAGGGAACTAGATCCCACATGCATGCCGTAACTAAGAGCCCGCATGTCGCAACTAAGACCCAACACAGCCTAAATAAATAAATAAATATTATTTTAAAAATTCCCCATCTCCACCTTTAAGTAAGTAAACAAATAAATAAAATTTTAATCACTAGTCATGTTATTCTGGGTGCATATAATTCTAGAGGTCAATTACTATTTAAAATGGAACCAGAGACAACCAAAGTTATGTTATTACACCACAATTTTTGGTATCAAATAATTACAAAAACTCAAACTTCACTAGAACTTGGAAATCTCAAGCACTTTTCTAATATAGGACTTTGTTAAAAATAGAACTTGTTTTATGCCATTAGAAAATGTCAAAATTTTAACAATATAAATTGTAACAGAAGGCTTTCATTTTCCTTAATTAGAGCAAAGAAATTTGTTTTTTTAAAGTAATATTTTTATTCATGAAAACTAACACCTCAAAGAGGTCATAAAGTGTGTGAAGAGCAGATTTTATGGGAGATAAAGCAGAATAGTCACACTATATATCTAGAATACTTGCATTTGTTTTTTTTAAATTTTTTTTTATACATCACGTTCTTATTAGTTATCTATTTTATACATATTAGTGTATACATGTCAATACCAATCTCCCAATTCGTCCCACCACCACCACCACCACCACCACTACCCCCACTTTCCCCCCTTGGTGTCCATAGGTTTGTTCTCTACATCTGAGTCTCTATTTCTGCCTCGCAAACCAGTTCATCTGTACCATTTTTCTAGATTCCACATATATGCGTTAATATACAATATTTGTTTTTCTCTTTCTTACTTACTTCACTCTGTATGACAGTCTCTAGGTCCATCCACATCTCTACAAATGACCCAATTTCGTTCCTTTTTATGGCTGAGTAATATTCTATTGTGTATATGTACCACATCTTCTTTATCCATTCGTCTGTCGATGGGCATTTAGGTTGCTTCCGTGACCTGGCTATTGTAAATAGTGCTGCAATGAACATTCGGGTGCATGTGTCTTTTTGAATTATGGTTTTCTCTGGGTATATGCCCAGTAGTGGGATTGCTGGGTCATATGGTAATTCTATTTTTAGTTTTTTAAGGGACCTCCATACTGCTCTCCACAGTGGCTGCATCAATTTACATTCCTACCAACAGTGCAATAGGGTTCCCTTTCCTCCACACCCTCTCCAGCATTTGTTGTTCGTAGATTTTCTGATGATGCCCATTCTAACTGGTGTGAGGTGATACCTCATTGTAGTTTTGATTTGCATTTCTCTAATAATTAGTGATGTTGAGCATCTTTTCATGTGCTTCTTGGCCATCTGTATGTCTTCTTTGGAGAAATGTCTATTTAGGTCTTCTGCCCCTTTTTGGATTGGGTTGTTTGTTTTTTTAATATAGAGCTGCATGAGCTGTTTATATATTTTGGAGATTAATCCTTTGTCCGTTAATTCATTTGCAAATATTTTCTCCCATTCTGAGGGTTGTCTTTCCATCTTGTTTATGGTTTCCTTTGCTGTGCAAAAGCTTTGAAGTTTCATTAGGTCCCATTTGTTTATTTTTGTTTTTATTTCCATTACTCTAGGAGGTGGATCAAAACAGATCTTGCTGTGATTTATATCAAAGAGTGTTCTTCCCATGTTTTCCTCTAAGAGTTTTATAGTGTCTGGCCTTACATTTAGGTCTTTAATCCATTTTGAGTTTATTTTTCTGTATGGTATTAGGGAGTGTTCTAACTTCATTCTTTTACATGTAGTTATCCAGTTTTCCCAGCACCACTTATTGAAGAAACTGTCTTTTCTGCATTGTATATCTTTGCCTCCTTTGTCATAGATTAGCTGACCATAGGTGTGTGGGTTTATCTCTGGGCTTTCTATCCTATTCCATTGATCTATATTTCTGTTTTTGTGCCAGTACTATATTGTCTTGATTACTGTAGCTTTGTAGTATAGTCTGAAGTCACGGAGTCTGATTCCTCCAGCTCCATTTTTTCCCCTCAAGATTGCTTTGGCTATTCAGGGTCTTTTGGGTTTCCATACAAATTTTAAGATTTTTTTTGTTCTAGTTCTGTAAAAAATGCCATTGGTAATTTGGTAGGGATTGCATTGAATCTGTAGATTGCTATGGGTAATATAGTCATTTTCACAATATTGATTCTTCTGATCCAAGATCATGGTATATCTCTCCATCTGTTTGTGTCATCTTTGATTTCTTTCATCAGTGTCTTACAGTTTTCTCAGTACAAGTCTTTTACCTCCTTAGGTAGGTTTATTCCTAGGTATTTTATTCTTTTTGTTGCAATGGTGAATGGGATTGTTTCCTTAATTTCTCTTTCTGATCTTTCATCATTGGTGTATAGGAATGCAAGAGATTTCTGTGTGTTAATTTTGTATCCTGCAACCTTACCAAATTCATTGATTAGCTCTAGTAATTTTCTGGTGGCATTGTTAGGATTATTTATGTGTAGTATCATGTCATCTGCAAACAGTGACAGTTTTACTTCTCTTTTCCAATTTGTTCTGTTTTTATTTCTTTTTCTTCTCTGATTGCCGAGGCTAGGACTTCCAAAACTATGTTGAATAATAGTGGCAAGAGTGGACATCCTTGTCTTGTTCCTGATCTTAGAGGAAATGCTTTCAGTTTTTCACCATTGAGAATGATGTTTGCTGTGTGTTTGTTGTATATGGCCTTTATTATGTTGAGGTAGGTTCCTTCTATGTCCACTTTCTGGAGAGTTTTTATCCTGAGTGGGTGTTGAATTTTGTCAAGAGCTTTTTCTGCATCTATTGAGATGATCATATGGTTTTTATTCTTCAGTTTGTTCATATGGTGTATCACATTGATTGATTTGTGTATATTGAAAAATTCTTGCATCCCTGGGATAAATCCCACTTGATCATGGTGTATGATCCTTTTAATGTGTTGTTGGATTCTGTTTGCTAGTATTTTGTTGAGGATTTTTGCATCTATATTCATGAGTGATATTGGCCTGCAATTTTCTTTTTTTGTAGTGTCTTTGTCTGGTTTTGGTATCATGGTGATGGTGGCCTCATAGAATGAGTTTGGGTGTGTTCCTTCCTCTGCAATTTTTTGGAAGAGTTTGAGAAGGATGGGTGTTAGCTCTTCTCTAAATGTTTGATAGAATTCACCTGTGAAGCCACCTGGTCCTGGACTTTTGTTTGTTGGAAGATTTTAAATCACAGTTTCAATTTCATTACTTGTGATTGGTCTGTTCACATTTTCTATTTCTTCCTGGTTCAGTTTTGGAAGGTTATACCTTTCTAAGAATTTGTCCATTTCTTCCAGGTTGTCTATTTTATTGGCACAGAGTTGCTTGTAGTAGTCTCTTATGATGCTTTGTATTTCTGTGGTGTCCATTGTAACTTCTCGTTTTTCATTTCTAATATTATTGATTTGAGTCCTCTCCCTCTTTTTCTATTTTTTTTTTTAGAATGCAAGTTTTATTTTTGAATCTGCATTGAAATAAATATGTTAATCTTTGAAAAATATTTGGTTATATGCCACTAAAATTATTCCTAGAGCCCCCAGTGATAGTCATGCCCCATTCTGGAAAACAGTACCATAGGGAATTACTGGAGGTACCCTGGGGAGGTAGGATGAGGCCACTGTTTGTTAAGCAAGGGTCATCTTTGTCCCAAGTAAGCTGCTTGTTGCTGTTCATAATTCTCTGAGCCCCAGACCTACCAGCATATTTGATCTTATCTTTCCTGGCTGGCAACAATTTGGTGGCTCCCTATTCTCTTCTAGATAGAAGAGTAAATGCCTTAACATAACCTACAAGGTCCTTGGGGATCCTGGGATAGGCCTACCATGGCCCCATCAGGCTGGTGAAGAGAGGAAGACAGGAGACAGGGAGGATCTCCTGGAGGAAGTGACATTTGAGCTGAAGTCTAACTGATTTATGGGAGAGAAGTAGGTGATGGTGGTGAAGAGCTTTTTCAGGTAGAATCTCCCTCTTTTTCTTGATGAGTCCTCTAAGGGTTTATCAGTTTTGTTTATCTTCTCAAAGAACCAGCTTTTAGTTTTATTGACCTTTGCTGTTGTTGTCTTTGTTTCTATTTCATTTGTTTCTGCTCTGATCTTTATGATTTATTTCCTTATACTAACTTTGGGTTTTGTTTGTTATTCTTTCTCTAGTTCCTTTAGGTGTAAGGTTAGATTGTTTATTTGAGATGTTTCTTGTTTCTTGAGGTAGGCTTGTATAGCTATAAAATTCCCTCTTAGAACTGCTTTTGCTGCATCCCATAGGTTTTGGATCATCGTGTTTTCATTGTTATTTATCTCTAAGTATTGTTTGATTTCCTCTGTGATTTCTTCAGTGATCTCTTAGTTATTTAGTAATGTATTGTTTAGCCTCTATGTGTTTGTGTTTTTTACGTTTTTTTCCATGTAATTTATTTCTAATCTCATAGCTTTGTGGTCAGAAAAGATGCTTGATACGGTTCCAATTTTCCTAAATTTACTGAGGCTTGATTTGTGACCCGAGATGTGATCTATCCTGGAGAGTGTTCCATGTGCACTTGAGGAGAAAGTGTAATCTGCTGCTTTCGGATGGAATGTCCTATAAATATCAATTAAATCTACCTGGTCTATTGTGTCATTTAAAGCTGTGCTTCCTTATTAACTGTCTGTCAGGATGGTCTGTCCTTTCATGTAGGTGAGGTGTTAAAGTCCCCCATTATTATTGTGTTACCATTGATTTCCTCTTTTATAGTTGTTAGCCTTATGTATTGAGGTGCTCCTATGTTGGGTGCATATATATTTATAATTGTTATATCTTCTTCTTGGATTGATCCCTTGATCATTATGTAGTGTCCTTTCTTGTCTCTTGTAACATTCTTTATTTTAAAGTCTATTTTATCTGATATGAGTATTGCTACTCCAGCTCTCTTTTGATTTCCATTTGCATGGAATATGTTTTTCCATCCCCTCACTTTCAGTCCGTATGTGTCCCTAGGTCTGAAGTGGGTCTCTTGTAGACAGCATATATATGGGTCTTGTTTTTGTATCCATTCAGCAAGCCTGTATCTTTTGGTTGGAGCATTTAATCCATTCACATTTAAGGTAATTATCAATATGTATGTTCCTATGACCATTTTCTTAATTGTTTTGGGTTTGTTTTTGTAGGTCCTTTTCTTCTCTTGTGTTTCCCACTTAGAGAAGTTCCTTTAGCATTTGTTGATGGTGCTGAATTCTCTTAGCTTTTGCTTGTCTGTAAAGCTTTTGATTTCTCCATCCAATCTGAATGAGATCCTTGCTGGGTAGAGTAATCTTCGTTGTAGGTTCTTCCCTTTCATCACTTTAAGTATATCATTCCACTCCCTTCTGGCTTGTAGAGTTTCTGCTGAGAAATCAGCTGTTAATCTTATGGGAGTTCCCTTGTATGTTATTTGTTGTTTTCCCCTTGCTACTTTTAATAATTTTTCTTTGTCTTTAATTTTTGTCAATTTGATTACTATGTGTCTTGGCGTGTTTCTCCTTGGGTTTATCCTGTCTGGGACTCTGTGCACTTCCTGGACTTGGGTGGCTATTTTGTTTCCCATATTAGGGAAGTTTTCAGCTATAACCTCTTCAAATATTTTCTCTGGTCCTTTCTCTCTCTCTTCTCCTTCTGGGACCCCTATAATGTGAATGTTGGTGCATTTAATGTTGTCCCAGAGGTCTCTTAGGCTGTCTTCATTTCTTTTCGTTCCATTTTCTTTACTCTGTTCTGCAGCAGTGGAGTCCACCATTCTGTATTCCAGGTCACTTATCCGTTCTTTTGCCTCAGTTACTCTGCTATTGATTCCTTCTAGTGTATTTTTCAATTCAGTTATTGTATTGTTCATCTCTGTTTGTTTGTTCTTTAATTCTTTGAGGTGTTTGTTAAACATTTCTTGCATCTTCTCGATCTTTGCCTCCATTCTCTTTCCGAGGTCATGGATCATCTTCACTATCATTATTCTGAATTCTTTTTCTGGAAGTTTACCTATCTCTTCTTCATTTAGTTGTTTTTCTGGGTTTTTATCTTGTTCCTTCATCTGGTACATAGTTCTCTGCCTTTTCATTTGGTCTATCTTTCTGTGATTGTGGTTTTCGTTCCACAGGCTGCAGGATTGTAGTTCTTCTTGCTTCTGCTGTCTGCCCTCTGGTGGATGAGGCTATCTAAGAGACTTGTGCAAGCTTCCTGATGGGAGGGACTAGTGGTGGGTAGAGCTGGGTGTTGCTCTGGTGGACAGAACTCAGTAAAACTTTAATCTGCTTGTCTGCTGATGGGTGGGGCTGAGTTCACTCCCTGTTGGTTGTTTGGCCTGAGGTGACCCAGCACTGGAGCCTACAGGCTCTTTGGTGGGGCTAATGGTGGACTCTGGGAAAGCTCATGCCAAGGACTACTTCCCAGAACTTCTGCTGCCAGTGTCCTTGTCCCCCAGTGAGTCAGAGCTGTCCCCTGCCTCTGCAGGAGATCCTCCAACGCTAGCAGATAGGTCTGGTTCAGTCTCCTATGGAGTCACTGCTCTTTCCCTCTGGGTCCTGATGCACACACCACTTTGTGTGTGCCCTCCAAGAGTGGAGTCTCTGTTTCCCCCAGTCCTGTCAAAGTCCTGCAATCAAATCCTGCTAGCCTTCAAAGTCTGATTCTCTGGGAATTGCTCCACCCATTGCCAGACCCCCAGGAAGCCTGACATGGGGCTCAGAACTTCACTCCAGTGGGTGGACTTCTGTGGTATAAGTGTTCTCCAGTTTGTGAGTCACCCACCCAGCAGTTATGGGATTTGATTTCATTGTGATTGCGCCCCTCCTAACATCTCACTGTGGCTTCTCCTCTGTCTTTGGATGAGGGGTATCCTTTTTGGTGATTTCCAGTGTCTTCCTGTCGATGATTGTTCAGCAGTTAGTTGTGATTCCAGTGCTCTCGCAAGAGGGAGTGAGAGCACGTCCTTCTATTCTGCCATCTTGAACCAATCTCCTGCATTTGGTTTTTATTTGATGCCTATTTTCACTTATTTCTAGTTTGCTGGTGATAACAGGATTTTCCAAGTTTATTTCTGTTGAAAGATAATGATTTTAGCTGCATATCTCAAGAGGACACCTATAGAAGCTTTTAAAAGGCAGCAAAGTTGCCCCTAATAAGAGTTCTCCAAATATAATTTTTTAAAAGCAAGCAAAAAAACAAACAAACTAGGTTAACTGAATCTTTTGCAAGTTACAATTCCTATCTATAAATGTTTATTGAAAACCCATTGTGGTTATCACTCAGCCCCTGTATGGGTTAGGGGTAGGAGGTTGAAGAACTGTAGTTAAAGACTTTCATCTTGCATCCTAGCATCTGCATCCTTGGCATGTGCCAATAGAAAGAAAGAGCAAGAGATCTAAGGAGAGATGACAGAGTTGGCAACAAGGTTAGCTTAGTAAATTCTTTGAGCCTCTTATAACCACCATGAAGAGTCTTGGTTCACCTTTATTGAGTATCTACCTACTTAAATCCAAGCATGTTAATTGGGACAGCTTATTCTGTTATTGCGTGATTGGTTGGTTGACTGGGTGATTTTTGTTGACAAGGGAGGGAGTAGTTCCCTATACTACTATTGCCTAGACTAGTACATATACTACAGTTTGTTGCTTTACTAATATTTCCTTTTAAATAGTGACTGTTCTTATATGTCACCTTAATGCTCCTCCCAAGATATATTATATTTGTGTCTCTGTCTCATGCTCTAGTTCTCTATCTCTCCTATTTACCTCACTCCCACTCTCCCATAGGTAAGTCTCTTTAGAAAAAAATTGCTAAGAGTATTAACTATGAAATGATGCACCCTATAATTATATGCATCTCATTTTAGAAGTCTAGAAAGGAGAGAAATTCAAAAGCAGCCAATAGATTTTACCTACATAACCTACTAGGAAGAAGAGACGTAAGATTATCAAGCTGACCAACTTGAGACAGAGACAACGTAAGGTTCAAAGAATGATGGCATTTGGGCCCTAAATATTGTGAAACATCTCACAGTGCACCACACATACTAAAAACCTCATGTTAAGCAAAGAGAATGGAAAGCTTAGAAACCTGACATTTGAAAGGAGAAAGGTAAAAGTTGGTTACAATCCAGAGATGAACTGCGAGGAAGGTAGCATTGAGAAGAGTGGAAAATAGAAAGAAATCAGAAATGCTGCCAAATCCCAATCATATCTATGGAAGATGCATAAAGAAGAAGTGGATGGCAAAGTGGGACATTAAAAAAAAAAGAACTTACCTCAGAAAATAAAAATGTCATCATCAAAAGTAGAAACAACAATAAAGGGAAAAGCTAAATAGATTGGGAGTAGAAATTATAAATGTAATTGCATGGGATTTTGAATATTTACATACACAGACCCATATGAAATGTCTATCCAACAAACTGCAGAACAATGGAGAAGAGATTCACCTTGGAGCCCCTTTGTTGAGTGGAAGTGAGTCTTAGGACCACGCCTCCCTATGCTTGCTAAGACATTAATGTCAAAACCTAATATTGATATTAAATAAATCACTAAATCTTTGCTAAAGTCTGTAATATGTAACTGGAAATAATTCTCTAAAGATGTGTGGATAAATGTGAATACTCATAATAGTGTGCTGTACTACTATAAGCACTTTTTCCTTTTTGATATTTCAATATCCAGCAGTGTGTAATTATATAATGTCAACCTGTTATGTTTGAAAATAATACCCCCACAGGGGTTGGCTTATATCACAAGATCTTTGAATATGAATGTGCTTATAAAAATTTTCCTTTTGATTATACCTATGTTGAGGTAGTTTGTTGCTATAAGTTGTGGTAATAATACTTCACATTTTATAGCCCTTTCATACAAGGATTTGGAGAGATGTTACTAAAAATAGGAGAGCTAAAATTCAATAACTAGAAAACCTAAAGTTGTGGTTCTTTCTCTATTTATTGTGGAGTATTTTAAAGATAAGATTTTTTTTTTTTTTGGCTATTTCTCGAATTTTTCTGTGATAACACAGAGGAAGATTATACTAATATAAATGCAGAGGCAATTACAAAAAATATACAATTGCATAATCAACTAGAGTATATGTAATTGAAGAAAAATTTGTATCTAGAGCAAAGAAAAGACAAGCAGTTAAAGATTGCTTTGAACTCTGATGAAAACGTGCTATATTTAAAAATAAGATGACATTGGTAAGCTTCTTTTTGAATTGCTTTCTTGGGAATATAACTGGACCCATATTTGCAAAACAGCAGATTATGTCTAGTATGCTAGGCTAATTTACCATTTGGAATGGAATCTACAACTAGTTCTTATATAAAATATAAAAACTACAATGAGAAAAATATTAGTAAAATTACATTAGATTTTGAAGATTTATAATTCATTATAGCAAAAGTCCCCAATCTTTTTGGCACCAGGGACTGGTTTTGTGGAAGACAATTTTTCCACAGACCAGCAGTGGGGGAGATGGTTTCAGAATGGTTCAAGCACATTACATTTATTTTGCACTTTATTTCTATTATTATTACATTGTAATATATAATGAAATAATTATACAACTCACCATAATGCAGAATCAGTGGGAGCCCTGAGCTTATTTTCACTTGCCAGTCACTGATAGGGTTTTGATATGAGTCTGCAAGTAATTGATTTATTATGGTCTCTGTGCAGTCAAACCTCTCTGCTAATGATAATCTGTATTTGTAGCTTCTCCCCAGCGTTAGCATCACCACCTCAGCTCCACCTCAGATCATCAGACATTAGATTCTCACAAGAAGTGTGCAACCTAGATCCCTTGCATGCACAGTTCACAGTAGGGTTTGCACTCCTATGAGAATCTAATGCCGCTGCTGATCTGACAGGAGGGGGAGCTCAGGCAGTAATGCCAGGGATGGGGAGTGGCTGTAAATACAGGTGAAGCTTCGCTGACTTGCCCGCCACTCACCTCCTGCTGTGCGGCCAGGTTCCTAACAGGCCACGGACTGGTACTGGTCCGTGGCCTGGGGGTTGGGGACCCCTGCATTACAGTGTGATAAGAATATAAGAATTTACTGCTAAATAGAGAAGGTGAACATACATTGCAAAAAATTCTTATTTCATGAATCACTTGATTTCGAAAAGGATTGGATTTCTTCATACTTGTGAGCAAAACCTGAATTTCAAAGTAAAAAAAGAAAAACTCATTCTAAAATAAGGGCTTCAGTGACAGACTAAGTTTTAATTCTAACTTTGCCTTTTACTATGTTCCTTCAGCATTTTCTTTATATATATTAATACCTGCTGTGGAAATATGTTGTGATGTATATAAAGCACCTAAAGCTTCCTGTTAAATATGGTGGATTAAACACACCTGTTCTCTGAGAGCTACATGTAAAAGAATGAAATGAGAACACTCCCTAACACCATACACAAAAATAAACTTAAAATGGATTCAAGACCTAAATTTAAGATGGGACACTATAAAACTCTTAGAGGAAAACATAGGAAGAACACTCTTTGACATAAATCACAGCCATATCTTTTTTGATCCATCTCCTAGAGTAATGGAAATAAAAACAAAAATAAACAAATGGGACCTAATGAAACTTAAAAGCTTTTGCACAGCAAAGGAAACCATAAACAAGACGAAAAGACAACCCTCAGAATGGGAGAAAATATTTGCAAACGAATCAACGGACAAAGGATTAATCTCCAAAATATATAAACAGCTCATGCAGCTCAATATTAAAAAAACAAACAACCCAATCAAAAAATGGGCAGAAGACCTAAATAGACATTTCTCCAAAGAAGACATACAGATGGCCAAGAAGCACATGAAAAGCTACTCAACATCACTAATTATTAGAGAAATGCAAATCAAAACTACAATGAGGTATCACCTCACACCAGTTAGAATGGGCATCATCAGAAAATCTACAAACAACAAATGCTAGAGAGGGTGTGGAGAAAAGGGAACCCTCTTGCACTGTTGGTGGGAATGTAAATTGATACAGCCACTATGGAGAACAGTATGGAGGTTCCTTAAAACACTAAAAATAGAGCTACCATATGATCCAGCAATCCCACTACTGGGCATATACCCAGAGAAAACCATAATTCAAGAAGACACATGCACCCCAATGTTCATTGCAGCACGATTTACAATAGCCAGGTCATGGAAGCAACCTAAATGCCCATCGACAGATGAATGGATAAAGAAGATGTGGTACATTTATACAATGGAATATCACTCAGCCATAAAAAGGAACGAAATTGGGTCATTTGTTGAGACGTGGATGGATCTAGAGACTGTCATACAGAGTGAAGTAAGTCAGAAAGAGACAAACAAATATCATATATTAATGCATGTATGTGGAACCTAGAAAAATGTTACAGATGAATCGGTTTGCAGGGCAGAAGTTGAGACAAAGATGTAGAGAACAAATGTATGGACACCAAGGGGGGAAAGCCACGGGGTGGTGGGGATGGTGGTGTGATGAATTGGGTGATTGGGATTGACATGTATACACTGATGTGTATAAAAATGATGACTAATAAGAACATGCTGTATAAAAAAATAAATAAAATAAAATTCAAGAATTAAAAAAAAGATAGACAATCTACAGGGACCCATGGAGCTGGGCTGGAAAAAAAAAAAAAAGAAAGTAGTTGCCTCTGGAGAGAGGGAATTAGAAGAGGAGAAAAATAAAACAGGGGCCAGCTATTTCTCATGAGTCTTGAAGTATTGCTTGGGCTTCCCTGGTGACGCAGTGGTTAAGAATCTACCTGCCAATGCAGGGCACACAGGTTCGAGCCCTGGTCTGGGAAGATCTCACATGCCATGCAACAACTAAGCCCGTGTGCCACAACTACTGAGGCGGCGCTCTAGAGCCCACGAGCCACAACTACTGAAGCCCGTGTGCCTAGAACCTGTGCTCCGCAACAAGAGAAGCCACTGCGCACTGCAATGAAGAGTAGCCCTTGCTCACTGCGACTAGAGAAAGCCCACGTGCAGCAACAAAGACCCAATGCAGCCAAAAATAATGAATAAATAAATACATTTATTTTTTTTTAAAAAGCTGGAATAATTTATCACTATCCACCCCACAACACCCCAAAAACAAAAAAATCGTTTAACACTCACATTTCACCTCCAAGTAACAATCAGTTCTGCTTAGGTGATCATATACCTGAGAAATGGTATTTATAGTGTGGCTATTTACAGCTTCAAATAGCACAGTAAACCTGATGAGTACCTGCAGAAACAAAGTAGTCCAGAGCAGAGGCTCAGTGTTTGTTATTAGGATGGACGGATAGTTGGATGGTTATAAGGATGAGTACTGACTAAGAGGACAAAACATAATCATAGCACACACCTAATCTTAGACATGCAGTCTGCAAATATGAGAGTGAGGCTGTACCTCATGTATTCCTTCTTTCACAAATTTGGGTTACCTTATACAGTCACAGGTCTCAGAATTGGAAAGGATATTAGGAGTTCATTTCGTTCTCTTTATCTAACAGATGAAGAAACAAAAGCTTTAAGAATTCAAGGTAAGGAGAAACTCTGGGAAGACAGTGGTGGCAGTGGGGTAGTTTTGAATCTCCCCAAATTCTGTCATAAAAACAGAAAACAGTTATAACAGCAAAACAAAAACCCACAGACCAATACCTAAAACAAAGTAGGTGATAAGGTATTCTGTTGAACCCCCAAATCAAGCAGATAGGGACAAAACATCAGCATCTACATGACCTGCGTGGAGTTGGCATTTTTGTATAAGGAAGTGGAGAGGTGTCTGACTGACCTGAGGATGGCAAAAACCCCAAATCATTGGAAAGTGTTTCAGGCTAAGACTCAAGGCTTCTTCCTAATAAAAATAAAATCGCTGTTTTAGAGGTTAATGTTGATTTAATTGATATCACAAAAGATTGGTGAGCTATTCTTATGCTCTAGACTGCAGATTGGGTCACAGAAAATTTGAATATTGGAAAGTTATCAGGTTATAACAATCACATTAGTTGGCAGTTTTTAAAAATTCGTAGGAAAATAAATAGCAGTTTGAAAGACTATTCATGTATGTGTGTGTGACCTTATCTATAACAATCTATCAATATTTTTATATAATCTTTCCTTCAGACTATTAGTTTTGTACTCTTTTTTTTGGTACTAAAACAAATATTCTAGAAAATCACTATATTTTGATTTTAAAATTGTTTCAAACTATGAAATTGACCTTTAAAAATACTAATGTTTTAGCTAAGGGCTGAAGTATCCTTTTAGCATCAGGAATACTTACTCTTATATTGGGGATATCAAATCTGCTTTTTTCCCTCAGAATGCATGAGAAGACCCTCCAGTATACATTGATATGGTGCCCTGAGGATGTCTCTATTTATAATGTGGGGTATCTCATGAACAATTCTGGTTCTAGGCAATAGTGCTCCAAGGCAGAAGAGCGTGGTCTGTCCCAGGTGAGTTTCTTAGGTGGCCCCCTACGATGTAAATTGGGCTGCCCTCAAGGCACCCTGTAAATTTATTATAAAAATCTAAAATAAAAAATACACAAAAACCCCAAAAAGTTTGCCTTAATAAAATGTAAACTGTTCCCCTGAACTAAATGTAACTTTAAAATAGAGCAGAGCAACAGCTGCCATAAGAAACAATGGAGGAGGCCTCCAGCACCTCAAAAAACACTTGTATATAACTCTGAAAGAAGTTTTTAAAAATCTGATTTTAAGTTGCTGAGGTGATTATAGTGTCTTCCGTGCTTTGCAATCATTACATTGCTTTGTGGGTAGACAATGAGCATTGACAATTGTTACAGTTTATTATAACAAATCCAGGATTTGTTTTAATAACCTTCTCGCTTTAATGTCTCCAGAAATGGATCCTAGCAAGAATTGCTGAACAAATAGTTAAATCCAAGTCTTAAACTACCTTTTAAACTTTAGTTATTTGCAACATCTGCTTCTGACTGTGACAGAGTAACAGGGAGCGTTCCACCTTAAACAGTTAGAAAACTTGACCAAAATATAGGAGAGAGTTGTTTTCAGACATTGAATAATAGGTGGCATAGGAGTATGGTTCCTGAGGAAAGGGAGATGCTGAGCTCTACAGCCCTCCAGTATTCTGCATGAAGACAGTTAACAGTCCTCAGGGAAGGGAAGGGAGCCCAAAGCGAACCCAGTGGTCTTGCTGAGTTGAAGAGACAGAAGTTGGAATTCAGAAAGGCCAAGACAGGTAGACTTTCTGGGGCAAAGTACCAGAGAGGAGGGAGCTACAGAGAGATTTCCAGAGTTCTGTGGAGGGTGTCCCACAGATCTTTGGCTAAGCACTAATTTGTACATGCAAGAGAAGATAGTACCTCTTACCAAACAAAGAAGCAGCAGAAAGCAGTAAGCAGATCAATTTTCACATCTCCTACAGGGATGGAAATAGTCCCATGTTCCCACCAGGCAGAGTGGGAAGACATGTAATACACTAAGCTTGAGGAAGAGTCTTCAGAGGGTACTGCCTTAGCCACAGGGCCAAATTAGCCCTAGACTAAAGGCTGTTCTGGATCTGCCTAACAAAGCTTAAAACTCAGCCTCACCCCACGTGAAAGTGCGAAGTGAGAGAGTGGCATGGACATATATACACAACCAAATGTAAAATAGATAGCTAGTGGGAAGCAGCCGCATAGCACAGGGAGATCAGCTCAGTGCTTTGTGACCACCTAGAGGGGTGGGATAGTGAGGGTGGGAGGGAGACGCAAGAGAGAGGAGATATGGGGATATATGTATACGTATATCTGATTCACTTTGTTATACAGCAGAAACTAACACAACATTGTAAAGCGATTATACTCCAATAAAGATATTAAAAAAACAAAATTCACCCAAAAAAACAAAAGCACAATATCCATCATCCAATCAGTATTCACCACACAGGAAAAAGAGGAGTACATGACAGAGATGATAGAATTGGCAAACATGATGTGATGAGGTGAGAAATGGAAGATTTTTTTTTATGGAACTTTTAGAGATGAAAATTTTAGGACCTGAAATTTTTAAAAAATATATCCTGATATAATTAACAGCAGATTAGGCACTACAGGTGGGGGGCGGGGGGAGTGGATTTGAAGACATGCAATAGAAACTGCCCGAAATGAAGCATAGAGAGAAAAGACTGGGGAAAGAAAGTATCACTGACCTCTGGGACAATGTAAAGTTGTGTAATATATGTGTAATCGAAATCCAGAGGAAAGCCAAGAGAGGGGAGGAGAGAAAAATATATGAATAAATAATAGTTTGAAATCTCCAAAATTTGGTAAATTCTAGTTATTTTTTAAATTCATACTATCTCTAAGAAAATTCCATTCTCCAGTGATTGATGAGCCTAATATTTAACTTGGGGAGATAAAAAAGTCAAAAATTCAAAGCTAGTACTGAGAAATTCAACATAACATCTCAACTCTTTTATCAAAAAAAAGGAACAGAGAGAGAGAAAGAAAAAGAAAATAAATAATAGCCGTAAGAAGTGAATTAAGGTTGAAATGCCATGTGGTATTTTACCCTTAATTCTGAATTTCCTTGTTCTCATCTATCTAAATGAGGCCCTAATGATATTTAAATGAAGCTACTTGTAATTCCCATAATAGGCAAAGAGAAGGGAGGTTAAAATAATTCTATTATTTCACAATGATGAAACAGATTGAATATTTCAATTATTCTACTTATTATAGTACACATAGAACAATGCTCTGTAATCTGCTTCGATATATATAGGTTCTTTACCCACACCACAGTGGGACTAATGCAGTCAATTTGGTTGAGCCTCACTCGCTGATTCAGTGTTGGAATAAAGTACTTCACAGATTAGCTTAGTCTGCAGCACTTAAAGGTCAGGATTTATTGTAATGTAAATCACAAAGCAATTTTATCTTGACAGAGATTACATACTGTTACAATATTTCTCGCTGAATCTAGCGATGCGTTTGCTTTTTCTTTGCAACTGCTGTGCAAATTGGACCGTAGCCCAGAAAAGAAAAAGAGATGGCAGGCTGCTTTGGCTTTTTAGAAACAACTTAATTCTCTTCATTTTTCAAAGTTCCACAAAGAAAAAAAAATCTCTGAATATACACATAAAACCATACATAAATACTTGTAAACCTTTACAAATCCTGAGCTTGAGTGCACACAGATATCTTTGAATGACCATCTTGCAAATGTTTTGACGTGTTTTAGGAAAGAGTATAATTGCTAATGGCTGACCTCTTATCATTCATACCAAAGTGTCTTGATATATTATCTAAACTGTCTCCATTTGAAGCAAACAAACAAAAGCAATAACAAGCATTCATGCTTTCTATTGTCGGAAGTCACAAACAAAAAGAAAACTGAGTGCAAACAAAGTAAGGTGAGCATTAGGAAGTCCACTGCTGTCAGATCTTGGTAACACATACTGAAAGACAGAATGGCAACACCTTCCTAATTTTTCTGTTTCTTTAGAGACTGCAATTAAAATAGAAGGGATTGAGACTAGATATCAGAAAGACCTTTTTGATTACCAGAGAATTAAATGAACTACTCAAAGAGTTTGAAGAGTATTCATTCCTGAAATTCTCAAGATGAGATCAACTAAGTCTCCATCCTAAATCATGTATCTCAAAGAATAAACATGAATAAAATGTTCCCACAAAGTTTAAACCAGTGTATGTATTAAATTTTGCCAAGTTTTATCAATTCTTCATACATAGCTTCCATTAATAACATACAAAATTACTGGTGAGGCCCAGGACTTACCAGGAAATATAACCAAGGCTTATCTTCAGGTGCAAATACTCCATTTCTATTCCCCTCACCTGAGCCACAATTGGGTATTTGTCTTTTCTCCAACTCTTGCAAAGCACTTTTCCTGGAATGAAAGGTGATATATTATAATACTGTTTATTCAAATACTGAATAGTTTATTCTTTCATTCTCCTGGCTGTATCCTATCAAGCAGAGCTTCACACATGTCAGTCATTCTGTAACCCATTTATATGATTTATTTGTTTCCTTTAAATCAATTCTAAATTTGGTCTAAATAAATTTATTTTAAAATTAAAAACTTTACTTCCAAAAATATAGATTTGACATGCTAGTTTAAAAAATTTAATGTTTGCTATATAACAATTGAAATGGTCTCAGGTAACACCTGTTGTCCATGTAGCAAACTTTGGGAAATACAAGCTATACAAGGAGTTGTGAAAATAAAAGATAAGTGGTACAGGTTCATCTTGTATGTGGGCAATGAATGATATTCTTATTCATAAAATTCAGGTATCTGTTTCCACAATAATATGTACAATTAGGCATAGGCACTTCCCATCTGAAAGTTCCCTACGTATGGACTGATCAGACATCCTGGTTTGCTCGGGACAGTCCCAGCTTTTGTCTGTCATTGTCCTGGAGCCCCCTCTTTCACTCTCAGAAAATGTTCTGGTTTGGATGATAACCAAAAGAGTAGAAAACCGGACACCCTCAGAAAACTGGACAGTCAGATGTTTCTGATTGGCCTTAATCTTATCTGCTGGACAGTTCTGCAGCTCTTCCACACACATTGCCTTATTCAGTCTTCACAACAAACCTGTGACTTAGGTAGTATGTATAAATTACAAATGGGGGGAAAGGCTCAGGGAGGTTAACAACCCAGGGTTCACACGGCTATTCCAGGACACAGCTAGAACTCACATCCAGTCTCTGCTCCATATCGAGAGAGCTTTTCTAGGGAATTGGGAGGTGTGGGGCTCTAGGAAGGAAAAAATGGGGTTTAGGAGGCAGAAGCATTCTGAGAAACAGCCCATTCCCTTTCACAGTGGATTTGAAGAGATCAGAGCAAGAAACAGCACAGCTCATCTGCAATGTTGCCACATTCTCATGTCATAAGAAGAACTCATTTTCCATTAAAACTGTAAGTACTGGTTAGATTACCAGGATTATAATCAACAGGCCTTGTGAGTTAAATGGACTTTTGTGTTCTGCCCTGAAAATCTAACCAGACTTAATCACAGTTAAATTTTATAACTCTGTTTTCTTTTTTGATGCTGAAAAGGAAAGAACTAGATGGAGGAAAAGGAGGCACCCCTGTGTGGAGACATGGAGAAAAGGGGAGGAGGTGCAACAACATAGTCAGCCTGCCTTTCCCCAAGACCCTCCTTTCCTCCTGTGCCACTGTGCACTGCCAAGCACATCTCCCCTCCCAGCTTGCGTCGGAGAGGGCCAAAAGCTTTGCGTTACACCACTGGTTTACACCCTGAGAAACGTCGCGTGAGCTGCAAAATACACTTTGAAGCAACTTTCTAAAAGGCACATCTATATTTACCAATGTGTTCCACATGATTAAACTGTGAAATTTGTCTCCAGTTTGGCAATACCTTAGAGAGATGTTGTGAGGTTTAGAAAGAAAATGTCTGTGAAGTGCCTTAAGTTCCATGGAAGGAAAGCACTATATACATCCAAGGTGCTGTTACATGCCTTGATGCTATATTGGTGCAACAGCAAATAAAATAACGTAAGTTATGATGTCACAATGTTGTCACGCAACATCATCCACAGTGAGAGCAAGAAAAATCTGTTTTTAAAATGCCTCTTTTCCCCCTCCTCTTCAGCATGTTAAAGCATATGGTATCCAAAACTAGTTCGCAGTGAACTTCATTTCTGCCACTGCTGTAAATGAAGTTTCTTCTCAGGCAGATGTCAGTGCTAAAAGTTTGGTGCTCATAAATACCAAATTTACATAAAATCTATATAGCTTTTCTCAAAAGTCTTCCTTGGTTGGTTTAGGCTGATTGGATAGAACTCATAGTTCACTTATTTATTCCTGAATCCCTAATACATTTCCAGATTCACTAATTTGAAAAACAATAATTATGACTGAACCACAAGTGATATTCCCTGAGGGCTCTCTGACTGTAAATGTCATATGTCAAAAGAAAGAGAAAAAACTAGAAAGGTAACGGATATTCTTGAACTGTTAATTTAGGCCTTATGGGTCTAAACTATGAGTCACCACTTATACAAAAAGCATTTGTAGATGGAATAAGAAATAAATCTTGTATGTACTTTACTCCCTGAAAACACCACCATAATAACCTCTTAATAAAGCAAACCTGAATTTATTGCTTACCACAGTACGAGAGGCCAATTCTCTTGAAGAATCATGATGGTGTCTCAGAAGAGGAAAGGCAAAGACATACATATAAGATTTGGGGGATCTAGTTTAAGATGGATATACTGGAGGGCTTGATTACAATTAGGCAAATTTGTGATCTGATAGTTTAGGACTGGTAGACAGAGGGAGGGGAAAGCTTTTTTTAAAAAAAGGGTTTCAAAGCACATCTTGAAAAGTAAAAAACTGTTTAATGCTACTTTAGTTTGAGTTGTCTAATATTGGTTTAAATGGATTCCCAGGAATTTTCTGAAATGAACAATAAAGTTATTGTCAACTTTATCTTTTTGGGCAAGAATTTTCTGAAATAGTAAGTAAAGTCATGTCAATGCAAACCATAGGCTGTTGTGGGTAGAGATCGTTTTGTTTCTCAACTGTTATTCAGCTGGAAAAGCCCAGCACACCAAGAGCAGCTCCTTTTCTGAGAAAAGGACTCACTTTAAGCCACCAAAACAGACAATGGTCTCCTCTCAGATGCCACCTCCCTTCAACCTTGTTGTCATTGCTTACCAAATTCAGATTGGTCCATTATTTCTTAAAGAAGCTACTACTTCTTTAAGCTCACAGTTACTTCTTGGGACCATTCCTTTCCTTTACGTGACTTAACATATCTCTATGTATACAACATAATTCAACACTTCGAGGACAAACCTCCAGTTCTTTGGAAACACCTCATCATCATTTCCACAATAAAAATCCTGATCTTATCTCTACTCTGCTTAAAACTTTTTAGTAAGTCTCCTTTGTCCTCTGGTTGAAGACTAAACTTCTCAACATGCCTCTTGAACTGTATTTCCCTCTGCTCCTCTCTCACTTCTCTACATTTATGAGTTCATACATGAATTCTTTATGCCAATCACATTAAACTACTTGCAATTCCAGGACACATTTGGCTCTCTCTTCCCTCACTGAAAGTTCTCTTCTGTGCAGAGCTGTGGCTTTCTGGAAAACTCACCAACACTCCTTTACTTCTCTTTCCACTGGTTAATTCTACTCATGTTAAAGATCCACTCAGTTGGATCTTTGTCCAGGAAGCCTCTTGCAAATATAAGGGAAATGCTCCCCTTTAGTGCTCCGTTAATACTTTGTACTTATTTGCATCAGCCAACTCCATCCCCAATAATAAGGTTCTTGTTACATTGTACTGTAATGGTCCATTTACTTGCTTACCCCGTCCTCCCTGTCAGTAAGCAACTTGAGGGCAAGTACCATGTCTTAACACATTGTCTGGGAAATAGAGGTCACTCAACATATTTTTTGAATAGGTAGTGAATGAGTGGATAGATAAAACCTTATGACTGTGACCAAAAAAATTATAAAACTTGACAGGATCTCAAAAAAAAATCATCGGATAGATCCTAAAAAATAAAAAGAATTCTCAAAGTGTTAGTTCCAAATCAACAGTAAAATTTAAGAGAATTAAAATTAAACTTTACACAAACCAGATAAATAAAACTTTTAAAACATGGGAATGAACTCTGTTAGTGAGGCTGTGGGAAGGCAGGCACTTTCGTACCTTAGGGTACACGCTTTTGGAGGGGAATTTGACAGCAACTAACAAAACTACATACGCATGTACATTTTAGCCCAACAATTCCACTTCTGGAATTTAGCCTGAAGATTCACTTACAATAGAAAAAGACATATACATCAAGTTGTTCATTGCAACATTGTTTACAATTGAAAAATACTAGAAACAACCTAAATGCCCATAAATAGAATAATGATTAATAAATCATGCTACATCCACAAATGGAGAATTATGCAGCTAAAAAAAAAGAATAAGGAATATCTCTATGAGCTGATATGGAGTGATTTCCAGGATACTTGGCTAAGAGAAAACAGCAAAATGCAAGAGTATCTATGGTATTCTGCCATTTGTGTTAGAAAAAGAAAAGGGAAATAAAAGAAGATATACATATAAAGGATAAACCAAAAACTAATAAAATTGACTACCTACAAGGGGTGGGAACAGAATGGAAGGAAGGAAGAATAAGAACAGGATAGAATGGATAAGGGGAAATATCTCTA
Organism: Balaenoptera borealis; assembly: GCF_965194805.1. Lineage (NCBI taxonomy): Eukaryota > Metazoa > Chordata > Mammalia > Artiodactyla > Balaenopteridae > Balaenoptera > Balaenoptera borealis. Next base: position 73,985,783 of record NC_138867.1, read on the forward strand.
AGTACATCTTCTTGTATAATTCTGGTTTTTAGAAAAGTGACATTGTTTCACATACAAAAGAATATAAATAAATGATTAAAATCAACCAGGACTTGGAGAAAACCCAAAATGGAATATAAATAGCAACAAATGAACCTAACTCTATTAGAAAGGAATAACATAATTAAGAAGAAAAGAAGAAAAGAACTAACCTAAGTAACTTTGGAAAAAAATTTTTCATATATATTTTAAGTCTAAAGACAATAAAAACTGTACATAAGTATTATACCCTAATTAATAAATTATTCTGAAACTAAATACATTGTAGAACTGAGCAAATAAATATATATGGATAATAAAATCCAGGTATCTATTTCACTGTTGGAGAAAGGATTTACAAATAATGAAAGAGGGAAGGCTAGAATGAATCCTGTAGTGTAGGATTGGAATTAGAGATATCAGTATGAAATTGAGGTTTTTATCTATACAGAGAAAGAGAGAGAGAGAATGTTTCCTTACTCTGTCCACTGAAAGGGTCTAGAAGCAATGACAGCACAGTAGTAATGAACACACTTAGCCCCCAGATCTTGATTTCTAAAGGTATCAATACAATGAACCAGGACTCCTTGGAGAAATGACTGATTCAAGGGCTGGAGCAAAGAAAGTTCAATATGAGCCTAGAACATCTCGTGGAGCCAGAAAGTATGGAAGTGTTCGAATAGGTAATATTGATCTATAGTCCCTATGCACACACAAATATACAAAATCTCACAAAACCTAAGTGAAATAAAGAGGGTGGAAAATATATGACGTTTTTTGTTTTAAAAAAAACCCCACTGGTGGCAAGGGAGTGTAGAGAAAATGTATAGGGGCAATATTCAAAATAGGTACCTAAAATTAATTAATTAATTTAACTCTCATTTAATTTTTTATTTTATTTTGTCTAGGTATCCAACTTTCCCAGCCACTTTTTGAAGGGTATTTAGAATGAAAGCATAAGCAATTATTTTATATCATGTGCTCTAATACCATAAGTGGGAAAAAGAAAACATTCCACTTGCTTGATCATTTTAATCCATTTTCTCTTTACCTATTATGGTCGTTACAAATAAAGATTAAATACTGCATACTTCAATGGTGTTCTCAAGAATAATTTCCAACAGTAAGAATAAAGATCCACTTTTATGTCTCATGGCCTTACAATAGCGGTTGGTAAATAACTATAGACAGTATTTCTTTGTTCTCCCTGGGTTACCCCGGAAACAGAAAAGGGAAAAATGTAATTCTCGTTGCCAATATCAACTTCAGATGAATGCTTTTATTTCAAATGAAAGTTGACCATTCTTCAGAGAGTTGCATTAGCACATATTTATGCTAATGGTGAGTGTTCGGACAATTACTCAGGTACTACCTGGGTCAGCTCTTCTAACGTTGCTTTGAATGTTATTTAAATCTTCTATTTTTATTTACTTTTCCACTTGTTTCTGATGTCTGTCCACTGGTGAATCAAAGACACCTGAGGGCACAGATTATATCTTACAATTCTCTTCTTTACACCCCCTACAGCATGTATCACAGCATTTGCTTAAAGAAGGAGATAGGGTTTGAGTAAGAGAGTGCTTATTACCTTGCAATTTTGATACATGCTTTCTTTACAAAGGAAGATAGATCAATATTACATACTATGAATAGAAAGGACAACCAATTAATCAGAAAAAAATACCTTTAATCATCTTCAAACTATTAGAAAAATATAAATACAAAGGAGAATTTGAAAATGATAAATATCTTTAGTCAAGTTAAATTAATCTAAGCAATTTTTTAAATGGCCAAAAGTTACTTTAGAAAAAAAGTAAAGGAGGGACTACCCTGGTGGCACAGTAGTTAAGAACCCGCCTGCCAATGCAGGGGACACGGGTTCGAGCCCTGGTCCGGGAAGATCCCACATGCTGCGGAGCAATTAAGCCCATGCACCACAACTACTGAGCCTGCACTCTAGACCCCACGAGCCACAACTACTGAGCCTGTGTGCTGCAGCTACTGAAGCCCACGTGCCTAGAGCCCATGCTCCACAACAAGAGAAGCCACCTCAATGAGAAGCCCATGCGCCGCAACGAAGAGTAACCCCCGCTTGCTGCAACTAGAGAAAGCCCACACAGCAACGAAGACCCAATGCAGCCAATAAATAAATAAATAAATAAACAAATAAATCTTTTTTTTTTAATGGGGTTTTTTCCTGGCACATTCCTTTCTTTTTTTTAAATTTAATTTTATTTATTTTTTTATACAGCAGGTTCTTATTAGTCATCCATTTTATACACATCAGTGTATACATGTCAATCCCAATCTCCCAATTCATCACACCACCACCTCCACCTGCCACTGCTTTCCCCCCTTGGTGTCCATACGTTTGTTCTCTACATCTGTGTCTGAATTTCTGCCCTGCAAACCAGTTCATCTGTAACATTTTTCTAGGTTCCACATATATGCGTTACTATGCGATATTTGTTTTTCTCTTTCTGACTTACTTCACTCTGTACGACAGTCTCTAGATTCATCCAGGTCTCTACAAATGACCCAGTTTTGTTCCTTTTTATGGCTGAGTAATATTCCATTGTGTACATGTACCACATCTTCTTTATCCATTCATCTGTCGATGGGCATTTAGGTTGCTTCCATGACCTGGCTATTGTAAATAGTGTTGCAATGAACATTGGGGTGCATGTGTCTTCTTGAATTATGGTTTTCTCTGGGTATATGCCCAGTAGTGGGATTGCTGGGTCATATGGTAATTCTATTTTTAGTTTTTTAAGGAACCTCCATACTGTTCTCCACAGTGGCTGTATCAATTTACATTCCCACCAACAGTGCAAGAGGGTTTCCTTTTCTCCACACTCTCTCCAGCATTTGTTGTTTGTAGATTTTCTGATGATGCCCATTCTAACTGGTGTGAGGTGATACATCATTGTAGTTTTGATTTGCATTTCTCTAATAATTAGTGATGTTGAACAGCTTTTCATGTGCTTCTTGGCCATCTGTATGTCCTCTTTGGAGAAATGTCTATTTAGGTCTTCTGCCCATTTTTTTGATTGGGTGGTTTGTTTTTTTAATATTGAGCTGCATGAGCTGTTTATATATTTTGGAGATTAATCCTTTGTCCATTGATTCTTTTGCAAATATTTTCTCCCATTCTGAGGGTTGTCGTTTCGTCTTGTTCGTAGTTTCCTTTGCTTTGCAAAAGCTTTTAAGTTTCATTAGGTCTCATTTGTTTATTTTTGGTTTTATTTCCATTACTCTAGGAGGTGGATCAAAAAAGATCTTGCTGTGATTTATGTCAAAGAATGTTCTTCCTATGTCTTCCTCTAAGAGTTTTATAGTGCCCGGTCTTACATTTAGGTCTCTAATGCATTTTGAGTTTATTTTTGTGTATGGGGTTAGGGAGTGTTCTAATTTCATTCTTTTACATGTAGCTGTCCAGTTTTCCCAGAACTACTTATTGAAGAGACTGTCTTTTCTCCATTGTATATCTTTGCCTCCTTTGTCATAGAGTAGTTGACCATAGGTGCATGGGTTTATCTCTGGGCTTTTCATCCTGTTCCATTGATCTATGTTTCTGTTTTAGTGCCAGTACCATACTGCCTTGATTACTGTAGCTTTGTAGTATAGTCTGAAGTCAGGGAGTCTGATTTCTCCAGCTCCGTTTTTTTCCCTCAAGACTGCTTTGGCTATTCGGGGTCTTTTGTGTCTCCATACAAATTTTACGACTTTTTGTTCTAGTTCCGTAAAAAATGCCATTGGTAATTTGATAGGGATTGCATTGAATCTGTAGATTGCTTTGGGTAATATAGTCATTTTCACAATATTGATTCTTCCAATCCAAGAACATGGTATATCCCTCCATCTGTTGGTATCACCTTTAATTTCTTTCATCAGTGTCTTATAGTTTTTTGCATTCAGGTCTTTTGTCTCCCTGGGTAGGTTTATTCCTAGGTGTTTTATTCTTTTTGTTGCAATGGTAAATGGGAGTGTTTCCATAATTTCTCTTTCAGATTTTTCATCATTAGTGTATAGGAATGCAAAAGACTTCTGTGCATTAATTTTGCATCCTGCAACTTTACCAAATTCATTGATTAGCTCTAGTAGTTGTCTGGTGGCATCTTTAGGATTCTCTATGTATAGTATCATGTCATCTGCAAACAGTGACAGTTTTACTTCTTCTTTTCCGATTTGTATTCCTTTTATTTCTTTTTCTTTCTGATTGTCATGGCTAGGACTTCCAAAACTATGTTGAATAATATTGGCAAGAGTGGACATCCTTGTCCTGTTCCTGATCTTAGAGGAAATGCTTTCAGTTTTTCACCATTGAGAATGATGTTTGCTGTGGGTTTGTCATATCTGGCCTTTATTATGTTGAGGTAAATTCCCTCTATGCCCACTTTCTGGAGAGTTTTTATCATAAATGGGTGTTGAATTTTGTCAAAAGCTTTTCTGCATCTATTGAGATGATCATATGGTTTTTATACTTCAATTTGTTAATATGGTGTATCACATTGATTGATTTGCATATATTGAAGCATCCTTGCATCCCAGGGATAAAATCCACTTGACAATGGTGTATGATCCTTTTAATGTGCTGTTGGATTCTGTTTGCTAGTATTTTGTTGAGGATTTTTGCATCTATATTCATCAGTGATATTGGCCTGTAATTTTCTTTTTTTGTAGTATCTTTGTCTGGTTTTGGTATCAGGGTGATGGTGGCCTCATAGAATGAGTTTGGGAGTGTTTCTTCCTCTGCAGGTTTTTGGAAGAGTTTGAGAAGGATGGGTGTTAGCAATTCTCTAAATGTTTGATACAATTCACCTGTGAAGCCATCTGGTCCTGGACTTTTGTTTGTTGGAAGATTTTTAATCACAGTTTCAATTTCATTCTTGTGATTGGTCTTTTCATATTTTCTATTTCTTCCTGGTTCAGTCTAGGAAGGTTATACCTTTCTAAGAATCTGTCCATTTCTTCCAGGTTGTCCATTTTATTGGCATAGACTTGCTTGTAGTAGTCTCTTAGGATGCTTTGTATTTCTGCTGTGTCTGTTGTAACTTCTCCTTTTTCATTTCTAATTTTATTGATTTGAGTCCTCCCCCTCTTTTTCTTGATGAGTCTGGCTAATGGTTTATCAATTTTGTTTATCTTCTCAAAGAACCAGCTTTTAGTTTTATTGAGCTCTGCTATTGTTTTCTTTGTTTCTATTTCATTTATTTCTGCTCTGACCTTTATGATTTCTTTCCTTCTGCTAACTTTGGGTTTTCTTTGTTCTTCTTTCTCTAGTTCCTTTGCGTGCAGGGTTAGATTGTTTATTTGAGATGTTTCTTGTTTCTTGAGGTAGGCTTGTATAGCTATAAACTTCCCTCTTAGAACTGCTTTTGCTGCATCCCATAGGTTTTGGATCGTCGTGTCGTCATTGTCATTTGTCTCTAGGTATTGTTTGATTTCCTCTGTGATTTCTTCAGTGATCTCTTGGTTATTTAGTAACGTATTGTTTACCCTCCATGTGTTTGTGTTTTTTACGTTTTTTTCCCCATAATTGATTTCGAATCTCATAGCATTGTGGTCAGACAAGATGCTTGATATGATTTCAATTTTCTTAAATTTACTGAGGCTTAATTTGTGACCCAAGATGTGATCTATCCTGGAGAGTGTTCCATGTGCACTTGAGGAGAAAGTGTAATCTGCTGCTTTCGGATGGAATGTCCTATAAATATCAATTAAATCTATCTGGTCTTTTGTGTCATTTAAAGCTTGTATTTTCTTATTAATTTTCTGTTTGGATGATCTGTCCATTGGTATAAGTGAGGTGTTCATGTCCCCCACTATTATTGTGTTACTGTCGATTTCCTCTTTTAGAGCTGTTAGCAGTTGCCTTATGTATTGAGGTGCTCCTATGTTGGGTGCATATATATTTATAATTGTTATATCTTCTTCTTGGATTGATCCCTTGATCATTATGTAGTGTCCTTCCTTGTCTCTTGTAACATTCTTTATTTTAAAGTCTATTTTATCTGATATGAGTATTGTTACTCCAGCTTTCTTCTGATTTCCATTTGCATGGAATATCTTTTTCCATCCCCTCACTTTCAGTCCGTATGTGTCCCTAGGTCTGAAGTGGGTCTCTTGTAGACAGCATACAGATGGGTCTTGTTTTTGTATCCATTCAGCAAGACTGTGTCTTTTGGTTGGAGCATTTAATCCATTCACGTTTAAGGTAATTATTGATATGTATGTTCCTATGATCATTTTCTTAATTGTTTTGGGTTTGTTTTTGTAGGTCCTTTTCTTCTCTTGTGTTTCCTACTTAGAGAAGTTCCTTTAGCATTTGTTGTAGAGCTGGTTTGTTAGTGCTGAATTCTCTTAGCTTTTGCTTGTCTGTAAAGCTTTTGATTTCTCCATCGAATCTGAATGAGATCCTTGCTGGGTAGAGTAGTCTTGCTTGTAGGTTCTTCCCTTTCATCACTCTAAGTATATCATTCCACTCCCTTCTGGCTTGTAGAGTTTCTGCTGAGAAATCAGCTGTTAACCTTATGGGACTTCCCTTGTATGTTATTTGTCATTTTTCCCTTGCTGCTTTCAATAATTTTTCTTTGTCTTTAATTTTTGCCAATTTGATTACTATGTGTCTCAGCATGTTTCTCATTGGGTTTATCTTGTATGGGACTCTCTGCACTTCCTGGACTTGGGTGGCTATTTCCTTTCCCATGTTAGGGAAGTTTTCGACTATAATCTCTTCAAATATTTTCTCTGGTCCTTTCTCTCTCTCTTCTCCTTCTGGGACCCCTCTAATGTGAATGTTGTTGTGTTTAATGTTGTCCCAGAGGCCTCTTAGGCTGTCTTCATTTCTTTTCATTCTTTTTTCTTTATTCTGTTCCACAGCATGAATTCCACCATTCTGCCTTCCAGGTCACTTATCCGTTCTTCTCCCTCAGTTATTCTGCTATTGATTCCTTCTAGTGTAGTTTTCATTTCAGTTATTGTATTGTTCATCTCTGTTTTTTTGTTCTTTAATTCTTCTAGATCTGTGTTAAACATTTCTTGCATCTTCTCGATCTTTGCCTCCATTCTTTTTCTGAGGTCCTGGATCATCTTCACTCTCATTATTCTGAATTCTTTTTCTGGAAGCTTGCCTATCTCCACTTCATTTAGTTGTTTCTCTGGGTTTTTATCTTGCTCCTTCATCTGGTACATAGCCCTCTGACTTTTCATCTTGTCTATCTTTCTGTGAATGTGGTTTTTGTTCCACAGGCTGCAGGATTGTAGTTCTTCTTGCTTCTGCTGTCTGTCCTCAGGTGGATGAGGCTATCTAAGAGGCTTGTGCAAGTTTCCTGATGGGAGGGACTGGTGGTGGGTAAAGCTGGCTGTTGCTTTGGTGGGCAGAGCTCAGTAAAACTTAAATCCAATTGCCTGCTGATGGGTGGGGCTGGGTTCCCTCCCTGTTGGTTGTTTGGCCTGAGGTGACCCAACACTGGAGCCTACCCAGGCTCTTTGGTGGGGCTAATGGTGGACTCTGGGACGGCTCACACCAAGGAGTACTTCCCAGAACTTCTGCTGCCAGTGTCTTTGTCCTCACGGTGAGACACAGCCACCCCCCGCCTCTGCAGGAAACCCTCCAACACTAGCAGGTAGGTCTGGTTCAGTCTCCTATGGGGTCACTGCTCCTTCCCCTGGGTCCCAATGTGCACACTACTTTGTGTGTGCCCTCCAAGAGTGGAGTCTGTTTCCACCAGTCCTGTCGAAGTCCTGCAATTAAATTCCGCTAGCCTTCAAAGTCTGATTCTCTAGGAATTCCTCCTCCCGTTGCCAGAACCCCAGGTTGGGAAGCCTGACATGGGGCTCAGAACCTTCACTCCAGTGGGTGGACTTCTGTGGTATAAGCGTTCTCCAGTTTGTGAGTCACCCATTCAGCAGTTATGGGGTTTGATTTTATTGTGATTGCACCCCTCCTACCATCTCATTGTGGCTTCTCCTTTGTCTTTGGATGCGGGGTATCTTTTTTGATGAGTTCCAGTGTCTTCCTGTCAATGATTATTCAGCAGTTAGTTGTGATTCTGGTGTTCTCGCAAGAGGGAGTGAGAGCACATCCTTCTACTCTGCCATCTTGAACCAATCCAACAAATAATTTTTTTTTTTTAAAGTAAAGGAAATAGGAATGTAAGCATCTATTTGTTTCATCCTTACAGTAACCTTATAATGTAGGAATTATTATCCTCATTTAATAGATGAGGAAATTGAGGCTCAGAGAACTTATTAAATTTGCTCACAGTCATTCAGCTAGTAATTGGCAGAACTAGAATTCACAATTCAATTTGATTTCAAAGCAAATAATCTTGCTACTATATCACAAAAAGAAACATCTCTAATAAAATCTGAAAAAGATGAAATCAAAATAGTCAAATGAAGTTTTAATTATATTAAAACTAAAAACAGAGCATGAGAGGCAAAAACAACCTTAGAAATTAAAAGCAACTCAAATAGCACTGGACTAGAAGTAAGGAGACCTGGGTTCTAGATTATTTCTCACTTTACACCTCTTCACTCTTCTAATACCTAGCTCATCTAAACCAGTCATTAAATATTCATTGCCTCATCCACTGACTGCAAGGTACAAATAGAATTCTTAAAATCAATCAACAAACTGTATTATAGTGAAGTTTCAATTAGCCAGAACAATTAGGAGATTGTTCATTTTAATATAATCCTTGGTTAATTAACCATAAATGAGAAAATCCTTTTTGTAGGTTCAAGGTTGCCATTGGAAATCTTTCCAACTCTATTTTACTAAGCAGAGCAAATTTTATTGTACAGAAGCAGCACTGGAGGACTTGCTACAATGCAGATTCCTAGGTTCCACCTCAAGAGAGTCTTATTTGGTATGTATGTCTGGAGAGATTCTTATTCACATCTTAAGATGAAACTAAGAAGCATTAAGTAAAGGATACAAAACATAATAAAACCTTTTTTGATGGCAAGACTTGACAGTACCTCAGCCATCATCCTGACAACTAATCATTTTTTCCAAACCTCTGAAATTAGAGGTTGAAGGCACAGAATCCTGGACAAGAATCTAAGAGTCAATAACCCTGGCTTTTACCTTTGTTCTCTAAGGAAACTATATTTTAAAACTTCAAACTGAGGTTAGTTGCCTTCTAGTAAATTGAGGTTTTGAAATTTTTATTAGATTTATGTGACATGGAATACAAAGTGATATTTGGGATTATTAAAAACAATGTTCATGATACATCATATCTCAGAAATTAATAAGAATATGCCAGTGTCACACAAATGGTGTACACCAGACCTACTATTTCACACCTCCTATTTCAGTAGATCATAGGCTCAGTATATTCATGATTACAACACAAAGTGCATGGTCAATAGCTATGGGTTGCTAATGGATATATTAGGAATTAGTCTATAAGTAGCAGAATTTAAAAGATATGTTAAACAGCTGGTACAAATATTATTCTTAAAGAGAGAAAGAACAGTCTTTGTTTAGGAAAATGTCCTGGTGAGCCACTTGGATGGGAAAATATAGATCAGAAGAAAACAGAAGAACAAAAGGAAGATTAAATTGTTCTGGATGAAAAATGTAAGAAATTTGGGAAAGATCTTCCTTGAGAGTGGAGAAAGAATGGAGAAAGATAAAGGTAAGCAGTATGGCAGGAGGTTAGAGTACAAGCTATGAGAAATAGCTAAAGTTTTTCATTTTCTTTAAGCACAGCAATGTTCAATACAATTTAAAATTATCTGTTTGGCTAAGATATAAACTTTTTCTCTCTCTCCAAACATTCACTGAAGTCCACTATTCTCTAAACTTATACTTTTCATTTTAATCCCTTCTGAATTGTTCTATTTTTAATGTATATATATATTCATAAAAAGGAGATAATATTCAAGTACTAAGCTCTTCAGTATTTATTATTTCATTTAATCTTCAGACCAATTCTATAAAGAAGGTACTATTATCAAATCCATTTTACGGATGAGAAAGCTGAGTTTAGAGAGGTTGAATAACTTACTCAGGGTCACAGAGCTACTAAATGATGTACTGGGATTCAAACCATTACTAGATCAAACTTATGTTAACAGCTAAATAGGTACATACAGACATATACACATATATACATACATACATAAAGAGACATCCTAGTATCTACATTTAAGTAAAATACATTTTTATAAAATAGGAATATTCAAAATATGAGTAAATATTCAAAATACTAGCAACAATGTTATATTACTATTATTTTCAAAATATTTCAAAATCACTAAAAGTGAAAGTATAGTAATAATGAATTCTAGCTATTGAATTCTGGCTATTCAGCATTTCTACTTTATTCCTTTATCATAATATCATCTTTGAAGAGTTAATCACTAATTAATTAATTGCTAATATTAGTAAATAACTAATAACTACTTAGTTAAATACTAATTATAGAGTATAATCTGTACATTGATTTTAAAATATGCCCACGAATTTTTTTGACACTCCTCCCTCCAAAAGTGGATCCTAATTCCCCTTCCCTTAAGTGTGGACTGGACTCAGTGACTCACTTTTAATGAATAGCATGTGGCATAGTGATGGTATATGACTAGGTCATAAAAGTCTGTAGCCTCCTCATTGCCCTCTATCTTGGATCACTTGCTCTGGGGGAAGCCTGCTGCCATGACATAATGACACTCAAGCAGCCATATGAAGAGATGCAGATAACAAGGAACTGAGTCCTCCTGCCAACAGCCAGTGAGGAATTGAGGCCTCCTGTCAACAGTCAAGTGAGTGGGCCACATAAGAAGTGGATCCTCCAGCCCCAGTCTAGACTTCAGATGACTGCAGCCCTGGCTGACATCTTGACTGCAAACCTATGAGAGACCTCAAGCCAGAACCAGCTAAAGCACTCCCAGACCTGTGCCCACAGAAACTGTGTAAAATAATAAACATTTGTTTTAAGTCATCTAAGTTTGGAATAATTTTTTATACTAGCAATAGTTAACTAATACACTCCCTGTGTCAGTGATTCCCAAAATGTGGTCCCAAGACCAGCAGGATCAGCATCTCCTAGGTACTTGTTAGAAATGCACATTCTCACTCTCTACCCAAGACTTACTGAATCAGGAACTCTGGAGTTGTGGGGCAGCAATTTGTGTTTTAACAAGGTCCCTAGGTGATTCTAATGTACACTAAAGTTTGGGAACCACTATGCTAAGCCCTCAATAATTTGGCTAACAGTTAACAAACCTCAAACCTCCTTAATACCAGCCCTCACTCTCCACCTCCAGGGAAACCTGTATTTATTCTTGGAATATGGTGTAATATTTCAGCATCAGATTGTGGACATGCTTCATTCTCATGACAAAACATCAGCTCAGAAAGGGCAGAGAATCTGCCTATCTCCACATTGTGCCTGGCACATAGTCAATGTTAAATAAATATTACTTGGATAAATACATGAATAACTAAATACACAACCACTGTTTAGTGAAGATTAAAATGAAGTCTTATCTTTTTTCTTTTCCATTTATCATCACTTGAACTTGAACTCTTTTAAATTGACTTCAGCCAATATCATGTTTGCTATGATATCCATGGAAATGAGATGCTCCTAGTATTCAAAAGTAGAGATTAAAATGACTAAGCCTGACTTCACACAGACACTCACTTTGGTGGCTTGTGGAGTTGTAGAACACAAAATGAAGTCCATCAATTATCAGTAATGTACAATATGTCCCCTGGTCCTTATTAGGGACCTCATTTGGTGTTTGAACACCGAAAAGAGAGCTTGAGGAACCTGACAAATGCTAACATTTGCCTGACATTTGTTCTTATCATTCCTTTCTAAAACATGTATTATTAGAATATGATAACTCCAACTGACTACAGGAGTGTAGGAAAATTAACAGGTAGTGATATGAAGCCCTCAAAATCAGCCAACTTGCTGCGCTCGTAACACTAATTCTGTAGCATTTTTAATTAATTAAATGATAAAAATCTGTATTCAAACAATTTTGGGTTACAAGGTAGAACAGCCTTTTTTCCTAGTGAACATATCAGAGCCTTTGACATACACTAATGTGAAAATATGGAACCTTTTAAAGGAGCAGCTTGTAAAGCTAAAACTTTAGTAAACAACAGTCTATTGTAAACCCTTAACAATTCCTTTACTTTCTTTTTTTTTAATTGGAGTATAATTGCTTTACAATGTTGTGTTAGTTTCTGCTGTTCAAGGAAGTGAATCAGCTATATGTATACATATATCCCCTCCCTCTTGGACCTCCCTCCGACCCACCCCCATCCCACACATCTAGGTCATCACAGAGCATGGAGCTGAGCTCCCTGTGCTATACAGCAGGTTCCCACTAGCTATCTATTTTACACATGGGAGTATATATGTCAATCCTAATCTCCCAATTCATCCCATCCTCCCCTTCCCCTGCTTGTCCACACGTCCATTCTCTACATCTGCGTCTCTATTCCTGCCCTGCAAATAGGTTCATCTGTACCATTTTTATAGATTCCACATATACGTGTTAACATACGATATTTGTTTTTCTCTTTCTGACTTACTTCACTCTGTATGACAGACTCTAGGTCCATCCACATCTCTACAAATGACCCAATTTTGTTCCTTTTTATGATGAGTAATATTCCATTGTATATATGTACCACATCTTCTTTATCCATTCATCTGTCAATGGACATTTATTTTAACTGACTTCCATGTCCTGGCTATTGTAAATAGTGCTGCAATGAACATTGGGGCACATGTGTCTTTTTGAATTGTGGTTTTCTCAGGGTATACGCCCAGTAGTGGGATTGCTGAGTCATATAGTAGTTCTATTTTTAGTTTTTTAAGGAACCTCCATACTGTTCTCCATAGTGGCTGTATCAATTTACATTCCTACCAACAGTGCAAGAGGGTTCCCTTTTCTCCACACCCTCTCCAGCATTTATTGTTTGTAGATTTTTTGATGATGGCCAATCTGACCGGTGTGAGGTGAAATCTCATTGTAGTTTTGACTTGCATTTCTATAATAATTAGTGATGTTGAGCATCTTTTCATGTGCCTCTTGGCCGTCTCTATGTCTTCTTTGGAGAAATGTCTATTTAGGTCTTCTGCCCATTTTTTGATTACATTTTTGGTTTTTTGATATTGAGCTGCATGGGCTGCTTGTAAATTTGGGAGATTAATCCTTTGTCAGTTGCTTCATTTGCAAATATTTGCTCCCATTCTGAAGGTTGTCTTTTTGTCTTGTTTATGATTTCCTTTACTGTGCAAAAGCTTTTAAGTTTCATTAGGTCCCATTTGTTTGTTTTTATTCTCATTACTCTAGGAGGTGGGTCAAGAAAGATCTTGCTGTGATTTATGTCAAAGAGTGCTTTTCCTATGTTTTCCTCTAAGAGTTTTATAGTGTCTAGTCTTACATTTAGGTCTCTAATCCATTTTGAGTTTATTTTTGTGTATGGTGTTAGGGAGTTTTCTAATTTCATTCTTTTACATGTAGCTGTCCAGCTTTCCCAGCAGCACTTATTGAAGAGACTGTCTTTTCTTTACTGTATATTCTTGCCTCCTTTGTCATAGATTAGGTGATCATAGGTGCGTGGGTTTATCTCTGGGCTTTCTATCCTGTACTACTGATCTATATTCCTGTTTTTGTTCCAGTACCATACTGTCTCGATTACTGTAGCTTTGTAGTATAGTCTGAAGTCCAGGAGCCTGATTCCTCCAGCTCCATTTTTCTTTCTCAAGATTGCTTTGGCTATTCAGGGTCTTTTTTGTTTCCATAAAAATTGTAAAATTTTTTGTTCTAATTCTGTGAAAAATGCCATTGGTAATTTGATAGGGATTGCATTGTATCTGTAGATTGCTTTGGGTAGTATAGTCATTTTCACAATATTGATTCTTCCAATCCAAGAACATGGTATATCTCTCCATCTGTTTGTGTCATGTTTGATTTCTTTCATCAGTGTTTTATAGTTTTCTGAGTACAGGTCTTTTGCCTCCTTAGGTAGGTTTATTCCTAGGTATTTTATTCTTTTTGTTGCAATGGTAAATGGGATTGTTTCCTTAATTTCTCTTTCTGATCTTTCATTATTAGAAAGTGGGCATACCGGGAACCTACCTCAACATAATAAAGGCCAAATATGACAGACCCACAGCAAATATCATTCTCCATGGTGAAAAACTGAAAGCATTTCCTCTAAGATCAGGAACAAGACAAGGATGTCCACTCTTGCCACTATTATTCAACATAGTTTTAGAAGTCCTAGCCATGGCAATCAGAGAGGAAAAAGAAATAAAAAATACAAATTGGAAAAGAAGAAGTAAAGTTGTCACTGTTTGCAGATGACATGATACTATACATAGAAAATCCTAAAGATGTCACCAGAAAACTACTAGAGCTAATCAATGAATTTGGTAAAGTTGCAGGATACAAAATTAATGCACAGAAATCTCTTGCGTTCTTATACAATTTCTTTACTTTGAATTTTTAATTTTAAATTTTAAGTAAACTGTTTGCTTTATAAGATATGTCTTCTAGTGATATTTAAATCATTATTTCATATACTTTCTATAAACTTAACTACATACCCATTCCCAACTCCATAAATACTATTATATATTCATTGATATTATTATTATATACAAAGTAATTCTTTTATTATAAAGTACCACTTAGTTTTTAAAATTACATGCCCAAAATCACATCAATATTTTCCCCTTATGTTATTAATTTAAATAAAAACCATATAGAAATATTCTTAACAGCTCAAGGAAACAATTTTAGAAACTGACTGTGATAGTCAAATCCTTTGAGAGTATACTAATAATCTATATAATTGTACTGATAATACTCTAAAACAATGATTTCCAACTATACTGTTTTCCAACTGTTATCTGCCGCATACACATTCTAGGTTGTCAACCTCATTCTCTGAGAACAAATATTCCACCCCATTCAGAGATGGGTCCTGATACCCATGTGTCCTGGTGCCATAGACCAGAATTAATTGGGCCAGATTTGGATACTCAACTAAAGCTTGTCCAATCAGATTCTCTTTCCAGGAAATTGTATTTAGGAATAAGAAATTCTAGTATGTCTCTGCTGGTGTTAAAAACTGAGTCCATATAAATTGGGGGACTTGTGGGATGACTATTAAAATAGAAAAGAAAAATCAATCTGCAAGAAAAGCAATAAAACATACACACCAAGGAAAGTGTGTATGACCTTAGAAAGGTGCTTCATAATTTTCTATTTGTAAAAGCATGGCATGTCTTTATAATGGATGCTTTACAGATTTAACAAAGAAAAGTCCCTTCAGTTTGTCACAACCTACATGAAATACACACAATAGAATGGTTATAAAGTAGTAGGTAAATTGCGAGTCACAGAACCATACTTAGAAACTTCTACTTTAACATAAATAAAAAAATAAGGAAACAAATAGATAAAAACACTAAGCATTCTCCACTCTCCAAGGTCAAGCTTTCAAAGATCCTTTACCCACGTCTAAAGCAGCAGCCCTATTTTTATAAATGGCTTCTGTAGCTGAGCCACAGAACACAAAGCCTGCTCTCTGTTCTTCTATCAGCAGATTTGATTCTAGGTAATGGGCCCTTGTAAGGAAAAACTTACTTCTGTGCGTTTCTCCTTTGCTTTCACACTACTACCACACTCACACTTCTGATACCAGATGTGTGGGGCTTTTTCTCACACCAAGCAATTTTTTGTGACACCAGCTGGGTGTCCTACAATTCAACTCAATTATGACACTAACCAGAGTTAGTGAAGACCCCACAGGTTAAGAACTCAGTCCTGCAACACTGTCCCCAACTTTAGATGTCAATTATAAGTAGTAGGACCTTTGGTTACCCACAACTGCTGTCCAACTTAGTATAAATTGGAGGTTCCCATGACCCCCCTCCTTGGATTCAATCATTTGCTGAAACAGCTCACAGAACTTAGGGAAACATTTACTTACATCTACCAGTTTATTATAAAGGATATGATAAAAGATACAGATGAACAGTCAGATGAAGAGATACATAGAGCAAGATCTGGGAGGATCTTAACACAAGTAATTCAGTCACCATGGAGTTGAGAAGTACCACCTTCTAGGTACATGGATGTGTTTGCCAACCAAGAAACTCCCTAAACCCTGTACTATGGGGATTTTATTGGAATCTCCATCATGTAGGCACAATGGAATATTAACTCTGTCTTGTCTCTGGAGAATGGAGATTAGGGCTGAAAGTTTCAAGCTTTTAATCTTGGCTTGGTCTTTCTGGTGATTGACCCCCATCCAGGAGCCCACTTAGAGTCACCTCATTAGAACAAAACACATTCCTATCACCCAGGAATTTCAAGGAAGTCTCAAGGAGCTCAGTGTCAGGCATTCTTTTCACTCAGGAAATTACAATGGTCTTAGGAGCTCTGTGTCAGGAACCACATTTTAAAAAAAATTTCACAGCCTTGCTGGAAAAACTTTCACCATCTTGTGAACTACCTGTGACTGTCATGACCTGCAGAGAAAGCTAAAGGTAAAACTTACAAACACTCCTTGCCCTACAAGGGGTGGATGAAAATATAAGCTATTCGGTGTCTGAGATTTCAACTCTTCCTGACTTACTAGTGTATGATAGCCATCTGGGTTAAAAAGAAAAAAAACTATTCATTTGAAAAACCAACTACTCAGCGAATAATCTGTGGATGGAAATCTGTGTTGTTAAGATATCAAAAAATTATACTTTTGTTTACTTTTTTATCGATCCAACAAAACTGGATTATGATGTGATAATAAAACACCTCCAAAACATAGCAACTTAATACAACCAGTTTAATTCTTTCCATGCTAAATATTAAAGGTAGATCATAGGAGATTTCAGTCTTGTCACTAAGTCACTAAGAAACCCAAGCTGTGGAAATTCCATCTTAACATATAGCTTCAGGATCGTCACAGCAAGGGAATGCCAGACTGCACATGGGCTCTTAACATTCCCACCACTGGTTGACACATATCATTTCTGCTCCAGTTTTATCATCCAAAACATATAATATAGCCCACCTAACTTCAGAGGTGGTGGGAAGTTCACTCCTTTCAAACTCCTAGAAGTAGAATGTAATACTTGTGAATACATTATGACATGTTTTGCATTGGAGCACCTGACAGTTCACATTTCTGTGTAAGAAGTAGAAAACACTCCTCCTCACCTCCATAGCCTCTTCTCACTTAAAGTTCAAGTCTGACCCAAACATTTCAATTCATACACAGCACCTCAAACACTTCTGAACTAGCTTCTTATGATACAGAAGAATTCGCTAAGGGATTCTGGCACAGGCACTAGCAACCTTTCAGAAATAAGAGGAAGACGATTTGTGTAAGCAAAAGAAATAGTGAGGCCTTGCTTTTCACAAATATCTTCTACCCCCAAAGTCTATCAGTTTTACCTCTTTAGGTTAAAAGGACCTTAAAATTATTTTAAATTTAAAAAGCAATGTATGCTCAGAAATTTCAGAAAGGGTAGGAAAGAATCAAGACAATTAAACGTACTCTTTTTCACTACCTAGAGATATCTATTTCTTATTATAGAGAACTTCAATGCATATTCAAAAGTATCTAAGCCTTTGATACATGGCATTATATTGTTGGGCGTTTAAGGAGATTATAGTTTTATCATTATAAATAATGATGCAATAGGAATTTGTGTGCATCAATCTTTCCACAAATCTCTAAGTATCAGATTAGATTAATAAAAATATAATAACTAAATTTAAAAGTGAGGACATTTTTTAAGGTTTTAATGCAATTGCTCACCTGTAAAATCCATAAGGTCAGGAACTTTGTTTTATTTGCCCCTGGGTCAGCAGAGCCAGAAAAGTGACTGGCACATAGTAGACCTTCACTAAGAATGTGCTAAATGAATGAATGAACATCTTGCAGAGACTTTCCAAAATAAACTGTACTTTCAAATATTATTTTTCCCACAGAAAGTTAAGTCTATCACTTGTTGCCATCTTGATCTGATTCGTTGTTTAGCTAATTTCTTTCTTCCTGATACTCACTAAAGGAATAGGCACATTTAATGAGAGCCATTTCCTGGGAAGTAGTAAATGAGAGGATACAAATTCACTTTTCCCTCTAAGTCCTCCCCCAAATTTCCCTGAGACCTTAGGATTCAACAATTTATTTGACAATTTTGCAGCAAGAAAAAGAAATACACTCCATAGGCTGAAAATATTTATATTTTCCTAAAGCCTGGGTAGGGGATAGATGCTTATAGTTGAATGAATATAAATACTATAAATTACTGGTGTGTGTGTGTGTGTGTGTGTGTGTACACCCACTAATGGACACAATAACACCAATTACATTTTGCCTCAGATGAAAAATGTTTAAAAAAATTGTTCATATTCTTCAAATTAATCCACATCCAAAATGCATACATTGTTTTCCATTTCTAAACAGTACTATGATCTCAGCTAGATCAGCCTTTGACAAATTCTTTAGCTTGCCTGGCTCACTTTTCTCTAATAATACAAACGAAGTACACATGTAGTAGTTTGATACGAGCTTCTATATCTCAATTCCTAAATTAAGACCTTTCACAGAGCTTTTAATAATACAGTCCCATGCTCCTGGAATTACAAAGCTAAAAATCATTCCTTCTTTGTCTTTCAACAAATTCCAGTTCTCTCCTCTGTGTGCATGTAAATTCTATTAATGCTAATGGAGGCAATGCATGTGCATAAGGCGTGGAATATATCTCTAAACCACACTTTAATCTTTAGCTACATAACTCTGGCGCCTGTTCAAATGATGCATGTGCCTCAGATACACACTGTATGTCTGTGGTTTCCGGTCTGGATATTAAAATTTATTCACGTATTTTTAGTAGCTATTACAACATTTTGGCCAACAAATTTTCCTATTATTATTATACATGTGTTGAGTTTTCACTGAGTGCTAAATGTGACTGTAAACATTCATGATTTATTATAATGTATTAGAATGTAAGTGCAATTCCTGACCAGGTTACATTTGTTTTAAAAAATGGAAAATTTCTGTTGTTTTCCACCTGGTTAAACATAGGTAGTAAAGAGAAAACATAATGCAAACAAAATAAATATAAGTAACCTGGTTGCTTGTTCCTGTACTGAATCATGGTTATCCTTACATTAAAAAAAAAAAAATTTAATGCATGTATTTAAAACCCAGTTAAATGATATCATATTAGGTTTACTAAAAATACTAATAATATTTTATTAACCATATTAACTTTTTGGAGAAAGTGGTTAGCTAAATAATTTTGCATTATTTTTACGTAATCCTAATTGATGTTCTGTAAAACCATGTAGCAATTTCTCAAGAGAGCCCTATGCATCTCCATCTTTATATTTCTTCTTTCCTTTTCCACTTTTTACAATATTGCCCCAAAAGATTAAAGAAAGAAAAAAAAGAAGATAATCCTGAAATATGTAAAACATTGCATGGCCAAAATTTATATACTTTGAGGTGAAGAAAAATGGTAATTCTTCTCTATAACTGATCTCTTCTTATCCTGAAGCCCTATTCCAGTAGAAAAAAAATTCCCAATTAAATGTAATTCAGTCTATTTGCATTTTGAAATGTGAATATTCAGTCAATGCAAAGTTCAAAATCTCTGTCGGATCTGTTTTTCCCCTTCCTTCCCCTTTCCCTTCCAGAAACAGTAGAGGGAGTGTGAAGCTTTCATATCCTCAGGCAGTGATGTAGGGAAGCTCTCCTGTGATCCATGCAGTTTTGTCAGTTCTTTTGGTTGCAGCCCAGTCATTGGGCTCAACCAGTCTTCGGGCATAAAAATCCACCTTCTACAGGAACTTCAAATTATATGGCACTCACACACCCTCTCAGACACCTCTCACTTGCCGCATTCTTCAGCAATCTAATCTCTTACACAGTGGCATGTTGGATGTGGCTTTATTCCAATTTCAGGACTTCTCTAAAAGACTTGCAATGTCCTAAACCATGTCTTAAGAAGCCAAGGCTAAGGGTCCCTTCACTAGGAACCTGTGTGTTTCCATCACCCTTAACCTCTGCCTGCAAGGCCCCTTCCCAAGTTTAAACCCCAAGGTGTGGAGTCAGGACATTCATCACTGACCTTTCACTGCCTTTCTCTCTCTCCTCCTCTCAGTGAAAGAATTTTCCACTTTCCCTTCCTACCTCACCAGAACTATTGCTAAAATGTATATTTCTTCTTTTCTATTCCATGGCATTTGCCTTTCTCCTCCTTTATTCCTTGCTAACATAATCCTGACTTTATTCAGGTATGAGTCAGAGATGTGTTTCAGGGGAGCCTGAGCCCCTTCCCAACTTCAGAGAGCATTATTTGGAGTAAGCCAACCTTGGTAATTCCATTACTCTGGTGACTTGTTTAGGAATGACATGTGATGCAATTATGATCGTTGAGATGAGAGAAGAGACATGCTGGGGCTTCTGGCAAAATGTTCAAATGTGAATGTCTTCTTCTCCCATGCTGCCTTTGGATATTTATGAGGACGTAAGGCCTGAACTGATGCAGTCAGTTATTTTGCACCTATGACAAGAGTAGCCACCATGCTAAGAATAGCACACAGAATAAAAACAAAAAATCTGGTCCCTAATAATGTCATTGAGCCATTGAGCTAGACACCCTACCTAGAACCAGTCATCTCAAGATTTCTTTTTATGTGAGAGAATATTTCCTTATGGTTAAACACTCCTAGGTGGCTATTATTTGCAGCCAAAAGCATACTAACTGATTATATCTTCTCTGGGGTAAAAATGTCAGAACGGCCACACAGAGAGAAATCAGAGACCAGACAAGGAAAACTATATGGAAATATAGTGTAAAAAAAATTATACCCATAACAAATACGCTGTTGTCAAGTGAGGTGAGAGATATGTAGTATCATTTCACAATTCTCTCGGGGGGGGGGCGGTTCAGCTATAAAAGAATTATTGGTGGACTTCCCTGGTGGCACAGTGGTTAAGAATCCGCCTGCCAATGCAGGGGACATGGGTTCGATCCCTGGTCCAAGAAGATCCCACATGCCACAGAGCAACTAAGCCCATGTGCCACAACTACTGAGCCTGCTCTCTAGAGCCCGCAAGCCACAACTACTGAACCTGTGCCACAACTACTGAAGCCTGTGCACCCTAGAGCCGGCGCACTGCAACTACCGAGCCCACATACCACAACTACTGAAGCCCGCGTGCTCTAGGGCCCGCATGCCGCAACTACTGAGCCCACGTGCTGTAACTACTGAAGCCCGTGCGCCTAGAGCTGTGCTCTGCAACGAGAAGCCACCGCAATGAGAAGCCCACATGCAGCAATGCAGCCAAAAAAAAAAAAAAAAAAAGAGTTATTGGTGAATTCAGGTTCCTACCCAGGAGTAATGAGTCCCAGTTGGCTACCTGGACATTATTGTGGCTAGATTTAATCTAGCCTGCATTAAAAAAGAGTGCCCAAAGTGCTATTAGCCCCTATTTAGTGGCATCTTTGATAGAGACCCAGATGTCTACAGTGCTTGAAAGAGAACTCCAAAGAGTTCTTAATGACTCAGATAAAAAAAGACAAGAGATAACTGATTTATCAGATGCTGCCTTCCATTTTTTTTGTTTGTTTGTGCTTTTTTTCAGTTATAAATATACATAGTTTACGGAATCAACGAGTTCCACAAAGTTTTCATTAGGAAAAAAAAAAAGCCATCTCTCTTCTGTACTATCATATCCTGCTTCCCAGAGACAACCACTCTTAGCTCTTTAAGGTAAATCTTCTGGAATATGACGATGTATTAGTTTGCTAGGGCTGCCATAACAAAATACCATAGATTGTGCCTTAAATAACAGAAATATATTTTCTCACAGTTTTGGAGGCTACAAGTCTAAGATCAAAGTGTCAACAGGTTTGGTTTCTCCTGAGGCATCTCTCCTTAGCTTGCCTTCTCTGTGTGCCATCTGTGAGGAGGACACACTTCTCCTCACATATCCTTTTCTCTGTGCCCATGCATCCCTGGTGTCTCTCTGTGTATGCCCTCATCTTTCTTATAAGGACACCAGTCAGATTAGATTGAGGCCTACCCTAAAGGCTTCATGTTAACTTAATTACCTCTTTAGAGGCCCTAGCTCCAAATACAGTCTCATTCTAAGGTACTAGAAATTAGGGCTTCAACATATGAATTCGGTGGTGGGGGAGGGCACAGTTCAGTCCATAACAAATAATGTAAATTGAAAATATTTATACTGCAGTTACTACATAGCAGTACAGTGGTGATCTAAGCTCACTTACATATTACCCTCACAATAATCGTGTGTGATGTGTATCATCATATCTCCCTTTTATAGATGAGAACTGATATACAGAGAAGTCAAGTAACTTGCCTAAGGTCACACTGCTGGAGAGCAGCAGAGCTATCTTTCAAACCTAGGCAGTCTGAACCCAAAATTCATGTTCTTAATACTAAAGTATGCTCCATTCTTATATTGCTACTTCTCTCTATAGAAGATGAGCATTTAGTTCTCTAACACAGCAAATACAGACACATGAACACATGCACATACACATGTGCATGTGCACACACACACCCATTCTTCCCTCATCTTCTCAATATTATTTCATTAATTTTGGTTAGATCAATATTCAACATTTACCTTTTATGATTATGTATGTGTTTTTTACAGTTAGGCAGTAAAGACATTATTTCTTTCTCTTTCTTGCATAAGTTTTCATTTCCCTGGAGTTAACAGCAATCTTGTTTTTACATTTACTTAGTTTTACGTGTAGTTATCACCAACTTAACCCCAAACTCTCTGAAAATTATTAAATCTCTTCTCAATTTTTTATTCACGGTATGTGTTCTAGTGATTTCATCTTGAATAATTCCTGCCAGAGCTTTCGGACTTACTCAAATCTGGATTGGTCATTCTCTAAAGCCTAAGGCACAATCAATACCTTGGTATTTGCTTAATCCACATCATATTTTGCTTTGCTTCTTCTTTCATGGACAATACATCTTATAGTTTCTTATAATATGTCCTCATTTTACAGGAGTATATCTTCCAGGAGCTTCCAAAGAAGACAAATGGGGAGGTAAATTTTTTGAGAACTTTCAGGTCTTCAAATGTCTATTCTATCTCACACTTAACAGTTTGCCTGGCTATGGAATATTAGCTTAGAAGTCATTTTTCTTCACCATTTTGAACCTATTGATATATAGTCTTCAAGCTTCCAGTGTGCTAAGAAACCATTCTGATACTTAATACTTTGTATGTGACCTATCTATTCTCTCTGGAAAGTTACAGAATCTTGTTTTTGCTCCCTAGTATTCTGACATTTTGCTGTGAGGTGCCCTATATTCACAACTGGGCCAAGCACTCAACCTGGAAGCTCATATCTTTAAGTTCTTAGAAATGTTATTATTTTACTGATGATTGCTTTCCCCTTATTCTCCCCCATGACACCCATTTCCTCTCTTGTCTCTTTCTGAAGCTTTATTCAGATGCCAGATATTTAGACTCACCTTCAGAACACCTTTTGCTGTACTTTCTGAGATTTCCTAAACTTTACCTTTAAACTTATCTATTGAGTTTTCTACATTTCTACCATCACATTTTTTTAAAATTTTCAGCTCTTTTTTATTCTTTTAATTTTTCTTCTTACAGTGTCTTGCTTTTGTATCATGGATGTAATATCTTCTCGTATTTATCTGAGGTTATTAATCTTTTTCTTTCCATTTTTTTTCTGTTTATTTGTTTTAGATTCTGTAATAGATAGGGTTTCCTGAGGCCGAGATTTAGGGGCAGGTGGTTAATTGGGGAGTGCCTTCAGGAACAATACCTTTAAGTGAGTGAGGAAGGCAGGATTGGGCCGACCGAGAAGCTGACCTCTGATGCAGTTGCAACAGCCAATCCCACAGGGAATTCTGAAGCCGGAATGGCCCTTTAGAGTTGTTCCCCATTTTTGTCCCCAGTTGAGGCAAGGGAACCATGTCTTTGTGACCGCAACTCAACATCTTACCTCTCAACCAGATGTGGGCTGCTCTGAGGAGAGGATGTAACCCTAGGCAAAGTGACACTTTTCAGCCACTCAGCTGAAAGTGAGCCCTCAGTAGTCAACATTACCAGCAGCTGGAGGAAAGCTTCAGTCCTTGAAGGGCCAATCTGAACAGTGCAACACAGCGTCTACTACAGTCTTTATCTTTCAGGTTAAAAACTTTCCTCAGTTAATTAGTGATCTTTGGTTTTTCATATTTAAGAGTGAGGTACTAAAACGTTGCCTGAAAGCTCTAAGTTCATGTTAGCACTTGTCAACTGTGAGCTTTACTGTACTGTGTTTGGGCCGGTCATTCCATTGGATTCCCCAGATGTCTTTTCTCTTGACTGGTCAGATTTCATAAAGAAGCATCTTCAGCCTAGACTGGACTGTGAACACTCTGCGCACCAAGTGGGAAAAGAGAAATGAGAGAAAGGGTCTTGATATTCAGTACGCAAATGCTCAATTAATCACTTTGTTTTCAGCAAGTTACTTACCCCTCCCCTACCTCTTCCTGGTACATCTTAATCCAAAGAGTTTTGTGGGATTTTTTCTTTTTTTAACCCAGTCCAGAAACTAAACCAGAAGATTGGGGAAGGGAATTTGCCTGGCTGTGAAACTGGGAACTTAACTGCTTAAAGAGGCTTTCAACCATTCTTCCTATTTTTAGCCCCACCTTCAATCGCATTTCCAGAGGTAACTGGAGAAGCCAATTCCTGAACCTTTTGGATATTCTGCAATGTGAAAGCTTCTCAGCTTTTCCCACTGTCAGCGAAGAATTTGGCTTTCTGGGTCTGCTGAGTCAGTACCATTCATTCATCTGCTTTCCAGCTTCCAGAAATTCACTATTTCTTCCTCTTCCAATCTCTCTGTCCTTGTTGGTGTACGCCTTTTCAAAAATACCTCTTTATTGTCATTTTAGGAAGCAAAAGTATATGTGTCTACTTAATCTCTGACTTACATATTCTCTTTTTCTTTCCTCTTTCTCACATACACACTTTTAAAATAGGTAGAATATTCTCCTGGTTCTAAAGAAAATGTCTTTTTTACCCATCTCTCAGCTACCCAGTTGCCTCTTTTGCCTCCAATCCCAAGCAGGTAATCACTTGTATTAATCCTTTGTGTATCCTTCAAGAGTTTATGAATATAAAAGGAAATATGAATATGTATTCTTATTCTTTCCTTTTTAGACAAAAGGTAGCTTAAGACTGTTCTGCATCTTGCAGTTTTCACTTAATATTGCTTAAAACTCTTTGCATATCAGTGTAGAGCTTTCTCATTCTCTTTAACAGCTGTGTAGTATTCTATTTATCCAACCTCCTATCAAGGGACATTTCCAATTTTTGCTATAATAAACCTATGAATAACCTTAAACATAAATAATTTTGCATGTGCACAAGTATATCCACAGGCTAAGTTCCAAGAAACATGCTGCTGGACCAAGCAGTGTCTATCATTTATAGGGCTGATAGATGTTATCCATTGGTGGTTGTACCAATTTTTAATCCCAGCAGTGGAAGAATGTCTAGTTTATTTATTTATTTATCACCCCCCAACACACACACCTTCTAGTGTTTAACAGAGTATATTACAAAAATAACTGAATAGGTGAAAATGGTATCTCACAGTACTTTAACTTGGCATTTCTTTTAGTATGAGTAAAACTTTTCACATGTCTGAAACACATTTTCATCTCATTTTGCTTGAGTTGCATTCAATTCTTCATAATGTAGAGTTAAAACTTTTCTTTGGGGAGAAAAATGGTGTATGTGTGTGTGTGTGTGTGTGTGTGTGTGTGTCTGTAAACAGAAATTCAAAAGCATCCTTAAAACACTGTTGAGTCAAATGTATTATTATGGTATGAACAAAAAATATCTCTTGCTACAACTAAAACACCATGTGCTGGTATTTCCTAGGGACAATGGAAATTATCCAAATACTTTATCTAGAGCAAGGCATTTCTTGTACAGAAAAACATATCTAGTCAGAAGGTACACTAACTCAAATTATGAGTTCACTAGTCTTGGTTGAGAAATATGCTTGGAAAGATGATTAGTCCATATCTGGAATACCTTAAAATCAACTGTGGTATTGTGGAGAAAATCCTGGGCTTAGAATCAGAAGGCACAGTATATTACATTAGTCAGGTGATGTAATCATTCTCAGCCTCAGTTTCCTGATCTGAAAAATGGAGATAGTAATATCTGCCCCACAGAATTTTTAAACTGTTCATCACTGAAAACCATTAATGTAAATTACTTCTAATCAGTAAACTCAGGAAGGAGGTAGTAACATGAGTCATGTAAAAAACACCTAGAATATAGAAACAGAATTACTTGAACCATAAAAAAAATTAAGGAATATTAAGAAATATTAGTATAAACAAATAGAATAGTACCTGATGCTAAGAAAGCATGTATAATCTGAAGGCACAAAAGAGAATGTCTTCACTAGAAATGAGGCAAAAAGATTTACCAATTTTGTGATTACACAACTTACCCATTTTATGATTATAAATATTATAGTATAAATTAAAATGCTCCATAAAAACTATAAGCCTTTACATCACAGACAAAAGCCAGTAGAGTAGGGAATAAAATATACTGAATTGGCAAAATTTAGAAACGTGTTTTGTGAAAAAGATTTTTCTCTGTTTTATGTAGGTCATCCTATATATAATTTTAAATACAAATTATTCTCAAATAAAGACTGAATTTATATTTTCATTTTATAATTATTTACTAAAAGAAGTTTGTTAAATCAAGAAAACCTCATCTTATTTCCCTATTTTTATATTTTAATTTTTACATATAATGTAAAAATAAAATTGAGAAATATTCATATGGAATATAAAAGCATTTTTTCAAATGTGTGTATACCTCAAAAAAAAAAAAACTAATGTCATGCAACTGTCAGTGAAATGCATGTTCTTCCTCAGATTCAATTTTTTAGTTGCAGTAATAGGTCCCCCTGGTGGAAGTTGAAAGTATATTTTGTCCTATTTTTCTCTCTCCAAATACTATTCTAATTTGAACAGATTAAGTACATTTATATTCTTCCTTGAAGAAATGCATCGAGAAAGGTTTAAGCGAAGAACTGGTTGATTAAAATAAGTTAGAAGGCCTGTGAATTCTCAATTGCACCACATGTAAATTTGTTCTTAACACATTCATAATTACAAGAATCAAAATCCCTCCCCCTAAAAAGAACATCCTCAAAACATAAGATTTAGTTAATAGAGATTAACAAAGTTGAATATGTAACAAGATGAAGCTTTAAAAAATCAGACCCATAGATTACAAGAATCTAGCTAATGACTCCTCTTATTGGTCTACAGCTATTAATGTATACAAGGCAAATGGCTCCCTAGAGACAAAAGTGCAATCACTGTTCACTGAAAACTCACAAGAATACTACCAAATTGAGGTACCAAGAGTTATTACACTTCTCACTTTTAGGTTACATGGGATGATACCCTAAGTGATACAAAATGGGAGAAATAAGTGTGCCAACTTCTTCTATGCATGAATGAAACAAGTTTTTGAAATGAAACCAGAACCAGGTGTTCCCATTCAATCCCATCAGTGGATTCCCACCCAGTCACCTTAGAACAGTATGGAACTAAGATTTCATTCTGTGCTCTTTTGAAAACTGAGGTCAAGCAAAGTCAGTCTCAGGACAAAAACAGAAATTTGGATGATATTGTTTTCCACACCCTAGAGGTCCTGGAGATCCCAGAACATCCAAGATCAGATTGTAAATGCACAAGCCAATAACTACTGAGCAGTCCTTGCCATCAGTGTTTCTCGGCTACCCATCCTTTTCCGACAACTCCTTCCAGCTTCTCCCACACCACTCCTAAATCTCTGGCTTCCTTGAGGCTTAGGAAACCCTGAGCAGCTATTGATATGGTTAGCAGCTATTGAATTGGGCATTCCTCAATGCCCAATTTATCAGAATCCTGAGCCATGTTTTAAAATACTGGGCCATACATTACAGCAATCCTAATTTCTTTTAATTTCATGTTTCTAGACTTTCTTTAGAAAGTAGTATATGGGGTATGTCACTGGGCAAACAATGAGTCTGTGAATTACTTTGCACTTTGGAAACTTCTACATCAACACAGTAAGTCAGAGTCTAAATCAAGCTTATATTTTTTTTACCTCTTAGCCCTCACCTTTTACCTTGGTCTGGATTCCTGGAACAAATGTCTTGATTATGTAGGAACAGGTTAACTACTCTGTAGATTAACAACACTAAGGTATAGCAGGAATCCAGTATTTTCCCTCCCCTATAGTCTAGGAGTTGGGGGCATGTACTGGAGAATAAGGGGCTGCTGTAGGTTCTCACCCCCACTTCAACCAGAGATGCTTCTCAGTTAACTCAGCACTTCTCCAATCCCAGGGAGACAAAAGGAAGAAGGAGAGACTAAAAGGGGTAAAAAGCAGCTATTTATGATGGGGAGATAAGCCTTGTCCCAGGTCTCTGCTAGCCAGTTAATTTGAAAACTCTTTCAAGTTAACACTGAATAACTGAAGTTGACTCTGATTTGTCTCTTCTTCCATCCATCTGGTTTATAATCTATTACTGCTCATTAAATAATCTTACTGTATTTGTGCTGGAGACGTTTGCTATAAATTTTTCTTTGGAAAAAGATGAGATATAAATTATCAATAAAATAGAAACAACTCTTTAAGGAAAAAAATTTGCCTTTTCTCTTTTTCACATGAATTAGAAATGAAGAAACGAATACCCTTTAGAAATGAAGACCCTAATAGCTGCTAGGAATTAAGATTAGCTTTTTACAATAATGCTTTTAATATCTTTTGATCATAATAACTTAAGTAGAAATATAAACTGTTATGATTTTAAGCTTATTTCAACCAAATGGAAATAATTAACATTATTATTGTTTTGACCAAATGTAAACAGTATATGATTTATATAATTCTCTACTTTGAGATACCCCAGGTTCCCTAAGAATATACTTCCTTCAAATGGACTGAACACTGTGCCTGCTCATATGCTTATGAACAGTCCAAAGAAGAAACTAATGTGGGTTTAAAATTTTCCTCTAAGCAATCTCCTAGCTACCTGGGTCTGGGTACACCTGAGAGTCCCTTAGGGGCCTTGGAGATCCCAGAATTTCCAGGATCACACTATAGAACTGTAAGTCACCTGGGCCCATAGATCAATAATTCCAACCAAAGTACACGCCTAATTATATAAAAATTCGTATTTTAATAAAATTTGCAATTCACAAAACATTTTCACAAGTATAATCTGATTTAATTTTTCCCAAAACCAAATAAGTTAGTTACAACAGATATTACATTTTCTAGTTTTAAAAAATCTTTCCTAGCTATTTTTTTCTTTTAATCTTTGCTATAGCAGTGAAAATAGCCAATTAGATTTGAACACAGTTTCCTTTCGTAAAGAAAATCTTTAGAATCTATATCTTGCTGCTTTTCTTTCTATGAGGGAGTTATTTTGTTTTTATTGCCAATGCTGAAAAACAACACACCATCTCTTAGGACTTAGGTTAGCAATAATCCTCTCTCAGCAGGATTGGTATAGAAAAAGTCTCCTGGAAAGTTTAGTTTTGGCCAACTATTCCAGATTTAATTGAGTATGTTTATCTTAATAGAAAATGAAAAAGAAAAATGTAGATTTTGCTTAAAGTATGGTTAAGTTTACCAGCTTGGCAAGGACTTTAAATGCCTGAATTTTCAACACAAGCAAAATGCATGTTTTCTAAGGAAAGACTGCTCCTCAGTAAGCCAAACACAAATCATTAATCTGCTGCTAAATTTAAGGAGGTCATCCATGATAGGAAATATGATTTGGACATATTTTAACCATTTAGCATTTAGCCGATGTATGCTGAATGCTATTTACTCTAAAGAGACATCCATTAGGAGTAGGCTTGTATCAATGAGTTAACAGAATTTATGTTCTACAACAGTACACGTTTCCTAGCTGTCAGGCTTACACAGACCTTTTGGAAGACCTTGGGGGCAGACAGTCTATGATGATGCCACACGGAGAAAATAATTGCTCTTTTCAGAGAACACAGTGGTATGTTGGACAAATGTTACAATCATATTAAAATTAGAAATATTGGACTCCAGAAGTCTATTAAGTATCACTGATTTCTTTTATTATGGAATAAAGAAAACCCATTTAAAAATATTTTTAATTAAGTATAAAATGGAAGTAACCCTGCTGATCTTTGATTCTATAAAATGTCAGTAATCTTCCCAAAATTATCATACAATGAAAAAATACTTTACATATTCTCAGAACAGCACAAGACATACAGCTTTCCCAAGTTCTAAAGAAAAAGACAACTTGGATTTTTGTAGACAATTAGATAATACTATTATAATTACACTCAATATTTACAGTACAACTCACAAAGGTAACTCTAACGTAAATTTATTATCTCAGAAGAAACAGAGACTTGATTTCACTAGTTTTAGATTGTATTTGGCAATCTTTTGTAGAGTCTTAGATGAAGTTTTCAATGAATGCTGTAAATGTAGAATGACATATGACTTAACACAGAATCAGGATATGTAGGCAAAGTACCTATTTCAATTGAATGGGTAAGCCTAGGCTGTTTAATCAAGATCTCCAAGACCCAACTAAGCTGCCATCCAGATGACTGCCACATTTCATCCCAAGAATTTCTCTTTGCAACCCAAAGCCTAAACAAGTCATCATTCTACCATTAAAATAACCTTTACTGACCCTCTTCTCTGACCACTGAGACCGACAAGAGCTTTGCTTTAGACTATCAGGTCCATAAACCTTCCTCCTCTCCAGCTAGATGCCTCAAAGATCTTCCCACACATCCTTTTACCAAATATACTCCTAAGCCCAAGGTTCCTTCCATTTCCTACCAAGAATTTAAAGAGTTCTTTCTTCATTCAAACAGCCCCTAAAATAAAATCTCCACAAAGGGTAAGTGGAAAAATGTTTTCTCAAAATGAAAATATTTTATGACTACTCAATAATATGCACTTTATCAATAAGCATTTGCTTAATATTGTATTGATTATTTTTTTCCCAAACATCTACTTTTTCAATGTATTGACTCCATGATTTTAGAAACAGTCTATCTAAGCTTATTAGCTTCCAGAGGACTGGCACCAAATGTTAACTCACATGGAATAATACATAATACAACAAATGCCGTGCTAGATTATGCATAAATGTTTAATGCTTTTGCTGCTGAGCCTCTGAATTCCAGATTCTATCTCTTAGTTTTGTAGTTTTAAAAGTCTGATCCTTTACACCTTGAGATAGTTTATAAAAGTCACTGTAAGGAGATAATACAATCTAGTGGCTATGAGTGGGCCATGGAGTCAGAAGACTTAGGATCAAATTCCAATTCCTATTCCTACTACCTTGAACAAGTTACTTAAGCCTAAGCTTTGGTTTTCTTGTGTGTAAAATAAAGACAACCCAACAGTATCTACCTCAGGTTACTGAGATTAAAATATATAATGTATGTAAATAACTATGTGTGCCTGGAACACAGCAGCACTTAAGTTACTAAATTTTTAAAGACATTTCCTTTATAAAACTTAGCTGAAGAATGGATAGAATATTCATGTGGAAAAAACTACTTCTATAATTTCATGTAAATACAAAGGAAACAGGTTGAAAGAATCTCTAAAATAACAATGGTTACTATCCCAGAGATCAGGTGACAGTTATGTCCTAGTCTGCCCAGGCTAGTTCTGAATTACACCTGTTGTGCCAAGATAAATAATAGTCTCCCCTAAGCTCCTTCACTCTCAAGTAACCCGGTTTAGATCATAAAATATATGGTCAATTGTGTTGGTCATTACACTTTTTTTCCCCACAGCTCCAAACCACTATTCTGTATTCAAATGTGTAACAGTAGGGTTAGGACTGTGTAAACTACATTTCCCCTTTGCCAGCTGAATTTTTTTAAGCTCCACTAAAAAGAGGACTAGAAGAATAAAACAGGAAGGCAGGAGGGGAAAAGACTCTTGCTGTTTCCAGTTTGCCTGGAGTTCCTGTCAGCATCCCCAGGGCAACAGTTCTTCGTTCCAGGAGCAGCACTTGGTTCCATCCTCCAGCTTTTTCTCGAGATTCCCCAAACCAGCCTCATCATTCCCCATCAACATTAGCACCACCTACCAGTACCCCCTTCCTCAAACATCTCCGAGTCCCTGCTCCATAGGACCTCTCCTCCCAGCTTCTAGTTTCCAGTAACTACAACTTTTACCCTCAGCTATCCCAGTGTTCCTTTCCTGATTTTTTTTTTTTTTTGGTTCTCCAGCACCAATTTAACCTATTCCCTATATTACACTCTGTTAAAATATCCAGTTGTGCTCCTCTTGATGTCTGAGGTCTAACTGAAACTGATACTATTCAGAGGAATGGGAGTGGAGCTGGCAGTTAAAAAAAAAAGAATTTTCACTTTTACTTTATATATTACCTTTACATATTACTTATGTAATTTGTTTAACTTCATATTTTAAGTGATTTTTTGAAACTCTTTTGCCTTCTTCACATTGGTCTTCAGAACATTAGAAATTATCTTTAGTGTAGAACACATCACTAGCAATTCCCAAGAGAATTTACATCCAGAGATTAGCATCAGACAGATGGTTTAGGGAGTTGAGGAAATTAGCAACTCAATTGGATCATCTAACTCATCATGGTGTTTGCTAATGCAAGACCATTAACACTGGCACATCAACTAAATTTGCAAGTCTTCCATTAGAAGTGCTGTATGAATTTCCTGCAATAAACGATTAAATAAGCCTAGTGCAGTACCCACACCACATATTAAGTGCATAACAAATATGTTTTTGATTTCCTCCCCATCCCAACTACCTACCGCCAGACTCTAATCTAGGAGCTGTTAAGAGGTACATAACTTAAAGTAGGCTTTGTTGGTTTATATGTAAGACAAGATCTTAGCTGACAAATCCCAAACTATCAAAGCTTACCAGGATACCAGAACAGCAGATGCAGTAGGTAAGTTTAGCAAGAAAGTTATTTTCTTACATCATGAAATGCCATTGCATAATAAATATAACTATAATGGTAAATGACTAATACCCACCTCCACGTCCTTCTTGTTTAAAGCAAATTCACTCCTTTCTTCTTATTGCCGCCTCTACTAGCCAATTTTATAAGCCTCTGACTCTACAGTTATTAACACTGGAAAAAACTTGAAAATAATTCATATCCTTCTGTAGGAGAAAGCTTTCACAAACATAAAGAACTGAAGTGAGCACTCTTCCCTCAACCCACAGTAAGAAGAAACAAAATGCTGGCATCCCAAGGAGTAACCATTTATATTAAGAATAAAGAAGTTATCTCTGTAAGTGACAAAAAGTACCTTAGGTTATTTATTCCAATAAAGTGGTAGAAGACTAGCAAGCCTAGATACGTTTGTGTTTTATTCTTCATTTTCTTTATTCTTCAATTTCCTGGAAATCAACATATTTTGTGATTGAGATATAGAAGGCAAATTCATCAGTAAACGTGATACAATTTTTTAAATTTCACAGTCTATTTGTTGCCCTGGATATTGGTATTACTGTGAACACTGATTTCATATTCAAAACTGAATTTTAATATGGTGAACAATTAACTTGCTTTCTAGATAACTATCTGAAATATCACCACCGTTACATTATTCTCTACTGATTTTTTGGTTAAATTTCTAGTGGATAACTCTTTCTGTAATATTCTAGGAGGCTCACAACATTTAAAGTGCCTCAAATTATTACTATGACCTATCTTCCCTAACCATGTGTTTCCCCCTAACTTACACTTCTACAAGGAAGAAGAACCCACCAATATCTGGAAAATCTGTCTGCACTGTTTCCTGGTGAATCACAGAACGTTCCTTTATACAGCTAAAACAGAGCCTTAAATGATTTCTGTGGCTTAGTTTCCTATTTTCATCACTGTGACGTTTAATTGAGTGATAATTATCTTAACAGATCAAAATTCCAAAATTTAAATCTTTCACTTTGTCAAGAAGTTAGATGATTCAAACTATATTCAATTAGTTTAAGAAAGAAATATCCAGATTTAACTGTCATAACTTAAGATACCAAAAGCGTTACAGAACATAATATTGAATACATGAGGATAAATGAGTCTATATGCACAATACTTTTTCCCTCCAAACTGAAAGACATGACTCATGAAAAAGGAATTATGCCTATACTGAGTCATTTTGTACTGAAACATCAAATGTCAAACTTGTAATGGAAAAATGTGCTCTTCTATTGCAATTTATATTTCAATTTTCGTTTCTGAAAACAACCGTGTAAAGAGAAAAGATTTAAGAAAGATACTCTTGAGGGTTAGCAGACATTTGGAATCAAAATAAACAGAAAATTTACCAAATTTTAAAATACTAAAAAATAAACATTTTATTAAGGAAAGTCTGAAAAACATGTGCACCAAAACAAAAGTGACTACTAATGCTAAATAAAAAACCTTCAAAAAATGTGTACCACGATTCAATTTTTTAAGCTTTATATATAAAAACTATATTATAAATACAAAGCTAAACTATTAGAGTACTAACAATACTGTTCATATAAAGAAACTTAACAGTAGTAAAATATGAATACATAAGATGCTTATTTTTGGTCCTTTTGGAAAAAAGAACTAAGTTGTTTTCTTTTTTTAAACACAGCTTCAGGCACAAAAATAGAATATAAGATGATAACTGCAACATTCTTAGTTTTTATCCTTGTAATTCTTTAAATGTCACCAGTCATAATAGCAATGAATTCCTCTTGATTTACTGTGGTAAGAAAGAAAATGTAAGTCAGAAATACAAATTTTTTTCAGAGAACACTATTACTATTTTACTAAGTATCTTTAAATTTTATATTATACAAAATTCTTAATAAACCAAGACATAGCTTTTTGCTTTTACTTCTTTGCTAGGAAGTTGAATACGTTAATTAAATTGAACTTCATGAATACAAAAATACATAAAATATAATAAACAATATAAATTAACATTCTATAATATTAGCTAGGAAAAAGACAAAATGGTATATGTTAAAAAAATCCATCATAATAATATTTATACACACTTAATAAAATAGTTTTAAAAACTTAAAATTTTAAATTTCTTAGATAGTTAAACTCTCTTGATAATCATTATTGTACTAGTTCATTTAGCAAACCCTTTCTTAATAAATAAGCTTAAATATATCACACATGTAAGTTAGAATTCTGAAAGATAAAAATATATTAGAATTAGAAAAAACGTCAAATCATTGTTTTTTGGAACTTTTATATATTTAAAAGCCTATGTTAAAGAAAAACTAAATGAAACATAGTTAAAGAAAAAAATACTGCAAAAAATAATCTATAAGGAGTTAAGAGGAATGAGCCGTCCAGGAGCTGACAAAGAACCATGAATTCATGCATTCAATATGAAACATCTACAAGACACTATGATAGACACAGTAGAAAAGAATACAAAACCTGTAATACAAAACTGAAAATACTTTCAATGATTTTATAAATTGTAGTACTGATCTTTAACCTTTGCAGTTAAATGAATACATTTCAGTATCTTATGAAAGCTATGACCCCTCTCGTCCTAGTTAAAAAAAAAAAAATCCAAATATATAAAAATTTTAAACAATTTCATCAATATGTACCTTCATTTAAGAACCCCTGATTTAGAAAAATCTAGAGTGAGGCATCTAGACCAAAACAGGAAACAAGGGTATATTTTTAAGAAAAACAACATAAGGAAAGCAGCCTTGGAATGATCTGACTACACATTATTTTAACAGCATAATAGAGCCATGATTAAAATATTCAAAATCTGAAAAGTACTTATGCTTTGTTACTTAAAGATCTAAAACTGTTTTTCCTCAATTTGTAAAATCTCAATACTCAAATTTCAAATTAAGCTTCATATAGTTCTAAAACAAAGCAACTCAATATTTATATTCTTTATATGTAAACACTTTAAAGCACTGTAGCATTTCAAAAGTATTTTAAACTATTCCATAATTTCATACCTAAAAACAAAATACTTAAGTCCAAAAAAGTGAACCTAAAAGCTGAAGGGAAGAAAGTGGCTAAGGAATTTAAACTAGCTCCTTTATCGTCAGTGAGACTTTAAGACAATTAGGAGAATCTGTGATGCCTTTATACATTCGGTTTTATAACCTTCTCTATCAATCGTATCTTATATCAAGTTCCTTGATGTAAGGAACACAATGCCTACCTTAAAATAGGCATTTGATAAAATATATATTGAATCAAACATATATGACACTTCATTTTTTTCTACACCGCCTTTTTAAACAAAATTTTCATAAATCAATCATTTCATAGGGTAAATCTTACTACATGTCATTAAAATAAAAAATTTTAGAGAAATTAAGTACCTTAGAGACCATCTGGCTTTGAGGGGAAAAAACAAATTTTAATATCTGAAGTGCCAGTTGAATATTTTACTAACACACTGTTTCCCATAATAGTATACAATTTTAAAAACCCCATAAACATAGAAACCTAATTAATATTTTACTTTAAAGCACAAGAGGCAATACAGTGTTATGGTTAAAAGCATATTCTTTGTCATTATGGAGGTATGAGTTTAAGTCTGGCTCTGCCATGTATTAGCTTTGTAATAACCTTGAACAGGTTATTAAACTCTCAGAGCTAGTTTCCTCATCTATATATATGCATGTATCCTATGCATAAATGGGTATAACACTGTATTCACTTCACAAAAGCTATTATGTAAATTAAGTGACATAATCCACAATGTAACATGCTAAGCACAGAATCTAACATATATAAAGTACTAAACAAATGTTAACATTCATCATAATTATTTAGAAGATGGTCCACTTTGGTTTTTTAAATGTTGCTTCCACTTTCCCAAAATGATTTACTGTATTTTATTTTATATATCTTGGGAGGGATTCTTTCTATATCATTACCACAGCTGTATTTATATTTTGTATTATGTCTTCTTCTCCTTTAATTCCTCATTCACCATGTTTATTATTCTATATATACAATAAAAAAAAAATTTTTCATTGCTCTCAAATACTGAAGTGTGAAAAATTCGTAAAAACAGAACAATCACTGAAGTCCAAAAAAGGAAGCGAAGTATTATGATCTTTACCAGTTTAACATATACAAAGAAAGCAGGTTAGTTATATCTAAGAAAAACTCTGCCTACAGTCCAAAAAAAAAAAAAAAAAACAGATTACGTGATCAGATTAATAAATTATTATAAAATCTAACTTCCCACTTTTTCAAAAATGGGCAGATTTTCAGATAGCTACAGAGACCCAATATAAATTAAGGCAGTAACCCAAAGCCACACTAAACAGATTAGGGTTGGAGTTCTCATTGTTTCTGAATATGAAAATGCCTTTAAATAATAATTTTCTGGACTTGCCACAATAACAGCTATCCTTAGTGTATCTCGTTTGAGAAGTAGATAATGTCAAATAGCTATATAAACTCTGCAATCAATCTCAATAGCATTTAAATATAACTGAAAAAAGCAGTATACGTATGCATGTGCAATACTATTATTCATATGGTCTACAGACAATATTTGATGCATACATGAACTCCCAGACCCTGCACAATACCTCAGAAGGCCTCCACCCCTAGATACCCACATCTCAGATTGGAAACTACTGGATTAGACTATTTTAATATGATAAGACCACCCTCCTATCCCCCCCCAAAAAAGACAAGTCTTAACAATAAAAGATTATGTGTCAGGTGTATTTTATTTGTAATCAATCACTTGGAAAAAAGAAATAAAAAGTGTTATTTGCCTGTTATTTTATTTGTAATCAATCACTTGGAAAAAAGAAATAAAAAGTGTTATTTGCCTGTTATTTTATTTGTAATCAGTCACTTGGAAAAAAGAAAAAAAAAGTGTTATTTGCCTGTTAGTCATGTGAATAAATGACAGTAGGATGCCCAAGCAACAGTTGTACAGTGACTTAAAGCGGAATAATGCAAGCAGTGAGGACCGAAGAAATGTTTTAAGGATGCACTAAAATAAATCTCCCAGCAATGGAGCACAGGTGTGAACTCAAACTCAAAAGCAGCAGGTAGAGCAGTCTAGCAAGGGATGCAAGAAATGGACACATTTTCTAAGAAAAGTTTCACATGATGTTTGAATTTAAGAACAGGTTACTAACTGGTATTTTATTCTAATGTCAAATGAAGCTAATAACTAAAACCTAACTTGCATGAGCCTAGTACAGGAAAAAGAAACTGTTTATAACTCTGGTCGTTTGACACGTAAGTAGCTGGAGTATGAAAAAGACATACCAAGATTCTCTCTACCACTGAAGAGAGTACCTTTACATAAAGGAACTCATTTAAAGCTAATTTAGGGTAATAATCAACAGCTAGGGAAGACACAAACATTTTTTAACTATGAAGACAGCGGATTATAAATCCAAATATTAGAATTATAGCTTAAGAAGTCCTTTAAGTCTTCTCAAGTTTTAATCATCTCTGTTTTAAAATATAACTAACTATATCGATACCCTTCAAAGAGCTAGTACTAAAAATAGAAAAGTTGTATAATGCTCAAATAATAGTCACATAAATATAATGAGAAAGCATAATAATGCGCAATTCTAATGGACAATCTGAGCTGATAACTATTTGCTACTGTCTTATCTCCTTATTGAAGCATGCCAGTATTTCCAAGGTTATATATATATATATTTATGTAAAAATGAATAGTTGGTACTATAGCAACATGTATCTACTGTAACGCACACTCCTGCTCGCTGCTTAAGTCAACAAACGTCAGAGTACTCATCATGTTCAAGAAAATGCAGGAGAATATAAAGATGAAGAAGAAAAAGGAAAACAAGTTTACATTTAGTGCTAGGCACCTTCAATTATCTTCATTTAATACTCACAACCATCCGGAAAGGTATTACCATTCTGATTTTTATAAATAGGAAAACTGAGACTCAGACAATGTTAAAAACTTGCACAAAATTACAGAGCTACTAAGTAACTGGTAGAGATTCAATTCGAATCCAGGTCTGTATGATTCCAAAGCCTCAGGCCTTTCACACTATATGATTCCAAACTACTCTTCAATGGCTCACAATATAACTGGAGTGACACACATGTATATAACTAACAGAAGGCAGTGTACAAAAGGTCAAAATAGTTTATTTCTCTAAATGTTATGGGCCCTTAATGGAAATCTCATAATTTATAAACAGAGACCACTGAGGGAGGCTTTTGAGAAAAAGACGGAGTTTAAAACGAACCTGAGAGAACAACTAACATTTTAGCAGACAGCAATTGGCAATTAGAGCATTCTAGGATTAAAGAATAGCATGATGAAAGGCACAGCATAAAAAGATAGGACAGAGTATATTTTGTCAAAGTATGTATACTATATGGGAGGTGAGGGTTAAAGTAGAAAGTAGAAGAATACAGTGGGAAATAAAACTAGATAATTATGGTACGACAGATCATAGAAGACTTTGGACTTTACTCCATAGGCACTGAAGAATCACTGTAAGTGTTTGAACAGGAAAATGACATCACCAAACCTGCATTTTAGGAAAAGAATGCTGCTAGAACAAATTAGGAAGAGAAAAGAGGCTTATAGGCATAGAGGGCAATTAGGAGGCTACAAGAGACTGTAAAGTCAGTGAGAGCAGGGACAACATCAGCCTCTTTCATTGGGTAGCACCAGTCAGCACACAGAACACGGTACCCAGCAGGCATTCAAGGAAATAATGAACAAAGCTATGATAACATTCCTACAAAGAAACTAGGGCCTGAATTAGGACAGTAGCAGTAAACAAAGAAATAAAACAGATTAAAAATATCTGGAGGGTAGACTCAACAGAACTTAGACACGCATGTAGGTTGAGGAAGAAGACATTAAAGGCTGAAATTTTACTGAGTGGCTGAAATTTTGGAGATATTTCACCTCAAAGAAAAGTAAAGCAGTTTCTTGAAGTGTGGAAGCTCATACTATAATCTGTACAGTTGGTTTTAAAGGTCTGCTTCATTCTAAACTGAGTATGTGAAATACTTATGCAAAAATCCCATTATAGGATGAAAAACATTTACACTAAATAGATAGCTTGCAAAGGGTCTTGAAAATCATTCGGTTTTAGAAAAAATTACTATATGTGTACAGTAGGAATATTTGGAATGTATGTTTTACTCAAAACTTACTTTCTCCATCACCATCTTTATCAAATTCTTCTATCATAGCCCGAAGTTCTTCATCACTCATGTTTTCACCCAATTCTCTGGCAACACGTCGCAAATTCCTCAGGCTTATTTTACCTGAATCATCATCATCAAATAGTTTAAATGCCTTCAATATTTCTTCATGTGGATCTCTTTCCAATATCCAGTCTGTCACTATAGTTAAAAAAACATGAAAAGTAAACCTTCATAGTCTCAAAGGCATTCATTTGTGAAATCAACTAATTATTAGATGAGAATTAAAGCTATGAGTCTGTCAACATTTAGTTTGACAATAAAAATGCCAAAGTCCAAAAACCCAAAGAGATAAACAGAAAATTAGAAAAACCAAATCCATATTTTAGAATTTAACCTTTACATTATCAACAATTTATCCTATTATAAGAATAAGTATAACTATATCACACAGAAGCAAAATTTTGAAAACTACATTTATACCATATTTATTTAAGGTTTACTATTATCAAGAATTGTACTAGGCTCCACTGACATCAAGCACACAAGTCTAGGAGTTTGTAACCTAGTTGTAGAGATGATATACCAACAAAACAATTAAAACCAACTAGATAAAAGTTGTTTGTTGGCTAAACTTAATAGTAATACTGATTGTTCTTCAAATTTAATACAACTTAAAAAGAAACAAAAAAACCCTGACAAATTTATAAAATTAACTGCCACCATTGATACAGATACAGTCTCAGACAGTAGATGAAAATTCCACTCATATCCTCATGATTTAAAAGAACCTCTTGGTTTCTCAAAAGTAGTTATTAAAAGGATTGAATCTGATTGTAGTAAGAAAAAAAAAAGGTCTGAAAAGGAGATCTCTCTAAAGTCAAATCCATTTTGTTCATCAAGATA
This sequence comes from Balaenoptera borealis, assembly GCF_965194805.1. Classification (NCBI taxonomy): domain Eukaryota; kingdom Metazoa; phylum Chordata; class Mammalia; order Artiodactyla; family Balaenopteridae; genus Balaenoptera; species Balaenoptera borealis. Next base: position 74,026,999 of record NC_138867.1, read on the forward strand.
ATAACTATCAGACAGCTAAGTTAAAATTAAATGTGAGTAATTTCAGGCCTCAATAGTAATAATTATTTTAAAATACTAAATGTAATAATATATAATAATAGAGTCAACTTAATATTTTCAATATAACCACAGTCTTTAATCAATAGCTACAATAACAGAAAATTTTAAATCTGTGGTATAAAATTTTTTAAGTTACTAGATAAAATTCTGAAAATATCAAAGGAAATATCTCTGAAGTAATTCTACATGCTAGTCTACCACTACAACAAGACGTATTTATGACCTTCACTGTCCCATTAAAAATAACTCAATCCTGTTGAGGTTTACAGAATCACTAAAAATTTGCAAATGCTTATAGATGGAAAATACTGGAATATTTAATGCATCCAAAAGAAAAATACAATTCAAGTCCCCCACAAATAGTTGTTTTGCTGCTGTTTTCATATTTGGTTGAATAAGCTTTAGAATAAGCACCTATTCAAGCTAATGTTAAATCATCTACACATATATTCAATAGTTTTCTTTTATCCATTAATTTTATACAAAAAGTCTTCCAAGTAACTAATTGAAGTATATTACTATAAGTATGCAAATCATCAAAGCTCATAAATATTCAGTTAAAAAGGAGTTGGCATATATACAGCCATAACACCAAAATAAAATACCACACTTAACTCTATGGCTCATACTCAACTTATTTTGAATTTAGTCCCAACAAAAAAGCAGGACAAGGAAAAAAAAGTGTTAAGAAATTTTCTTCACCAATTAAATAATTTACATGACAGGTGAACCAAAAAAGCAGCTTGCTGAAAATATTAATGTATTTAAAGAAGCAACAGGGTGACGTGGGGAACAGATGGGGCTCCAAGATGTATAAATTCCTATCCCACTGGTGCTTTAATTGTGTTAGTTACTTGAGACTTATGTGTCTATATAATCTTTTATCAATACTTTGTCTTAGAATGCAACTTTTCTTTGGAACTATAAATACCCATCATTCTGGACAGCTAAAACATTGTAACTTTATGGTGACTATCCTCCAGGCCTGCATCTTCTATTCTTATTCTACAAAGTAGAATTATAAGAAATATATTTATTTTTCAATGAAAATAAATCGACTGACATACAAGCAGTAAAGATGGGTTCAATCTATTTCACAAATTTCTGTCCATGTAACTCAATTTTCAAATGATTTAATTATACTCTCAGAAATGTACTTACTCAAAATACTTAGGCTTTATACATTATAACAATCACTTAATAAAGCAAATTCAAAAACATCACATTAAAACTTTAAACCCTATCAGTTACTTATATCCTAGAGTACTGAGGTTACCACCTTTTTTACTCTTGAATGTACCCCTTTTCTTTTTATTCTCACCACCCTCAGCATAAAAAGTCTATTACAGTTATCCCTCAGTTTCCATGGTATCCATGGGGGATTGGTTCCAGGACTCCCCTCAGATACCAAAATCTGGGACGGATAGCATTTGCATATAATCTATGTACATCCTCCTGTATACTTTAAATCATCTCTAGATTACTTATAATACCTAATATAATGTAAATGCTATGTAAATAGTTGTAAATATGATGTAAATGCTATGTAAATAATTGCCAGGCACACAGCAAATTCAAGTTTAGCTCCTTGGAACTTTCTGGAATTTTTTTTTCCTAATATTTTCAATCCGCAGTTCGTTGAATCCACAGAAGCAGAACCCAGGGATAGAGAGGGCCAACTGTATCTTCTGCCTGCAATCTCTTCCCTCCAACACATCTTTAATAATCTCAACAGTTACCTCTCTAAAACATATTATCTCCTCTTCTTTAAAAACTGACATAGATCCTCTGACTAAAGTCCAAACTCTGTGTTATGCAAGACTTTACCTAGCTAGCCCGGTCCTACCTTTCCAGTTATTTCCCTGTCCTCTAGAGCAGGAGACTAACTGAAGTTTTCTGAACATGCTATATGTCTACTATTACTCCTTGTTGTTGCTGTTTTCTCTGCTTAGAATGCCTTTCTATACCCCTCCCACAATTTTTCCCTTGTGATGAAATCCTATTCCTGTTCCCAAAGCCTAAATTAAAAATCCCTTCTGCAAAGTCTTCAATTGCTCTAGATCAGGAATTGACAAACTTTCCTGCCAAAGACCAGACAGTAAATATTTTAGGCTTTTTTTGGGGGGCGCCGGGGGAGCATAAGGTCTCTATCTCAACCACTCACTCTGTCATGGTACCACAAAAGCAGCATAAAAGAATGGATGTGGCAGGGACTTCCCTGGTGGGGCAGTGGTTAAGAACCTACCTGCCAATGCAGGGGACACAGGTTCGAGCCCTGGTCCGGGAAAGATCCCACATGCCACGGAGCAACTAAGCCCATGCACCACAACTACTGAAGCCCGCGTGCCTAGAGCCCATGTTCTGCAACAAGGGAAGCCACCACAAAGAGTAGCTCCCGCTTGCCACACCTAGAGAAAACCTGCACGCAGCAATGAAGACCCAACACAGTCCAAAATAAATAAATAAATAAATAAAAATTTAAAAAAAAAGAATGGATGTGGCAGCATACAGGCAACAGCTGAATTTGGCCTAAGGGCTGCAGTATGCCACTACTGCCCTATACAAAATTATAATTTACCACAGAGTATCATAGCTTGTTATCACCTGCATTTAAACTGTAAGCTCCTTGAAAGAAGAAACTCTTAGTAACTTCTGATTAATTCCCCTCCCTCACCCCAGCATAGTACTGAATGCCAAAAAAGTCAGCAAATGTTTGCTAAGCAAAACAAAAAAATATATAATATTCTATTCTAAATAGGCAATGAAATAATAAATAGTACATGCCAAAAATAGACGAGTACAAATAGCTGACTTATCTTGGTCTTACTTTAAAGCAGCAATTCCTAAAACACCTGTAACTCACTAGCCTCAGGCTGTCTAAATTCTAAACTTACATTAAGTATGTTTTAGTACTTTTTTCTAGCATTGGGAAGAATATGAAGTGCCAAACTTTATCTAGAAATACCTGTAAATATCTGTGGAACAATATCCTTAAACAGTAATAGATAGTAGATAAAAGTAAGATTCAAATATTCTGATTTAGAGTTATTTGTCCCAAACTATAAAACATATATTCATCTGTGGCCAGTTACTATTTAAAAATGATCAAAAAATGGGGAAAGTAATAGTTTTTGATTATTTGATTCCCAAACAGTAATAAAATTTTATTTTACAGTTGATATTCTCAATAGGTAACCTTAGGATAGTTAAAGTATGTACTAAGCCTGCCAAATGGTTGATCTTTGAAAGTCAGGCTGAAGTTTACTCATGACCATTTATTCTAGAAGGAACCCAGTATTTCTGTTCTGTTAATAACATAGAAGAGATGCAGGGTTAGGAAAGGCAGAGATTACATGGGACTCTGGCTTCAACTGCTAATAAAATCAAAATTTTAAAACTGTATTCACCTAAGATGAAATAATGTGTTTTGTAAAATTATTAGAGGCAAATAGTGCTTAAAATAACCTACAACTACAGGAAAAAGGTAATGAGAAAAATATAAATACATGGAGCAGAATACTTTTTATGTTCCAGTGATATACATATTTTCCAGCCATTGAAACAAAGACTAATTTTTGAAGTAATAATAACAACAAATACTTAATAGAACTTACTACATACTAGGCCTTTTTCTAAATACTGTACATATTTTTAGCTTAGTTATTTCTCCTAAGAACCCTATGAGATAACACAACTATCCCCATTTTATAGCTGAAAATGAGGCACAGAGAAGTAAAATGACCAAGTTACACAGCTAGTAAGTGGCAAAACCAAGATCTAAACCCAGGCAACCTGGTTCCAAAATGTCCATGCTAAACCACTACACCGTACCAAATGTGCCTGAATTATAGCTCTTTCCTAGTAGTATCATTTCTACTGTATCCTGATCCTTGTTTCTATAAACAATCTAAGTTGAAACTTGAACTAAGATCATAAACCCCAGAAAGCTTCAATACTGGGAAAATAAAGATGGCTCTCTACCTCTTCTCAAGTAAATAATTCTACGAACTAGAGAAAAAAAAAAAAAGAATATGCTCTCCAAAGGGACAAGCTGCCTCTCTAAATAGTCATCTATTAGTTCATAAATTGGGGATCTTCTGTGTAGTGGGTTTTTTTGTCTTTTAGATTTATTTGTTCTTTAATTTCTTTTTTCCTTGCTTTTGGTTTGAATTTTCAGATTTAAAAGAAATTACTAATGATATGAATCTATTTTTTCCACATGTACTAACTGCCATTTCTTTTCATTTCTCATATTACTTCTTGTTGAATATTTAAAATAAAGGGTTTGTGTGTATGTCTGTGTGTAACTGAATTTTCCTAGATTTTTAAAATATCTAAAAATAACTAAATAATATGCTGATATTATAACCCAGTGGGTTGTTCTAAAATGTTTTCTCCTGCTCCCAGTCTGCTAAGTGCCTCCCTTACTACAATCTTCTCCCCAGCAGCAACTTTAAAGAGATGACTTTATTCATTGAGATCAGGGTCATCCAGAGTAGGAAGCCCCTCATAAGCTTTGTCAAGCTGAAGGCATGCACTTCATCTACAGCTAAAGATACCAACTGCTACCAATTTCCTCTCCTTCCACTTTGCCAACAAAAATCACATACTAGGATGATCCTGGGAAATATTTTCCAAACAAAAATATACCAAATTTTATCTTTTACTGTGAGAAAATAATTTTTTGATCACTCTTTTACTTTTATCACATAATATAGGTACATATTACATGGAAAGACATCTTCCCGGGAGAAGCTACACAATAGTTCCTTGGTTAAAATCTTCAGAACAAAAGACAAAAAGATAAATCCCATTTACAGTGAAGCTATAAATCTTATTTTTTCTTTGAAAATTAGCAAAAAAAAAAGTACCAAAAAAACTCCAAAATAAGATCCACATTACACAGCAATGTTCAATAGCAAAATTCCATAACCCAGAGACTTCTAAAAATATTGATAGTAACCAGATAATTTCCTAACAAACTGCTGATTACAAAGACTATTGTAAAATAGTCTTTACAATATTGTAAAATACACACCAACTTCATTAAAATCTTCAAAGGTGATTTTCCCTGTGGCTTCTCTGTCATAATCTTTAAGAATCTTCAGTACATCAGCTTTTTTTACATCAAACCCCAAGGCTCTCATTGCCACCTTTTGGATTAAAAGGGAAAAGCAAATTATAAACATATTTTACAAAAGAAGTGAATTCCAATTCTTAAATAAGTTTTTACTACTTAAAAGATGACAACACATCAATAAAACCACACTCTTTTGCATGTTTTATGTCTCTAAAATAACAGTGATAGTTCTTCATTACTGAAATTAAATGGCAATTTTTTTCATTTATATATCCCTTTTTTAATGACAAACTAATCAATGAGTGTTTATAGAATACATTCTACAATGTACTGACTTTAGTGCACAGATAATTTTAATAAGTTATTTTTTCTCAAAGGATTAACAAACAAATCCAAAAAAAGGCACAGCATAAATATTAAAAAGTTATACAATAGAAGAGATTAAAAAAATTATAATAAGAATTTTCATCAGACTCGACATGATTAGTTACCAAGTAAGTGGTCTAAGAACCTGATCTTAGAGAAAGAAGAGATCTAGTTACTAGTAACAAGGAAGGAGAGATGTTACTGGTTAAAGAAGTCTTATTTGGAGAGATTCGAGTTGTTCCTCGAATCGTATATGGATGAAGTAGAGTAGAAGGGCATTTAGAAAAGAATGACTAGTATTAAAACACACACAGAAATAAAGAATAGTCTTGAAGGCAATGAACAAAGCAGTTTACCTTACCTGAATGGGAAAAGATCAGGCGGAAGAAAGCAGCTAGCAAATGAGAAAAGTAGGTGGTAGTAAAAGTGTGGAGGGCATTCAATACAAATGAAAAAAATCTGAACTTTATCCAGGGTACAATGAGGAGCCACTAAGGGTTTATGAGCAATGAATAATATGATGAAAGAATTTTAGAAAGACGAATCTAATGATAGTGTACAGGAAATGGAGAAACCATTTAGGAAGTTCCAGATATAAAATAAGATCCCAAACCAAGATAATAAGAATAGCAACAAATGGAAGAGACATTATAAAGGAAGAATGGATTGAAGCTGGGTAACTAAAAGAAACAGTGAAAAAGTGAGCTAAAGAGATACAAAAATACTATCTTTCTCACTGTGCTGAGTTTAAGACCCAAACTACCTTAAACATCAATTTCCCCTTGGTTCTTTATAAATAATTCTAAAACTTAAAATTGACATTTTTTCCCCATTAGCATTGTGTCAACATCAGACATCACTTATATTGTTTGCACCAGAGAAAATAGGTTGAGACTGTTAATAACATGTTCAAATTAAAAAACAAATAACACTCCCTCAATCTGAAAAATGAATGGATCACCAAAAAAACAAAACCAAAACAAAACAAAACACAGTGGGAAGAGGAATATAGTTAGAACTGTTTAAAACCTACAGTTTCAAATTTTTTAAGTATGTGAGTGGAAAATAAGCTCCTCCATAGGAATATATTTTTACAGTTAAAATACTATTCATTTTACCATGTGAAAAGGAGTTTCTAAAAAGGTATGTTTTGAGTACTATTCAATTTTATTATAGCACTTAATGGTAAATGCTTAAAATGGTTTCGTATTTCCAAAAACAGTTTAATTAAAACACTTTAAAATATATTTTTAATCAACTGTCAAAAATGCAAATCATTTTAACAGAAAAAGATATATTTTAAGTATATTACCTTTAATTCATGATAATCTATTGCTTCATCTTTGTCTGTGTCAAAAAGTTCAAAAGCATCTTTAATTTCCTGTTTCTGTTCTTCAGAGAGTTCTCTTCTTTTTTTCCTCTTCGTTTTGTCAACTACAAGCTCATTTCTATGAAATGATAAGAAAAAAGTCTATTTAGTCCACTTTAATCCTATTCTCCTAGGCTTCTAAATAATAAAATTCCAAAAATGCAATAAAAATTAGCCAATGAATAATCTTCTAAATTTCGAAAAAGGAAGTATTTTGTAAAAATATAAAGAAATTTTCCCTACGTGAGTCAAAGCCCTGCTCATTTTATAGTCTAGGCTGCTATAAATGTGTACTTCCTAAACTGAAAAGTGTTACAGGTTATTAAAAGAAATGAGGACCTAGCTTTCCCTCTTCCTAGCTTTGTATTTATTCCCACTAATATTACTGTGGAAGAAACAAGAACTGTGAATAAGAAACACTAGTTTTATGTCAGAAACCCCAACAAAAAACAAAGCAACCGTAGTCCCATCATTCTACAATACAGACTGTTAAAAAAAAAAAAAAAATTCAATTCACAACTGATGATCACTATAGATTAGGTTTACTTTTATAGTGCTTATAATTATCAAAATCATTGCAAAAAACATCTAATTCATCAATTAACTTACAAACTATTTTGGCATTGTGGGTTAAAAATGTTTTTAGATTACACATTTTTAACAGTTTGGCACTTCTTTGTAATTTCTCCCATTAATATTAACAAATCAGCCAAAATAATGAACCTAAGCATACCATGAATACTAAACACCAAAAAAAGTACATAATATTTGTGCTAATTCTATATAATAATGTGAAGAGTCAATAGTCTTGTAAATCTCACTTAACATATACATCTAGACTTAATTTCTCATAAACTCTGAAAAAACTTTAAGAAAGTAATTTACTGTAAAAGCCAGAAATGTCTTCCTTAAGAGGTGTCGATCTAAGTGTTCCAAATTTTCAAATGGGGCTACAAAACTTGTATAAGAACAAGTTTTGAAACGGAAGAATTCTATAAATTTAAAAAATGTAAAACCCAGTGGACTTTATTTGCATTTGAAGTTGTTTTGTTCTCTGAAATCTACCCCCAAAAAGGCAAGAGACGACTAAAAATGATCAAAAGAGGTATGACAAAGCTGAGGAAGTTATTTCACAAGAGACCTGACTTCACACAAACTTGCAGCTCCCGGGGGTCATTCTCTTCCCAAGATTCTGAAGGGACAAGTTCGCAACCCACCAACAGCTGACCCCATCCAAGAATACCACGATTATCCCTTATTAGAACTCGGTACCTTTTTAGTGTGACCTAACTACATAGACATTTTTAAGGTAAAACTTCTAGCTGGGGTTGGGGGCGGAGGCAACAAACAGTGCGTTAGAGGTTGGAACTGAAGGAAAGGTAAAGAAGCTTAAGACATTTCGGAAATCTAAGAGATTACCAACTATAATCACTAAAATGTGTCTCCGATTATACCGTAAAGCATGGCCGCAGGAGAAGAGCGAGGAGTGGGTTTTGTGTTATTTCCAAAATTTATGGGTAAGTATGTTAGCAGGAGGTCAGCGAGTTGGAAGCCGCTGACAAGGAACTGAAACAAGGGATGCTCCAAGGCCTCGTTTCCCGCAAACACCACGCATAGAAACCTCGCGATATTTCACTGCCTCCTCGAGCCTAAGACAGCCCACCTTCTTGGCGGTCCAAAGCCCAACGCCCTGACAGAAATGACCACCTCAGCAGAATTGTGCGGAGCTCACCAGAGCCTCCAGGGTGAGGGGTCCGGGCCCGGGAAGGTTGGCCAAAGATCTCTCCTCTCGTCCCAAACTGCATTCCCTTCCTCGACTCGGCCCCAAGCTGCCTCCCTTCCACACACAGCCGCCCTGGGGCCCGCGGCGGAGTGTGGAGAGCATTGCCGCCTGCTCATTACCGACCTCAGAGCTAAACTCATGTTCTCTTCGGACAGAGACGTTCCTCTCGAGAACGATTTTAACCCCTACCCAAGGCAGCACGACTTCCACAAGCCGTTCAACAGACACCAACGACCTCCGCGGCCTCAAGCACCTCCCACAAGGTAGACACGTCTGAGCTGGATTGGTTGAAATCGCTAATGTCCTGCCCATTGAGGCGAAAGCGTCACTAGTCCTCTGCTCTCATTGGGCATATTTCGCGTCAATCAAAGAGATCTCCCTGCCGGCCTCCCCCGCTACCTCTCCGGCCCTTTAGATTGGCCTATTGCTTTTCCCCCCTAATCCTTTGCGAAGCGCGGATCTTAGTGTCTGTTTGGCTTTTCGGTCGGAAGGTGGCTGAGCTACGCCTCAGGGGAGAAGGCCTGCGGCTTGTGGGCCAGTGTCTGGAGACGGGGCGGGAAGGGAAGGGAAGAGAGACGCCGCAGGCTGTCCTCTGGCTAGAAGGAGGGCGTGGCTTACGAACGCGGTCTGCGAAATTTGACTGCCTTGTGTTCTACATTTTTGGATGGTTTAAGTACATGGGTAGTTCGTTTAAAACGCAGATTTAAATATCCCTCATTTTGATTCTAGTAGGTGTGAATCTGCGTTTTTTTGTTTTTTTTTTCCCTTACAAACGCCAAGTGATTCTGAGGCAGGTGCTATGGATTATACTTTGATAAGCACTGGGTTGAATTATTAGGCAATTTACGGTGGAGCTGTACCTAAAGGGCCATTTGCTCCCCTCTTCCTCCTTTGAACGTTTCTGTCCTTATTTTCAAGGTCTTTAAGCTGCTTATACACATGATGTTACCTTCACTTACCTAACCAAGTCTCTTGAAGCTCACTTGGGTATTATCTTTACCTGTTCATCTCTCCTACTAATCTTGAAGGCCAGGATTATACCTTTCATTTAACTATTCCTAGATGCTCAATATTTATTGAGCATTTGTTGCACTGAATGGAATCTTGCTGTGAAAACTCATAAAGTACTGAGCTAAACTGAAAATCTCATAAAGGAATGAAATTGCCTGAGAGTAGGTGTCGAGCCGGGGAAGGAGGAAGATATATAAACCCTGTGGTATAAATATAAAGGGATACGTGTACAGGTTTAGAGAAGGGAGAGAACATAGCAGGGTAGAAGAAAGACTTCTTGAAGGAGATGACATATATGTTAGGCCTAGAAGGATGAGCTAAATTTGGTTAAGTAAAGATGGTATGATGGAATAAAGCTAAATAAAAATTAATATTTACAGGCTAGCCCCCCAAAAAAACAAAAGTAGAAAACTTCAAAGTGTCTTTATAAATTATCTTTGAGTCTAAAAGGACAGTAAAATTGTAATTACATACTTGAACATAATGACAATGAAAAAACTATGTATTAAAATTGTAAGATAGAGACCAAGCTATAGAAGAAAATTATTATTAAATATGAATGAAAATAAACCAAACATTTATTAGAATATTTTAGAAATGAAGAACAAAATTAATTGAAATTAGGAAGAAGAAATTACTAAAGATAAAACGACAACAAAAGAATTAGAAAACAGGTTTTAAAAAGAAAATTGTTAAAATAGTAAGTTGGTAAGATATTCTCATAATCTAATAATAAACTGGTTTTCGGCAATACCAATAAAATTGACAGAGTTAGAGAAGTGTAACAGGAAAGGGAATATTGCCACTAATAAAGTTGGTAGTTTAAAAGGGAGGTTTAAAAATTATTAAAATACTTTATACAACTTCATTCTGCCAATAAATATTAATACCAAAATGAAATAGTCACTTTTCAGGGAAAACAAAGATAAGGACTCAAAAAAGGTAGAAAACTGATTTAGGTTAATAGCTATAGACAGGACTTAAAAATGATGCCAAAGTTCTGTATCACAAAATAAAAAGGCATCCAGCCTACTCAGATGTATGGGTGAGTTTTAAAAATTCTTAAAGAGCTAATTCTTGTGCTTTAAATCCAAAGCATGATGGAGAGCTTCTTAGCTTAATTTTTGAAACTAGCACAACCCTTAGCGTCTAAAAAAGCATTTAAAGTACTGAATGCATGCTCCATGATGAGAGTGTGTGCAGGTTGCTCACCATTGTATGTGTTGGCCTCATATTTGATATTCATTAGTGAACATATGTGCAAAAGTCCTAGATAGTGACAAAATGAATTTGGCATTGTCTTAAGGAACATTTCACTATAACCAAGTAGTGTTTATTTTTAAAATGCAAAGATAGTTCAAAATGTAAATCTGTATTAATTAATCATAACTAATTAATCATAATTCTAGGTTAAGGTGATCATCTCAAATGTCCAAAAAAACACTGGAAAATACTCAATACCCATTCCTAATAAAATACATATTAATAAACCAAGTATAAAAGATACTTTTTTTTAACATGACGAGTAATGTACCTAATAAAATGTTAGTGTTTTTCACACTTGGTCTCTGAAACACTAGAATTTTGTGAGATGTTTATGGTCATTTCATGGAGAATGTGTTTTGTGGGCAAATAATTTGGGAAAATAGAATATGGTAATCAGAATGGTAAGTCCAGAGCCAGAGCCAAAAGTAGATAAAACTCCTGATTTAAGACGATAGTAGCATTAGTATTTGTTTAGTCTTCCTCCTGAAACCTTAATTAAACAATAGTCGAGAAATTAATTTCTAATACTGAAGTGACCTGGAGAAAAACCATCAGCAGACAAGATATTTCAAAAAATATTTGAAAGATCTAAAGAGACATGGAAGCCTGTTAACAAATGACACAGATCATCAAAGTGGCATCTCAGAATTTGCAGGAGATGACTAAAGGTTCAGAGAGAGTTGATCTGACTGGCAGAGCCCCAGAGAGACCCTAGGATTAGAGTTATACAGTAGAGGGTGGAAATGAGAAGAAGGCTAAGTACAAAATGTAAATTTAAAAGCTCTTTAGGAAACCACTGCACTTCAGTTTCTCCAGATACCCCTCCTCATTATTCTTTCTCTTCACCTCTGTCTAGAACCCCACTCTTAAAAAAATGAATGAAAAATCAAAAACCATCAGAGATAAGAAGAAAATCAATGGCATGAAAGATAAAACTACAGAAAACAAACAGCTATCTAGGAAGACTGAGCTTAGGAACCAAAAGAAATTCATAATAAATTAATAATATTAAGCTTTCTAAGAGGTGGTCAAGAAAATACTGTATTGGAGAATGGGATACTTTGAAAAAGGAACATCCTGACAGTAAGAAAAGACTTGAAAATAAATATGATTGCAGAAATTAAAATTTTAATACAATGGTGAGATGGTTTAATTGAAATATTTCAGAACATATAGCATTCAGACAAAAACATGGAAAAATTGAAAAAACGTGGAGGATTAATTCAATAGATCCATCATATGATTAATAGGAATTCCAGAAAGAGAGCAAAAACTGGAGAAGAGACAGAAAACTATCAAAGTAATAAATACTTGAAGAAAAATTTCAAGGTACTGAAGAGTAGCACAAGTCTCCAGATTGATAGATATTCCTAGTGCTGAACAAAATAAATGGTAAAGAAACCACACCTAGCCACATCAACAAGACATTTCATAACATCAAAAAGAAAAGAAAAAGGCCTAAAAGCTTTCAGATACAAGAATCTGATCTCCTATAAAAGAATAATAATTGAATTAGCATTAGATTTCTTTTCAGAAACATTAGATAGATGACAATACCGTCAAAATTGTAAGGGGAAATTATTTGAATTTAGGATTCTATTCCCTGTCAAGACAAAAATCAAATGTGAGAACATAATAAAGATTTCAGAAAATTCAGTCATCATTTATGCTGTCTGAGAGGTATACGCCATAAAAATGAGTGAAATAAAAAACTAAGATAGACATAAAAGACAAGAATTATAACCTAGTGTGGGAGGTAGAATGGCTCACCAAAAATGTCCATGCCCTAATTCCTGAAATTTGTGAATATGTTATATTACATTGCAAAAGGAACTTTGCAGGTGTAATTAAGGTTACCAACCTTAAGATCGGGAGATTATCCAGTAGGCTCAGTCTAATCACATGAGCCCTAAAAAGCAGGGAACTTTCTCCATGTTGAGGCAGAAGAGGTCAGAGAGATGTGCATAATGAGAAGGACTCAATCCACCATTGTTGGCTTTAAAAAGAAAAAATGATGTTATGAGTCAAGGAATGTGGGCAGCTTCTAGAAGTTGAGATAACCTCCAGCCAACAACCAGCAAGGAAACAGGGACCTCAGTCCTACAAAAGCATGGAACTGAATCCTGGCAGCAACCTGATTAAGCTTGGAAGCAGATTCATCCTCAGAGCCTCAAGAAGGGAGCACATCACTTCTGACACCTTGATTTAGGCCTTGTGAGACCCTAAGCAGATAACTGAGTTGAACCACACTGTACCTAGACTTCTGACCTATAAAACTGAGACATAATGAGTGGGTGTTGTTTTAAGCCATTGAATTTGTAGTAATCTTTTATGGCAGCAAGAGAAAACTAGTATGTTTCATAATTCAATGAAAAGAGAAAAGGTGAGATACAAAAGGCTTAGAAGGCAATTAGTCTAAAATAAATAGATGGACACCTAGAATGTTTTCAAGAAGAAAAATTGAATGGATTGCAAGCAATAGACAGAAAAGATATATGTGTAAAAGATAAGTATGATAATAAAACCAATAAAAACCCCAAAATACAAAGATTAAAAAATTGAAAGGCAAATAATGAAGTAGGAAAAATATTTGCAAAATACATGAAGGACAAGGAGGTGTTATTTTTTATAATATAACTGAAAACTGTTTACTATACAATCTGACCTTGACCTGTTCCAAACAAGAAAGAAGTTTATTTTCTTGTTCTTCAATTACTGCTTTCAAGTATATTTTACCCAATCTCTCCTTCTGGTTGCTTTCTGTCTAAGGCATATCTTATAGCTTTCTTTTCATTGTTGATTATAAGAATAAGTCCCATTTCTATAATTATGATTTCCTTTCTGGTATTAAAACATCCAATCTAGTCTATGGCAAAACCACATCTAGTCCATTGCTTTTCCCTAATAGTTAGATAAGTTGTATTGGAACTGGGTAGCCTTGTGGAAAAAAGATAAAGATGGATTCATACCACAAACTTAACACCAGGATAAATTTCAAATGGATGAATGATTTAATAATAAAAAATGAAGTCTAAAAAAGTACTACAAGAGAGTGTGAGGAAGTGCTTTTATAATATTAAGAGTGGTGAAGTCCTGCCTAAATGTGACACAAAAGTCAGATGCTATATAAGTGTGTTATAGGCTGAACTGTGTCTCCCCAAAATGCATATATTGAAGCTCTAACCCCCAATGTAACTACATTTCGTGGTAGGTTCTTTAGAGAGGTAATTAAGGTTAAATGAAGTCATAAGTGTGGAGCCCTAATCCAACAGGACAGATGTCCTTATGAGAAGAGGTTGAGAAACCAGGGATGTGTGCACACAGAGAAAAGATCATGTGAGGACACAGCAAGGAGGCAGCCATTTGCAAGCCAGGAGAGAGGCCTCCAGAGAAACCAACCCTGCTGGCACCTGGATCTTAAACATCCAGCCTCCAGAACTGTGAGAAAATAAATTCCTGTTGTTTAAGCCACCCAGTCTGTTGTACAGGGTTGGCCAAAAACTTCATTCGAGTTTTTTGCTACATCTTATGGAAAAACCTGAACGAACTTTTTGGCCAACCCAATATTTTGTTATGGCAGCCCTAAAAGACTAATACAACATGCAAAGATTGACAGATTCTACTATATGATAATGAAATATTTCTGTACAGCAAAAACTCCATTAAGCAAAGTAAACAAGCAGACAAAAGCATCGAATTCAAGATAAAATAACTGCATTAAAAAAATTGATTTGTGATGGAGAACTGTATCTTCATATATTTCCGAAGCAACGCCACATAGATGACTTTCTGGTCCCAAGGGGGAAAATGTAATTTTACCACAGGGTGTCACCAGTCTAATCTAATGATTTAAGTTAGCATCAGCAACTTGGAGTATTACCAGATATCAAATATCTGCTAATGTAATTCAATATGAAGTACCCAACCCAACTTCTTACATCTTTTAGCCAAGAATGTTTAACTTCAATTTTATTAAATTGTAATGTTTAATCTTCCATTTTATAGGAAATACAGGAGATAAGGAAACCTCTTTTTAAAAAAAAAAAAAAAAAAAAAAGGCACCATGAGGAAACAATCAGACAAGTCCAGAAAGTAAAACATTCTACAGGACAAATGGCTATTCTCTTCAACAAGTCAGTGCATGGAAAAAAAGGGGCTGACCTAGATCAAAAGGGTCTTAGAAGAGAGTACAACCAGATAGAATGCCTTGTCCTGAATTAGATACTGGTTTGGACAAAGCAGCTATAAAAGGCATTATGTAGACAATTGAGAAAATTTGAATATGGACAGGGTGATAGATGGACAGGGTGACAGATGATACAAGCAAATTATTTTGTCAGGCATTCTAATAATATTTTGTCAATCTATGAAAATGTTCTCTTGTTTAGAGATACAAATTAAAGTGTTTAGAGGTGAAATGTTCAAAATATTTGTAGTTTACTTTAAAATAGCATACCTAAAACAGTTTAAAATTTTTTTAGTGCAATGATAAATTCTATGATGAAAATAAGACAGGAGAGTGAGATAAGAGGTGAGTTGAATACTCAAAGGTTGAGTACTACAAATTTGGGAAGGTCTCTGAGAAAGTGACGTTCAAACTGAGATATAAAATGATTTCCAGCTGTGTTACCTCAGGTCCTGTAAAGTCCAGAAGAGAAGATAGAATTGGGTGTGACAGAGACTAGGAAACATCTGTGAGAATAAGGTGTGGCAAGAAGAAGGCAAGAGAGTCTTCAAACAACAATCCAGTTGTGACACATGGGAAAGGAGAGCAGGAAGGAAGGAAAATTAGGTAGGAAGAGCTTCAGAGTGAAATGTAGTTGTGAGAAAATCTTAGGCCAATGAGGAGCCCCAAAGCCAGAATTGCCCTTTCAAGGAGTCCTGTGTTAGGCAGAAATAGCCTAACACTAGCTCTGATACCCCTGCAGTACTCACTCATTGGCTAGGTGCATCTCAGGGTAAGTGTGGTCTCAGTGTGAGTGGATCTGAAGGTAGAGCAGCTCGAAGGTGTTAACTAATGATCCTCACAGCAGGTTCTTTTAAAGGGAGATCTGACCAGGATGCCTTCATTACTGTTGCACAAACCTTGCAAAGGTCTGGAGGGAGAGTCTATCAAAAAGAGGAAATAGCAAAGGCCCTAAGATAGGAACGAGATTGGCATATTCAAGGGAAAAAAAGAATTCAATAAGTTTGAAGCACAATGAGAGTGGCAGAGTGGTACAGAAAGGCAGATTGATAAACAGTCCTAATCACATAGAACTTAACAGATTATGATAAGGAGATGAATTTTATTTCAAGTGTAATGGAAACCCATCAGCATGTTTTA
This sequence comes from Balaenoptera borealis, assembly GCF_965194805.1. Taxonomy (NCBI): domain Eukaryota; kingdom Metazoa; phylum Chordata; class Mammalia; order Artiodactyla; family Balaenopteridae; genus Balaenoptera; species Balaenoptera borealis. Next base: position 74,043,260 of record NC_138867.1, read on the forward strand.
AGCAGTGAATTATTATGATCTGATTTAGGTTTTAGAGCCAAACTTCCTGAAACAATCTATATACAGCATCCATTTCCTCATATCTCATTTTCTCCGAACCCACAGCAAATCTGGCTTACATCCTTACCTCTCTACTGGAAGAGCTTTTACTAGGTCACCAAAGACTTCTTAATTGCTAAGTTCAATTGCTTCTTTTCAATTCCCATCCTAGTTGTCCCCTGGGTCGCATCTGCACATTGACCACTCACTCCGTAAAATTGGTCTCATGGCTGCTTTTTACTACTCCTTCCTTGTTTCCTTTGATAGCTTTTCTTCACCTACTCCCTAAATGTATATTTTTTACAGAATTATATCCTTAGTACTTCCATGCTATCTCTAGGCCCTCTCATCTCCTAAATTCCAATAATCACATAACATGCTAACAACTCCAAAATTTCTCAAATTTTTTCCTCTAGCCCTCTACTCTCAGTCTTTCCATTTGCACGTTATGCATGTCCATCTTAATGGAAAACAATATACCAAAACAAAAATCTTTTCTCCTAAAAGACTTCTTATGTATTCTCTACATTGGATAATGGCATCGCCAGTCACCCCGTTCACATAACTCATTGGCGTAACATTTAACTCCTCACTGTTGTCAAAGTATAATTTTCAAAATTTAAAGATATGACTATCGTACAAATGTAGAATGAATATGAATATGTTTCCAAGATCTATTTAACTCTTTAATCAGGAAACCAGCAAGATGATAAAGCTGGTTTATAGAAAAATTAGAGAAACTGAGTGTACGTAGGTAGTCACAAAAGGTATGCTGAAATAAATTTGCTAAGTTACAATGTCCTGCAGGTTAATGTTTTTACAGGTCAAAATAAACTCTAGCCTTTGGTGTTACATTCTCTACCAGAGAAAAATCATTTGCAAAAATCTACAAGTTAACATTTTACTCAGTTTTAGCCCTAATCAATGGCAAATGTATCAGTGGAGTCGACCTACTCATACAGTCAGTTGATTCACTACAAAGGCACTAATATCATTCAATGAGAAAAAGATCTTGCAATGAATGGTGCTGCAGCAACCAGATGTCACACAAAAGAGAAATGAACCTGATTCCTACAAAAATTGATTTGAGATGGATCATAGACTTGTACATGAAAGAAAACATTATAAAGCTTCTAAAGGAAAATATAGGAGAATATCTCCATGACTTTAGGGCAGATAAGATTTCTTAAACAGGACTTAAAAAGCATTAATCATAAAATTAAAAATTGACAAATTAGATATCATCAAAATTTTACATTTCTCTCATCAAAGACACCATTAAAAAAGTGAAGAGGCAAGCCACAGACTGGGAGAAGGCATTTACAGTACATATATCTGACAAAGCGTTACAAGTCAATTATAAAACTACGAAAACCAAATAAGAACATTGGATAAAATATTTGAATAGGCACTTTGCAAAAGTGGATATCTAGGTGGCCAATAAACATATAAAGAGGTGTCCAACAGTATTAATTCTTAGGAAAATACAAGTTAAAACCACAATGAATATTATCACACATGCACCAAAATGACTAACATTTTAAAAAATGAAAGTTTTTTGAAAGACTAACAATATCACATGCTGGCAAGGATGTGGGCCAACTCTTAAACACTGCTGCTATGAGTGTAAAATAAAGCAACCACTTTGTAAAATTGTCTGTCTCTACTAATGTCAAGCTCACTTACCTTATGACACAGCAATTTCATTCCTAAGTATATACCCAAGAGAAGTAGTATGTCTCCCTAGAAAGATTTTTACAAGAATGTTTATTGCAGCTTTATTCATAATAACTCCAAACTGGAAACAACCCCAATTTCCATTAACAGGTTAAAGGACAAACAAAGTGAGGTATAGTCATACAATGGAATACTACCAGTGATAAAAGAAAAATAATAAAGGACTATTCATAGAGTCAACAAAAAGATGGATATTTATGGATATTGTTTTAAGTGAAATAAGTCATTTACAAAAGAGTACAGGCAAATGAATTTGTAGCACATGATTCCATTTGTATAAAGTTCAACAACAGGCAGAACTAATCAATGTTTGTCTAAATCACAACAGTATTACCTTTGGGTAGGTAGTAGCCGATGGTATGTACTGAAAAGAAGCACAAAGGAACTTTATGGAGTGGTGGAAATATTCTATATCTTGATCTACATGGTGGTTATGAGTGTATGCATATATAAAAATCTTCTAACTGCACACTTAAGATTACTGTACTTTATGCATTTTATTAGGTATGTTATCCATTAAAAAATATTAGTTTTTCACAGGATTTTTGGATGAAAGTTTTGTAGAATTAGGGAATATAGATTGTAAAGGGTTAAAGAATGATGAAGCAGTGATTAACTTCACTTTGAAGAAATTCGGCTATGAAGAGGAGCAGAAGATTAAGGAATTAATAAAGATATCAACAAGTCAAAGAAAGTTTTAAAAATTCCTTTAGAATAGGGAATGCTTTATCAGGGGAGAAGCCAATTGAGAGGTACAGGTCAAAGATAGGAGTGAGATAGGAGAAGAGAAAGTTGATAACACTAGATGCCTTGGAGTCAAAAGTGGAGGATTATCTAAATAAAGGGAAAGAAGATAGAGTGAAAAAAGAGAGGTAGGGTGAAGATACTCAGAGACTGTGAGGTGGAAGATAATTTGAGGACTTTTACTGTACCTGTTCTCAAACTTCTTAGTAAACTAGGAAGTCAGGACATCTACTAAAAGTCAGGAGGTGGGATGAAAAGATGACTGGAGGGTTTGATGAAGCCAGTTAGCTATTTCATTAGCTGTGAAGGACTAGTTATTTACTTTTTAAGTTTCCTCATCCCTGTGATGGAGATTACATTTACTTCACAGAGTTGTTATGAAGATTAAATAAATTAATGAATCTAAAGTATCCATTAAGACAATCAATAAATGTTAGTTTCCCCTTTAAAAAAAAAAGGACCAGAGTTGCAGAAAATCATTCTCCATGAGTAGTTTGAAAAACAAATTGAATAATCTGAAGTCAGGATAAAAGACCCAGTGGAGGACAAGGAACCTAGTCCCCAGCACTTCCTTAACATTTGTGAGGGCTGGTGCAAATGAGACTCCAAATACCTTATATACAAATATTTTAAAGTTATAAATCAAGCTGGCAAGCTGTTAAATAAAATATGTTCTATCCTCCTACTTTGACAAGTATAGCTTCATAATGACCTGAAGTCCAGGTTCAAAGTTAGAATTCTCATTCCTTAGTGTTTCATACTGAATCCTGGTAATGTGGGAAGATCCAGACCAACTCAGCCTTTCCTTCCTTCTTCCAACTCCACCCCACACTGTGAGGGGCCTGTAGTGTACATGTGTGGATACGCCAGCCTGGAAGCCCAAGCTTCATTCTCACCCTTAGCAAACAGCGGCCACTTGGCCACCCATGAGCTTAGGGTTATACACTCCAATGGCAAGGTCCTTGTTGTGCAAAAACCCTAGAGGCAGGCTCAGAGCCATTTGCACAGGGAATTCTGGGGTCCCAAGTATCTGGAACTTGGTCGTGAAGTGGGTATGTGGGCTTTGGGTGTGTAGGGGAGGAAAGTAATTTTCCCTCTACCTTTTTGAGGTCTTGCCTGAGATCCCTGTAATAAAAGACAGATTAACAAGAGAAAAACAAACAGAAGTTTATTAACATGTTTACCCCTCTGGGCTAATAAGGGTCTGTCTCTAATAAAGGATCTGTATCCTTTGAAGGGGGTGGGTAGAGAGAGCTTTTCCTGCATTTGCTGCTTCTTAATTGCCTTCGGCTCAAAATCCTTTTTTTTGTCAGAGGCACATTTTAAGGTAGCGTATTCTGCTACTCTTCAGATGGGTATATCTTAGGCCCCTGAGACTCCTCACCTCGTATGAAGTACAGCTGAGGAAAAGCCAGAGTGGGTTCCAAAGTGTGGTGCCCTGAGTAGGGACCTCTTGTTCCCAGAGCTCAGGGCAATATAGCTAGTCACACTTAGGTCTAGGATTAGCCACACTTCCTGCTTCTAGCAGTGAATACACATAGATTCTAATACTATTAACTAGAAAGAACAAAAAACTTAAGATCAAAATATGCTGAAAAATATAATAAAAGTGAAGTGGAACATATACATCCTTAAGAGGCTGCTTTCCACTTAAAAAGTAAGCCATCTAGCCTTTTGAGTTATTTTGATGGATTGAAATCTTCCCTGTGAAGCACTGCATAAAATTGAAAATGATTTATTAATCTCAGATCTACTCTTCAGATCAGAGTATTTAGTTACCAGCAGTGGTCTGGTAACCACCTTTGGGGAGCCTTGGCTAAAGCAAAAATATGTCATGGCTTCTTTGTCTGGCTTTACATTTCTTAAAACCAGGTAAGTTGTATTTAGGTACTCATGCTTGTAGATTCATAGACTGTCTTTGAACCCAAACTGTGTTCTTATCACAACAGTTAGAAACAAAGGATTTTGCATTTTTTGGATGAATTCTCATTAGTAATGAGTCACTAAACATGCTACTAAATACAATATAGAGAAGAAGATTAATAGAGTTATTTTTAGCTACCACCTATATACTATAGGCAGACAATATCGAGAGCAGGAGGGAAATAATGGTTCTTTTAGTTTAATAAATCATAATGTTCCTTAAAAAGTCTTCTCTTTCCTCCCAAAATTGGGGCATCCAGTTATATAAAGTGATTACTGTTGCAACAGCTAAGATATGAAGAAAAAGAAAAAGAGAGAGGGAAAAGAAGGGGAGGTGGGAGAGAGAGAGAGGGAGAATTGGGCTATTATACAAAAAAAAGATTAAAAGAAAAAAGTGTTTTGACTGAAGAGTAAAATGTGGTAACTGGTAACTAAAAGAGAAACGAAACACTGAAGTAATTATGTTTAGGGCTTAAACAACTCAATATCTGAATATCAAAGTAAAGAAAAACTTTCTGAATGTAGATAAAAGAAACACAATAGTAGCTTGCATACGATAGGGTGGGAAATATATGTATATTTTCAAATAAACCCTCAAGTCAAATTCAATAGAATGTAAAACACCATATGAAATGAGAAGATCAAAATTTACATGTTATATAGTATATTATATATTATATATTGTTATATATAACATTTAATATGTTTTTATATTAGAACCTAAAATGTATGGAAGACAGCTCACATAAAAAGACATACAAATAGCTTTTAAACATGTGACTTGCTCAGCTTTTCTAAAAATAAGTTAAGCGCTCAAATAAATTACACTGAGATATAAATCTTCACCTACTAGATTCGCAAATGTCTAAGTCTGGAATTATAAACTTACTATGGAAAATAGCAGGAAAAGCCTTCCTTAAGCATTGTTGATAGTTAGGTAATTTGCAGCAACCTCTTTGGAGAGCCTTGGAGTTCATATTTATCAAAATTTTAAATGCACATACCATTTGAACTAACATTTATACTTCCCTGAAATTATCCTGTAGATGTACTTGTGCATAAAGTATGTGCAAAACTATTCATTGCCATTTAGAAAAAGATTGGAAAAACACTAAATGTCCATGAACAGAAGGCAGTTAAATATATTAATTTACATCCATAGCATGGAATTATTATACACCTGTTAAAAAGAATAAGGCAGATCTGTACATACTAATATGAAATATGTTTGAAATATATCAAGTGAAATAAAAGAAAGTACAAACCAGTGTATATAACATACTATTATTTGAGTTAAAATAATAATAACAATAATAATAAAGAGAGAATTAAGCCCACTTCACAATGTCAATGCTCTTCAGCCAAAGACTAAGAGAAATAACTGTAGTTGAACAAGTGAGTTTATTTATTTATTTTTGCTGCAAACACCATGAGGGAACTGTGAGGTGTCTCAGAAAAAAGAGTGTAAGAAAGGACTTGTCTCTGGTTGAGTCATTTGAGAGGGTCCAAGGAAGCAGGGGGAGCTATAGGATTGGGTGTCTAAACAAATTTCATCTATAGAGAGGACAGCCTATAGGAGGATAAAGATATAATTGGGTGAAGTCTCAGCTCCCCACTTGGCCTTTGCTGGCATGGGTGGGAATGGGGCCATAGCTTCTTCTGTGGTAAATTGGTTATTTTCGAACAGTTTTCTGTCTTGCTAGGCTGCCCTTTTCTGGTCTTTTGGTTCAAGGGAGCAGTCTTTTTCTGGGCCTTTGTCAGTGCCCATTGTCATTTTCAGGTTGCCGACTTCTCCGGTATTCGTTCTGGGATGATGTGCATAAAAAAAAAAAAAAAAAAAAATCCAGGCAACTCACCATGTTGTTTGTTCTTTAGATCCTGAAGTCCTTAGCTACTCTGCTTTCTCTTTACCTATCAGAATCTTCATATGTTTGTTTTATATGTTATGCCCAGTATTTTTAATTGTAATTGGAAAAGTGCAGCTATTCCATCTTCCGGGAAATGGAAATCTCCTGGATGTATTTTTGCACTGCTTGAATTGTTTCATTCAAAGCGTGACTCATCCATTCAGATAGATAAAAACCTACATAGATACATGCCTTGCTTTCTTAGAACTGATCATTGCTAAATATCTGTGAAGAAAATAAAGGAGAACAATAAGATAGAGAGTAGATGAAGTATGTAAAGCTGCGTGGATAGGGTAGTCAGGGAAAGCCTCTCTACAACACTTGAACTGGGATGAGAAGCCAGTCTAGTGAAGAGCTGAAAAAGAGCAGAAGGGTAAATGCAAAAGTACTGAAGTAGGAAGAAGCTTGGCATAATCCAGGAACAGAGAGAATTCTAATATTAGTGGAGTCCTAGAGCTGGCTAGTGTTGTCTTACTTATCGACATAATGAAAAGAATTAATGAACATTCATATTGGAACTACATTTGTTTTATCAGTTGCAACCACAGTTTGAATACAGATACAAGGTTTTGACAAAACTCAATGAGAGAATTCCGCAATAATTGATATACTATGTGGAATTTATAATAAAGAATATTTTCTATTTTTATTAATATTTACAGCTTTGTGCAACATATTCTTTATATCATTAAAATTTATTCTAAAATGTATGAACCTTTGTATAAACACGTGTGTGGGTGTATGACGCTTCAGAAAAAAGTGAAGGCTAAGAATAAATTTGAGTCATCAGTATTTAAATGGGTAAGCTATATAACTAGATAAAATCAACTAGAAAAAGTAGCGTGTGTTAAAAAAAAATAAAGTTCAAGATGAAATACTGGGCATGTGAAATGGAATGGTCAATATAAGAAAGAAAGAAAACCAGGACAAAATGTTGTGCTCAAAACCAAGTAGGAGGAAGTGGTCAACTCAGTTGGACTTGGCAATATTGGTAACTTCAGCAAGAGCACATTTAGTGAAAGGTTGTTGTTGGAAGCCAGACTGGATTAATTTAAAATAGTCATAGCATTTCTATTGTTGATCAAGATTTATGCAAAATGTATTTTGAAATTTTCTCCTAAGTAAGAGAACTATAAGGTAGAAAGAAAACTACTTATATGCATAGGTTTACCTGATAATTGGAGAAAGAATTCCTTCCTTTAACCTGACTCTATTATGAGACCATCCCTTCTTGCTTGCCCTTCCCCTCCCTATCATCACTAAGAATCTTCCCACAAGACCACTGTTTTTCATACATTCCTTAGGAAACTGTATAAATATTGAAGTATTTACAAGTGAGATGATGTGATGTCTACAGTTGGCTTCAAAATAATCCAGTGTGTGTGTAGGGTAGGAGAGTAGGGATTTGATGAGGGTGTGGATGAAACAAAATTGGCCACATGTTGAAAATTGTGAGGATAATCAACTCAGGGGTTGATTATAGTACTATTTTTCTACATTTGTATATGACTGAAATTTTCCAGAATAAAAAGATTTTTTAAGTGTGGGGGAAGAACAAGGATAGTCTTTACCATCAAAAAACTTACACACAATTTGAGAAGGACCTTATTCAAAAGAGTTAAAACTTGGCAGGTGAAGGGGGGAGATTGTTCACTGACGGAGATGGCTATACCGTGTTGATGGAGGAAGCCAGACTGCAGCATGATTCAAGCATAGTAGGAACAAACATTCATGGAATGCTTATTTCTGTGTGCTATGTCTTACAGATGTTTTCTCATTTACTGCTCATACATCCTGTGAGGACAGTGCCATACACACACACACAAAATTAATGCTAGGATATGTTAAGTTATTTTTCTTGGGTCACAAAGCTGGTAACTGGTAACTTCTGGGTGAGTAATCTCACTGGAAAAGCCAGAGTGAGGAAGTAATGGGCTAAGGAAGAGATGACCAGAGACCACCTACTAGCTTAATAAGACCTACAGAAGGTATGTTTAAAATGTTTGATTTTGCTACGAATATTTACAAACCAGGAACAAGGAACAAAAACTTGCAATTTCTAGCTTGTCTTAAAGAATCGAAGATTAGCATTACAGATGCTGCCCCCTCTCACAGCCGAGGCACGGCTGCCCCCTTTCTGTGGGACTTGAGCTCCTTTATGCCGGAATCCCCTTCACTCATTTTATTGCTAATGAACTGCTTCACTTTGTGCATTATGGCCTGTATAATTATTTGAGTTCATTTATATACTAATTATATTCAACTTGAAGTGCTATGACACACTAGTGTGGGTCTGATCAGTGAGAGAGAAAGGAATATAGTCATAGAAACAATGTGATTTGTCCACCACATGTTGAGAACTACAGTCCAAACCACTCGTCTAGCCATTAATCCTGTACTCTATGCCTATTGTAATGTCTCTTGCAGAGTTTTCTTGTGCTATAAATGTTAAGTGCCATATGAATGAGTGATATAATAATAAATGCTTGATGATTCAGAGGAGGGCACAATAATTTCTACAATCATTAAGGCAAAGAATTTTAAAGTTGGGTTGAAATTTTATAAGAGAATCAAAAGTATTTCAGATGGAAGGAAAATCAAAGGAAAAATGCATGAATTTAGGAAAGTACAAAACATGTGGAGGGACTAGGATGGCAGACTAGTATATTTAAAGCTGAGACTCCTTCATTCCAGTAACTCTAGTATTCCATCAGGATTGGATGGAATCACAGAAATGTTAATACTAGAAAGGAACTTACAGGTAATCTATACTTGAAGCCCTTCTTTCCACAGATAACAACCAAGATTTTGAAAAGCTAGGTGATTTGCTTAATGTCACACAGCTAATTGGTGAAGGAACTGAAATTAGATCTTCCGATTTCTGATATTCTTCCTCCATACTTCCCTTCAATGTGAGTTATTTTCATTATAGACAAGGAGAGGAAAATATGAGCTGAGTTCTGGATATATTATTTTTAATGACCTCAAGTAGCAGCTGCCTTTTCCTTTCATCACTCACTTCCACTTCAAATTTTTAACCAGGAATTAAACCATGAAAGTGCTAGGGGAATCTGAAAGAAGAACGAAGGTTTAAGAATAGTTGATGTATCATACCACTTTCTGCCATTACATTATTATATTTACCTCATTCAAAAGGGGTCGGCTCAGCTTCTAAATTCTACGTGACTACCATTCTAGTAAGAGGAAGAAACTACATAATGAATTTCCAACCCTCTAAAGTGGACATGAAAAGAGGAAACAGGGCTTCCCTGGTGGCGCAGTGGTTGAGAATCTGCCTGCCAATGCAGGGGACACGGGTTCGAGCCCTGGTCTGGGAATATCCCACATGCCGCGGAGCAACTAGGCCCGTGAGCCACAATTACTGAGCTTGCGCGTCTGGAGCCTGTGCTCCGCAACAAGAGAGGCCGGGATAGTGAGAGGCCCGCGCGCCGCGATGAAGAGTGGCCCCTGCTCACCGCAGCTAGAGAAAGCCCTCGTACAGAAACGAAGACCCAACACAACCATAAATAAATAAATTAAATTAAATTAAATTAAAAAAAGAGGAAACATATGCTGGCAGCCAAGTCTCAGGCTTAGCCTTTATAATAGTAAGGATCAAAATCTGAAAATAGTAATCAGTCTCAACATTGCTCAAAAGAGACTGACAGGCTGCCTCTGGCTTTCACTCCAAGTTAGTCATGCCTGGTTTACATCTTGGAATTTGAGACTGGCAGTATAGCATAGTATTAAGATCACAGGCTTTGGATTTGAACCCAGGCTCTAGCATTTACCAGCTAAGTGATAAGAACAATTTATTTAACTTCTCCAAGCATTAGATTGCACATATAGAAAACAGTGATAAGAATAGTTTCTACCACTCTCATTGAGTTCGTTGAGAATTAAATACCTTGGTTTTGGTTTCCTCCAGAGCAACCTCTTAGACAAGGATTTGGGTTCGAGTAGTTTATTTGGGAGGTGATCCCAGGAAGCATGGTGAGGGTGTGATAAAGTGAGACAAGGAAGGGAATCCTATTGGGGAATCCTCCACTGATGGGCTAGGAAACTTGGAAGGATAGTTATCCACGACCTCTATTCCCCACTGGTTGAGGGTTGCCCCTGGGGTATTAGCTGTTACACACTTCTGGCTTACCCTGAGCACAGGTCAGGCACACTCCAGGGTCAGAGAAAGCCCTCACAGAGAAAGGTTCAGGGCTTGAAGTAAGAAGCTTTGGGTTTTTCCAGGAACTGTCAATGGAGGCTACAGGTGACCTCTGGAGGGGGCTGAGAGGATATGGGTAGGGCATTGACAGCATCTTCTATAGGGAGATAATGTGTTTGTCATGGTAGCATTTGGAACATAACCAGCCCTAGCAAAAGACATTAGTTACTTAAAGTACAAAATACTAAGATTCCAAAGGGAAAGTCTTCCCAATTAAAAAGAAGAAGCACTCTTACCAAGGAGATGAGATGAATGGACTCAAAACAAAACCCAGAAGTCATCCTTCACTCTACCTTCCTCTCATCCCATCAATCTAATCACTTTAACACGTTCCGCTCTCTCTTCTCTGTCCCAGCAACACTCCTTAAAGCAGGTGTTTCACGTTTCTTGCTTGAATTATCAGGTAACCTTCTAACTGGGCTTCCTGCCAGTCTCCCTTTCTTGCCCCACCACTACCCCACTCAACCCCTTCATTCAGGACTATGAGAATGCTTTTTCTAAAACCCAATTCAGAGGGAGTTACCTTCTACTTCACTACTTCAATGATTCGCCACTTATTTCTGGGTGAGAATAAAACTTTTCAGCTTAGGATACAAGACTCTTCATGATCTAGTCCTGCTTACTTCTCCAATCACATTTCCCCTGTGCCACACTCTTAACTCCTAAATTCCAGATGTAAGAAACTTTCCTTGGTTCTTCATATATGCCACACTTTATCATAATTCAATGCCATTTTTCATGCTCTTCACCACCTTTCTTCATCTAGAAAACTACTAGTTTTTATTCAGGAATTCAAGTTGGGATCTTTTTATAAAAAACTATCCCTGACATTTACCCTTCCCTTTGGTCTAGATCAGTGATCCAATAACAGTTTTGTATATCTCTTAAAACTTACCACGTGTATTATAAATGTCTGTTTACTTTCTTACTTACTAATTATAACAATGTGCTTCATAATCAGATACTGAGAATCTGTATTCTTAACGAGTACCCAGGGTGATTTTTATTCCTACTGAAGTCTAGGAATCAATTTATTGTACTAAGTGCTTCTTAAGGGAAAACATTTTTCTCTGTAATTCTAGTGCCTATTTATAGCATCTGGCATGTAGTTGGTATTCAATAAGTAACTCCTGGTTTAATAAATACTACTGTTTACATTTTGAGGATTTCCATTCTTTCACAGAGATTTTATCAGGTTGCCATCTATGGTAATATGACTCATTAAAAAATTATTCCCTGTACCAACGGTATTATAAATTGGGAATCTCACTGGTGATCTGCCAGTCCTCCAGCTAAGTGGCTATTAAATTTGACCTGTTGTTCCACTTTTTCACCCTTGATTGCCTTTAAACCTTTTCCATGAAAAGTATTTAGTCTGATTGGTTTTGTTAATGGTGTCTAGAAGAATAGTTCTCAAACTAAGATGTATCATAAAGACCTGGAGAGCTTGTTAAAAATAGATATGGCCCCAATCTCATAGATTCTAACTCAGTAGTATTTGAGAGAGGAGGGGCAAGGCTCTATATTTTTAATAAGATCTTGAAGAAGAAACTATCCCCTATAATAAATAGATCTACGTATTATATAGACAGAGAAAAGGCTGACATTTCTACAAACTGACAGACTCATGTTTTATTTCTTCTAGACAAATAGTGTGACCTGTTTCAGCAGAGACTGTCAACACACTTTACAAATAGCACTTGAAGTTTAGCAGTTCTATAATATTTTGCCTTGATTGACTTGCCTGGTAACTTAATGTACCTAAAGAAAATACATTGTCTAATTTTTTTCTTTTGCTTTTAGTAGATATAAATGTAGATTACATACTTAATCTACCAGGATCCTTTGCTTTTATTAAATAGCTGCGTGACAGCAAAATTGGAAATGTAGTCAAGGATTAGGAATGTGGTCATCCAGCTTTGGCTTGTGTGTGCTCACATGGCTTGCTTCCTGCACGTAGCCTTCTTACTAGATGCCAGAATCAAATCTTTCTCCAAACCTTGAGTCTGTGCTTTTTTCCATTAGAACCACAACAGGATCTGTAGTTACCTGAACCCTGACAACAACTGTGCGTGGGTCAGGTGGGTGCCTGCAGGATGAGAAGTATACACAGTAATACTACTTCCTTCTCCTTTTTGTTTGTTTGTTTTTTCCACCTACTATCAGTCATCTTTCTTTTATATGTATATTTCCTTGAAGTATAGTTGATTTACAATGTTAATTTCTGCTGTACAGCAAAGTGATTCAGTTATACATATATATATATATATATATATATACATTTATTTTTACATTCTTTTCCATTATGGTTTATCATAGGATATTGAATATAGTTCCCTGTGCTATACAGTAGGACCTTGTTGTTTATTCACTCTATATAATAAACTTCTCCTTACTTCTAAACACTACTCAGGGGTTATATGGCGATCTGTGCCACTGAACCATTTTCAGAGTAGAAGGTTTCATCATTTCACACAGGGATCATAAATGGAGGCTATCTGTCCCTCTGTCTAGTTTCTGTGTCTCTCCTTTAGATGTTTGTATACCCTAGAAGATGCCATGAAAAGACATCTTTTCTCTTGTTTGTCCCAGGCTGGATGGATTCTATCATGATACTTTCCTGACCAAGGATGAGAAGGCTCTGCTAAGTTCAATGTAACATTATGGTTCCCAGAGTATAAAGTCTGCTTTAAAAGTGGAATCAGAGTACTCAGAAATTTTTATTTAAAAATTCCTCTTTGAAGAAACCTGGGTACATGATTATCTGAAAATCCAAGAGGAACTTGGAAAAATCCCTATCACAGCCAGATGGAGTCAGAATATCTGCAGGAGCTATTGTCTCTCATGCTGCTATTAGAAATGAAGTAGTTCTTGGGACTTCCCTGGTGTCACAGTGGTTAAGAATCAGCCTGCCAATGCAGGGAACACGGCTTCGAGCCCTGGTCCAGGAAGATCCCACATGCTGCGGAGCAACTAAGCCCATGCACCACAACTACTGAGCCTGTGCTCTAGAGCCCGCAAGCCACAGCTACTGAAGCCTGCGCACCTAGAGCCCATGCTCCTCAGCAAGAGAAGCCACCTCAATGAGAAGCCCATGCACCGCAACGAAGAGTACCCCTGGCTCACCGCAACCAGAGAAAGCCCATGCACAACAACGAAGACCCAACACAGCCAAATAAATAAATAAATATTTTTTAAAATTAAAAAAAAAAAAGAAATGAAATAGTTCTATAGTACAACAGAGTAATTCTGTTTTACACAGGACTGTAAAAATGTATACCAATGCAGAAAATAAATGATAATATCTGTGAATTTTCTGTTTACCTCTAAATGAAATTTTGCTGGACTTTTAAGTATAATTTTTATGTTTAAATGTCAAAGTTTTGGGGTTGGAGAGGTTTTTTTTTTTAATTTTTTAATTAACTTCAAATTTTTTTTTTATGATGATGAAAGCTTGATGGTATTCACATTGCTTAATTTGTGTCATGCTTTATTTATTTATTTATTTATTTATTTATTTATTTATTTATTTATGGCTGTGTTGGGTCTTCATTTCTGTGCGAGGGCTTTCTCTAGTTGTGGCAAGCGGGGGCCACTCTTCATCGCGGTGCGCGGGCCTCTCACAATCGCGGCCTCTCTTGTTGAGGAGCACAGGCTCCAGACGCGCAGGCTCAGTAATTGTGGCTCACGGGCTTAGTTACTCCACGGCATGTGGGATCTTCCCAGACCAGGGCTCGAACCCGTGTACCCTGCTTTGGAAGGCAGATTCTCAACCACTGCGCCACCAGGGAAGCCCTGGAGAGTTTTTTATAGAAATACATTTCTTATAATCAAAATGAGTGATAAAATAATACTTATTTAGTGGAATATTCTTTTGTAGCCAATTTGCTGTAATGGAGCTATTTAATAAAAGCAAAGGCTCCTGTTATAAGAGCCTAGCTTTAGACCATACTTTAGAGAACACGCTATTATAATTGTATGTAATGTATACCTATTTACTTTATATAGTTCCTTTTTAAAATTTGATTTGAACTATTAATTTTATCATTAATTTGATTTTATGATTTGGTTTAACATTTGGTTTGTGGTTTGTGTAACATCTGACAATTTATTCAGTGGAACATTGTCTTTTATTAATATTTTCTTCAAATTATGAAAACATCTTTGCCTGTTCTAATTCATATTCTACAGAGCTTAATAATTAGGGAATATAACATGAAAAAAAAGAGTGACAAAATCTGAAACAGTAATTTTTTAAAGTATTTTAATTGTTGCTTTTCTAAAAGCAAGTTTTTTGTGTTGTTGTTTTAACTTAGGGCCACATAAAGAAACTATTAATGTGAACCTTCATGAGAAAAATTGTTTTACTGAATTTTTTCAATTAAACCACTAGATGGCAATATCTTTGTTTCTTTATGAACCCACTAGACAAACGGCTCTTGAAGAAAACACTCAGTTATCATATGTTTTTAAAGCTCTGACCTCAGCTACCAAATTGCTATTCCTCAATTCTAAAGAAAGAAATCTACAGAGGAGAAAACTCCAGTCCAGTTAAAGAGTACTCTGTTGTATTTGGGTAGTAAATGAACGTCCTTCCTTAATAACCAGAGGTGTCACTGGGTCACTGAGGTGAAAACTCACTTTGAAGTTTGGCTTCACTTTGGAGCGCACAAACTTCCAAGATTTTAGGCCTGTAAGGATACTCTGTACAGAAAGACAGCTGAAACAGTGTTCTTGAATCTGTCTTCATTTCTTACCACTAATTTTTTTGCTTTCTCATCTGATTTCACTATTTCTAAAATTTCTCTTTCCCCTTTATGGATTGAAAAATACAGCCAATTTCTCTTTCCCCTTTATGGATTAAAAAATACTCCTTTGTGGAGGAGATTCCTTTACCACAGAAAAGTTTACATACTGAATGCCGAAACTATAGTCACTATACCTAAAATATTCTACACCTAAAATTATCACTACAACTAATTTTTGTATAATTTAGGTTTACATATTTAGTAACCTGTCTGAGTTTCTTTTTCAATTGGAGCTACTGAGATACAATAATCAAAATATCAGGTATTTAATTGCTAAAGTATTATGTTCAAAAAGAAAAAATATATTTTTTACTTTTATGTATATATAAAATGAACACACATGAAAGATTTTATTCAACTTAATAATAATGAGAGAATCAGTTTAAAAGAAAATTTCAAAAACATACATGCATACACACACAATCAGGAATGCTGAAAAGAACTTGCTAATAGATGCAAAACTGGTTTATTACCAATAAGGCAATAATATTTAATGTTTGTGGTAATCTTTCCTATAAGGCAGAAATCAATTTTATATCTATGACACAAAATTAATTAATTTGCATTGGTGTGCAAAAGCATTATTTGCTTTATTATTAGTTTTGTACAAGTTAATTTCTACGATATTGAGATGTAAAATAGCCTCCTCAGTAGAAAGTCAATCAAAGATGCACAACGTTATATAATCAGATAATCCCCAGAAGGTCTGCTAAACTCAATTAACTCTTTTGCCTATTTCCAAGTAGTGGACAGTTTTTCCTAACATTACTACTTTTTAAAATAATTATGTTGTTGGGATGAGCATTATGGTTGCAGAAAGAGCCTTATTCCATGTGCTGCAATATTTAGGGCAAACCACAAGGAGGCACTTTTTGCACTAGATTCCCTGCACAGATGATGACCAGGACCAATGATTAAATCAGGCACACTGTCATTAAGTTTTGTAATAAATTAAGCAGACAATGGATTTCCTTAGCTCTGGAAGTAGATGTCAGAGGAGGTAAGCAAAGAATTGTCCCTAAATTAAAAGAGAATAGAAATTACTTGTCTCTGACTTGCCTCACAATTTTGAGTGTAATGTGGCACCACAAAATATTCTCAAATCTTGAGATGTGTCACAATTTCTCCAGAAGTTAGATTTGGAAAAAATTAAAAGAATACAGTAAATTTCGTGAACTAAGAAAGATCAAGATTTGCAAACACAAATGCCTACAAGGGCATTTAAGTAAAATGAGTCAAGCAGGCTGGATATAATACAGGACACAGTAGGGGAACTATGACAAATTGGGAAGCTCATGCCCCATCTAAAGAGGGAGACTACTATTTGGGTCCAGCTGTATGAAAATACAGATCCCCAAAGGCCAGATTTTCAGATTTTTCAAGAGAAACAAGAAAACCATATTGTTATTTGAATTCTCCTGATTTTTTTTTTTTTTAAGATGCTAGCCACTTAACCAAAGTAAATAAATAAATAAATAAACATCATGTGTCTTCCCTTCCTCCCCCATAATTTGCCTAAGGGAATTTTCTAGAATCCTTCTCTCATGTGAAGGCTGTTGAAGGGGCAAGTTCTGAGAAGTGAGAGTGTGATTGCAGAAGTAGTGGCAAGAATTGAGCGTCACAGATGAGCAGGTCAACAATAAGTTTGTGTAGACTACACACCTATGAGCCCATTGGTAATTACCAGAAATGGAGGGTCCTTTAAGGATTTAGACTTTTCATAACTTAGAAAAACCTAGGATGTCAAAGACCACTTTTATCACTTATTGTCCTCCTCACCTCTCCCACCCCAAGTTGTCCAGTGCTGAGCTCACTGAAGGGAATCAATAAATATTTCCTCATTGAGTTTTCATTCAAATAACAAGTCAAACAGAAGGATCAAAATAACAACCTTAATTTTTTGTCAGCTGTTCAATAATTTAGACTGTGTGTGTGTATTGTCTAAATTTCTTAAACTCAGTAGGGAAGAAAAGCATGAATGAATTAATGGTGAGATTCCAAAATGGAGCTGGAAATATACTATCGCCATCGGCCTCTTTATCCCTTAAGGGTTTCACAAAACTGTAGATGATGTGTATTTTAACTGGTCACAGCCCCTGTAAGGCCATATACTAAGGCCTCCACACCCTATTGCTCCACCTGGAGACACCTGACCTAAACTGAACAAATCGGATTCTTTTTCTCGGACTTTTGAATACAGATACTGAGCCAATGAGTCAGAAGATGCTAAATACTTGAACTGAAAGGTCAGGGCAAAACATGAGAAAGGACAACAAATCAAAGCCAAGAACAAGATAGTTTATGTGGGAGCAGAGATGCCACAAGTAAACAGAGACAAACAGAGTCCATAACACTCTGACGGAGGTGAAAGGAAGTTGTTGGGTTTATAACAGTCTTTTTCCATTTTCCAGGTGACCCAACTGTATTTTATTCTTCAAATGTTTTTCAAATGGCCAGTTTTATCCCTTTGATAAATCCCCTCTTTCCTGATGCTGATTTGAATGTGTATTTGTTATACTTACAACCGCACAATTTTCTGTCTACTAGATGCAGCCCTGCCAGATGCAGGGAACTCGTCTTTGGCAGAATGGAGAGACCTCATTAATGTGACCTGAGAACACAGTGTGGTCTCCATGGTGATTCTTACAGTTGATTCTCAAGTACTTTTTATCGTTTTGATTCTGAGGTTAAATTAAAGTGTTGCTGAAGAGACATGAAATAGAACTTCAGGGTCAAATTGAGTCTTCCTTGGCATTTCCTCTGTAATTCTCTCAACACAATACATTTCTGTTAAAAATATCATGATGACTGCTAGGCTTACATTTAAAGGTTGTAATTTTTGCAGTTTTTGCCATAAGAAATATCATTTAAATATTTAAAATTTAGTTCATCGTATTGTCTATTTAATGGCCAGATATTTCTAAAAGCTTGAAATAACCTAAATAGTTCAATGGAAACAAATAACCTAAAAACAAATGTATTTCTCCTTGATTCATTGATCAATGGTTCAATTACTTTTTTTCCGCTTTCCCATTGTCTCATTTTTCCCAATACCTTACCAGAATTTCTACATAGCTTGATAATATAGAACACACTCCCAATATTCTCTATTTGTGTATTCATTTGTCTATTCCCATACTACAACATATAGTTCAGTACTATGTACCTTGTAAATGTTAAATAAGCAAGAATTGGGGCTTCCCTGGTGGTGCAGTGGTTAAGAATCCGCCTGCCAATGCAGGGGACACGGGTTCGAGCCCTGGTCCGGGAAGATCCCACATGCCGCGGAGCAACTAAGCCCGTGTGCCACAACTACTGAGCCTGTGCTCTAGAGCCCGCAAGCCACAACTACTGAGCCCGCGTGCCGCAACTACTGAACCCCACGCACCTAGAGCCTGTGCTCTGCAACAAGAGAAGCCACCGCAATGAAAAGCCCACACATCACAATGAAGAGTAGCCCCCGCTCGCCACAACTAGAGAAAGCCCATGCGCAGCAACGAAGACCCAATGCAGCCAAAGATAGATAGATAAATAAATAAATAAATAAATAAATAAATTTATTTTAAAAAAAATAAGCAAGAATTGAAATGAATTATAGAAGATGCATAAAGCATAGTTTTTTAAAACATCTTTTTTCAAGTCTTTTACTGGCAAGTAGCTTTGTAATTATGTCTAATTATACCAACTATGTGGACAGTTATGTTATGGATAATTAAATTTCATTATTATTATTTTGCTATGAACTTACAGTATAGCAATAAGAACAAATAGACTCTTCAGCTTTTTTACCTCTAGTAACAAGCTTCATTGTACATTAGTTTTTATCATCAGTAAATAAATATATAAATATTAAATGATACTGAGCTGGAGAGGATCTATTAAAACCAGTCTTTTAGGGAAATTATTCTAATGGTAGTACTCAGGATAAGAGAGAGAGAAATGATGGGAAGCACAGTAGGAGTTTCCTGCAGTAATCCATGTGTTAGATGATAGAACCTTGAAATAGAGGGAAGCAGAAGGGATGAAAAGTAAAAGGACAGCTTGAGAGGCATCATGAAGATGATGGCATTTTTGATAGGGAAGAATCAGGATAACTTGAGTGTTTGAATCTGAGTACCTGTGAGGGAAATGGGGAAATCAAGAGAGTTGGTTTTGTGGCAAGACTGTCTAAGTCAGAGTGATGATACAACTATTCCTTGCATGATCAGTGACAACTTTTATTGTTATATTCTACACTATTGGCACCAGAAATAGTTATTTTATCAATATTACACATAAGAATCCAATCATTCGGAATAATCAGGTCTACCCACATTGAATAATTCTAGCCTAGAGCAAAAATTGGTCTGAAATAGCCTTCTTTTTTTTTTTCCTCAGTTATTCATTAGATAAATATATTACTGAGCACCTACCTTGAGCATGTTTGTCATATTCAAAGAACAACAAGGGGGCAGATGGGACAGGAATTATGTGAGCTGGGGTAGAATGGGAAGAGATCAGAGAAGTAAGTGGGTAGATTGGTAGCAACTTATAAAACTACATAAGCCATCATTAGGACTTAACTTTCATTTGAAATGAGAAAAAAAAAACTGTTAAAGGTTTGGGGCAGAGGAGTGATGTGATCCACCTTATGAATTTTAAAATGTCACTCTGGACACTTGTTGAGAAAACACCGTGGGGAGCCAGGCAGGAGAAGGGAGACCAGTTAGAATTTGTTGTTGCAATAACTCAGGTGAGATTTGATGGGACAAGGGTAACAGTGGTGGAGATAGTGAGAAGTACTCAAACTCTGAATTTGAATTAGATTTTGAAGGCAGAACCAATAGGATTTGTTATAAGTGGAGTGTATCAGGAATTTAGAAACTGTATTCAGCAATTAGGAACAGAACTCTACCTAGACCGTTGTTGTTTTTTTTTTAATGTAAAATAATCCCAGAAGTAGGCCATCCAAAAAGGTGTGGTGGCTCTTTGTGTCTTCTATACAGCTAAGTCGGACCTTTTAAACAACCTTTCCAGAAGTCCTACAAAATATTAACATTTTGACTTATAACTCCTTAGCTAGAGCTTAGTCACAAGGCTATGCTTAACTACAAGGAGTGTCTGGGAAATGAAGTCTCTCAGGTGAGAATATTATTGCTCCCTGCCAAAAAACCCTGAGGTTCTGATATTAAGGAAATAGGAAGACTAGATATTGGTGGTAACTAGCACCTTCTGCCACATGAGTATGAGATAAACTGAGAGGTCAAGGATGACCAGAAGAAAAGGGCTTTTACCCCTCTTATGGCATGGACCCTTTTAGCCCTTGGTGATGCTTATGAACCACCCTCTTAGAACAATGTTTTAAGTGTATGAAATGAAATGCATAAGATTACAAAGGAAGCCAATTATATTGAAATATTGTTATCAAAATATTAGAAAATATGTGATATATATGCCTTTTCATAATTGCTCCTATAATTTAAAGCAATGATAAGTATTAAAGATATTTTGAAATTTCTGCAACAACTGTATATGATATAAAAATATCTGTGATTTTTATTGGTGACAATGTGGTTTATTGCCTGTGATCATAAATGAAGGAAATATTAAATTTTAGTTATAGGTTCATGGTATTATAGGTGTAAATTTTTTCCCATCCAAGTTTATAGACTCCATCACCCCTTGAGCATTCATGAACCCAAAGTTAAGGACCCCTTTCCAAAAGGATTTTAGCCTGTGCAACTGGAAGGATATAAGATGCCATTACTGGGGTTTGAGAGAAAAAAAGCCGAAGTCCATTTTTGGACATATTAAATTTGAGATGTCTATTTTACTAGTTAGGTTTAGATTCAGTTAAAATAACAGAAAAATTCAAACTATCAGTGGCTTACATAACATTAACACATAAAGGTCTGAGATAGGCAGTCCAGAGTTGGCACGATGGCCCCACTATGTTAGTAACCCAGGATCCTTTCATCTTGTTGCTCCACCATGATTTTTCATTCCTAAGTTTCCTCTATGGGCCAAGATGGGTTTTGGACCTGAATCATTATATCCATTCTAAATGCCTAGAACAGAATTCTGGCAAAAAGATAAATATTTGTTGAAGGAATATGATAGAGACACAAATATTGTAGTCATCTTCCCAGAAGTAACAGCTGAAGTTTTAAGAGGAGATGAAATTTTTAAGGAAGACAAATAGTTATGAGTGTGTGTATACACACACACACATATATGTATATATAAAAGCATATATATTTGAGATTTTTCCTTAAAAATCTAATTTTTATATAAAAGTTTGTATTTGTGTATATATACATTCACATGCAAAACACACACACACACACACACACACATGTGTAGAAGGGTCTGTGTTTAGAAGGCTTCTACACTCAGCTTAATGCTCTGCCATTGCCATCTTGAAAGTCTTCATAATTTCTGAACAAGGGGCCCCACATTTTCATTTTGCACTGAGTCCCACAAATTAAGTAGCTGGTCCTCTGAACAGACTTTTTGTTTTGGTGATCCAAAACCTTAGATCAGTCTTGAGATTGTACTTTGTCTGCTGGAGAAAACAAAACCATGATAAATCTTGAGCTAATGGTCCTGGAGTACAAATGGTGAATCACAAATTTTAACTCCCACATAAAGTCTTAGTTCCCAACAGATAATACCTATGCTAAGATACACATAGAGAATTATTACGTAGCCAAACACATATCTGAATAAGCACATATAGTGACTTGATGGAATCTAGATTAATACTGCTTTTCTGTATTCACAATTTGCAATACAGGGCAAAGAAATTCAACTTCCTTGCTTGTCAGAAAAGCCTCTTAAGTGGAATTCCAGGTTTTGAACTATTTAATCTTTAATGGATGACACCAAAACATAAAGTTAAAAAAGAACTTGGCAGTGAAACAAAAAGACTGGTGGCAGATAAGTTTAAAAAAAAAAAAATTCTTGACAGACTGTATCACTAGAAATGCAGCTGGTTCTAATCTGCATTCACCAGCTACTTTTTCCTCATTCAAGCACAGGCTGCTCTTCATCCTCTAACCAGCCAAGGTGACTGTCACTGTCAGTCCCAAATATAAAGGAAGCCAGCTTGGAGAAATGTTTTGGGCATTTTGCCTAGTCTAAGAAAAGAAAAGGAGACTGACCAAATCGTCATTTGTCACAACTGGATTTTTTTAAATTTAAAAATATGTTGATTACTTCAATCCAAAAGACCCTGGATATCTTGGAAATGGTGGAAAGAAAATATGAGTCAACAGGTCTGTTGCTTAAAGTTACCTAAACTGACATTCAAAATTTCAGTATAATAATATTTCTAGCGGTGGTTCTTAACCCATTCTCTGAGCATCAGAATCACCTCTGGAAATTTTAAGCACTCAGATATCCAGGCTTTTAAAATTACAGCCCTTCAGTTATACTTTTTAAATTGGCTTGTGTGCATCCCAGGCTTTCATATTTTTAACACTCCTACATGATTTATATGTACAGTCAGGCTGAGAATTGTTATTTCTCTCACTTTTATATAAAGATATTAAAATATCTATTTTCCTATCACCCAAATACCTCTGGATTTTTTTTTTTCTTTTTCTTTTTTAAATTGTAGGGCAGGTCTGGGATGGTCTGACTTAAACTTTAGAGTTAATAGTAGACTTACAATTCACTTTTGGTGAGTCCTGTGATTACCTGAGAAAGATAGGCAGCCATCTGCAAAACAGCTACAGAAATCAGTATGTTTTGAGCTGATTCACACAACTTTAAAGAAGGCTTATGCAGCATAGCATGCTCCAGGGTGAAGAACAGCAGGATTTTATTTAACAATCGTCAATGGACTTCCATGCAGTGCTGGGAAGGCCACTAACTGATGTGATAAAAGTTCAACTACTTGGACACCTTGGGAAATAAAGCATTTTGGGTGACAATTTTCTGGATAGCTGTATGTTTCTTCCTTTAAGCTTTAAAACCTACTTTAACCATTTGGGGTACAAATAGTTCTCAACTGTGTTACAGACTTATTATTTTCCTAAGAATTTTATTGAGTATAATTTAATCTTTTCTTTTTAATACAGATTCTTAATTATTATCAACTATTATGGAGTAATCAGTCAAGAAATTGTAAAGAAAGGTAGAAATGGTGAGGTGAGCCGGGGTTATCCAAGGTCAATAGGACCTGCTTTCTAACTTGAAGGCCCAGAGAATCATTCTTATCATAGGTGTTAAAAGATAAACTGAGGCATATTAAAAATGTTAAGAGTTTATTTGAGCAAAAATCAATTTGAATTAGGCCGCATCCAATCTAGCAGATAGAAAGGAGCTCCAGGGAGCTATACAAAATGAAAGACTTTTATAGCCTTAAGGGAGCAGGAACAAGGAAGT
This sequence comes from Balaenoptera borealis, assembly GCF_965194805.1. Classification (NCBI taxonomy): domain Eukaryota; kingdom Metazoa; phylum Chordata; class Mammalia; order Artiodactyla; family Balaenopteridae; genus Balaenoptera; species Balaenoptera borealis. The sequence goes on from NC_138867.1 coordinate 74,067,007, forward strand.
TATACTAGGCAAAAAAGCAGGTGGTTATTGCAAGGTTACTTTTTTTTAGGGGATTACAGGGATCTATCAGGCAATTCCTGATTGACTGATTTAAGATTCCATTCCTGGTAGTGCTGAAACTGTAATTAAATTGTCTTGGTTTGGTGACATGGGGCTTAGAATAAGCAACTCCATTTTGGTCCTGTTGTCTTGTCTTTACCATAGCCTAGAGCCATGATCATATAAGATTAAACTCATACTCACTGGGGGGAGGGATAGTACAAGAATGCCAAGTTTGTAACTCTAACTCTCTCACACTGGAAATACTGATGTTAACCTAGCACGCTTTTGCTAATCTTCAAGCTCCAAGGGAAGCCAAATCAAAATTAGAAACTAATTTATAGATTCATCTTGAGAAATCTTAGAGGCTTAAGACAGTTTTCTCTATGTATAGGGAGTATACTGTAGTGGTGAAGAGTGTGGACTCTGGAATCAAGCTGCCTGGATTTTAATCCTATTTCATTCATCTTCGAACTTTTGGTCTCAGGTTCCCCATCTGCCACAAAAGAGTGGAGGGTAGCAAGCTATTAACAGTACTTACTTTATGTACTTTGTTGTGAGGAACAAATAATGTAAGCAAAACAAAACAGAGTTGGGCATATGATAAATTCTGTAAAAAAATAAAATAAATTCTGTATAAGCAGGCAAATATGGGAGTAAGTCATATTAAAAGATAATTTTCAAAAACAGTTAAAAACGGGAATTCCCTGGCGGTCCAGTGGTTAGGACTTCACGCTTCCATTGCAGGTGGCACGGGTTTGATCCCTGGTCGGGGAATTAAGAGCCTGAAAGCCACCGGTGCAGCCAAATAAATAAATACTTAAAAAAAATACAAAAAAAACCAATTAAAATCAAGCTCTGATATAGTTATAAAATATACATGTATCAAAGATTCTACTTAACTTATTCTTAATGAGAGAACCAGGAAAATGTCATAACTGATTCAAAGGCAAAGTTAAAGAATGGAGTTTTTTTTTTTTTTTTTAACATGTTAGTCAGAGTTTAGTTTTTTCTAAGGAACAGAAATTCATTGCAGCTTGGCCCCTCCTTTCCCAATGGAAGAAAGCATGTTATTTAAAGTAGTGCTTCTTAAACCATCTGTGGTGAAAAATCAGGTGTTTTTTGTTTTGTTTTTAAAAGCTTTTTTTAAAATTAATTTATTTTATTTTGGCTGTGTTGGGTCTTCATTGCTGCATGCGGGCTTTCTCTAGTTGTGGTGAGCGGGGGCTACTCTTCGTTGTGGTGCGCGGGCTTATTGCGGTGGCTTCTCTTGTTGCGGAGCACGGGCTCTAGGCGCGCCGGCTTCAGTAGTTGTGGCTCGCGGGCTCTTGAGTGGAGGCTCAGTAGCTGTGGCACACGGGATGTGGGATCTTCCCATACCAGGGCTTGAACCTGTGTCCCCTGCATTGGCAGGTGGATTCTTAACCACTGCGCCACCAGGGAAGCCCTTGTTTTGTTTTTTATATTATTTATTTTTGGCTGCGTTCGGTCTTCGTTGCTGCGCGTGGGCTTTCTCTAGTTGCAGCAAGCGGGGATGGAGATATTTATAAATCAGAAATACTGAAATGAATTTGCAGAGTGACTTAAAACTTGCTTTTTGGGGTGAGAGGGTCCCTATTGTCCTTCCACCAGAAAAAAATATACTTGCACTTCTATAGACAAGAATTTTATACATTGCTGTTTACTCTTCCAAGGCTAGGAAAACAAACCCAAGCAACTCTCTGACCAGGTTTCATAGACAGTACCTATAAATTTGGGGAAATCCCTCATTCTTAAGGTCTCCAAAATATCAGAGTATACCTGGACTGCCAGGAAGGAAAATTCCTTACCATTTGTCAGTCTGGAGCTGTCTTGGTCCCTTCAGCCTTCTATACCAAAAATGCAATAGACTAGGTGGTTTATAGACAACAGAAATTTATTGCTTACAGTTCTGGAGACTGGGAAGTCCAAGATCAAGGAAGATTCCATGTCTGGTGAAGGCCTACTTCCTCATTCATAGATAGTCGTTTTTTCATTGTGTCCTTACATGGCAGAGGGGCAAGGGAACTCTCTGGATACTCTTTTATATGGGCACAAATTCCATTCATGTAGGCTCTGCTATCATGACCTAATCATATCCCAAAGGCCCCATGTCCAAATACCAGCACACTCAGTTTCAACATATGAATCTGGGGGGGGGGGGGGCAAAAACATTCAGTGTATATCAGAGACCCCGTAAGGCAGGAACAGGCCAACTTTCCTGAAAGGACTCTGTAGACACCAACTTACAATTTCTTTAACGTTGAATTCTTTTGGTATTTATGCCTATTTGGATGACACTAAATTTATAAACAGCTTAGGAAGTATAGATATCTTTATGATATAGAGTCTCCTTGTCAAAAACTATGAAGGGTATGAAATTTTACCCCATTTGCAAGCTAACAAGTTAAACTGTTACAATTTTATATATGCTGGCAGAAGACATGAGACTTCTGAATAAGAGACAAAAGATTTCATCACTCACAGCAATGGCAGTAGCTAGAATATTAGAATTTTCTTACACTGGTTCCCCCAGCACCAATTCCACAAGGTGATGTGATGAGAGCCAGGTGACATCTGTACATGCAGTGAATTACTTCATGGGAAAGAAACTCTTAGCTTAGGGACCCAAAGTTTTTATATTGGACAGTAAGAAAACCTGCCCTTTGCTGTAGAGGAGATACCATCTCTATTTTTCAAGGCTGTTCACTATATAAACACCCTTGAAAAATTTATTTCAAAAAGGGTGCCAAGACAATTTAACGAGGAAAGAATAGTCTCTTCAGACAAATTGTGCTGAGACAACTGGCTATCATTTGGCAAAAAAAAAAGAAGTTGGACCCTCTACCTCGCATTGTAACCAAAATTAACTCAAAATGGATCAGTGCTCTAAATGTAACAGCTAACACTATTAAACTTATAGAAGAACACATAGGCATAAATCTTCATAACCTTGGACTAGGCAGTGGTCTCTGAGATATGAAAGTCCAAGCAGCTAAAGAAAAATTAGATAAAATTATCTTCATCAAAATTTAAAACTTTTAGGGCTTCCCTTGTGGCGCAGTGGTTGAGAGTCTGCCTGCCAATGCAGGGGACATGCATTCGAGCCCTGGTCTGGGAAGATCCCACATGCCGCGGAGCAACTAGGCCCGTGAGCCACAACTACTGAGCCTGAGCGTCTGGAGCCTCTGCTCCGCAATAAGAGAGGCCACGATAGTGGGAGGCCCGTGCACCGCGATGGGGGGTGGCCCCCACTCGCCGCAACTGGAGAGAGCCCTTGCACAGAAACGAAGACCCAACACAGCCAAAAATAAAAATAATAAATAAATAATAAATAAAAAATTTAAAAAAAAATTTAAAACTTTTGGGCTTACCTGGTGGTACAGTGATTAAGAATCCGCCTGCCAATGCCGGGGACACGGGTTCAAGCCCTGGTCTGAGAAGATCCCACATGCCGTGGAGCGACCAAGCCTGTGCACCACAACTACTGAGCCTGCGCTCTAGAGCTCACAAGCCACAACTACTGAGCCCAGGCGCGCCACAACTACTGAAGCCCGCGTGCCTAGAGCCCGTGCTCCACAACAAGAGAAGACACCGCAATGAGAAGCCCGCGCATCACAACAAAAAGTAGCCCCTGCTCACCACAACTAAAGAAAGCCCACGTGCAACAACAAAGACCCAACACAGCCAAAAATTAATTAATTAATTTTTTAAAAAATTTAAACTTTTGTGCTTCAAAGGACACTGTAAAGAAAGTGAAAAACTTTCACACAATGGGAGAAAAAATTGCAATCATATATCTGGAAAGTTATTATTATGCAGAATATCTAAAAATCTCTTAAAACTAAATTTTTAAAAATCCTATAAAAATGGACAAAGGATATGAATAGTCATTTATCTAAAGAAAATATACAAATGGCCAATGTGCACATGAAAATATACTCAATATCATGTCATTAGGAAAATACAAATCAAAACCACAACTAAACCTTCATACACACTAAGATGGTATTCTAAAAAAAGACGAACAATGAGTTTTGGGGAAGATGGAGAGAAATTGGAACACTTATACATTGCTGGTGGGACATATGAAATGGGGCAGCCACTTTGCAAAACAGTTTGGCAATTCCTCAAAAAGTGAAAAGTAGAGTTGCCATATGACCCAGCAATTCCATTGCCAGGAATAAGTTGAAGAGAATTAAAAACATATGCACAAAAAACTTGTACATGAATGTCAGAGCAGCATTATTCATAGTAGTCTAATATTAGAAACAACCCAAAAGTCCATCAACTGATGAATGGATAATCAGAATGTAGTATATTATACAATGAAATATTATTTGACATTAAAAAGAAACGAAATACTGATACATGCTACAACATGAATGAACCTTGAAAACATTATGCTAAACTGAAGAAGCCAGACTCAAAAGACACATATTATATGATTCCACTTACCTGAAATTTCCAGAATAGGCAAATCCCTGGAGGCAGAAGGTAGACTAGTGGTTACCAGGTTCAGAGGGAGAAAATGCAGAGTGATTACTAATAGGTACAAAGTTTCTTTTTAAGGTGATAAAAATGTTCTGGAATTAGATAGTGGTGTTGGTTGCACACTTTAGTGGATATACTTAAAAGTACTGAATTGTATACTTTAACATGGTGATTGTTTTGGTATGTAAATTATACCTCAATAATAAACATTGGGGGCTTCCCTAGTGGCGCAGTGGTTGAGAGTCTGCCTGCCAATGCAGGGGACACGGGTTCAAGCCCTGGTCTGGGAGGATCCCACATGCCGCGGAGCGACTAGGCCCGTGAGCCACAACTACTGAGCCTGCGCGTCTGGAGCCTGTGCTCCGCAATGAGAGAGGCCGCGATAGTGAGAGGCCCGCGCACCGCGATGAAGAGTGGCCCCCGCTTGCCGCAACTAGAGAAAGCCCTCGCACAGAAACGAAGACCCAACACAGCCATAAATAAATAAATAAATAAATAAAATTTAAAAAAATAAAATAAACTAAACATTTTTTTAAAAGTTAGTGTAGAAAAACACATGCATAGCCTCCCCCCGTTATCAACATCCCCCATCAGAGTGGTGCATTTGTTACAGTTGATAAATCTACATTGACACATCATAATCATGCAAAGTTCATAGTTTACCTTAGGGTTCTCTCTTGGTGTTGTACATTCTATGGGTTTGAACAGAGGTCCAATGACTTGTATTCATCATGATAGTATTACAGAGAGTATTTTCACAACCCTAAAAATCCTTTCTGCTCCACCTATCCATACCTGCCCCGGACCCCAGCCCCTGGCAACCACTGATCTTCTTACTTTATCCATAGTTTTGCCTTTTCCAGAATGTCATACGACTAGAACCATACAGTATGTAACCTTTTCAGAATGGCTTCTTTCACTAAGTAATATCCATTTGAGTTTTCTCCATATCTTTTCATGGCTTGGTAGCTCATTTCTTTTTTTTCTTCCACTTTTATTGAGATATCATTGATATGCAGCACTGTATAAGGTATACAGCATAATGATTTGACTTACATACATCATGAAATGATTATCACAATAAGTTTAGTGAAATCCATCATATCATATAGATACAGAATTAAAGAAATATAAAAAAATTTTTTCTTGTGGTGAGAACCCTTAGGACTTACTTTCTTAACAAATTTGATATATGATGTACAGCAGTGTTAATTATATTTATCATGTTGTACATTATATCCCTAGTAATAATTTATCTTATAACTGGGAGTTTGTACCTTCTGACTGTCTTCATCTAATTCCCCATCTCCCACTCCCTGCCTCTGGTAACCACAAATCTGATCTCTTTTTCTGAGTTAGTTAGTTTGCTTGTTTTTGATGTATAATTGACCAACAACACTATGTTAGTTCCTGTTACACAACAGAGTAATTCGATATTTCTATACATTTCAAAATGATTACCACAATAAGTATAGTTACGATATGTCACCACAGAGATATTACAAAGTTGCTGACTATATTCCCCACAGTGTACATTTCATACCCTTGACTCATTTGTTTTGCAACTGGAAGTTTATACCTATTAATCTCCCTCACCTATTTCTTTCCTCCCTTTCCTCCCCCCAACCCCAAACCTCCTGTTTATTCTCTGTAACTATAACACAGTTCCTGTTTTCTTTTTTCATTTTTTTTCACTTAAATTATAATGATATTTTATTTTAAATAGTCACAACATCTGACACTTCAAAAAAAGATACCACTAATAAATAACAAAAGTAGAAATATCAAAGTTAACAACAGACATAATGTTTAGCTGAGAATCACTTCAACAGAGTAAGGCTCTTAAGATATCAGACAAACCAATACTTGTTTGGAATAAGGTGTGCAACTTTCTTACTGTATAGGCTTACAGACAAGGCCCTGGTTCCATGTGGTCAAGGTTACAGTCACAAAACCTAAAATTTTAGCACAATTGTGCTTCAGACTAAATTTTCAATAGTTGTGCTCATCTACACAGGATGTTATGGACTGCCCCCTGCAAAAAATTACAACTTGAAAGATTTCTTTCAAGCATTACCAGTATCCAATATGTATACATTCTTAACATTTCTGAAAATAGAGCAAAATTAATAGGCGCTGGTATTCACATCTCACATCTCAGGTTTTATGACTGACAAGTCTTAATGCTCCTAGACTTTGGGGTGTACAAGGTAGCAGTATTTTAAATTTGTTTAAGTAGAATGTGGGGAAAATCAGGATCAAATGGACATTCATTTCTTGACTGTAGCGCCATTAGCCCTCAATTAACTCTTTATAGGGAATGGTTAAGCCATCAAAAACTAAACCGATAGTTTTTATATTAAAATGCTTCTCCATACTAGTAACACTTCGAAGTCACTAAAAACTAAGTATTTACCTTGCAGAGGAAACACACAGAAATGAACTGACAAACAGAACAAAACAAATTATGAAAAATGCTAATCACCTAAATGGATCCATGTCCACCCTTTGTGTCTACTTCATACATTCTACCCACCCACCCCACTCCAAAAAAGGTTCAGGTTATTACATCCCAAAGTAATCTATTCTTGAATTACTTTTAGAGAGACAAACTGCTCTGTAGTGTATAAGCTACTTAGGTCTACACATTCTAGGATGATGCACTTCCACTGTCATAGCTCTCAAATTTGGAAATCTGCTCAGGTTCAGTCTCCTTTTAAAACCTTTCCAAATAAACATAATTAGAATTTGGGATCCCTAGATTCAAAGACAGTACAGGTTATATGACACCTCCTTTTTTTTGGATTAAATAAAAGCCACAGGATTCTGTGTGGCTAAACGCTAAATCTGAATTATTCGTGTCTGGCATTGAGTAAACATATTTTTAAGTTCATTCTGCTGGACTTCATTAACTACTTCAGGTTCTGCAGGGCTCTTCTGAACCTTTGCCACTGCAAAGTTTATCCCCTGGGTTAATCCAGCTTGGGTAATATTAGCAACCTGGACCATGCAACTTCGAATCTTTGCAAAGGGAGAGACTGCTCTGCTGCTACAGCTCTCTGAAGGAGAAGGAGTTACGTGAAGACTTCTCTCAAGTTCAAGTGTGCCAGATTCAGAGCCGGGGGTCTTTTGAGATACAACTGAATGCCCTGGTTCAACTGACAAAAGATGTGGGCCTGCTGCAGAAAAAGACACATCTAATTGAGATGGTCGAGAAGGTATCTGTTCCGTTGATTCAAAGTGAGTTTCTTCTTTAGAAACTTGATTGGTCATTTGATTTCCTTCCTCACTAGCCAGCTGAGAAACAGACCTGGTTTCTGACAGCTGGGTCATTTTGTTTTGTGCATCTTGAACAAATCTGTGGCAATAAATATCCATGGGCTAAGCAAAGCCAGTCAATATGTGTATGTTGGCAGCAGAAGGACTTTTCTTCAAAGAAGACGCATAGCCTTTTCCAAGCCCACTTTCATGAACAAGAGTAACCTCTGAAGGAACATAAGTGCTAATATCAGTGCTGCTAATAGACTGGGATGGACTGCCTAATCGAGGTATTGAAGCAATTATACCACAACTAGGAAGAACATAGTCTACTGGCCCCACATTCTCTAAAGAGTTTGCTAGCTGCCTGTCTTCATCAGACTTGGAATTTGTAAAGAATTCATCAGAGTGGTATGAGTCATTATCTGAAGACATTTCCCCGTCTGACTCTGCCTGGGCTTCATTATCCATCACACTAGTGTTTTCCATGGTTTCAAGACTACTATCTGATTTCCAATTTTCCCCTGGGCCAAAGAGCCTTGGTTTTGAGATCTGATGCCAATGATGTTTTCATGAGGTCTACTGCTCTTCCTCTCAGGCTTTTTCTCTATTATAGGTACATCTAATCCCATGGCTTCCTTGGTGATCTGCAGCACCTCTGCAATGCACTGAAGGGTATCTTTTCCATCCTCTTCTGGATTGCGCATTACAGCTCTCAGGGTGTGGAAATAGCCACTTGCTTCTTTAAATCTGTAGTGCAGTCGCATGCAGCAGAACTCTGCCTTACCGGAAAGAGTGGGTTCAGGACCTATTTCAATTTTTTCCAGGTCTTCTAGACTTAGTCGTTGATACTGGTTTACTTTGTCAACTTCATCATCGTAATAGGCCACGTAGTAGGCAGAGTTGGAAAGCAGCAACAGTACATCCACATCTCTGTGAGCAGCATCAATGAGGGTGCACTCTTAAAACTGTCGCTCGAGCCAAGCCAGAAAAATTACATCACGACACGTATTTTAATATGAAATAAATTCTAAACCTACTAATTAGTGTTACTTTATCTTAGCTTCTATTCTTTTTTTTCTATTTATTTATTTATTTATTTATGGCTGTGTTGGGTCTTCGTTTCTGTGCGAGGGCTTTCCCTAGTTGCGGCAAGCGGGGGCCCCTCTTCATCGTGGTGCGCGGGCCTCTCACCATCGCGGCCTCTCCCGTTGCGGAGCACAGGCTCCAGACGCGCAGGCTCAGTAGTTGTGGTTCACGGGCCTAGTCGCTCCGCGGCATGTGGGATCTTCCCGGACCGGGGCACAAACCCGTGTCCCCTGCACTGGCAGGCGGATTCCTAACCACTGCACCACCAGGGAAGCCCTTAGCTTCTATTCTGACACTAATATTTACATTAGTCAGACATGATCTCAGTCAAAAGCATTATGTCCAGAACGAAAAGCACTTGGCACCTTAACAGGCAGTGGAGAAAGATGTCAGCCCTCCCCGCGCCCGCATTTTTACCGAAGTATCAGCTGCAGTAAATACTTAATTTCCCTCCCCGCTTAAACAGAAAAAAAAAAAAAAAAAAAACCCCAAAAAACAAAAAACCCACACTTTTTCTTTTTAAACACGGACAAGAAAACCCCTTTCAGTGCTTCCCGGCCCCCCACGCCTGCAGCTTGGAAGCAAGGGCTGCGCTGCTCGTTTTTCTCTTCCCGCCAGTCAGGCATCCCCTCCTCCCACACGATGAACACGAACCCCGCCAGCACCACGTGCAGGCCCACCACCGCGACAATGGTCACGCAAAAGCCACTGTCATCAGGGGACATTAACAGGAGGCTTTGGAAAAGCAGTAATTTTCAGGAAAAATACAACCCCACGGGAAATTTAACCAGAAGTCCTGCAAAAAGGAGAAAAATCTTGAAAAGCCGTCGCCAGGCGGCCGCCTTCGGGCTTGGGCTCAGCAGTGTTGCCGGCTGCATCGCCCGGGGCGGTCGCCTGCCGCCGGGCGGTCGGAGGAGGCCGGTGGGAGCGCGGCACCTCGTCAGTCCGCCGGTCGGTCCACGAGTGGAAGCTCAGTCACAGCTGCCTGCACCAGAGCTAACACCTGCAGCGACTGCCTGTTTTGTTTTTTAAGATTCCACATATGAGTGAAATTATACAGTATTTGCCTTTCTCTGTCTGACATTCTCTATCTGATTTTGGTATCAGGGTGATGCTGACCTCGTGCATTGAGTTCAGAAGGGCGCCTTCTTCTGCAATTTTTTGGAATAGTTTGAGAAGGATAGGTGTTAACTTTTCTCTAAATGTTTGGTAGAATTCACCTGTGAAGCCATCTGGTTTTGGCATTTGTTTGTTGGGAGTTTTTTTTTGTTACTGATTCAATTTCATTACTGGTCTGTTCGTATTTTCTGTTTCTTCCTGGTTCAATATTGGGAGATTGTACATTTCTTCTAGGTTTTTCATTTTATTGCTGTGTAGTTGTTTGTAGTAATCTCTTATGATCCATTATGTTTCTGTAGTGTCAGTTGTAACTTCTCCTTTTTCATTTCTGATTTTATTGATTTAGGCCCTCTCTCTTTTCTTCTGGATGAGTCTGGCTAAAGATTTGTCAATTTTGTTTATCTCTTCAAGAACTAGATCTTTGTTTCTTTGACCTTTTCTATTGTTTTTTTAGTCTCTATTTCATTTATTTCTGCTCTGTTCTTTAGGATTTCTTTCCATCTAATAACTTTGGTTATTCTCCTTCTTTTAGTTCCTTTAGATATAAGGTTAGGTTGTTTACTTGAGACTTTTCCTGTTTCCTAACATAGGTTTGCATGGCTATAAACTTCCCTTTTAGAACTGCTTTTTCATTTGTCTCCAGGTATTTTTTTTAAATTTATTTAATTTTATTTATTTATTTTTGGCTGTGTTGGGTCCTCGTGGCTGCACACAGGCTTTCTCTAGTTGCGGCGAGCGGGGGCTACTCTTTGTTGCAGCATGCGTGCTTCTCATTGCAGTGGCTTCTCTGGTTGTGGAGCACGGGCTCTAGGCATGTGGGCTTCAGTAGTTGTGGCACACAGGCAGCTTAGTTGTGGCTCGTGGGCTCTAGAGCGCAGGCTCAACAGTTGTGGCGCACAGGCTTAGTTGCTCCACGGCATGTGGGATCTTCCCGGACCAGGGCTCAAACCCATGTCCCCTGCAATGGCAGGTGGATTCTTAACCATGGCACCACCAAGGAAGTCTCTCCAGTTATTGTTTGATTTCCTCTTTGATTTCATCAGTGATCCATTAGTTGTTTAGCAGCATATTATTTAGCCTCCACAGGTTTGTATTTTTTGCGTTTTTTTTTTTTTTTTTTCTTATAGTTGATTTCTAGTCTCACAGCATTGTGGTTGGAAAAGGTGCTGGATATTTCCGTTTTCTTATATTTACTGTGATTTGTTTTGTGGCCTGGCATGTGATCTATCCTGGAGCATGTTCCATGTGCACTTGAAAAGCAGCAGTAGGTGCTGCTGCTTTTGGATGGAATGTTCTATATACATCTATTAAGTTCATCTTGCCAACACATGTGTCCTCATGGTAGAATGACTCCCCCAAATGGCTGCAGTCAGTGTCTGTCCCAATGTGATCTCCCATTGCCTCCTTCCTCTCCAGGAGGCTCTCCAAGATCAGCAGGGAGGTCTGGACCCAGGCTCCTTTCAAATTACTGCTTCTGCCTTGGGTCCCAAAGCATGTGAGATTTTGTGTGTGCCCTTTAAGAGTGGAGTCTGTATTTCCCAAAAGGGTCTCCCAAAAGTAAACCCTGCTGGCCTTCAAAGCTGAACATTCTGAGGGCTTGTCTTCCTGGTGCAGGAGCCCTGGGCTGAGAAGCCCAATGTAGGGCTCAGATCCCTCACTCTTTGGAGAAAAACTCTGCAATTGTAATTATTCTCCTATTTGTGAATCGCCCACTGGTGGGTACAGGTATTAATTATACCACATCTCTGCCCCTCCTACCTGTCTCACTGTGGTTCCTTCTTTACATTTTTAGTTGTAGAAGATTTTTTCTGCTAGTCTGCTGGTCCTTCTCATCAATAGCTGCTCTGTAGATAATCTAGTTGTAATTTTGGTGTGCCTACCAGAGGAGGTGAACTCAGGATCTACCTACTCTGACATCTTGGCCACTCCCTGATAGCTGATTTCTTTTTTAGCACTGAATAATATGCTATTGTCTAGATGTACCACAGTTTATCCATTCATCTACTGAATGACATCTTGTTTGATTCCAAGATTTGGCAATTATGAATAAAGCTGCTATAAACATCCATGTGCAGATTTTTGTGTGGCCATAAATCTTTACTTCATTTGGGTAAATACCAAGGAGCACAATCAGATCATTTAGTAAGAATATGTCTTGTAAGAATGTGCCAATATTCTTACAAAGTGGCTGTATCATTTTGCATTCTCACCAGCAATGAATGAGTTCCTGTTGCTCCACATTCTCACCACCATTTGGTGTTGTCAGTATCCTGGATTTCGGCCATCCCAGTAGGTCTGTAGTGATATCTCATTTTTATTTGCACTTCCCTGATGACATATGATATGGAGCGCCTTTTCATATGCTTATTTGCCATCTGTATATCTTCTTTGGTGAAGACTGTATATTTTTTATGTTAATTTTATATCCTGCTACTTTGTTAAATTCTCTTACTGCTTTAAGTGGGTTTTTTTTTTCATTTATTTCCATTTATTCTTTTAGTTTTCCATAAGATGCTGGCTCTTGGTGTATATATTTAAACTTAAGAGTAGAAGACTTTACAATTCCATGTGTGAAGGTGCTAAGGAAGGGAGGCTCAGCAATTGTGCACTGCATTGTAGGGTAATCTCACAGGAACCTTTCTTTGGGGACTCTAGATTCAGTATCATTAGGTCTTTTCTTTGGGGAGTCAACTTTTTAAGAAACGGCTTTTAAAATCTACTGTCTAGAGGGTAAATCTTGGTTGCCAGCATTCTTTAAGCTAGGTTAGAGGAGTCTGGGAATGTGAACTTTTATTATACAAACTTCACTGTACATTAAGCTTTGCTAAATCCCTCTCTTTTTAGTATAGGACCCTGGCTTAACAATGTCTAGTTTCTTTTGAGTAGAGATCCTATTTAATCCTCCTCACATAATAATCCTCTAGTCAGGAGCAGATCCCAGTTTTGCAGGGTCTGAAACTCATGAAATTTGGGGGCGTTGAGACAGAGAATAAAAAATAACTTAGTTTAAAAAATTAAAACCAACCAAAAAATGACCATTTGAACACATTTCTTGGGCCCCTCCCAGGGCCTTGGAAGGGACCCATGCCAGTGCTAGGCTCTGAACCTAAAGATTACTTAATTTCATGGTAAATCTAAACTAGCCTCCAATCTTCCTTGAGGTGGGGGGAGAGGAAATTGCTTAGTAGTATAGAATTAGGGGGGATTTGATTTAAATTGCAAACAAACTTTGAAACGAAAAGACTTTCACTCCAAGTCCTAGAGGTACCTGCTACTATCAATTTCTAAGCCTTTTTAGGGGGAGTTGTGTTGTAAAGGATTGCTTCTTTGCTTTCCGCATTCCTGTTTTCAGCTTTCTTGTGTTTGCCAAATTAGTTTTTGTTTCTCTATCAGCTTTCCAATGTCCAAAATGTTGATGCTGTTGGGTCCTTTACATTCTTGCTGTTCTTGTTAGTTTATGCCGCTTGAAAAAAAACAAAAAAAGCCTTCCTTGTCATTTTACTGAGTTTCAGAAAGGGGCAGAAGTTAAGGTGTGCTATACCTGCCATTCTTAACCCAAAATCAGACTGTGCCATATCACACTCCAAAATTGCCCCCCAAAATGGCTGGAGGACTTTACACTCCTAGCAGCACAGCATGAAAATATCCACTTACCTTACCCTTGCCAACACTCCATATTCTCCACATTTCTCAATCTGGTTAAACTATCTCATTGCTTAAATTTGCATTTCCCTGATTACTAGTGAGGTTCAGGATAATTTTATGTTTATTGGCCTTTTGTGTTTCCTCTTCTATGACTAACCTGTTTATATAATTTACCCATTTTTCTAATAGGTAGTGAAGGGTATCAGAACATGCCACCCTAAAATATATCACTTTGGCATACTGATTAAGCTGAAGGCAATTGAGAAAAAGCAAATACAGGAAAGGCTCTCTGACTTCCCCCTTACTACTCAAAGCAGGGCATAAAACTTCCCTTGAGAAAGATGCCCTCCCTGTACCAGGATGAGGAGAACATTCTTATCACTGGAGATGGGGATCCAACATCAAGATTAACCTGTATAAAAAATATCCATTAAAATAACCCTGGGACTTCCCTGCTGGCACAGTGGATAAGAATCCACCTGCCAATGCAGGGGACACGGGTTTGATCCCTGGTCCAGGAAAATCCCACATGCTGAGGAGCAACTAAGCCCATGCGCCACAACTACTGAGCCTACACTCTAGAGCCCACGAGCCACAACTACTGAGCCCACATGCCACAACTACTGAAGCCCGCACACCTAGAGCCTGTGCTCCGCAACAAGAGAAGCCACTGCAAGGAGAAGCCCTAGCACTGCAACGAAGAGTAGCCCCCGCTCGCCACAACTAGAGAAAGCCCGCGAGCAGCAAAGACCCAACACAGCCAAAAATTTAAAAAAAAAAAAAAAAAAGTTGTATTTCATTAGTTTCCACAATTTATCAACCCTAGCTCAAGCCCCTTTTTCCTGTCTCATCATTCTCCAGTTTGTCTTTCTTTGCTAAAATGGTATACATGCGCTCAAGCCTATCCATTCCTTTGGGTTTATATTTCATATATATTAACCTCTGTGTACATGTAAAAATATTAACGTCAAATAAAATTTGTATGCTTTGCTCCTGTTAATCTCTTTTGTAAGTTTAATTCTCAGGCCCAGCCTCAGAATCTAAGAGGGTAAAGGAAAGGTCTTTCCTCCCATACATTAGTTTACCTTTTTCTTGTTGATTTGTAGGCATTCTTTGTATTTGTTTTAAAATTTTTTTCTGTTACACAAGGTAGGAATATTTTTAAATTTCTCTCCCTCTTTAACTTTCATTATGACATCTGAGTTCTAAGACATTTTAAAATTTGATATAGTTTTGCTTTTTGTTTCTATATAGAAAAGATCTTCCCTATCCTAATGTCTTAAACATAATTAAAATTTTCTTTCAGTACACATGTGATTCTGCTTTTTTATATTTAGATGTTTAATCCATTTGCAATTTATTTTTATGATGGTAGGGGTCTTCTTTCCCACATCAACAATTAAAATATATATTAAATAGTCCCTCTTTTATCCATTTATTTGAAATGCTATATTTATTAACTACTTAAGGCTTATACAGGTATTATTCAGTTTCTGGGTTCTCTATTCTTGCCTAGGGATTTACATCTTATTTATTACAAGCTTTTCAAAACTGCACTTCATATAGAAAATAACCTTGTAAGACATTAAATGGAAATTTGCTAACATTATAAAAAATACCAACTATAGATTGAAATAAAATGTCCACTTTAATAGTTATCACATAAATGTTTACTTACACTTATCTGAAGATTATAAGAGGACAATTTGTGCATGTCACATTCATATTACTATCCATATAAGAACAACTACACATAATCATTTATTCAACTATATCAGAATAACACACAAGGTTTTGTTTGTTTTAGACTTCTCAGTTAAAAGGAAACACCAAATAAGGAAACTGAATCTCCAAAAATTAAGTTATTAACAAAATGAATAATAAAAATTATTTCTAAATGTCTTAGGTTTTGACAACTTCAAATTATACTTACATAATATTACTTCCCCAAACCATAAATTACAACAAGGGTCACTGTCAGGGTGAAAATATATATTTTTAAAGCTTCTTTAAAATATGCTATTATGCTTTAACATCACTTGATTTATTCTTGGCACATGTGGCATCTTGAAAAGTAAAAATACACTTTGCCAGTTTTATGTTATTGTGCAGGTATAAGAGAAAGAGCACAGCTTGGGAGACAGACAGACTTGTGTTCAGGTACCAGCTTTGTCCAAAGTTGTGTTGTTAGGCTGGTCAATTACTTCTTGGCACTGGGGCCAGGATTAAATTAAATAATGCCTATTTTAAAATGCATAGCATGGGCACTAAATGAATGATACATCCTTTCCCTAATTTACCCACATTGAAGCAATAGCAAAATATCACAGTCTTATGTTTTGGTACAATTTGAAAAACTAGGAAAAAAATTGGGAAATTTAAAAATAAAATCAATGTGCTTTGAAAAAATCGCACTTTGAAGAAATAAGGAAAGCCTTCATCGGTTTAAATATTTTTCAATAAAACTTAGTGCCTACTATAACCTGATTTTTAAAAAAAGTCCTAAAATATGATAAAGTGGTCAATGGTTAAGGACTTTTGGTTTTCTCTTGTGCTATTGATATAAAAATAATGGCTATATTTAAGGCTCATTAAGTGATATAGTTTGTAGTTGCCCTGAACCAAATCTATGTTCTTGATGTTGCACTATCAATTAAAACAGACCTACTGCCTTGAATGACTGTCATAGAGAAATTCCCATGATATTCTTCATTTCAACAACCATGGCTTCCTTGCTGATTTTAAGTAAGGGTTCATTTTGTGGCATGTGGCAGTACAGCTTGTCTGTCTTAAGGATGATTCTTATATACACAATCACAGACCCATCTTTCTTATGCTAAATGCTTGGTGTTTAGAAGATCTAAGACACCGGAAAATTGAATTGACACAAGGAATAGCCTACTCTAGACAGCAATACTTCCATCCCTATTCTTAGCACTGAGGATGCAGAAACAACCCCATTCTTGTTTTCTACCCTCACCACCCAACAAATCATCCTTCCAAATCTGACTCAAAAACTCCTCCTCCAGGAACCTTTCCCTAACCAAACTTCACACCCCTCCATTCATGTCCCTGACACTCATGTGTAATTTGTATTAACTTCAACCTGCATATACTATTATTCAAGTTTTGTTTGTCTTCTACTTCCAGCTAGGATATAGTCTCTGACTTTTTAAGCTTCCACAGTGTTTAGCACAATGTATGCATGTATGTATGTAACTGTGTGTTTGCATGTGGGGTGTGTGTGTGTGTGGAATGAATAAAAGACTAAAGAACCTGAGTGGGGTGTAGGGTAGGAAAAGTTTCATATTTTTTCAGAAATCAAAATTGCTGGACCTTCCTAATACTAAAAAATCTGATTTTCAAAGCTATCTGAGTTTGGTTTTGGCTATGTCAATAATAAAAAGGCAGTGAAAAAACTGTTTAAAAAACCCTCATGAAATATTCCAAAAGGCTTTTCAATAAATTATTAAGAGTACCAAACTAAAATATTTTACTAAATAGTGGGATAATCTTTCCTATATCTTTATAAATGTAGACTTCTTTTCATTCAAGACAAAGAATACTGAACAGGAATAGGTGTTGTGAATCAGGATAAAAAAGGCAATTCACTCTAAGTCAATATCTAATGCACATTTTGCAATTAATTTGAAAAGCCTTCTGTGACAAATATGTATGTTATGTTAAGTAAAAGAATGGTTTATATTAGGATGTTGTTTGGTACTATAAAATATGACACATATACTACAGCTGCTATTTAAAAAGAAAAATTTTGTTTATTATAGCTGTTATTATTAAAATAGAATATAATTTAAAAATTACTCTTAATGTGTATATTTTCAAATTTGCCTGACAGTGTCCTTTTGAGAAATCTGACAACTTAGAGTTAGATTACAGACATTTGAATTTCACTTTTACAACTGAAAGTATTACACTTACTTAATAACAAACAACAATATATAGTAGTTTTTTTTACTGAAGCACTCTGCAATTTATATTTAAAGCTTTGCAATAAAACAAAATTCACTGTACTTTTTGTACGTAAAATTACATTAACACATAATGTACACTATAATTACATTAAGAATAAATAAAATGAAGCATAAAAATTCTGTACCATAACAATGGATTGTTTTAGCTGTCATTCTAAATGTTAGTTTAAGTTTTGAGTTCTAATGTACTTTAAGCCCAAAAACCTTTATCTTCAAATAATATATTAAAAATATCAAGTTTGGAGTATAAACATAAAACTCTTTATTCTCTTTTTTCTAGGTCATCTAGGAAATAAAATGAGAGAAATGAGACGCAAGGATAGTTCTTTCTCTTACTGCAAAATGCCTCCTTGCTTCCCCATATACCTCTATATCATTTCTAGAACAAATATTACAGAATGATGGCAAATTACAAGCTTTGGCAAATTATAAGCTTATTTAAGTGGTTTCTTATTTGGAAAAAAGAAAAAATTTAAACTAAGAAGTTCCGTTTTTGGCTTATTCATTCTCAACCTTTTTTTCTCTAATACATAATAGTAGTAAAAAAGCACTTCTTAAAATGCTCATTATTTTAAACAACACAGAATTAATTGGATTAATTTACAGAATTAAATACTAGGGGGAGGTCCTAGAATTTGTTACACGTAGGGCTAAACTTGCAAGAGATCGCATGGCAAAAGTAGAAACTTTGTGACATATCCCAGCTTTTGAAATATAGTTAGAAGCCAATCGAAAAAGCCTTTCAGCACCAAAGGTATTGAAGTGCCCAGGAAGCACCTTCTCTACCAGACCTCTGTCCACTAATTCTATCAGACGTTCACAGGTTCCAACATAGTCACTTATCCTGCTGTATGGGAGCCAGTCAATCAGTGATCCATCATACACGACGTCTCCACTGAAGAGAATCTTTCGGTCTTTGTCATGTAAGCAAATACTGCCCCTAGAATGACCAGGCATGTGCATAACAGTGAGCTGTCTGTCACCAAGGTTGATCACATCCCCTAAAAATGGAAACAGAATTTACAGATAAACATGTTATATATTTGACTTCAATCACTTAAAGAATAGAAGAACACAACGGTTTCAAAGATGTTGGGAAGGATGAACTTATTTTACTTTTATTTTAAACATACCTACTTCTTATTGATGATTTAAAATAAGTTGCCTATATTTCATTTCTGTTGTTTGCTAGACCAGTGTTTGCCAAAGTAAACAGTGAAACACAATTTCTGCTGGTTGTTATAATATATAAAAGAAAAGAAGATTCTGTGGTCAAATAATTTTGAAAACTCTTCCTTCAAAGAAAATTAAGCAGCTTTCTTTTCTGCAAGATATGCTAATGTACATTTAATATGCTAACGTACATTGTGGACATACACAAGGGAGATATGGCTGTATAGTTTCTCAAATTTATTTGACCCAAAACCTCATTTTTCAGAATATCCATTGTACTAGTATCTGGTGACACAATTCATGAATGGTGCTCTAGTGAACAGTATTATATTTTTGCCCTTTGTTTTGTCACTCTATGGAAATTAAGGCCTGAGGAATCAGTACAAATGATGATGCTCTGGCTACTGGTATTGCTGTAATAAACTGTTGTTAGTCTCTGACCCAGGAACCTCATGTCTTCTGTCAGAATCCATGAAACTGTGGCAGGCTAACTTACTAACCTGCAAGTACGGTAAAATCTCACACTCTTCCCAGTTATTTGACAGTGGGGAGGAAACTGAGCTATATGAATACAAATTGCTCTTTTACTGGATTTAAATCAGTACTAATTTAGGTAAATCATAATAAGTTAAAATATTCATATTGTTATCTCTAGTGCAAACATACACATATACAGAAAAAAATCAAAGAAATGTAGCTAAAACTAATAGTGAAATTAAAATGGTGTAATAATCAGGAATTGTTAAACATAAAAGAAGAAAATAAAGGAAAAACAAAGACATAAACAAGAAATGAGACACAGAAAACAGATAACAAAATGGCAGACCTAAATACACCATACCAATAATTATATTAAATATGAAAGGGATAAACACTCTAATCAAAGGCAGAGATTGTCAGACTAGATTAAAAAGTGAGATATGTATGCAGTCTACAAGAAAGGAACTATAAAATCAAAGACAAAAATAGTTTGAAAAATTATACCATATGAATATTAACAATAAGGGCTTCTCTGGTGGTGCAGTGGTTAAGAATCTGCCTTAACTTAATGCAGGGGACACGGGTTCGAGCCCTGGTCCAGGAAGATCCCACATGCCATGGAGCAACTAAGCCCGTGCACCACAACTACTGAGCCCACACGCCACAACTACTGAAGCCCATGCGCCTAGAGCCCGTGCTCTGCAACAAGAGAAGACACCACAATGAAGAAGTGCACCGCAACTAAGAGTAGCCCCTGCTAGCCACAACTAGAGAAAACCTGCATGCAGCAATGAAGACCCAACGCAGCCAAAAATAAATAAATTAAATAAATTAATTTAAAAAAAATATATTAACAATAAGAGAACTAGAGTGGCAATACTGTCAGACAAAATGGATTTTTATATAAGAATATTACTAGAGAAAAGAGGTACATTTTATGAGGCTATACATTAGGTCAATACATGAAAAAAAATTCTAAATGCATATGTACCTAAAATAGAGACTAAAAATTCTTCAAATAAAAACTGGCATAATTAAAATAAGAATAAACAGTTCAACAACTGTGCTTAGAGATTTGAATAGTCCTCTCTGAATAATTCATAATACAAGTAGATTGAAAATCAGTAAGGATACAGAAGACCTAAACAACACTATCAACCAGCTTGACCTATATAAAACTGACATATATAAAATAGTTTACACCAAAACAGTGAAGTACACATTCTTTTCAATTGCACATGAAAAAGGTGTGTGGTTATATTTGTACACTGAAAACTACAGAAACACTTTCAAGAGAAATTAAAGAGGATCTAAGCAAAAGGAGAAACTTGCCATATCCATTGATTGGAAGACTCAAAGCTGTTAGGATGGTAATTAAATCCAGTTCTTCCTATAACTGCACTGTCTAATAGTACTTTCTAAGAAAATGGAAATGTTCTGTATCAACACTGTCCAATATGGTAGCCACCAGCTACATGTGGCTAATGGTACTTGAAATAAAGCTAGTGCAACAAGGAACTAAATTTTTAATTTTAATCAATCTTAATTAATTTAAATTTGTATTAGATAGCTACATGTGGCTAGTGACTACTTTAATGGTCAGTGTAGATCTATAGGTTCAAGAATCTCAATCAAAACCTTGACATGCTTTTTTACAGAAATTGAAAATCTGCCTCTGAAATTTATATGGAAATGCAAATGACCTAGAATAGCCAAAACAATTTTGAAATAGAGGTATAAAGTGGGAGGACTTAATCTAATTTCAAGAAGTATAACGAAGTTGCAATAATCAGGAGAGTGTGGTGCTGGTTAAATGATAGACATAATCATTGAAAGAGACTAGAGTCCAGAAGAAAACACTCACATATATGGTCAGTGGATTTTTGACAAAAGTATCAATTAAGATAATTCACTGGGTAAAAGGATAGTCTCTTCAACAAATTAGAGCAGAATACTTTGGATATATATATATATATGCAAATAAACAATAAGCACCTCTCAACCCTTACTTCACAATATTAACAAAAATTAACTCCAAATGGATCATAATCTTAAATGTGAGAGCTTCTAGGAAAAAAAAAAACAGAAGAAAATCTTTGTGATCTTGGGCTAGTCATATAACTCTTAGATATGACACAAAAAGCATAAAACATAAGGAAAAATGACTAATTGGACTTCATCCAAGTTATAAACTTTCTTGCTTAAAAAGATACCATTAAGAAAATGAAAAGGCAGGCCACACACTGGGAGAAAATACTTGCAAAATGTATATCTGATAAAGGACTTGAATTCAGAATATATAAAGAACTCTTAACAACTCAATAAGAAAACAATTTTTCAATTTTTAAAAAAGAGAAAAGTTTTGATAGACCCTTTAACAAAGAAGATATTTGAATAGCAAATAAGTACCTGAAAAGATGCTCAATATCATTAGCCATTAGGGAAATGCAAATTAAACCTCAGTGAAATACCACTACATACTCACTAGAATGGCTAAAATCAAAGGACTGACAAAATCAAGCATTGACAGAGATGTGGAGAAACTGGATCTCTTATACACTGCGCTTGGGAATGTAAAATGGTATAGCACTTTGGAAAACAGTTTGGCACCTTCTTAAACATTTAACATACATTTACCATACAACCCAGGAATTCCATTTCTAGCTATCTACCAAGGAAATGAAAGCATGCATCCACACAAAGGCTTATATGCAAATTTTCATGCTGCATTATTCATAACAATTTCAAACTAGAAAGTTCAAATTTCCTTCAACAGGTGAATATATAAAATGTGTTTTATCCATAAATGAGTTATTTCTCAGCAATAGAAAGGAATTATTAATAGATAAAACAACATGGATGAATCTCCGAAACAGTATGCCAAATGAAAGGAGACACAAAATATATGATTACATTTGTAGAAAATTTTCAGAAAAACAAAACAGATCAGTGGGGCCCGGCATGGGAGTAGGGATTGTTCTGGTCTTGCCTTGAATCCCAAAATTACATTAAAATGGAATCAGGTACTCCCAAAGTTCCCCACATTCTAGTCATAAGGGGCCAGATTCCTTCACAGGATAATTGTTCCAGATTCAAAGTGCTCCTGGGGCTCACAAACCACTGCCATTTCCTGTATGATTGGCAAGTAAGGTAAAGGAAATTATAGCTAAGTTGATTTAATAATAGAGCTGTTGGAGACAGATTGTTTAATAAATGTACAGAAAGGAAAGGAATGAGGGAAGTTCGATGCTAAAAAAGGAGCTCTAGAGAATTACCGATGGAGGGGTAGAGTCTTATGGGTTTTTGATATTCAAGGCAAGGTGATACTCAAAATACTTAGCAACAGATAAGACATAAGCACCCACCTATCAAAATGGATACCAACTATAAGCAATTGATAAGGCCAAAGTGACTGAATATTACTAGATCTGCCATTACCCTATGGCTTTATAAATGCCTCCCTTACGCTTATAATGCTCACATATAGAGGTCATCAAGACCTCTCTTATAAGAACCAAAACTGCCTATGAAATGTATCATACGTATACCATATATAAATATATATAAAAATATATATATACACACACTATCCTTCCAAGCCCTCACGCTAACCCAGTTGTCACCAGATTCCAACCATACTAGACTTCTCTTGGCTGCTCAAATACCCTTTCCCATCTTGGCATCCCCAATTTTTAATTTTTATTTCATTTTTAACCAACAATCTAGATGTACATATTTCAAATAAAAAACTTCAGAAGCACTTAAAATATTCTTTGCCACATCCTGGCTCTATCTCCAATTCTGCTCCCAAGAGGCAACAACTTTTAACAATTTTAGCAACTTCTTCTGGTAGTTGCCTCTACTAGATATAGTTATGTAAATAATATTTATACTCCATTTCTTGTTTTCCCAATTAGATATACTTTACTGATTTCGTTCATGTATAACCATTTCTTGGTTTTTAAATTTTAGATGTTGCCCATTGACTGCCACTATGAAATATAAGGATTTTTAGTAGCTCTTTTTACTCCCCTCTGTCCACCTACCATCGGCACACATATATACATTTCTCATCCTTTCACCCCTCAAAAGAGTAATGATTCAACTGCTTAGATCTGGAACACTCTGTGCCTGAGGTTCTATCATTGTCAGTGTCATCCTTTGCCATCATCCTGATGCTTCCTTTCAACTTTTTCTTGCATTAGATCTCCTGTTTCCTTTACTCCGTATCTTCCTCTTGGTTTACTCCCTTATTTTGAAGGGAGTAAACAGGATAAAGGTATATCTTAGTATCTTCCTAAGTAATAGCATGCGGGATTTTTTGAGAACTTGATTGATAGTGGAATGGATGTTAGAATTCTAAGTTGGAAATCAGTTTTAGTCAGATAAAGCACAGCTCTTCTTTTCTAGCTCCAAAGCCATTGTGATCTAGATGACCTTTTTTCCTTTAAATTTGGAAGCCCATAGACTCTTCTTTGACCCCAGTGTTCTGAAATTTTATAATAATGTGCCTTGGGTTGGATGTGTTTTCATCCATTGTGCAGGGAAGTCCATGGGCTCTTTCAATCTGGAAATTTACATCCCTTAATCATGGGATATTTTCTTGAATTTTCTCTACTATGTTTCTTTTCCTCTACTTTCTCTGTTTGCTCTATCTGTGTTCCTATTATTCCAATGTCAGATTTTTCACACTGGTCCTTTACTGGTTCTCTCCTACTTTTCATTTTGCCTATTTGTTCCTTTTGTATGTTTTTCAACTTTATCTTCCAGATATTCTAGTAAATAATTTCTGACATTTTAAATTCCAAGAGTTCTTTTATGAGTGTGAATATTGTTCTGTCTGCTGCTTATTTTTAAGGCATCCTGTTGTCTCTCAGATATCTTGAATGCAATAGATTGTTATCCCCGATGATATTAATGATTGCCCTCTCTTCTCAAGTTGCTTTACGTTGTTTTAGTATTTGATTTCATGTAGGATTTTCTCAGATTTTTTATAATGCTTGCTTGTCTGTTTAAGAGTGGGGGGATAATGAAAAAGTTGTTTGAAGCACATGCATGCGGCCTAGTGAGCTAGGCTTCACTGTAGAAAGTTCAAGCCAAAGATTACTTAGGAATCAGCATCTTAGTCTTTCCTCTAGGGCTGGGCAGATTTTCCAGATAAGATTCTTCCAGTTTCCTACTTGGGTGGGGGAGAGGTAAAGGTCTGGCTCTCATTCTTCTGGGAAACTAGTAAAGAACATATATATTACCTCTCTATCATCTATCTATCTATCTAGTCTTTATTTGTATATATATATACACATACACTTATCCCATTTTCCATCTGAACTCCTGAGCTCATTAGTACTTGGCATCCCTCAATCAAGAAACCCCTTTGCTTGCGACTTCCCTGGTGGTCCAGTGGTTAAGACTCCTCGCTTCCACTGCAGCATGGGTTTGATCCCTGGTGGGGGAACTAAGATCTCATATGATGTGTGGCGCAGCCAAAAAAAAAAAGAAACCCTTTTACTTTATTCTCCCCAGAGAACAAACTAACACTGGGGAGAGGAGCATTCACTTAGGGAGAAGAGTTCGGAGTTTTAACAGCTTCTTAAATGGCTTTCAACCAATTCTACTTATTTTAGTTTTCTTCCCTTTGCCCCCACTAAGGTACCAGCTACTGCTAATTCCTGAGCCTTTTAAGTCTCCTGCAGTGCAAACTGGATTGGCTCCCAATTCTCTATTGCTGGCATAGGATAAAACTGCTAACTCAGTCATCACATTTACTCTCCAGCATCCAAAACAGAACCTCAGTCAATGTGGATTTATACATAAAACAAATAGACAAACCATGGCCCATTTGCTGTAATCTTAGTGGGATTTTGAGAGGGAGTCAAATTAGATGTGTTCATTCAATCTGCTACCTTTCTGGAATCTATTTTTTGTTTTTAACCTCCCCAAATGATTTTTAAGTTTACCTGAAACAACTGTTCTAATATCTTGATGACTCCAGGAAAATTGTTTAAACATGTACAATAGGGGCCAAAATGCCTGCCTATTGTGAAAAACAGGCAGAATGATGTGTGCCCATTCAAGAAGAATGTGCTGTATCAATTTAGGGTTTATCGCTATCTTCTTATAGGAAGATATGATTTCACTATTAGCAGGGCGAGTTGTTTTTCCATCAAAGATGATGCACTTGATGATGATCTCTCCTTGCCCTCCTTGTCCCTCATAAACAAGTCAGCTTTTGGGTTACTGATACACTGCACAGATTTATGCTTCTCCATGACAGGTGGTCATCAATACAGTAAATGAAATGTAATAAGCTAATGAATTCAGCCTCCTTATTTTCTAACCGAAACAATGAAGACTTCATGCTGTTAGGTATGTGCGGTTCATGTGTATGCAACTGTGTATGAATTTTTAATATAAATATTTTCTATCTCCTTCCAGGCACCTGGATTATGATAATATCAAGTTAGCAGGCCACACCATTCAGAAGAGACAGGAAATTAATATTCCTGAGAAAAGAGGATATTAGATACTACTTGAGAGGGTGAGACATCCAGCTCCTAATGAAAAACAATTTTTAATCTAACACAGTATTACCACCTTCAAAGTTTTTAGTAAATATTAAGCTTTCATTTCACACTTTCAAAGTCTTAAAGCACCACACAGGTAGCTTGCAGGTCCCTTGCAACTCCAAAATCCTGTAATTCCAGCATCAACTGGGATTTAGGAAACCTGGTTTCCAGTCCGAGCTCTTTCCCTAACTGGCTATGTGACTTCAGGTATGATATTCAAGCCTGACACAGGCTTGAATGAAGGCTTCATCATGAAGCTTTTTATAGGCTTCATCATGAAGCTTTTTATAGGCTTCATCTATAAAACAATAATTCCTGTCATTCTTTCATCATTGATTTCCTATTTCTGGCACAGAAGCAAAAGTAAATAAATCAAAAGTCATTTATTCATTTAGACAATTTAAATATATTTTAAATACTAAGGTAAACTTTTTTTGGGGGGGGGGAGCTGGGTGTTAATTTAGTCTGAATACCCATCAACTGCATGGAAATCCTACCTCTAAAAGTATCAATTCCATCAAGAAATACAGTAATTAAAAGTACCTTTAATGTAAATTTAGTTTTCTTTCACCTCAAATTGTCAGGTAATGTAAGACTCCCATCTAAACCATTGTTTTTTTTAATCTTTAGATTTAAAATTTTAATGAAAAGACTGTTTAAGTAGGGTGTGAGGTATAGAATCTTGCTTTCTATTTTTTATGTCTCAAGTGATCAAGATCTCATCTGTAAGATAAACGCATTTTTGTAAAGTATTTCATTATTTGTCATACTGGTTGGTCATAAAAGTGAGACTTATTGTACTGCAGCAACTGGATTTTTCTGCCTCTTAGAGGAACGGTTTAATAAATTAATTTGGAAAATAAAATAGTTTCAAGATAGAAAGGAAAGAGGGTTTCACCTCCTACTCAGAATTACCATAATATATTTATGGGGTAGGATTTATGTATGATCTGCATGCTTTGATCTATTGTGCCTGGGTTGCAATCCTAGCTTTTGTCTGTATCTTGCTCTGTGGACTCTAGACAAGCCATTTAATAGGGAGTCAGTAGCCTCACTTCAAATGTGTTGTGAGGATAAAATCAACAGAAGCATTCTAAAAAGAAAAAAGAAATTAATATACAAATATCACTGCTGTGACCAACTGGCTCAATTATTTAAGTGACTGTGAGGTTGGAAGGGCTGGAACCCTACACTATTTTATTCCATTAGTTTCTTTCTGAACACCATCCTGTTCTTCACAGAGCCAAAGAGGCCCAAGGTTATCTATGCATTAGTCCACATACTGCACCATTACGGGAAATAGCCTCCTTATTAATCTTTCTCAGGCCTTGCTTTCAACCGGAACAGAGAGCTGTTATAACATAAGACTCAGACATATTCTACTTCTTATGTTCACAATCAAGCTTTTTCTCTTGTGAGGCAACATTAAGAACAGAAACCTATCTGGAAGATAAAGATGCATGAGCAGATGAGAACCACTGCTTTCTAACGGCTTTCTAAGACTACAGGTGGGAATTGTTCATACCCGGCGGATGAAGTCAGCAGTTCTCAAAAGCATAGAACATGACATGCACTCTCCATGAGGCGTCATTCCTTAAAAGTCTTTTCGCTAGAAAAATGCCTGGAAATGTCAGACTTATGTTCGGGAAAAGAATGGGAATCCTAGTCAGAAGTCTCTATAGTGTTACTACATACCGTACCTTACACAGGAAACTGACTAGGGGGTGGGGCCGGCTTTCAGTCGAGTACTCAGCATTACTACAAGGGGCCGGAGCTTGTCTCTGGTAGGGAAGGCTGCAATGGCCTTCCAAAGACTCTATGGTCGAGTGGGCTTCTGACTCAGGGAAGGGAGAAACAGAAGTAGTGTTTCTGCGATGTAACACCTTACAGCCGAGCAGGTCTGCAACAAGCATCCCTCGGACAGTTTCTCCCCAGTCCCTTCCCTTAATGAGAACGCGCGCCCGTGAGGAACCATTACCATCCTGCAGGATGAGGGTGGGCTGCACCGCTTGCACTCGGAACTGCCTGGCCCTCCAGCCCGGGCTCGGTGCCCGCACCACCTCACTGTCGGAGAGCCAGGTCACGGTCTCAAAGTTGTCCCCGCGAGCCAGCGCCTCGGCCTCGGCGTGGTGCACCGCCACCCGGTCGAACTGGTAGAGGCCGCCGGAGTGGTCGAAGTGCACGTGGGTGGCCACAGCCAGCAGTGGCCGGCAAGCCGCATCCTCTTTGGCCCTGCGGTCCTGCAAGAGGCCGGAGGAGTACAGGTACTCCGGGAGGCTGCGCAGCCCCAGGCCTGTGTCGATCACCACGTCCTGCTCGGAGCCGCGCACCAGCCAGATGTTGGCGCGGTTGCCAGACTCATAGAAGCGTTCCTGAATCCAGAAGATGCCGTCGCCCAGGGACTTGTGGGCGTACCACTCGAGCGCAGACATGCTGGGCAAGGATGCGGCCAGGCGGAGTGCGTGTGGGCGTGTGTGCCTCCCGCAGGCTGTCCAGACTCGGGCGCTGCAGCTGTAAGGAGCGGTCTGCCCGCAGCCTGGGAGAAAGCGCAGAGCTAGGAGGGGGCGGGGGATGCGGATGGGGTTGGGGGGAGAACCAGGAGGAGGAAAGACGCGCGGAGACTCTGCCTGGAGCGTCCGCCCGCACCCTCCCGCAAGGTCCGCAGAGAGCAGGAGCTGCTCTCCTCGCACCGGGGCGCTGGAACAATCGCAGCCTCACTGGCCGTAGCACAAGGGAGCGTTAACGCAGGGGCCAATGCAGTAGACGAGAGATCCAGAAAGTGATAACTCTTCCCACCTCTGAGGGTCTGACTGCAGAGGCCGCGAGCTAAGCGTGGGAGGGAGCAGGACAGCCCACCCACCGCGCGCTACAATGCGCACTTCCAGCTGGCGCAGAAAGAGTCAGGCCAAGGGGTTGACGACTACGGCGCCCGCCAAGGGCTAAAAAGCTCTTTGCCAGGAGGGCGGGGCCTAGCTAGGAAGTGGGTGGGGCTAATTAGTTGGGTTTGAACGCGGCTCTGAGGCCGCGTGGAGGGCGGAGCGCGCTTCTCCAGAGGTGGAACCAGCCCTGGAGCGCCGGAACCTTCTGTCCGCACCCCTTCCTTGCCGGCCGGCACTTCGGTTGCACAGTTTTCCAAGCCTCGAGACTTAGTGAGCAGGTAACAGAGGAGGCAATTGAGGGCTTGGGAGGAGTTGGAGAGGGTAAGTGGGGAGTTAAAGGGGCACGTGGAGAAGGTGGGGGAAGTCAGGAGTGGAGATTCATTAAAGCGCCTCTGGATTGAGGGGCATTGGGAGATAGCTTTACGTCCCCTTCTCCTAATCCCTTCACAATCGTTTAAAATTGTCGTTTCCAATTTTTACCTGGTCTCCACTTCCTAGGACTGTTTGCAGTGGGAATGGAATTTATACTCTTACCGATGGTAGATTTCCAATTCCGATGGTATGACTGGTTCAAATACGAGTCATTGCCGCAGACTTGCAGCTAAGGACAGACTATTCAATATGTTTTCTTAACTGTTAGCACTTTACCCTGTATCATGGGGGAGAGGTGTTGTTGATAAGATTTTTCCTCTCTTATAAAAAATTAAATTATATATTCGTTCCCCTACCCTCCTTTGTTTTGCATTGTTTGTCCGCTCTTGGAAGAGAGCAAAGAAAGTTGGGAGAAAGGCTCAACTAAGGAAAGGTGGAGGCAGCCGCACCTTGAGAGGACGGGAAAAGTGGATAATGCCTGGGCGTGGCCCCAACAGCCACAGAAATCACCCCCACTATTAACACCAGGTTCCTGTCCCCATCCCGCATCTCCCCGCTGTTGAAACATCCATTTAGGCTTCAGAAATTCCCTTGAGAACTTGACTAACCTCCTTGCTCAGCCAGGAAAAATTATAAAGAGACCCATGAGACAGCATTATAAAAGATAATTAGGAAAACACTTATTGTGGCAGCTGCTAATAAGCCTTCTTAGAGGGAGAGGTGTATTCTCCTCCCCTACAATCCTTACGTCTTTGATGAGGATGTAGCCTTTCTGAATATTTGCCTAACCTAGTTAGAATTTATCCAGACACTCTGTTCAGGGTTATTCTTATGTGCAAGTCCCAAGCTAAAAGATGTGTAAAAAACAGAATTGTATTAAAAAAAAAAAAAAGTCATGATCTGGGTTCTCAAGAATTTGAAGGAAGATAATAACTGTACACAAATGTTTGCAATGTAAAGCAAATGAGATATGTACCCCGGAGGAAGTAAAAACTAGGTGCTATGAGAATATGCATGGAAGGGATTGTTGAGTGGCATTTGAGCTGGCCTTAAAAGACCACTGTTTGTTAGGATGTTCTCAACAGGGAAGTACAGAACTCTCTGCAGTTTTATTTTTCCTCTAGGCAAGGGGAGGTGAATTGGAGTAATATCCTTACTAGGCCATGAGCTCAGCAATAATTCTCCCAATTTTTATTGGACTTTTGCCAGGCTCTGGTTGGTAATGGGTCAGGAAAAGGTGAATAAGTCTTCAAAGAGGCCTTCACACTTACAGATCCTTCTGCTTGTATTACACTTTCCCGTATATATCCTTCCCTAGTTCTCAGCCTGGCTTTTTCCTTCTCTTTGTCAGGTTTGTGCTCAGATATTACAAAATATAGGAGGACTTATTCAACCATTCTTTCCATAATAGCACCCGTGTTTCCTGCCTTTTTTTTTCATAGCACTAATCACTACCTGGCACTCTATAAAGTATATTTTTTTCCATTTCCCATAGTAGACTATGAGCACTATGAAACCAGGGATTTTGTTTTGTTCACTATTATATTCTCATTATGTAGAAGGTGGTCTGACACAGAGGGTGCTTAACAAATACTTGAAGGATGGATAATTGAAGAAATTACTGGGGAGACAGACAAGAACTGACAATTACAACATGATTTTTAAAAGGGTAATAAAAGCAGTGTAGTACTTGGGAAACAGAAAAGAGATAGGCCTACCTCCACTTAGGATGGAGGAAATGGTCAGAAGTGACATTTGCATAGTATCTTAAATGATGATGGGGGCTTGCTTACGTGGATGTGGCCTTCGAGGAACGTGACATGCAGCAGCTGGTGTAGCAGAGTTGGGAGCGGTTAGAGCTGGGGGGGGGAGGTGCAGGGTGCAAGAGGCGGAAAGTTAGTCTGCGAAGCTCTGTTAGTCAAGGAGAGTGATACATCAAGGTTTGTGTTCTAGAGAGATGACTGGAGAGTGGATTGAAAGGGGGAGTCTGGCCATGAGAAGTTTATTTGTTCTGTATTAGAGGTCCAGGCAAGAGATGGTGAAGGCCTGAACTAAAGCGGAAGTGAAGAAAGGCAAACATGTAAGAAGGGACACAGAGCTGATAGTCTTCTACTATTAGATGAGGAGATCAAGGGAGGTGGAGACAAGGTCAGCATGACTGTTAGTTTCTAATTAGGGCAATTTAGGTGTTATTCATCAGGAAAGAAACTGTGACCTGGCTTTCAGTGCCTCTCCTAGCTTCCATGCCTGCTTATATCTGTTTGTATGTTTACTGACCAAGGTAATATGTGCAAGAGACTGTGTGAGATGTGGAGGACAATACAGTTAAGCCACAATTATAACTCATAAAATGTTAGAGCTAGGAGGAATTTCAGAGATGAGCTAAATCTCTGCCACAAAATTGTTTCCACTGTTAATTAGAATAGGCTTTTGCATTTCAGCTCTTGGATACTTGAATTACACTCATCAAACTATCTCAGAACAATTCTGAATAGGAATTTTCAGGAGGCATCCCAAAATGGAAGGGTGGTGCATCTGATTTTACATTTCTAAATCCAATCTATTTTGCCATTACTATTTCACTTCATTGTAAAAATTAAAGACATTGCTGGGATTTAAAAGGTCTTCAACTAACCCAGAAGTGTGCTGCAGGCAGCATAATATAAATGCAAGGACAATGGAAAGGTATCATGAAGCTTTAACCCAGTCTTGTCTTTGTTAGGAATTAACTCTGTCTTTAGGCACTCAGCTGACCTCTTAGAGCCTCGCTTTCCTCTTCTATATAATGGGAAGTTCAATCTGGAGCAGTGGTTCTTAATGTAGGTTACATATTGGAATCTCCTGGAACGCTTTAAAAAGTCCTAGTGCCTAAATCCTACCTCCAGAGATTCTGATTTTATTGTTCCGGGGTGATGCTTGATGTGTTTTTTTTTTTTTCTGTTTTTTTGTTTTTTTGTTTTTTTTTTAACTCTCCTGATGATTCCAGTGTACAGCCAGGTCGCAAACTTGTTCTAGAAATTAAAAAGAAAAAAAAAATCCTTAATAGTAGGCTGACTGAATTGTATTTCTGTGGGTAAATTTGCTCATCAGATCACAGTAAGTAAGTGAATAAATAAATAAGGAAAGCCTAACATTGATTACAGAGCTGTTGTATAGAGAGTATTCTGCTAAACAGTGGGAGATATAAAATCTCTACTGTTAATATAGTTGAAGAAATAAACAAAAAAAATGGAAGTGAAACTCCTTGTCTTCGGAGCAGGTCCATTTCCCAAAAGGGGCATTGTCTGTATTTCTTCCAGAATTGAAGAATGCTGCTGCCTTGTATGTATCACCTCAATTTTTAAAAATCCATTTATTTTAGCAAGAGGATCTTTCCAAGAGCAAGGTGGGATGAAATGACAGTTGTGGATGTTGAGGGACTTAAACTGGATCTTAAGGTAAAAAGGGATGCAGCCAGGCAAGGAGGAAGAGGGTTCCAGTGGAGAGAATGCTACTCAAGATATGATTATAGGCGAGTGAGTCAGGAGCGTCAGTGCAGCCATCTTAAAAGGGCCCCCAGTACTTGTAATAGGGAGTTGGGTTTTTAAAAAATAATTAATTAATTAATTAATTATATTTATTTTTGGCTGTGTTGGGTCTTCGTTGCTGCGTGGCCTTTCTCTAGTTGTGGTGAACGGGGACTACTCTTCGTTGCAGTGTGCGGGCTTCTCATTGCAGTGGCTTCTCTTGTTGCAGAGCACGGGCACTAGGCACGTGGGCTTCAGTAGTTGTGGCACGCAGGCTCAGTAGTTGTGGCTCGTGGGCTCTGGAGCTCAGGCTCAGTAATTGTGGCACATGGTCTTAGTTGCTCCGCGGCATGTGGGATCCTCCCAGACCAGGGCTCGAACCCATGTCCCCTGCATTGGCAGGCGGATTCTTAACCACTGCGCCACCAGGGAAGTCCCTGGGATTTTATTAAAACCTAGAGAAGAGACAGTTTCATAAGGATGGAGGCAGTAATGAGTGGTATGCTTTGGAAGTCCAAGAGCATGAACAAGGGAAAAAGGCCTGTGGATTTTGCCACTGAGGACCATTAGGGACCTTTGCATTTCAGCATCTGCCTGAGTATATATAGTTCCCATCACAAGTAAGATAAAAGCCAAACCTTTTACCATAGCTCACCCAGGGCTCCACAAGATCTGGTCTTAACCAGACTCTCCTGGTTCCTCACCAACTGCATGAGCTTCATGTTCCTCAGATGCTCCCAGCTTGTGGCTTCCTCCTTTGCCCCTGTTCTTCCTTCTGTCCATAGCCATCTTCACCTCATTCCTTCATCTTGAAGCTCACAGCCCCTCTCCAGCGCACTGCTCCGATTTATCCTCCACAGAAAGGCTTCCCGTGTGTGAAAAAGTCAGTACCATACCCCTTTGTTATTCTTTACCCCTTTACCATGATTTATTTTTCTTCAGAGCTATACTGATTTTCTAGGGCTGCCATAACATATTGCCACAAATTGGGTGGCTTAAAACAACAGACATTTATTCTCTCACAGTTCTAGAGGCCAGAAGTCTGAAATCAGGGTATTAGCAGAGTTTGTTCCTTCAGGACGCTCTGAGGGAAAATCTGTTCAGTGCCTCTCTTCCAGCTTCTGTGGTTCCTGGCACTCCTTGGTATTCCTGGGTTGCTGCTACAGCACTCAGGTCTGTGCCTGCATCTTCACGTGATGTTTCCCCTGTGTGTGTCTCTCTCTGTCCAGATTTCCCGCTTATGAAGACACCAGTCATTAGGAGGGGGCTCACTCTTATCTCATATGACCTCATCTTAATTCGATTACATCTTCAAAGAGTTTATTTCCAAATAAGGAAGGTGACATTCACAGGTACCCGGGGGGTTAGGACTTCAACACATTTGGGGGTGGGGGGACATAATTCAACACTACAGGAGCACATAATATTATGTTACATACTTATGCTTGTTTGCGTTCTTTCATCCACTGAAATATGAGCCCTGAAGGCAGGGTCTTGGTTTTGTTCAGTGCTCTCTGAGTCCTACCACAGTGCCTGGAATGCTCAATATTAGTTGGATGAAATTGGCCCACATGAAGTAGAGGATGATTTGGATAATGACAAAAATGGGAAAAGCTCGTTAAAAAGACTCTTCATTCAAGAAGTTTAGCAGGATGAAAAAGGACCACGGTAATGGTTAAATCAACTTTAAGGATTTTAAACAGTGAAGCTTAGGTCACACTTGTGAGCCACTTTTTCCATGAGACGGTTACCCGAGTCCAGGGATTACCTCTCAGCTCTGCAAGAGAAGAAAATGAATTTAGCAGCTTCCCCAGGTACAGGAGAACTGACTCCTGATAACCAAACTAAAAAGAAATGGATTTGTAGGCCAGAATGCCATGTAACTATTAAGAGTGTCTCAATAGTTAGGATTGATTTTTCTGCCAAGGGCAGTACATTCACTAATGGTAATCAGTTTATACACCCGAAGGTTTCTTGATAAATATGAAAGTTTAGAGTCAGCAGAGTTGATATTTCTCAAGGGATACTCCATCAAGCAACGGCAGCTGATATACTCTCTTTTTAGGGTGGGTTTTCATTAGAGTGAGGGTGTGAGCTCTTCTGCCCAGCAATTTTTATACTTGGGAGACCTGCTTTCTATAGGCTCAGCATATGTTTTAGTGACTCCGCAATTGAAACAAGGCCATTTGGATATTTTCCCTCTCTTAGTGTGGACAAATGGAATGAGCTTGGTAATTAAAGTAAGTATCTTTTCTGTATGAATTGTGTTTCATAGTAACTAAATAGTAGATGAGGGGAATTGATTACTGGTGGGATTCTAGTTAGTAAAGAAAGAATGATAAAATTTGTGTATCACCACATTACAATCCATGATGGAACCGTGAATCTAGGCTATGATCATCAATGGCTGCAATTTTAAAATCATTAAGTGAAAACTGATAGGAACTTTATACTGGACGAAACAGACTGACAGCACCTAAACCCAATGACCAGAGAACATCACCGAGAAAGACTTCATGTGCGTCCTGTGATGCAATAGGAAAAACAGAGCATCTCTTTTAAGTATTCTTGTAAAAAATCAAACCCAAATTTGAGTAAGCCTCTATTCCATCTGTTTATAGAAAATACGGGGAGTAGAGGAATGTGTTAAACCACATCTTGTGTAATCAATCATGTAAATCCAGAATATGGGAAATTGTACAGCCTTCCTACTCTCAAAGTGTGGTCTGCAAACCAGTAGCATTGATAGCTTCAGAGAGCTTGTTAGAAATGCAGATTCTGAGGCCTCACCCTGGGCCAGCTGGTTCAGATTCTGCCTTTTAGCAAGATTTCTAGGTAATTTGCACATGCCTTAAAGTTGGAGAAGCATTGCAAAGGACAATGACCTTGTTTTTTTCAACACATAAATGGTTAGGGAAAAAAAGGAGGGAACTGTTACAGTGGTATGGAGGGCATATTATTGCTTTCTTGGGCTTACAGAGTTGAATGATACTCAGTAGCATCATTGGGGGAAAGATTTAAAGAATGTGCATTATAATCTTCACTACAGTCCAATGCAGAGTTGTAGTGAAAGAGCCCTAGCGTAGGAATCCTGTTTTCGCATTACAGTTGACTCTGAACAACACAAGTTTGAATTACATGGGTCCACTTATATATGGATTTTTTTTTCAATAAATACTAACACTACACAGTCTGAGGTTGGTTGAATTTAAGAATGCAGAACCACGGATTTGGAGGGCTGACTATAAAATTATACATGGATTTTTTTTTTTTTAAACATCTTTATTGAAGTATAATTGCTTCACAATGGTGTGTTAGTTTCTGCTTTATAACAAAGTGAATCAGCTACACATATACACACGTTCCCGTATCTCCTCCCTCCTGCATCTCCCTCCCTCCCTCCCACCCTCCCCATCCCACCCCCCCAGGCGGTCACAAAGCACTGAGCTGATCTCCCTGTGCTATGTGGCTGCTTCCCACTAGGTATCTATTTTACATTTGGTAGTGTATATATGTCCATGACACTCTCTCACCCTGTCACGTCTCACCCCTCCCCCTCCCCATATCCTCAAGTCCATTCTTTAGTAGGTCTGTGTCTTTATTCCCTCTTGCCACTAGGTTCTTCATGACCTTTTTTTTTTTTTTTTTTTTTTCCCTAGATTCCATATATATGTGTTAGCATACTGTATTTGTTTTTCTCTTTCTGGCTTACTTCACTCTGTATGACAGACTCTAACTCCATCCACCTCATTATATACATGGATTTTTGACTGCATGGGGTGTCGGTGCCCCAAACCCCATGTTGTTCAAGCATCAACTGTAGAGTGTCATCACATTTCAGACGATTCAGAAATTCAATACAGGACTTAAGAATGACATTGTTATTATCTCTAAAGTTAAAGAGTACAGGTTTATCTTACCTTTAACTATTTGAGATGTTTTTCTCTGAACTTTAAAAATCTCTTTTGCTTGGACAGACCTCTTCAAAGTTTTACTGAGCCCATTCCCATTTCTAAAAGGAGGACATTGGAGGATCTCAAGGATTCTAACACTCAAATTTTAGGATAAAAAATTATTAAAAAATTTAAAGTATACATGACTGCTGATAGTCCCCAAGTTGATTAAAAAAGCAAGGTGTCCCCTCTTCATCAGCACAACCTTTCCTTGTCCACATTTTGTAATATCTCTCTGAGATCTTGTTGCCAAACCACAGAGCGGTGGAGAGAATTGCATCAGCTGGCTGCCCAGCGCTTGGGGCAGCATCGCAAAGGCGCCCCAGGATCAGCCCTCCACCCAGGATCTGGGTGAGGTAGTTGAGCCCATCATCACTTTACTTGCCAAACATGACTAGATGTGACGGGTTCAGGAGTCAGTTTATCACATATTTATTTCTTTACAGGTTTTGCTTTCCAGAAGTGTTTGAAATGGGCCATGCTATTTAAGGGGTGGAGTGTATTTGGTTTTAAAATGTTGGTTTCATTTTTCATTTGATCCAGTGAATCTTAATCATTAACAGTGTCTTAATTTGCCCACTTTTTCTGATGTAACTAGTTCTGATGGCTGGGAATAAAGGAAGAGGACGTGCTGCTTACACCTTTAATATTGAGGCAGTTGGATTTAGCAGAGGTGAAAAGTTACCTGATGTAGTATTGAAGCCACCCCCACTATTTCCTGTAAGTACATTAACAGCAAAGTGCTCACAGGGTGTTTTTTCATGTTTCAGAGAAAATTTAAATTCTGTATAAGACTTGAATATATGATATCATTACAATATCCTAACTATAAGAAAGTAAAAGAGAGTGTGTCACTTACCTTTAATTTAAATATTTCCACTGTTCTTTTCTGAAACTTTTCTAATTTTCAAACTGCTTCCTTAAAATACAGAAAACTATATACACCTTTTCCTGGATGTATTCAGTATTTTTTGAACCAAGAAAGATTTTTTTTTTCAATCCTTGCATCTTATAATGCTGTTATTGATATATTCCAATATTAAAATAATATTTTTAAAAGTAAAGTCAGGTTTTACAGTGGTCCTCACTTCCCATTGTGCCAGACCTTCACCTAATGATTTTCTTCTCATCTTGTATCTATAGAATTTAATTTTGCTCCCTGGTATACCACTTGACCTTTTACCCACGGAACTTTTTTTTTTGCTTATTTCCTTATTAAAGTCAATTTTAATTTTGTTACTCTTTCTCAGAATGTAAGCATTTCTACTACATTTAGTGTTGCTTTTAAATTTAATGAGTATGCTGCAGACTTAATTGGTATAATTTTTAATCTAATGTTTTTGCTTTATATTAAGTTTAGAATGTAAGCTTACATTTCCAGATGCACATGTGCTGTAGTATAAAATACGAAAAAATCATAAATAACCAGGTACTCCCTCCAGGAATCTTTTCCCTCTTTTAAAAGGAAACATCCTTTGTTGAAAGATTTACGTAAGTAGAGGACCCCAGATAAATGTATTGGGGATCTAGATGTCTCACATGGGGAGTGTCTACTTTTTGCTTTTGGTATTTTGCCTTTCTGATATATTCATTATAGCCTAAAAACAAAGGTAAATATCTCAGGTATAGACATAATGTCACTTTACATTGATTTCTTTTAAAACAAGCTCTTCTTCATGTGTGAGGTTACTTCTAAAGCTTGGGAATATTAGTACATACTGTTTTCTTCTGCATGGAGTAAAAATGAAATTCCTTATTACTGGCTAAAAGGCTCTGTCTGATCTGGCCTTTCTGATGTCTCTCTGACCCTTTTCCTACCACTGTCCTCATTCCTTAGCCATGCTGATCTCCTTGCTCCCTTAGGCATTTTCCTCTGCTTGTTTCCCTGGCTGGAGCCATTGATTTCCCCGTTTCTTTGCATGGATGGCTTCGTAATTTTATCCAGATCTCTGCTCAAAGATGACTTCCCCGAGAGATCATGCGTGCTTACCCTGTCTAGACCAGCCACTTCCAATCTCCACGTACTCCGTTAGTCACTCTTTCCTCTTCCTGGCTTCAGCCCTTCTATTTCACTTATCACTATCTGAAATTATATATTACCTCATTTGTTTACTTATTTTCTCCCCTAGAATGTAAATTCCATGTAGGTAGGAAGTTTGACTAGTTCATCTCCTGTTGTCTAACCCCTTGTGACTTATAGTAGGCACTCAATAAATAGTTGTAGAATGAATAAATTCAGAGTGAAATTTTTTAAATGTACCCTATACTTAGCCTGTGAAACCAGAAATATCTTTTTTATGTACCCTGAGGACCCACATTTTAATGAATATATATATTATAAATATATATACATATGTGGGTGTGCATGTAATTTTTAAAAATTGAAGATACAGATTCAAATTTCTGCTTTGCCACTTTTGTGCTATATGGGCATACAGATTGTTCATTTCTCAGTTTCCTCACTGTAACAGGGGAGATATTGATACTTTAGATGAGTTCATGGATTTTGAATATTGAGTACATCCAGGTTGTAGTATGTAGTAACCAGTTGTTAAATGGTAGCTGCTACTACTTTTTTTTTAATGCTACTGCTCCCACCAATACCACCACCACTGACTGAGGTTAATAGGAGACTAAAGTGGCTGCTTTTATTTGGGGGCCTTGATTGTTAAAATATAGAATCACAGTCAACAGACTATATAGGAAAGTGATTATTGGTGTGATCAGTAGAAAAATTAGGCAGTTAGGAAAACTAAGTATCTTTTCTACTTCTAAAAGAAGAGCAAAATAGGAGATGGGTGAAAGGTTTAATAGATTATAAAAGCTCAAAATCTTTTAAGTTGATGGTAAAACTTAATACCTATAAAATGTAGTTTTTCAATAAAACTGACATTTTTCAGAATATAGACAAAAAGGATATTAAAATATTTAATTTATTTTTAAAAATTGCCTCTCAATTTAAACAGGATACAGATTATAAACCAGTGCCACTGAAAACAGGAGAGGGTGAAGATTATGTGCTGGCCCTGAAACAGGAGTTGAGAGAAACAGTGAAAAGAATGCCTTATTTTGTAGAAACACCTGAAGAAAAACAAGGTGCGTATTGGACTCTTTATGTGGCTCACTGTCTACAGATGAAATAGTGTTTCAGCATAAGATATATGACCTTTAATGCTGATTGATTTGATTCAGTCAGAAATTTCAATCAACTACCTTGAAAAAGCATATTTATGTTGATTTAACAGAAAATATATTTTAAACTTTTTGATATTTTATTTTTTAAATTACCTTTCAAAACAGAAGTTTTATATGTTCAGTGAAATTTATGAAAAACAGAAATATTAAGAAAGTAAAAATCACCTGTATTCCTTATGTCTAGAGAACTACTATTAATATTTTATTATATATTCCAGATTTTTCTTCCATGTGTGTATCCCTTTTATAAAATTGGAGTCATATTACTTTGTATCTTCCTTTTTCACTCAATAGCATATTATTAGCATTGTCACATATTCTTTTTTAGTTAATTTTTATTGGAATATAGTTGATTTACAATGTTGTGTTAGTTTCAGGTGTACAGCAAAGTGAATCAGTTATGCATATACATATATCCACTCTTTTTTAGATTCTATTCCCATATAGGTCATTACAGAGTATTGAGTAAAGTTCCCTGTGCTATACAGGTTCTTATTAGTTATCTATTTTATCCACATATTCTTAGTATTCTTAGAAAATATGATTTTTGATGACTATGTAGTATTCCATTGTGTGGATATAACATTTTTAATTGTAACTAGTTCCCTGCTGTAAGATTTAAGATTGTTTCTAGCTTTTTTTCTCATATGTATAATACTATGAGTACTATCCTTACACATAAATCTTTAATCAGGTCTCTGATTATTTAATATTTTGGTTAAAATTTTTGAAAGCCTTGACTATATTTTGGCTTACCATTTATATATCAGATATAAAATATAAAATATGTATTCACTGGTTATGCCAAGGACAGAGAGGAGAAATTACAGTTGGAGAAGGCTTGACAGTCTCAGACTGGAAGTGCAAAGTGGTTTTAGAGGAAGAGAACCCATTCCTGAGTAGTTATTTAGCACAGTAGAACTATATTGATTTTCAGTTTCTGCCCGTGAATGTTGAAATTAGAGAGATCGATACCATCCTTCAGTTCTCAAAACAACATCATTAAAACATGAGAAATTCATATAGTATCATTTCATTCCATTAGTATTAAAAATGCATAGCCTTTTCCCTCATTCTAAAAGATTTAGAATTGGATAAGAATCAAAAAGGAAGGCTTATATAGTAATATTACACTTGCTTATAATTGTAAGAAGCATTTTAGACAAGTTTATTTAATTTTTCAAAACATAGCTTCTTGAAGTTATGTAATAAATGGTTTGATATTTTTACCTCAAAAATACTGAATTTTTTTACTTTCATGATTATGTTGCATGCTTTTATCTACTTGAGTTTAAAAATGAAATTAAATCTCATTTTAAAGATTTAAATAAGTAAGATTAAATGAACTAATAAATATTCGTTCTTAGTGAATAGTGTAGGATATACTTTAGGCTTTTTAAAATTAGTCTCTTCTCTAGATTATGGGATGTACTTACTTAACTAAATGTGGTTGTTATTAAAGTACATGTCTAACTTAAAAGTATGTCATACCATGGAGACATTTATTTGAGTCTTTTAAACCAGGAATATAATTTTGTTCCTGGTTTCTGAGAGTAGTTGGCTTATACCTGGATCAAGAGGCTCTTTACCTTTGATAACTGCATAATAAAGTATTTAAATATATAAGGAATCTTTTGTTACTGTTCCAGAAGAAACCTCTTGCATAGAATTTTCCAAATTGATACAAGTATATTCTCTTTGAATATACTCATGTTTACCTCTCTTTCCTGATATAATGTGTTATTTAAAAAAACTATGGTTGAAAATAAAGGCTTTTTGGGTCGGGGCATGACCTCGGCTGACCTGCACTCTGAGCCTCTGTTTACCGTGTGTAAAAGGCACACAAGGCCCAGGGCGCCGCCTAGAGGCACCTGCAGGAAGGAGGGTTGGTGCAGAGCCAGAAGAGCATGCAGCCAGGCGGGGGTCGCGGCTCCTACAAAGGCACAGAGCATGTCAGTAAGCTGAGATTCTGTGGCTGAGACCGCTGTTAAGAGCCTTCTGGCACTACTAATATCAGAGCCCTGTGGCTGATAGGGTCTTGGTGCTCCAGCTGGGTGTCAGGCCTGTGCCTCTGAGGTGGGAGAGCCAAGTTCAGGACATTGGTCCACCAGAGACCTCCCGGCTCCAGGTAATATCAAACAGTGAAAGCTCTCCCAGAGATCTCCATCTCAACGCTAAGACCCAGCTCCACTCAACAAACAGCAAGCTACAGTGCTGGA
The DNA here is from genome assembly GCF_965194805.1 of Balaenoptera borealis. Classification (NCBI taxonomy): domain Eukaryota; kingdom Metazoa; phylum Chordata; class Mammalia; order Artiodactyla; family Balaenopteridae; genus Balaenoptera; species Balaenoptera borealis. Next base: position 74,109,004 of record NC_138867.1, read on the forward strand.
CACCCTATGCCAAACAACTAGCAAGACAGGAACACAACCCCACGCATTAGCAGAGAGGCTGCCTAAAATCATAATAAGGTCACAGACACCCCAAAACACACCACCAGACGCGGTCCTGCCCACCAGAAAGACAAGATCCAGCCCCATCCACCAGAACACAGGCACCAGTGCCCTCACCGGAAAGCCTACACAACCCACTGAACCAACCTTCGCCACTAGGGGCAGACACCAAAAACAACAGGAACTATGAACCTGCAGCCTGTGAAAAGGAGATCCTAAACACAGTAAGTTAAACAAAATGAGAAGACAGAGAAACACACAGCAGATGAAGGAGCAAGATAAAAACCCACCAGACCAAACAAATGAAGAGGAAATAGGCAGTCTACCTGAAAAAGAATTCAGAGTAATGATAGTAAAGATGATTCAAAATCTTGGAAAAAGAACGGAGAAAATACAAAAAACGTTTAACAAGTACCTAGAAGAACTAAAGAGCAAACAAACAATGATGAACAACACAATAAATGAAATTAAAAATTCTCTAGAAGGAATCAATAGCAGAATAACTGAGGCAGAAGAACTGATAAGTGACCTGAAAGATAGAATAGTGGAAATAACTACCACAGAGCAGAATAAAGAAAAAAGAATGAAAAGAATTGAGGACAGTCTCAGAGACCTCTGGGACAACATTAAACTCACTAACATTCAAATTATAAGGATCCCAGAAGAAGAAGAGAAAAAGAAAGGGACTGAGAAAATATTTGAAGACATTACAGTTGAAAACTTCCCTAATATGCGAGAGGAAATAGTCAATTAAGTCCATGAAGCACAGAGAGTCCCATACAGGATAAATCCAAGGAGAAACATGCCAAGACACATATTAATCAAACTATCAAAAATTAAATACAAAGAAATAATGTTAAAAGCAGCAAGGGAAAAGCAACAAATAATATACAAGGGAATCCCCAAAAGGTTAACAGCTGATCTTTCAGCAGAACTCTGAAAGCCAGAAGGGAGTGGCAGAACATATTTAAAGTGATGAAAGGGAAAAACCTACAACCAAGATTACTCTACCCAGCAAGGATCTCATTCAGATTCAATGGAGAAATTAAAACCTTTACAGATAAGCAAAAGCTAAGAGAATTCAGCACCACCAAACCAGCTAAAGGAACTTCTCTAGGCAGGAAACAAAAGAGAAGGAGAAGACCTACAATAACAAACCCAAAACAATTTAGAAAATGGTAAATGTAAAATGTAAAAATGTAAATGGATTAAATGCTCCAACCAAAAGACATAGACTGGCTGAATGGATATAAAAACAAGACCCGTATATATGCTATCTACCAGAGACCTACTTCAGACCTAGGGCCACGTACAGACTGAAAGTGAGGGGATGGAAAAAGATATTCCTTGCAAATGGAAATCAAAAGAAAGCTGGAATAGCAATTCTCATATCAGACAAAATAGACTTTAAAATAAAGACTATTACAAGAGACAAAGAAGGACACTACATCATGATCCAGAGATCAACCCAAGAAGAAGATAAAACAATTGTAACTATTTACGCACCCAACATAGGAGCACCTCAATACAAAGGCAAATGCTAACAGCCATAAAAGGGGAAATCGACAGTAACACAATCATACTAGGGGACTTTAACACCCCACTTTCACCAATGGACAGATCATCCAAGATGAAAATAAATACGGAAACACAGCTTTAAAGGACACATTAAACAAGATGGACTTAATTGATATTTATAGGACATTCCATCCAAAAACAACAGAATACACTTTCTTCTCAAGTGCTCATGGAACATTCTCCAGGATAGATCATATCTTGGGTCACAAATCAAGCCTTGGTAAATTTAAGAAAATTGAAATCGTATCAAGTATCTTTTCCAACCACAACGCTGTGAGACTAGATATCAACTAAAGGAAAAACTCTGTAAAAAATACAAACACATGGAGGCTAAACAATACACTACTTAATAACCAGGAGATCACTGAAGAAATCAAAGAGGAAATCAAAAAATACCTAGAAACAAATGACAATGAAAACACGACGACCCAAAACCTATGGGATGCAGCAAAAGCAATTCTAAGATGGAAGTTTATAGCAATACAATCTTACCTCAAGAAACAAGAAAAATCCCAAATAAACAACATAACCTTACACCTAAAGCCGTTAGAGAAAGAACAAAAAACCCCCAAGTTCGCAGAAGGAAAGAAGTCATAAAGATCAGATCAGAAATAAATGAAAAAGAAATGACAAAAACAATAGCAAAGATCAATAAAACTAAAAGCTGGTTCTTTGAAAAGATAAACAAAATTGATAAACCATTGGCCAAACTCATCAAGAAAAAAAGGGAGAAGACTCAAATCAATAGAATTAGAAATGAAAAAGGAGGAGTAACAACTGACACTGCAGAAATACCAAGAATCATGAGATTACTACAAGCAACTATATGCCAATAAAATGGCCAGCCTGGAAGAAATGGAAAAAGTCTTAGAAAAGCAGAACCTTCCCAGACTGAACCAGGAAGAAATAGAAAATATAAACAGACCAATCACAAGCACTGAAATTGAGACTGTGATTAAAAATCTTCCAACAAACAAAAGCCCAGGACCAGATGGCTTCACAGGCGAATTCTATCAAACATTTACAGAAGAGCTGACACCCATCCTTCTCAAACTCTTCCAAAATATAGCAGAGGGAGGAACACTCCCAAACTCATTCTATGAGGCCACCATCACTGTGATACCAAAACTAGACAAAGATGTCACAAAGAAAACTACAGGCCAGTATCAGTGATGAACATAAATGCAAAAATCCTCAACAAAATACTAGCAAACAGAATCCAACAGCACATTGAAAGGATCATACACTATGATCAAGTGGGGTTTATCCCAGGAATGCAAGGATTCTTCAATACATGCAAATCAATGTGATAAACCATACTAACCAATTGAAGGAGAAAAACCATATGATCATTTCAATTGATGCAGAAAAAGCTTTTGACAAAATTCAACGCCCATTTATGATAAAAACCCTCCAGAAAGTAGGCATAGAGGGAACTTACCTCAACATAATAAAGGCCATATATGACAAACCCACAGCCAACATCGTTCTCAATGGTGAAAAACTGAAACCATTTCCTCTAAGATCAGGAACAAGACAAGGTTTGTCTACTCTCACCACTATTATTCAACATAGTTTTGGAAGTGTTAGCCACAGCAATCAGAGAAGAAAAAGAAATAAAAGGAATCCAAATTGGAAAAGAAGAAGTAAAGCTGTCACTGTTTGCAGATGACATGATAATATACATGGAGAATCCTAAATATGCTACCAGAAAACTACTAGAGCTAATCAATGAATTTGGTAAAGTAGCAGGATACAATTTAATGCACAGAAATCTCTTGCATTCCTATACACTAATGATGAAAAATCTGAAAGAGGAATTAAGGAAACACTCCCATTTACCACTGTAACGAAAAGAATAAACTACCTAGCAATAAACCTACTTAAGGAGACAAAAGACCTGTATGTAGAAAACTATAAGACACTGATGAAAGAAATTAAAGATGATACAAACAGATCGAGAGATATACCATGTTCTTCGATTGAAGAATCAACATTGTGAAAATGACTATACTACCCAAAGCAATCTACAGAGTCAATGCAATCCCTATCAAACTTCCAATGGCATTTTTCACAGAACTAGAAAAAAAATTTTACAATTTGTGTGGAAACACAGGAGACCCCCGAATAGCCAAAGTGATCTTGAGAAAGAAAAATGGAGCTGGAGGAATCAGGCTCCCGGATTTCACACTATACTACAAAGCTACAGAAATCAAGACAGTATGGTACTGGCACAAAAACAGAAATATAGATCAATGGAACAGGATAGAAAGCCCAGAGATAAACCCACACACCTATGGTCACCTTATTTTTGATAAAGGAGGCAAGAATATACAATGGAGAAAAGACAGCCTCTTCAATAAGTGGTGCTGGGAAAACTGGACAGCTACATGTAAAAGAATGAAATTAGAACACTCCCTGATACCATACACAAAAATAAACTCAAAATGAATTAAAGACCTAAATGTAAGGCCGGACACTATAAAACTCTTAGAGGAAAACACAGGCAGAACACTCTATGACATAAATCACAGCAAGATCCTTTCTGACCCACCTCCTAGAGAAATGGAAATAAAAACAAAAATAAACAAATGGGACCTAATGAAACTTAAAAGCTTTTGCACAGCAAAGGAGAACATAAACAAGAGGAAAAGACAACCCTCAGAATGAGAGAAAATATTTGCAAATGAATCAACGGACAAAGGATTAATCTCCAAAATTTACAAGCAGCTCATGCAGCTCAATATCAAAAAAACAAAAAACCTAATCCAAAAATGGGCAGAAGACCTAAATAGACATTTCTCCAAAGAAGATATACAGATTGCCAACAAACACATGAAAGAATGCTCAACATCACTAATCATTAGAGAAATGCAAATCAAAACTAAAATCAGGTATCACCTTTCAACAGTCAGAATGCCCATCATCAAAAAATCTACAAACAATAAATGCTGGAGAAGGTGTGGAGAAAAGGTAACCCTCTTGCACTGTTGGTGGGAATGTAAATTGATACAGCCACTATGGAGAACAGTATGGAGGTTCCTTAAAAAACTAAAAATAGAACTACCATACGACCCAGCAATCCGACTACTGGGCACATACCCTGAGAAAACTATAATTCAAAAAGAGTCATGTACCACAATGTTCATTGCACCTCTATTTACAATAGCCAGGACATGGAAGCAACCTAAGTGTCCATTGACAGATGAATGGATAAAGAAGATGTGGCACATATATACAATGGAATATTACTCAGCCATAAAAAGAAATGAAATTGAGTTATTTGTAGTGAGGTGGATGGACCTAGAATCTGTCATACAGAGTGAAGTAAGTCAGAAAGAGAAAAACAAATACCGTATGCTAACATGTATATATGGATTCTAAAAAAAAAATAAAATAAAATGGTTCTGAAGAACCTAGGGGCAGTACAGGAATAAAGATGCAGATGTATAGAATGGACTTGAGGACACGGGGAGGGGGAAGGGTATGCTGGGACGAAGTGAGAGAGTGGCATGGACTTATATATACTACCAAATGTAATATAGATAGCTAGTGGGAGGCAGCCCCATAGCACAGGGAGATCAGCTCGGTGCTTTGTGACCACCTAGAGGGATGTGATGGGAGGGTAGGAGGGAGACGCAAGAGGGAGGAGATATGGGGATATATGTATATGTATAGCTAATTCACTTTGTTATACAGCAGAAACTAACACACCATTGTAAAGCAATTATACTTCAATAAAGATGTTAAAATAAATAAATAAATAAATAATAAATTAATAAAAAGAAAATAAAGGCTTTTTAAAAAAATATATGTGTGAATACAGGTTTATATATACTGTATATATACATTATATATATATACACACATAGACACACATACACACACACACACACACACATATAGTGTGCATATACACACCATGAATGGAAAAGAATTGGCCAGATTGAATAGAAGTACACAACTGTCATAGGGAGCCATATTCTCGGTAGTGTTCCATCTCTGTATCTTCACCAGCCTTCTCTCATCACTCACTACCTATGTGCTTTAGGAAAGAGAGACTTACGGACTAATGTAAAGAACTAAAGCTCTACAGACTTGGACAAATAAGGTAGGAGATCTCTTCCTGATAATCAAATGGCTGGTAGCTCAGGGCATTGAGATTTATTCACAAAGAACTGAGGGCACAGAATAAACATATTTCATGTTGTGATAGATTCAAGGTTTGTTTGTAGTGTTCTGAGGTAGAATTATAGAAATGGCTGGTAGTTTCTCTGCAATGAAATTTATTATTTTTTTAATAAAGAGAAATGAATCAATGAATTTTATTATTTTAATGAGTTGTAGCTGCAAAGGTGCATAGAGAGCATCTGGTCCAGTGGTCCCCAGCTCAGGTTCCTGAACCACTGGGGTCCTCTGAGCTAGAAACAGGAGTGACAGTGGTGATGGTTCTGTAAGCCATTTTCAGAAGCTTAATGGAAATCATACATTTACCTGCGTTATGACCACAAGGTCTGTTATTGAACAAATGGAGTTTGTTTGGTTTATTAACTCTCAATATACTGTCAGGGTCCATTTTAATTTTTTAGTTTCTTTTTGAGCAGTTCTTACTATTTTATGTAATGATTGATATTCATTTTTATTTTTTCATAGACATCTTCCAAAGAACAAAGAGAATTTGCTTTAGAAAAGAAAAAAAATTCATATTATCTTAGCATTACCGTACTGGCCAATTGGACCCTTCCATAAATCTAAAATACATTTTTTGAACCTTAGTGATCTTATTTTTCTTGCATCTTGAAATAGTTTTCTGTTTCATCATCATAGGTATTATTTCATCATTTTTCATTAACCGTTCTCTACTATGAACTCATGAATCAATGAGTAAACAGTATATCTCTAAGAATGAAAAGGAAATACGGTATTTTCATACAGTTAATCTTTCACATAATAATTTGTGATAGGAACCTTGAAAATTCTGTTTGCTAAAATGACGTGACCATATTTTTTTTCGTTTTTGATGGTATTTATATACCAAATTTTATTTCATATAGTTTGTAACAAGACAACTGCTGAAGGCAAAGGCAAAGACAAAGATGATTGAAAGGAAATAGATTATGTAGAAATGAAATGATTTATTGGATTGATCACATTAATTGGTAATTATAAATTTAATAATGAAAATGTTTTACAATTATAGATCAAAGAAGATGGCTGGGCCATCCTCTCTTCAACAAAAGTGTGAGCCATAACAGTTTTTTAAAGTGTTACATTTTGATGGTGCAAATACAAGAAGAATTGGAAGTAATGATAAGCTAAAACCTGTTAATAGAATTGTATTTGTAATCTAGAATCACTTGGGTGGTGCAGGTGTGAGAAAAAACAGAAATAGTAAGTTAGAATTTATTAAAGATGTATGTGAAATCTGGAATCAGGATATATGAAATGCTTATATTTAAGGCTTGTACATGACAAATCCACAATGCACAGTTGATGCGCAGTTAGCTGCATTCAAAGGATGTAGCTCATTTTGGGTGAATATACCTTCAAAACCAGGAAAATGGTGGAATATAATGAGTTTACTATATTTTGTTATTAAAATCCCCAGTAATTAATTTTCTTTCTTTTTAAAGAACACCTTTATTGAGATAAAATTCACGTATCTAAAATTTACTTTTTAAAATATTTCAGTGCCTTTGAGTGTACTCACAGAATTGTGCTACCAACAGTGCTATCTAATTTTTAGAACTTGTTCATCATCTTGAAGAGATACCCCCATACCCATTAGTATCACTCCCCATTGTCCCCTCCCCCCCCTCAGCCCATGGCAACCAGTAATCTGCTTTGTCTCTAGTGATTTGTCTGTTCTAGACATTTCATGTAAATGGAATCATAATATGTGTTCTTTTGTGACTGATTACTTTCACTTAGCATAATGTTTTCAGGGTTCATACATAGTAAACCATGTATCAGTGTTTCATTCCTTTTTATGGTTGAATTATATTCCATTATATGTGTATACCACATTTTGTTCATTCATCAGTTGATGGACATTTGGGTCAGTTCCACATTGGGGCTACCATGAATAATGCTGCTATGAACATTCGTATACATGTTTTTGGGTGGACATATGTCACTTTTATTGTGTACATATCTAGAGTCATATGGTAACTCTTTATTTTACATTTTGAGGAATTGCCAAACTGTTTTCCAAAGTGGTTGCACCATTTTACATTACCAACAGCGTATAAGGGTTCCAGTTTCTCCACAATAAGTCAGCACTTATTACTGTCTTTTTAGTTCCAGCCATCTAACTGGGTATAACGTGATAGCTTATTGTAGTTTTGATTGGAATTTCCCTAATGACTAATTATGTTGAACATCTTAGCATGTGCTTTTTGTCCACGTATATCTTCTTTGGAGAAATATCTATTTATATCCTTTGCTTTTTTAAATTGAATTCCAGTAGTTGGTTTTCAACATCTCTTATTCTTCTGTAAATTATTTGAAAGTAACAAAAATATAAAAATGGTTCATTGGTAGTAACCATTATTATTAATAAATGGTAATAATTTTTTCTTGGTAAATTGAGGGTTAAATTTTTTCAAAATATACAATCTGTTTTGGAGAAAAATTTAAAATGCAGATGCTGGGAATCTCTCATTGGCCTTCTCTTTACAGATGAAAAACTTGAGAGCAAGATTGAAGTCAAACAGTTAAATATCTATAAAAGCCTTGTGTCTTAGTTTCTGATCTACTCTTTATTTTAGTTATCTTTGTCTAACACCATGGTCTTAGTATTATTTGGTGTACAATATTATATGTTACAGGTGTACAATATAGTGATTCACAATTTTTAAAGGTTACACTTCATTTATAGTTATTATAAAATATTTACTGTATTCCCTGTGTTGTACAATATATCCCTGTAGCTTATTTTATACCTAATAGTTTGTACCTCTTAATCCCCTACCCCTGTATTGCCCCTACCCACCTCCCTCTCCCCACTCGTAACCACTAGTTTGTTCCCTGTATCCGTGAGTCTGTGGAAGCATTTTTTTTAACATGGAAGAAAAATCAGTGTCTACTTGGGTCTTGATTTTTATATTTTAATCTTTTATATTACCGTCTGCTTTTCATGACTATACTCCTAAACCAGTTTTTATGATGAACCATGGTTTCAAGCTATTGTATAATGGTGTCACTTGCTAACTTGTGCTGTTGGGAAAGGGTTTGGGCCCTCATTGAGGGAATTTCTTGTGGCAAAGTGGGCAAAGCAGAACAAGAGCCACAGCCACAGTCCCGTTTTTGGTGAGCTCATAAGGTCCCTGCACAGTTCTCAGCAGTGACATGGAAGGCTTACAGCTTGCTCATTCATGCCCCATCAAGTCCAACCTTGCCTACTCCTACCCTTTTCCCCATTCTCTTCCCCAATGGATTGTGAAAAGTAGCTCACTGAGAAGCCTAAGTAAATGTGTGTATTAAGCATTTGCTTACCTTACTGGAGGTAAGCAAACAGCCCTCCATCCTCACTTAGGTACTTAATACCTTCCAGTTATACAAGGTTTAGAGATTGGGAGCTGGAGGCCAGTGTCACAAGAAGAAAATAGAAGATGCCAAGTAGACCCCTGCCCTTATGTGTAAGTGGCTTCCTGACTTGCATTTGGGCTTTTGTGAATATTCTTAGAGATGAGTCAGATTGTCTGATTCTAAGAACCATAATTAGGGTTTAGGTCTCTGCTCACCCCCAGCCATTCATACCCAGGTGCTTCTTGCCACTTCCCTAAACATGTAATACTCATTGAACTGTTCAGTATGTGTCCAGGAACACATTGTGGAGAAATGTAAGAAACTCCCTGTATGTGAAATAAAAGATGTTACCTGGTGTTTTCAATTATTTTAAAATTTGTTTTTTCTATCTTTTTTCTAGATATTGAAAGATATAGTAAAAGATATGTGAAGGTGTACAAAGAAGAGTGGATACCAGGTAATTGTAAAACTGAAAATGTTCAAATAATCTTTAAAGGCTATCTTCCTACCCCATATTTTTTAGGACAAATTTTGTATTTTCACCATAGGAAAATAGAGTCTGGCTCTTTTCCTATAATTAATTAGCAACATATATCTTTTGAAAACTAAGAAGAAAAGATTTTTATATTGTAACATGGAAGGGTTGAAGTGTTTTTGTGGAAATTCTTAGGATACTTTGTTTTTTTTTTATAAACTGGGGCTCACCAGAACCATTGGGTTTTCCATTTCCTTTTGCCACAATCACAGTTTTAGTCTCTAATACCAGTAATCCTCACTTCTGTGCACCTGCGTGATTTTATAGCTTCTGAGGAGAAAACAAGTCTATTTTTATGAATATTTTAAGCCAAGTTTGTGTATCTTCCTTTCTTTCCAGCAGGCATAGACTCTTTTTGATTGTTAAAATGCCTTTTCAACAGAACCATACCTAAGAGAGTTTTTTTTTTTTTCAACATTCACAAAATTGCCTTGGATAGAGACAAGGTGAAAGGGGGCTGCAGAGAACTCATCCAGTTCATTCATTTTATAGAAAATTAACAGTTGCCATAGAAATGAAGAGACCTGTCAGGACGACATGGACCATACTACTAAAACGCAGGTCTCCTCATTTTAACTCACTTTCCTTTGACATCTCTGTCCTTGGTGTGTTATAGAAACTGCCTGTATGTAAATGCGTAAGTTGCATTTACAGCATTATTGCTTTCCTGACTTACAGTGCTCTTTCTTTTCAGTGCCGATTATTGATAAGGTTGTGTCCCTCTGAAAACACTGTCTTAGGTCTCTCATTTCTTCTACTTCATAAACATTCATCTCTAAATGATTCTCTTTAAATACTTTCTCATGATCACCTGTGGATTGTTTATAAAAAGAAACATATTTAAAGCAAAATTTATTAGTTCGGCTAAAATAGCTTGAGATATAAATGTTTTCTGCAGAAGACACTGAGTTTTTCTTTTATTAGCAGGTAGCATTTTTATCTATTTTTATGTTGCTTCATTTTTCTGATTAAGCTTAAAAATGAAAAGGAAGTGACAAATTAAAGGAATTGTTTAATTAATGCAGGCACAATTATTAATTGGAGAGCATTTACTTTTCCATAGCTATTTGTATTTTTAATTTTAAAGTTTTCCTATAATTATTAGAATTGTTTATTTAGTTTTGCATGTATTAGGATTGTGATCACATATTTTAACTTCTGAAAAAAAAATTTTATTACATAAGAAATACATATCAACTACAGGGCTTCCCTGGTGGTGCAGTGGTTAAGAATCCACCTGCCATTGCAGGGGACACGGGTTCGATCCCTGGTTTGGGAGGATCCCACATGCCGCGGAGCAACTAAGCCCGTGCGCCACAACTACTGAGCCTGCGCTCTAGAGCCCACAAGCCACAACTACTGAGCCCACAAGCCTAGAGCCCATGCTCTGCAACAAGAGAAGCCACCACAATGAGAAACCTACGCACCGCAACGAAGAGTAGCCCCCACTCACCACAACTAGAGAAAGCCGGCGCGCAGTAACGAAGACCCAACGCAGCCAAAAATAAATAAGTTAAATAAATAAATTTAAGAAAAATACATATCAACTACAGAAAACTTACAAAATACAGAGTAGTTAAATAAATAACACTTAAGAAAAACAGCTGTAATCCTAACACTCACAAGGAAATACTGTAATATTTTGTCCCCCACCTAGAGCTTTCTCTGCACAAATATATATAAAAATATTTATATGGTAGGTTTATTTTTTAAATGGAATTCTATATGTATTGTTTTAGAAGCTTTTTTAATTTACCAGTATATCATGAATAACTTTTCATGCCCATAAATATTTTTCTACATTTTTTTGTTATGAAAATTTCTGTATTTGAAATTAATTATATAAATACTATATAGCTGTTAAAAGAATGTTGTAGAAATTTTATAACACTGTTTCAAAGCTATTTTAATAAACTTTTTTTCTTCATAGGAGAAAATATATCACTGTTATAATTTGATCCCAGCTAAATATGTATAGTCAGATATTAAGAAACTTTATTTCCTTTGCATGAGCAACTATCATGTTCTTTAAATAGTTATAGCTAGTGCCAGTAATTCCTAGAGGAAACTGCCATTTTTATATTTCTCCTTTTGTACACACAGATTGGAGAAGACTCCCTAGAGAGTTGATGCCAAGAAAAAAATGCAAAAAAGGTACATTAACTAATATAATAATAATAATCCAGGTGGGAAAAGGTTATTGCTTAACTTCCATTTAATATGGAACTGTCAGTCTAATGTTACACTCAATGTTCTGAATGCTTTTTCTTAAAATATTTTTGACATTATGATTATTCTGTTGGAGCCTTTTGCTGTTGATTTTTTGTTTTGTTTTCTTTGTTTTTGTTTGTTTAATTGTTTTTCCTTTAATTATGGAATTTTGATGTGCTAGGAAAGACTTTTCAATTATGTAGATATTCTCATTTGCATATTTGAAAGTTTTAAAATGATTATACTGGCTATATTTTAAGTTTTTAACTAAAACATTTGTAACTGGTAACGTTTGGGAACTGTCAAATAGAACTTTATGGTGTATATAAAATATCACAGTGAAAGCTTCTGTTGTGTTGTTCTTTCATAATTCCACCGAACACAAAGTTGTTGAGCATCTACTATTGCCAGACATTGTGCTAAGAGGGATAAAACAGTGAGCAAAGTAGGAGTAATCCTCGCCCTCACAGAGCTCACGGTCAGTTGGAGTAAAGACATTAAACGTAACACACTGTCTTCACTGGGAGGCCAGGGAAGGGTTCTTTGAGGAGGTACAATTGAACTCCAGATTGAAGGACGAGTACAAGCTTGCTAAGATGAGGTTGTGGGAGAGACATTGGAGAAATTGGGTTTTTTAATGTGTTTTTATTGTTGAGTTTTAGGAGTTCTGTGTATATTTTGGATGATAGTCTGTAGGAAAAACACTCTTGCTGGGTGTTTGTACTTTCCTGTCACACCACTACCACATTCACAGCAATTCTGACACCAGATGTATGGAGTTTTTTCCTGCACATCAAGCCATTCTCTGCAACACCAGCTGTGTCTCCTACAATTTAATTCCATTCTGACACTAACTGGAGTTAGCACAGACCCCACAGATTAAGGGCTCTGTCCCAGGAGACTACTCCCCACTACAGATGTCAATCACAAATATAGTGTGTCTCCAGGTTACCCACGACTTCTGTCTGAGTTGGCTACAAATCAGAGGTTCCCATGCCCTCCACCCCCAACCTTCGATTTGATTTGCTAGAACAGCTCACAGAACTTAGGGAAACATTTACTTACGTTTACCAGTTTATTATGTAATAAAGGTTATGATAAAGGATACAGATGAACAGTCAGGTGAAAAGATACATAAGATAAAGTCTGGAAGGTCGCCAGTGCAGGAACTTCTGTCTCTGTGGAATTGGGATGTGCCACCTTCTAGTACATGGATATGTTCACCAACCCAGAAACTCTTGGAACCACATACTTTGGGGATTTTTATGGAGGCTTCATCACATGGGCATGATCAATCATTAACTCAATCTCCAGCGCTTCTCCTCTTTTCCAAGGGATGGAAGATGAGGCTGAAAGTTCCAGGCTTCTAATCATGGCTTGATGTTTATGATAACCCACCCCATCCTGAAGCTGCCCAGCAGCCCACCAAGTGTCACCTCCTTAGAACAAAAGGCACTCCTATCACGCAGTAAGTTCCAAGGGATTTAGACACATATTAGAACAACAAAAATGCACACTGTTGTCACTTAGGAAATTATAAGGGTTTTAGGAGTTCTGTGCCAGGAACCAGGAGCTGAGACCAATATATATTATTTTCTATTATTTCACACAGTCCTTTTTCAAATATGTCTTTTGAAAACATTTTCTCCCAGTCTGTAGCTTGTCTTCTTATTCCTTGACAGTGTCTTTCATACAGCAGTTTTTAATTTTAATGTAGTCCAGCTTATCAGTTCTTTTTTTCATGGATCATGCCTTTGGTTTTGCCTCTCAGAAGTCATCACCAAGCTCAAGGTCATCTAAATTTTCTCCTGTTATCTTTTAGGAGTTTTATAGTTCTGTGTTTTACATTTAAGTCTATGATCCATTTTGAGTTAATTTTTGTGAAGGGTGTAAAGTCTGTGTAAATTCATTTTTTTGCATGTGGAAGTCCAGTTGCCTTTTTCTGTATTTATGTGGGTCGCTTTCTGGGCTCTCTATTTGGTTTCGTTGGTCTATGTATTTATTCTTTCACCTATACCACTGTCTTGATTACAATAGCTTTATAGTATGTTTTAAAGTCAGGTAGTGCCAGTCCTCTAACTTTGTTATTTTTCTTCGGTGTTGTGTTGGCTATTCTGGGTCTTTTGCCTCTCCATACATACAGTAGAGTCAGTTTGTCGATTTCTGCAAAATAATTTACTAGGATTTTGATTGAGATTGCATTGAATTTATAGATGAAGTTGGGAAGAAATGACACCTTGAAGATATTAGCTCTTCCTATCCATGAATATGGACTATCTCTCCATTTATTTAGTTCTCTGATTTCATTAATCAGAGTTTTGTAGTTTTCCTCATATAGATCATTTTGTTAGATTTTTACCTAAGTATTTCATTTTGATGGGTACTAATGTAAATAGTACTATGTTTTTAATTTCAAATTCCACTTGTCAATTGTTTATATATAAAAAAGCGATTGAATTTTGTGTATTAACCTGTATCTTATAACCCTGCTATAATTGCTTATTAGTTCCAGGAGTTTTTTAGCCAATTCATTCAGATTTTATACATGTCGTCTGTGAACAAAGGGAGTTTTATGTTTTCCTTCCCAATCTACATAACCTTTTGTATCCTTTTCTTATCTTATTGTATTAGCTAGGACTTCCAGTGAAATGTTGAAAAGCAGTGATGAGAGGGAACTTTCTTGCCTTGTTCCTGATCTTAGTGGCAGAGTGTCAGATTTTTATTATTAATGATATCAAGTTTTTCACCACTAAGTATGATGTAACTATAGGGTGTTTTTGTAGATATTCTGTATCAAGTTGAAGAATTTCCCCTCTGTTCCTAACTTACTAAGAGTTTTTATCATGAATGGCTGTTTGATTTTGTCATATGCTTTTTCTGCATCTATTGATATGATCATGTGATTTTTCTTCTTTAGCTTGTTAATGTGATGGATTACATTAATTGATTTTGGACCAGCCTTATATCCCTGGGAGAAATCCCCCTTGAATGTGGTGTATAATTCCTTCTATACATTGTTGGATTGGATTTAAGAATATTTTGTTGAGGAGTTTTGTATCTTTATTCATGAGAGATAGTGATCTTTAGTTTTCTTTCTCATAATATGTGTCTGATTTTGGTATTAGGGTAATTCTGACCTCATAGAATGAGTTAGGAAGTACTCCCTCGACTTCTGTCTTTTGAAAGAGATCCCCCTCCCCTTTTTAACAGCTTTATTGAGGTATAGTTCACATATAATAAAATGCACATATTCAAAACATACAATTTGGTGAATTTTGACATATATTTTAAATGGAAGTATTTTTATTTTGTTTTATTTCAAAGCTACAACATATAAGAATATTTAGCTTGATTGAGAACAGAATTATTATATATTGAGATCTGATAGTTTACCTGCTGTCCTTTATACCCTTGGCTTTTCTTAGACAAATATATTATTTTCACAATAAAATAACATTTGCTTGAATGATACTGGTCATGTCCTAGTGGATCACAAATTTTTAGCAGACTTTAAAGAGCTGAAAAGAATATATCTGATTTGGAGGAATTAATGTTCAAATACATCCCACCAACTGCTCATCCCTAGAATCACATATACACATTGCTGATTTGTAAAAGCTTCCAGTGCATCAGGATTTTCATTTGTTGAAAAAGAAAACAACAAAACTTTCTTTTTCCATTCTTCTTAATATTTTTATTGCATATTATATAATTTTTGTGTTATGTTCCTGGTAAGCTTATACTCTCTCTTTTGTTAAAATGGCCTCCCCTGATTTACATGAAAGTAGACAATACCAAAAGAGCCAAAGACTGAAAAAGTTTGTTTCTTGAAGAACCAGCTATTGGCAGGTGTTGAAAGAAACAAAAAAATTGAAATATATGCATGTATTTGGCCAAAGATGAAAAAAAATTCATGTAAATGTTTTGGGGTTAAAACAGTCTTTTAACAAATTTTCATAATTTGACACTTCTTTCTCAATTATAAATAATACATAGCCAAAATTGCTGAGTGGACTTGAATATGCAACTAACTTTCTTGGCTAAGAGATTAATAATTTTTATAAGTTTATTTACCTGACCATGTTCTATAATATCCATTTAACAGATTTATGTGTATGAAATTTAAATAATTTGATAAAAGCTCCTTAGAGAAAAAGACTTCTTGATGTAAGTTACATTCTTAGCTAGTGTTTTCTGGCATCAGTATTATAATATATATTGAGAGCTTGTTCATATATGATATTTTATGTGCTACAATTCAGATTAAACAGTCTTTGCTCTCAAGGGGAACAGAGATAGTTACCCATCATTAAATCTATCTGTTTTTTTTTAAATAACTTTTGTTTGAGCAAAACCTCACAAATGTGTATGTTTGGGAGTTCTGAACTCAGTGACTCCCCGAGGGGCAATTTGGTATCACATAATAAATTGTAAATTCCATCAGTTATGGGTCATGCACCACAATCTAAAAATTTCTTCTTCTATAGGTTAAATGTTAATCTTTAACAAAATTAATCTTTCTGAGCCATATTTTCCTCTGTTACCAAGTAATTTCTAGGTATTTAGTTTGATTTTGGAAAAGAATGGTAATACTTTTTGATCATCATGGGACAATTTTGTAACGTATCATAATGTTTTGGTAACTGACTAGCAGGATCTATATGTGAAACAATTCTTTATACCCTGCAGTTTCACATTAGCCTCAAAATGAAATATTTTTGATATAGCTTAAAAAATTTTATATCCCAAAGCTATTAAAACATTTTTATTTATATTGCTTTGAGTTTTCAGATTCATATGATGGGTGTGTTGCATTTAACTATTTTAATCTTCATTACAAAGATAATGCTATGCTGCCCTGAATATAACCTCTTTCTCATCTCTTTAACCACTGGCAAATATATATTTATTCTACACTTGTATGTTTTTTAATTGAAGTATAGTTGACTTACATATTATATTATATATTATATACATTATTATATTATATACATTATTATATTAATTTCAGGTGTACAACATAGTGATGTGATAACTTTTATACATCATGAAATGATCACCACTATGAGTCTAGTTACCACCGATCACCATATAAAGTTATTACAATATTATTGACCTATTCCCTGCACTGTACATTACATCCTCATGATTATATATTTTATAACTGGAAGTTTGTTTTTTATTTTCCCAAACCTGGTAAGATTGCCCTATTTAAAATTCCTGATCAGTGAACAGGAAGCCAGTGCAGATGATACATTTGTGAGAGCCTTTCACTGGCCCTCTAGTGCTTCTACCTGAGGGAACATTGTCGCAGTTTTGGCCCTGGGGACATTAAATGCCAGTTCAAATTTTCAGTAAAGATATCTGGTTGCAGTCTTAGAAAATATCCTATTAAGTGATTATCGTTTACCTCCTCACCATGGAAAATTGGTGATGTGTGCTGATTTATTTTGTTCGTTCTTTAGGAAAATTAATTCAGCCTGCAAATTTTGTGTGCCTGCTATGGCATACCAGCATGCTAGATGGCATATTAAAAGGCAAAGACATTTAATATACAATTGCTGTTATAGAAAAATGTGTTAACAGTGGTTTTACTTCAGCAGGCCCCAAATCCAAAAAGGCAAAAGATACAGGCAAAGGCACTTCACTCACTAATACTGCAGATGTATTGAAAAAAATTGAGGTAAGGTTTTCTTCTTATTATAAGAACAAACTGAAAAAATGTCATACCTCTTTTTGTCTTCTTCCACCTTTCCACCTTCTCTCTCTTTTAAATAACGTGTACACTTGGCAGAGCCAAGCCCAGCATACAGGGTAACTAGCAAGGTTTGAACATTGTTGGCTAGGAGATATGGGGGCTCCATTCTGTCCTGTCTACAACTCACCTGTCAGCTTGCCTCACCTTTTGTCACCTGACTCCTTTTTCACTCTATTCGTCTTTTCCCCTTGCATTTGAATTATGCATGGGAAAGAAACATGAATGTATATCTTTATAAACCTCTCATTTTTTTCTCTTATTGGTATATGTGTATTTTTAATGCTTTTCTTCTGCTTTATGTTTAAGTGTAGAAGATTCTATTGAGGGAAAATCCTATCTCATGGCACTTATTTTTATATCTTTATTTTTTAATATTTAAAAAAAAAGATGTAAAATTAAAAAGATTAATAAACTAAAAATATGCCCTCCCATCTCTGTCCCTAGCCATCCATTCAGTTCCTCTATTTTAGATGGCCAGTGTTACCAGTTTCTTATATATCCTTCCAGAAACATTTTATGCATAGAAAATACAGATTTTTTTTTCTTTTTAATGACAAAAAAGTAGCATATTGCACTGTTTTGCCTCTTCACCTTATCACTTAAAATATCTTGGCAATGTTTCCATGTCAGTCTGTGAAAGAGTTCCCTCATTCTTTTCTTTTTCTTCTTCTTTTTTTGGCTACACTATAAGAATGAACCATAATTTATTTAATCAGTAATCTATTGATGGACATTATGTTTCATCTAGTGTTTCACAATTATAAACAATGCTGCATTGAATCCATGTTAGGTATGTGATTTCACATGTTTAGGATAGATTTCTAGAAGTAGACTTGTTAGGTCAGCTGTCATGTGTACTGTATAATATGGAAAATATGGATAAATATTGGCAGATCATTCTCCAATGAGATTATACCAGTTTATTCCCTTTATTCCCACTATCAATGCATGAATTACCTTGCACTGATGGTGATGGTGATGGTAATGATAATGATGATGATGATAATGATAGCAGCTAGTGCTTTTTGAGAACTTTTTATATAGCAGGCTCTTTGATGAGCTATTTACATCCATTATGTGCTTAAGGCTTCATAACAACAAAGAGAGATGGGTATTAAAATTCCTTACTTACCGATGAGGACGTCAAGGCTTTAAAACTTTTACTTGCCTGGCCAAGTTGGCATAGCTACCTGGTAACAGAAACTCATCTTTTTAAATTTTACTTTTGACCAGTCCTTGAGCTGAAGATAACATGTCTGAAAATCAAGCCAGGAAGATTGTTGAAGGAATAGCAATAACTGTCAGGTTTTACTGTGGTGGAATGATGGATGGGGTTGCAGAACTAGCCATCTTGTATTGATTGAACACAGATTCTGACTGTTCTTAAAACTTCCTGGAAAGAAGTTGCTAAGATGACATGTGCTATAAGGAAGACAGATCTGGACCTCCGGATGTGGTTTCTCATCAGAACAAGTTGTATTTCCTTATTCCCTATATTTAAACACCTTTTTTCATTACGCACATTGTTAAAACTGGAGTTTTACATCTAGAAATCCCAATGAGTTAGCAGCTTTATTTAATAGAGCAAAGTTAGCTTCCAGATGACTCCATTATTGTTCATTTCTTCAGCAAAAGTAGTTGCAAGTTTTCTTTAATAAAACTTCTGTGATGGAGAGGGAATGACATCCAGTCAAACCTCATGGTTATTGTGTGAATAATCAGACAGCAGTAAACTAATATTTGAGCTTATTTTCTGTATGACATACAGGTGGCTCTGTGAGTGGTCTATAGTATTTAAGCTGGAAGAACTGTTAACTGTTCATAATTCAACTGTTTTCAAAGTGTTTTCACATTGTTCTTAAAATAAATCCATAAAGTAGTAGGGGTAAATAGTTATATCTCACAGAAGAGGAAATGGAGACTACTAAGTAGATGAATTCAAACTAATACCTTAACACAAAAGGAATAAAGTGATGAGACAGTGTGTATGAGATCTTTTTTCTAAATTTCATAAATCTGATATTTGTTAACTGATTCAGGTATTTTATTGGTTTGATTTAGGTCTATGTAGTAGAAATAAAGTTGAAGTTATTTATTTAAAGATAATTGAGGTGGCAGTAGTGGAAATCAAGACCTCCTAGTCCCTACGTAGCACTGAATGAATTATATATTTAAAAATATTTTTACATAAATGGTTTAAATAATTCTATTGCTAATTATTAAATAATAGCTAATAGCGTGATTTTTCAGATATAGCGTATACCTTGCACAGAGTTAAATAAGCATAGCACTACAGTTCCCTTTTAATTATACAGTCTTGTGGGTTGTCGGCCTTTTTACTAGGGTTTGATTAAAATAGAAAAGAAAAAAATTTCATATCTTAATTAACATTAACATGTCATCATTATATGTATGTGTTTTTATAAACACTTAAAAAATCTGTAAATACTATTTTGTTTACATGCAGTTTTCCAAAGGGATTGCCAATTGGTAAAAATTGCACACATTATATTGTAGTAATAACTCATATAAGGTAACATGGGTCAGTATGAAGATAAATCATCTTATGTCTATTACCTTGGTCTTATTTGTTCTACCTAAGTGGGGTAAGGTGACAGGAAGGGTAGAGTTTGAATTTTGATTAAAAATTGAGACTATCTGATGTAGTCTTTCATTGCCTTTGGTTTTCTTAAATTCAAATTTGAATGTAATTAAAGGGATTAAAAAAAATATTTAAGAACCAAATGGAATAGTTAAGTTGTAGTCACACCAAATACA
The DNA here is from genome assembly GCF_965194805.1 of Balaenoptera borealis. NCBI lineage: Eukaryota > Metazoa > Chordata > Mammalia > Artiodactyla > Balaenopteridae > Balaenoptera > Balaenoptera borealis. Next base: position 74,129,454 of record NC_138867.1, read on the forward strand.
AAATATGTTTTCTCTCTGTATGTAATCTACAGAGCAAATATCTTATAATAGGGTAGAGTATTTACAGATTTGTGAATTAGTGTTCTGATTACTGATTAAGAATAATAGTGTTTTAAAGTGATCTTATGCATTAATTATGAGTATTAATATATGAAATTATTGCTGTCCCCCACCTCCTAGAAAACTGGTGAAATTCTTTCACTTGTGCAAATTAAGCATAGAACAATTTAGCAAATGGATAGTAACAGTAATAAAAACAGGTCACTTTTTATCAAATGGAAAAAATTATTGGTAGTCATAATGGAAATATAAAGATGTAATCTTAAAGTTAAATCTCTGTTTTATGAGAAAGTGACAGTGGTTTTAACAAGGTGGATAAGTGGAGCCATCAGGTAATCAAAGTTTCTCTAACTCTGCATCTCTTCTTTGCCTCCATTCTTAGAGTTGCTAATAATTGCTAAGATTGACTGAGATTTGAGTTTTAATCTCTCTTTTCTTAAAGTACCTGCCAGATACATTAAGAAACAAAAATCCTTGGAAATGGGAAGTAAATAATGAGGGAGAACAGAGATAAGAACATGGATAATCTGTAAATAGGATGACCTGATATTATTTTAAACAGTTTCACTTAGAAACTAAAACATAGACATTTTGAAATGTTACCATTACATTCTCTTTTCTCCTTTCATGCTTGAAGGAAAACAAAATAACATTCTGAAAGTGCTTCTCCATAAACAGAATCAACTCAATATTTTAGAAGGAGGTAGGATAGGAATCATAAAAATAAAGCATCGGGCAGCAGAGCTGATATCACAGCATGACTCAAGACCCAGTTATGAAGTAGCAAACTCAGAGAAAATACCAGTGTAATGACAGACCATTTAGTCCCATCTTTCTTGAGTTAACTCACGGTGTCCTAGGTGGTGGCCTAGAGGCGTCGGTAAGGGAGGGTTAGAATTAGGGTGATAGGTAGCTGCTCTCTTGAGGTTGAGCAGGCAAGTCAGAGTCTAGTGGTTTCCATTTAAATTAATGAAGCTCATTTATACCAGGAATTGGAAAAGAGAGGTGATGGTGAAAAATCAGATGAGGAAAATGAAGAGAAAGAAGGAAGCAAAGAGAAAAGTAAAGAAGGTGATGATGATGAGGATGACAATGCTGCAGAACAAGAGGAATATGACGAAGAAGAGCAAGAAGAGGTAACGGTCTGTTCTGGGAGAGTAACAAAGTTAACTAAGCTTAAGGATGATCTAATATGGTATATAATTAAAGTAAACCAACAAACAAAAACCAAGTTGATGGGAACCAGGGGTATTATTATCACTGGCATCAAGTTCTTGGTACCAGGAAAATTATTATTGCGTTGAAATTATAGTGATACCAAATGGAATGTAGGAGGTAAAAGTAACTTGATAGGCAACTTTGAAAGTGGAAGTCCACAAGTTAAGGAAATTGATCAGATTAGTTTGAGATCAATATACATACAATTTTAAGTCAGCAATAAGGTAATTAAGGGTTTAGTCACATAGGTTTGAGGGGGGACTCTGCAATACCATCAGGTTTTAAATCCCAAAGTGCATGTGGACATTATCAGAGAACATTCATAATCCAACCTCAAGTATCTCAGTCAGAACTCAGTGTTTTAGATTTGGGATTTCCAACTTTCAGAAACATGGTGCATTTCAAAATAAGCTGGAGTCAGTCAAGCAGGGTAAGTTTGTTGGTCACGGCCTCTTTGGGACTTTGTAAACGTCTCATGCATTAACCCTAGGCTGAGAGTTTCTTCTGCATTGCAAGTGACCATTGTCTTCACTCCATTTCAGCTTCTCACACCACGCTCTGAATCTTTTTTTCACCTGAATTGCTCCACCTAAGAAATCTTTATTATATACTACAAGTACTTTACATTAAATTTTGGATTCTTATAAAATTTATATTGGTGTGCAGTGAGGGGGTACAGATGGATTTTTATCTGTTTCCAAATGGTTAGCCAGTTGCCTACCTCATGTACTAAATAATTTTCTTTCTGCATGGATTTGAAATTCTCTTTTATCAGCTATTAGATTCCTTCACCTACTTAGATGTATTTCTGGACTCTGTTCCATTGATCTATTTCTGAACTATCACTAAGATGTTCCAATTAATAGAAGCTTCTGATTATTTGTTAATATTTTTAGAGCATGTTACCCTTCTTTTTCAGAATTTTCCTGAATATTCTTTGGCTTTTGAAATGCTCTGTTTATAAAGTCTACTTGAGTTGAGCTGTGTTGAAATTTAGATCTGTCCTAACAAGAACAGCAAACATTAGGATTCTAGTAATTTCAGAATTCTGTATTGGGTCTTAACAGAGTCCAAAACACCACCAGTGGGTTTATATAAGTATATTTCATTAAAAAAAACCGCAACTTTCTACTTTAATAAAGAAAGGATATATATTCTGAGTGTGAGGCTGGGTGAGTCTGGGTATAAGCAAGCTCAAAGCCTTTCCAGATTTAAAGTTACTCTTTGCTCTTTCTAGCAATTAACTAATTAATGAAAAATTACTGCTAGTTAACTCACCTGATATATATTGAGGATTTAAAGAGCATTTTGTTTTGAAGAGTAAAGTGGAGCAAATTATCTATGTAACACCTACATATAAAATTGAGAAAATATAGACTTTTTTCTTTCTGCAGTCTTTTGAGTGCTACAATTAAATAAAAAAACAGGGGCCCAAATGAAGCCAAGAACCATTTAAGCCATCAATTTCAACAAGTTCTCACTTTGTACCAACCTTTGTATCAAGATTACTAATCTCACAAAATTACCTAACACGAATCATTGAACATACGTGGAGGTGCTCGTGTCTAAACACAAGTGGCATATGCTCAATTTGAAATACAGTATCTCTTCCTTACTCATTTCCACTTGTATGTACAAATTGGCTAGCTTATATTTTCACACAAGTGTCCTTGCCAAGATCTCACTTACAAGGTGGCCTCACTTGAACTCTCAACCATGCCACTCCTCCCTGGTACGTGGCCTCCGGATTCAGCCAGGTTTCCAGACTGTTGGATTTCTTGGCACCAGAGAAACCAGGCTAACTTTCTAGGGTCTTAGCTGGATACGGAACATTAAAGTGTTTAGGGAGGACAAAGTAATGAAATACATATCTGAATAATACAAGTTACCTTTCTTATATTATTTATATAAATCTATATATAAAATCTCACCATGCAGATACTAAAAAAGGTGATATCCAGGAGACTCTCTTTTGAGAATAGTCCCTATTTCTTACTCTATCATAATTTCTGCTGTAGATAGTAGAGATGTGGAGATTAATTTGGGGGGGGGAGGGGGTGAAGTAGAAGAGAATCGCTTTATTGCTTTGCTAGGCCAAGGAGGCCACAGCGGGCTAATGCCCTCAAAACTGTGTATCCTGGAAATTAATTTTTTTATGGAAAATTTCAATCATTTACAAAAACTAGTGACTAGTAATATAAACACCTACAGACTCATCACCTAGCTTTAACAATGATCAATTCATAGCCAGCCTTTCGGCCACTCTTTCATCCACCCAGTCTGCTCCTTTTCCCCCCACTTCAAGCCCGCAGCTGCCTTGGATTACTTTAAAGCAAATCCCAGGCATTATATCATTTCATCCATAAATATTTCAGTATGTACTCAAAAATAAGGGCTCTTTAACAATATCACAATATCATTATCATACCTAACACAATAAAATGTAACTCTTTAATATCATCAAATATTAAACCAGTGTTCAAATAGTTTTGATTGGAAAAAATTTTTTTGCTTATTCCAGTTGGAATCCAGCTGCAGTCCATACACTGCAGTTGGTTAATAACTCTCTTAAATTTCTTTTAATCTATATCCAAAATGGATTTTTGAATTTTTGATAGAAAGCAGAAATATCGTGAGTCATTTACACAGATAGTAGTCTTACTCAGCCATAAGAATTGGAATGTTCCCAGGGGCTTAATCTCTCTTAATTTAAAAGAAACTGAGGGGCTTCCCTGGTGGCACAGTGGTTGAGAATCCGCCTGCCAAGGCAGGGGACACGGGTTCGAGCCCTGGTCCGGGAAGATCCCACATGCTGCGGAGCAACTAAGCCCGTGAGCCACAACTGCTGAGCCCGTGTGCCACATCTACTGAAGCCTACACGCCTAGAGCCCGTGCTTCTCAACAAGAGAGGCCACTGCAATGAGAAGCCCGCGTGCAGCAACGAAGACCCAACACAGCCAAAAATAAATAAATAAATAAAAATTAAAAAAAAATAAACTGAGGGGCCCTAGATGTAAAATAATATGGCATCTTCTGCATTTGATTTAGTATCTTGAGGTCTTTTCATTTGTTTGTTTTTTGGTAGGAAGCAAAAATCTCTCTGCTTATGCTCAGCTATGCATTGTAACTGGAAACCTCAGTTCTGGTGTATTCGAATGAATGTTAGTATAAATTGGCTTTGTTTCTTGAGTGTTTGTACATTTGTTTGGAGTAAGTGTTTAGTGCTTTAACTAACTAAACCATGTATCATCCCACTAAGGTATAATGAATGAGATGTATAATCCTATTAAGGTGTAATGGGCATCCGTTTATGTTCTCTTAGCTAGTTGGTGCCTGAGAATAGTAGGAGATGGTGGTCTTGAGGAAGAAAGCACAGTTAGATATGTGAAAGTTAATGTGTGTTTTAAGCATTGAAATAACAGAGACTTCTTTTAAGCCTGGCATGTTTTCTAATTACCTAACTTTGATATTTATAAACTTATATTAAAGGGACAGCCTACATTATGTTCTTTAATGTTACTACTCATACGTTTAATGTTTACTGAGGAATATATCATTTCACTTAGGAAAATGACTACATTAATTCCTACTTTGAAGATGGAGATGATTTTGGTGCAGACAGTGATGACAACATGGATGAAGCAACCTATTAGCTATGAAATTTCTCAAAAAATATTTTTATGATACAGCTTCTGAACATTTGAACAGACTTGTTTTCTATTTTATTTCCGATAAGGAATGAGTATTTTATTTTTGTTCCTGTTTTGTTGGAAAGATACTTGTTATCAAAATATTCAGAACCACTTTGAGTTTACATACTAGTTACCTTACCAATTAGTCTCTGACATTCCTTCTCAACACCTCTGCCATCTCTCTAATGTATTCAAGTGGATTTTTTTTTTTTTGGTATTATTTGGATTAGAATGTACCTAAAGAGTTTTTGCATCTTTTAATCTATGTATTCATACTTAAACAAATTTTTCTTGTTTAACTGCTGATCTTTTCTAAAACTACTAGTCATCGTAACGGATTTCTATAATCTGAAAGTTGGTTTAATACTGCACATGGAGCACTTTAAATACAAAGAAACTTGAAAATAATTTTTTTACTTTTACATGGTATGTTCTGTGCTACTATATTATGACTACATAAACCTACCTGAGCTCTTACAAGTGCATATTTTATGAGATTAAAAATTTCGTGATCGGAAACACATGCACAAGGAAAAATCCCAATCTGAGCTAAATAAATTTCACAGCTTACATCTCAACCAATACAAAGGCCTGGGATGAATATTAAAAATACCTGAATTGGAGGCTAACTTCATACCATACAATATATGAATTAATCATCCCACGGTAACAAGTTTGATATCTCTGAGTCATTGGCTTATGAAAAATTAGACTGAGATTTAATTTTGTACTTTATAAAAATGTAGACTAAGTTCTAGTCATATAAATCTCATTAAAGGATGCATGTATGTGTAATCTGTGAGGTGTAGTGGCCTCTGTTACGTTTCACAGGACTGAGCTCTCCAATTGATTTATATAACAATGCAGAATGAAACTCAGGTCACTTTGAAATTTAGATTAATCTTTTTTGATTCATTTAAAAACTAGCTCCCCTGCCTTTTTGTATTGGGGTGGGGGAGAGGATATCTATAAACTTCAGCCTCCAATGACTCACATATGCCAAAGATTTTCAAGGAAATTCATATTATATATTTTAAAAATGATTTATGAACATTACCCACCAAAAGAAATACATTTTTCCCTCTTGGGAAGATACCACCCATTACCCTCTAACCTGAGAATCAGAAGCCCTAGATTCTATTTCTACCTTTACTATTAAACTCAACCTTGAAATTGAGCTTAAGTTTTCTGTGCCTTAGTTTCTTCACTTGTAAACAATTTTCTATAAAAATTGTTTAAACTCTAACCAAAGTTTACCATATGTATTCATTCTCTCACCTTGTAGAAATGATCATTCTTAATTTAAATTTGGTTCTCACCCTTTAAAAAATTGTAGATGGTAAAGTGATTGAAAACAGCTTTGAGAAACAAACATGTTTTCCTCATAAAATATATTATAATCTGATTTTCCCATCTTATTTTCTGGTGGGAAAAATTGGAGAAAATGTGTATTGTCTTGTGCCATTTTGTAACATGGCTTTCTCAGGAAAAAGACCACTTTCAATTGTAATATTTCCTCAGATAATTCAGTATGTGTGTGAGGGCCGTTATTCAGTATTGTGCTGATCCTATGTGATTTCTTATTTAAAGGAGCTTATCAATAACTTTAAAGATTCTAAATGGAAAACATGAATAAAACACTCTGAAGTATTAGCAATCTACCGTACTTCTTAGAGTAGAATCCTCAGTTTTCAGTTGTAATGGGCAAGTAGTCATTTAGGATTGATAATTAACATAAGTTTCTTAATCTCTCACCTCCTTAGTACTACAGCCAAATACAATTTAATTTATAGAAAGCTTATCTTTATGGTTCTGTTTACTTGCTTTATTATACATCTGAAGATAACACTTAAATTGGGCAACTACACCAAAGATACAGGAATCTTTTCCTGGCTTTCAATGTGTTGCCACCATTTTAGTCCTGCAGATGGTAAAGCATCTCCTATGGGCAAGGATTTCCCGGGAAGGCCCCAGCCATCTCCGTTAAGTGCATTGTCTTCCTCCTTTGGAAGATCTTTTTATGTTTAAAGTAGACTAATTGTGAGAATAGGCAGAAAGTATTTGCAGGTTGCTTTACCAGCATGAATCTTGTTTTTCTGGCTTAAAATCTCAGAGAATGCTAAATTATTCTATAAGAAGGCAAGCTTTAATACAGAGATTAACCTCATACTTGTTGGTGAAGTATCTTTAAAATTTCTATATAAGATGCAAATCTGTTTTGTTGCTCTAATGCTTATTTTTCTGTATTTGTTTACACATTAAATTCTTACAATAGTGTCCTTTTGTTTTATATTGTTTTCTTTGACCCTGCTGAAATATATTTGATAGAGAAAACTAATTTGTTAATACTTATTTTACCTAGTAAAATAACTGTATATTTATTGAGCAGGGATGCCAGTATCAAATGTTCTTGAACAAACCACCATCAACAAGAAAACTCTAGGTGATTAAACTTGTGATAACAAACTAAGAGATTTGGATATTGAGAGAATGCTAAGAAACTCAGATGACCTTGTTAACCTTTCCTTCCCCACTACCTTCAGATGTACAGTATCAGTGGCTTTCCTTAATATGGTTAAAGGCTCTTAAGTTAGTAAAAACTTCTTATAAAAACTGTAAATACAATTTTAAGATCAAGATACTTTTAAAAATGGAGAAAACAAGGATTACACCACAAATTCTCCATTAAATAAATGAAATCTCCAAATAACTGTCAATTCTTTTTGCTACTGGTAATTTTAAAAATTAGTATTTTGAGATGGAAAGGTTGTTTCATGATAATAAAATTTACATATAAATAGAGCATATTGTTACACGACCAATCTGTAACTTGCCAAGGTGTGGACCAGGTCTCATGAGGCCTTCTTCCGTGAGATCAGAGATCCCCCCCAAATAACATTCATCTGAAATTTGTTTTCATTTCCTTTCACTTATGTACTATAAATAATCCAGTGTATTTTGTTTCAGTATAACAAGGGGGAATCTGAATTGGTAAATCTTTGGCAATTCAGTCTATCTTACATAGTATGTCTAATAGAGGAGGAGAAAAGGTTTGCTTTATTCAATTAAATTAACCAGATTCCATTTTCGATTGAATAATAAAATAGAAACTTTATTACATTTTGCAGATCTTTTAAAATATGAAAAATGAGGGGCAAGAAGTTTTAAAAACCAGTTTTACAGATGTACATGCTAACATAACATTCTACAATTCCATGCTGCATCTGTATAAAATACATTATACAAAAGATTTATACAATTTGCATACATAAAAAGAATTAAATAAAGCATTCAGATTTCTGTGATCTAACAGTGCAATATGCACATACTTGGAAGAAAAATACTGATTTCTTGAGCAACTTTGTAATTCAAAATAAGAATGATTCCCATCATAATGTACCATTTAAATACAGACTCCTAAAAACTACACCTTTACTCTGTAACACTTTGACTGGATCTTTGTTTCACGATATTTCTAAAACTCTAACTGTATCCTTCATATTCCCAAGTAGGTAATTTTAGTAGTAGATACCTTTAAAAAGAACTAATGACTAAACAGTGTTTCATTTAAAGAACTCTTCAGGCCACTGAACAAGTAAGTAGAGTCCAGAAAAAGATAAGCTTTAAAAAACAAAAAGTCTTTGGAGAAATTAATTTAACATTACTGTCTTCTAATTCTTAACTTGGCCACCAGACTCTATAACTGATCTTAATATATCTTTTGGGGACATGAATCCTATAATTTTCTAGGAATACGATGGCAAAAAATATTTAATTTAAATGGCATCTATTAGTTTGAAACAATCTTAACCATTTGTACCCATTTAAGAAAGAATCTGCCCTTTTTAAAAATAGCAGGTTTTTCTTCACTTGCAACTCCAACTTTTTAAGTGAACCAAATGCAATGATTCACAGTTCCGTTACTTTTACGTCTGCATGTATGTATGTGTGTGTGTACATATCTTCTAATGTAAAGCCTCAAAGTAAATTCAAATAAGGGTTTCAACACAAAAGCCACAATATCAAATAACTTTTCTTGTTTTATTAAGTTTTACAAAGTAATCTGCATTTGTTACAAATTTTGATGTATTAGTACTTTTTAAAAGCTAAAATTATTCTAAATCTATTAAATGCTTAGGAAACTTTTCTTTTACAAATGACACTTAAGGATTAGAATCTAGAATTCTATATATATAACACAGAATTCTATATATGTTATACATATATAGAGAATTATATATAATTCAAATTATATTCAATTAAGTAAAAAAATATATTGGGTTGGCCAAAAAGTTCCCTCTGGTTTTTCTGTAAAATGTTATGGAAAAACCCGAACAAACTTTTTGGCCAACCCAATGTAATTCAAATATATGGACAAAGGAAACTGCCTGTGTCATACGGATATGTTATACTGCCTTCAAGGAATAGGACACTCTGCAAGACAGAAAAGGTTTTTAATCAAGTACATAGTATACCTCATTACTTTTTAAAAAGTTACTTAATTTATAAATCAGACTTCTCTATCACAATTTCAAAGTACCACTAGCAAAAAGGAATCCCTGACTCCGTAATTTCATCAATTTGATGTAAACAAAGTTCTTCAAAGGACATCTAGCCCATTCTACCCTAAAATAATCTGTATTTTCTTTCTTGAAACTTGATTTTCAGCAGGCTTAATAAATACAATGTAAACTGACCAAGTTAACACTGAGCATAAATTAGAAAGATCATACTTTTCTCAAGATGCCCAAAGCACATTAAAACAATTTTTTAAATCTTAAACTAATAGAGTTAACTCAAAAAATCAATTTGCTACAAACTTCCATATTAACACTTTTTGGTAATTGTCTAAGGCCCTCTAATATATGCAAGGGCTTTAATGTTTGACATCTTTGTCCTGTCTTTCTATGATACACTGCTCCTAAAAGTACATTAAGCCTCATTAAGCATATATATTTATTCACCCCACTTTGTATCAAGACTGAAGTTTGAAATATAAAATGACTGGTCAAAAGCTGAAACATTAAAAGTTAGGAAATAATGCCCAGAAAATGAGGTGGTATAATATATCTTAAGGTACATACTTTATTATACACAAACAGCCAGACTCCACCAAATGAATCATTTTGATAGCATTTTAAAAACACATACTTTTAAAAACTAAATGATGGAATCAGTATGCAAATGCTTATTTAGCCAGACTCTGATCCACAACAGATCTTAAAAGTGGCACTCTTTTGACCAATCCATATACACCTTTGGCCTCTCTTCCCTAATTTGATGCTCTAGTTCAGGGAAAAAAGACCTAAGTTGAACATTTTCTCTTTGAAAAACAGAGGTTAAGGGATCAATATACAAAGCAATTTGTCTGTTTTTGCTAATGCAAAAGGTCTCTTTACCCTTGCTTTTCTGCAACAGACCTCAGAGACAGACAACGAAAATGTTATGATCCCATTAACTTGTGCCTGACAGTGAAGGTGGAGACAAATTTATACAGCCTATGTTATGAATCCTATTGGACCATCTGAAATAATGCTTAATTTTAATTCTAAAAATTATACTAGTTTACATAAAGTATTATAAGGCATTAAATGTAATTAAGGCATGTTATTACATGTAACACAGCAACAACTTATCACAGTATGTAAGGAAATATTTGCTAATTAATACTAATCTGTACATGTATAACACTTTTCATCAAAGAACAACAAAAGTGCTTTCAAACATCAGAGGCAAATATAATCACTTAAAAAACAGAAGCAGAGGCAGCATTCTTTAAGAGACAAAGATAACTTTTAGGTCCTGACATAATCCAGTGTTCTAGTGACCAAATGGCAACTTCCCAACAGTAACACATTAATTTGGGGGCTTAAAAATAATAATATATCTCAGCTTCTATTACAGACATTATACATTTCTTTCCCCTTTCTGTTCTACTTATGTTTTCATAGCGTATGTACTAAATGTGGGGTTTTATTTAAGTTTCGAAATGAAATTTTAAGTAAGTCCTATCAAATAATTTTAGAATCAAACTTTTCTGCAACTAAATATTTTGATGGTAATAAATTTTCTTCAGTTGCAGATATCTGATGCTATCATTATTCTGCTTAATGAATTTACTATTAATAACCTCAAACCAAAAACAATTGCTTAAAAAATAAAATTTGAACATAACCAGTCTTGAATAAGAAAAAATGCATTTTCCAGGAACTTCCGAGACACATATTTAAATTCATTTCTGCTTTAAGCGTTGATAAAACAGATACACAGATTTACTGCTTTCAGTATCAACAACTAGCAACTGTAGGGATTTTATGCTCAATCCATTTGTAAATGGCTCCAAAAAACAAACCAAAAAAAAGGTGAAAAACAAAGCATCTTCAGTCTCCCTAAATCCTGCCTTTGAAGTGGTTATTTAATATAACGGATTCACCCACCACATTCCAGATACACAGGTGATCACTAACACTGTAACTGAACTAACTGCTATGTTTTGTGTTGAGCAGCAGGTAACTGAGAATATTGACTATAAAGCTTATGGTCATCTTGTGGGCCAAAGGGTATTTCTTTAGTTGGAGCAATTTCATTTTCCATTTCTCTCTGCTGTGATGGGGGTGTGACTCCTGAATGCAAATGTGAAGAATCCACTGTTGAATGGTGACTAACATCCACTTTAGCTAAAATTTCATAATACAGCAAATAAAATACTGGCGTTATTATGCCTACTATCAACATTATCACTACAGCTGTCCACCACCCTATTCCCCAGTCTGCTCCATAATAAGGATCCTTACGTTGAATGTTTTTGTTATCAGGTTCAAAACGTACTTGTTGTGCTGTCAAGGCAGACACCACCTCATTAAGGTTCTCTCTTTTGGTGTCTGTACATTTTACTATTTGTTCTATGTCTCGGTCTACTTCTTTTAAAAAGCTACCAGCTGACTCACTGGAAGAAAGAGAATCATTAGCTGACAAAACTTCCTGTTGTTCTGAAAGGTACTGAACAGATGAAGGACGTGAAGTCTGTCTTCCTTTTGGAGGATAAAGTGTTTCAGTCAATGAACTAAACTTTTTTACTGGAATTTTGATAGACCTAAGGGCAAAAAAGTCTTGATCACTGATGAGATTGTTAACCCTCTTGATATCTGCTACCTGTAAAGAAAAAAAAAAAGCAAAATTCAACTAATTCTAAATCAAAATAGAAGTAGTAATATTCATTCATCCCAGTTACTTTTGGAGGAAAAAAAATTGAGCTTAATTATTAGAAGTAGTAAGTTATCACATCCAGAGAGGATTTTATATTATTTGTGGATAACATTTCTATACCATTCTTGATCTACCAGTCTTAAGGAATCACCAATTACATTCTATAATCACCCACATATTATCAATATTAACACTAATCCTAGCTATTTAAGTAGATTCTAGGATCTTTTGGTATTTCTCTTTCTATATCATGTGCAAATATCATACTTCTGCCGCTTGTAAACAATTTGTGAAGGAAGGATTACAGATACTTATGTTCTTTCTTCTAATGTGGCGATTAGAGTATAGGCAAATGTCAACTTACCCAACTAAAAGTACCATATTTTATCAAAACCAAGATGCAATCCACTCTAAGATGTGCCATTATTTTATGTATCATTAAGGTAAAAAAAACCCCACCAAATATTGAAGATGCCACCATTCTAACTTCAAAGATGTTAAAATGTGTAAAAGTATACACCTTAGAATTGATAAAATATGATAATTTGTCTCCTTCACTTGTCTCCTGAAGCCATTTTTCCCCAAACCTCTTGGTGTAAATGCATTATTCAACTATCCCCCAGATCAGCCATTTTTATAAGCTTTCCTTATATATTTTATATAGTCCTCGACCTGTCTACATGTTCTCTCCACCTGCCATTGTGAGTAAGGGGAGCAGGAGAGTGTTTCTCAGGTTACCAATTACTATGCCAGGCTCTCCAACTGCCTTTAAGTTATTAATCCATCATTTCCATCAATGCTGTAAACCCAAGCACTGATCATTTATCACGTGATTGATATCAGAGAGGTAAAGTGAGTCTAGGATAAAACTTAGATTTCTGGCTTGGCCAACTCGATGGATAATGATGTCACTCACTGAGATTATGGAACACTGTAGAGGGATAAAAGAATGAACGCAGATTTCACACATGTTGACTTCGAGGTGCTTGAAATGTGCCAAGTGGAAGATGTCCAAAGGCAGTTATAAATGTATGCCTGAAATTCAGAAGAATGATCTCAGCTAGAGATATAGATTTGTGGATTACCAGCAAAAATGGTAATTGAAGTCACAAGAGTAGATAGATTCACTAGAAAAAGTCTAGGAGAAAAAGGTAACATAGGAAAGATCCCTGAGGAATGCCAACATTTGAGGGGTATGCTGAGTTAAGAGAAATCCACAAAGGAGATTAAGAAACAGTGCCCAGGAAAGCACTATATGATGGTGGTTAAAAGCACAGACTATCTGGGTTTGAAGCATGGTCCTGACACTTTCTAGCTGTATGATCTGGGGCAAGTTGTTTAACCTGTCTGCAAATCAGTTTCACATATGTAAAATGACAGTAATAATACTACCTACCACATAGGGTTACTGTGAAGATTAATGTATTAAAATGTCCAAAGAACATCTATAGTAGTGACACACAGTATGTTATGTAAATGTTAGCTGTTATTAAATTTTAATAGTAGGAAAGTCAGAAACCTGCAGAATCCAGGTTGTCAAACAGGGTTCTTAAGAGGTAGTAGTGACCTGGATTAACTGCATATTACTGATGAAGAATGAGAGTTCTTATTGGAAAAATCAATTCCTTTGAAGTGTATGTGTGGGAGGAAAAGGGAGAGAGGACTGAACAGTAACTTGGAGATGAGTGTAATGTTAAAGGGTGCTTTGTCATTTTACTACCTTGAGACTCTTTTAAGGCAAATGAAGATTCACTGACAAACCCCAAAGCCTGATTCTATTCTCTTTAAATGCTCTTTTGCCTCGTATTGTATATTCCGACTAATAACTACTCAATAATCTTTCTGAACCAGGTTTCCAAGGTTTAGCATCTACCTAGGTTATCTCTCTAAATATCCCTATAATATTTTCTCTGTTACGCTAACTTCCTTGGTTACATTTAGGATTCCAAATGTATCCTTGAACTTTTTGTTCCTCTTATCACTGTTTTATAACAGGCATATTTTTAATAATTCCTAAGACTGAATATTTATAAGTGGAATATAGCACTAATTACCATATTTTTAAATGAGAAATCCTTTTGTAAGGTTAATCTTTTGCTAGTTGAGCTCTGTCAAAAGGGAGCACTGCTTAACTCCCTATCTCTGCTATATCAGTTTTCCCATTATTGTGGCCAATGCCATCTTTTCCCTAACGTTCAGCTAACTGCCTTTCATCACTCTTCATTTTAATTAAGGAAACCGCGGATACACCCTGTGATTTCCCCCCCAATACATTTTCTATTGGCTTCTTCTCTTCTTTACTATAAATATTTTAGCCTAAGCCCTAATCATATTCATTGGATCATCTTCCAGTAACTTCTTTCTTGGATTCCCTCTAATTCACCAGCAGGTTCCCGCTGCCCCCCCACCCCATTTTGCAGCACTCTTGTTAAAATCTTACAATGATATTCTCTTACTATATATCAAACTTTCCCTCAGTTATCTTAAAGCACTTCATCCTAGTCTGTCACTCATTTCTGAAACAGCTATTAAACTTCCTCTGTTGTCCGCCTTATTTCCTCCTTGAAATCTCCACATCACTGTCATGCCTGAAATACTTTCTCCTTTTCACTTCATTGGAAATATAACCTATTTTTAATCATTCAGATGGCACTTCAAATTTCTCTTTTTCTAAGAAAATTTTCTAGGCTCATTAAAAGAAAACTAATGTCTTTCTCTAATAAAGCTGCTGGACCACTCTCTTCTCTTGGATCTTCACCTTGATATTTTCAGTCTTGCCCCTAATTTTAAAGTCTTGATTACTTTCCATTATCATCCTTCTAAAGCACATTCTATAATTTATTTCTCAGTGGTCTTATTTCTCTACAGAACACATATTAACAATTTTATTTGCATTAAAGAATGAAATCAGATATTTTCTGATTTAACAATAAATAATGTTGCCATACATGAACAAGTCGCAAAAAAAAACCCAAACCCAGCTTTTCTTACCTCATCAAGAAATGCATTTCAATAAAATATTTATTAAACATTTAAATTAAAATTTATAATATTTGTTTTGATCAACTGTGAATAATTTCAATAATTATTCAGGAAAAATAATACATAGAACCTCATGGTCATCGGAGACTTTAAAATTAAATTTAAATATATATATATAAATTTATCAATATATGTGTGTGTTTCTATTGCAGAGAACTATGACAGGTAATCAATAAAAGGTTTTCAAGATAAAAATATTTCATACTATGAAAGATTTTTGGGGGGATGAAAATATTAATCAAGGAGAAAAAATTTTTAAATATATAAAAAATTTTAAAATATAAAATTTCATGCTACTAAAACAAGAGCTCATATATATATATTTTAAATGAATGATTTTAGGTAGCAAATCCTGGTGGTATTTAGGATTCCATGCATATATTTAAAGAGTATTCTAATAGTCTTGTTTTTAAAAATCAATATTGACAACATTCTGGAAATTAAATCCTTTATAACTACTTTAAGTCAGGATGTATTTAAGATGTTCACTTTAAAAGGTGCAAGGAGGTACACAGTATATACATTTCAAAATTCTTTTGGGAGCATGAGAATAAAAAGTTTGAAAACGAAAGATATCAACAGTTTCCATATCAATGTGTTTACATGAAAATAGATTCCATGCTATGGATACAAGATGGACATGACACAGACATTAAATGGATTTAAACAGAGTTTAATACCTAGTAAAATAAAAAATATACCTTTCATCTATAAATCCCACTTTTGAGAATCTATTTCACAGAAATAAGGTACCAGTTGTGATGATATTCACTGCACAATGCAAAACATGGAGAAAATCCTATCAATGAGTAAGAGAACAACTTAATAATTATGGTACATCCATACTATGCAATATCATATAGCTACATAAAATAATGAGTTAGATCTATAAGGCTATGGGGGATATCCATGATATACTAAGAAATGAAAAAGTCAAAGGCAACTTGCAGAGTAATAGGTATAATATAAACCAATTTTTAAAACACAAAAATCACTACACACATATATATCTCCCCCCCAAAAAAGGTATGGAAAGAAATACACCAACGTGTGTTATCTCAGGAAATTGGGGCAGGAAAAAACCTTTCCTTATATATTTCTACATTCCCTTACAACTTGAATAAGGAGAAAAATAAACACATTTGAGTGTTTTTCAATCTGAAAATAGAATCATGATTTAGAAATAAACAGAAATTCAAGTATTCACTTAAAAATTTAAAAAGTTAACATCCACCAACATGATACTGATTTCTGTGAAAAGACAAAAAAGTGGGTGGTGGGGGAATACAAGATAAAAGGGCACAGAATTTATTTCAATTTTGTGCTATGAACAAATAATTTATTTGGGGCTGCATTATGCAAAATCAAATTAAAACTTACCGTACAACAGTATTGAAGGGCTATTGCATTTAAAGTGTCTCCTTCCTGTATATCTTTTGTTAATACTATAATGTCATCCAGTCTATCTTTCGATGTACTTCTTCGGATTTTTTCTTTTCCTCTGGATCGAAGCTCATACACTTCAGCATCCTCCTCCAACATATCATTGTCTGTACAATTTCCAAATGCATGTACTTGACCACTTGAATGAACTCCTGGAAGAGGAAAACTACGATTCTGATGCCTCCCTGCCATAATGTCAAAATCTGGTAGGGAAAGAAGGCAGAGAAAACTTTGGAATGTAGCTGATTTACATGAATCTTATATTCAGGACACTTTATCTTTTGTTTTTTAAAGAATGGTTTTAGGTTCAAGTTTTATAGTTGTTGAAGTACAATGAACGTAATTGGCAATGGAGACAATGGGATGGGAGGAAGAAGTAATCCATTCTTATAGACCATATATCACAAAACATGGTGATGATTACATTTTAACAAGGGCAAATTGCTATATTTTTTTAGGTCAAAAAATTAAGTTTCCCCATTCTGAGTATGTGAAGAAAATTACAGAAATAATTTTGTATTATGTCTTAAAAACGTGTGATCATATATACAATTTACAGATCTGATAGAATCAAAGTATATGTTTTATATGTACACACACAACACTTTTATGAACCCCAAACTTTGAGTTGTTCTGCATTTTAAGTTCCACGGGATTGAACTGTCTTTTGAACTCCCTACCTACTTCCCTGGATCACGTTGATTTCAGTGTTTTTATTTAGTATAGTATGTGCCTTCTATACAGGTCATAATTTTGCTCTCAACCAGGGATTTTTCTTCCCTGGCAGCTTTTCACCAAACTTTAACTTACCAAAGTCCTCATGAAACTCAATTTATGGTCTATAAAGATTGCGAACAGATTATAAGTTCTACATTCATTTCTACTTCAGAAAAGACATCTTAAGACTGACTGAGATGAGAGCTGACCTAAGTGTACTCACTCTCAACTCACCTTCATCAAGTTAATCTATCCTCATTAAAAAAGAACAATAAGCGGGAGAAGTTCTCCGATGGGAAGGGCACTGGGTGCTACATGTTCCGAATGGATGGCTTTGGTGTGGGGATGCCACGATGCATGGCAATGCTGCCCGTGTCATCAACCACTCCTGTGAGCCCAACTGCTTCTCTCAAGTCACCCATGTGGAGGGCCAGAAGCCCATCATCATCTTCACCTACCCTGCACTGCACCCTGCATGGTGAGGAGCTCACCTATGACTACAAGTGCACCACTGACAATGCCAGCACCAAGCTGCCCTGCAACCGTGGCGCCAAGTGCTGCTGAAGCTGTGGCTACCTGCCACAGCCCCTGCTGCCAGCTTGCCCCTAGCCTGGGGACTCCCTCATCCCTCCCAGAGCATCTCACCCCACCCTCATGTTCAGGGTGGATGTGGGCATGCAGGTGGTAAGGGCCCTGCCTCCACCCCTCCAGCCCGCCCACCCAGCAATCACCCCCTTCCTGCCCTGGGGGCCCAGAACAGATACTGTACAGAGGTTTCTAAATCCCTTCTTATCTATATTAAGAGGGTAGGATCCCAGGTGGAAACCAGATCCTCGCCCCCATAAAGTCTGTCAATGTTAAAAACAAAAAACAATACAAGAACATAAAAAACTATTACCACATTCACAGTTTTAGCTTCATATTAATTGTTCACATAAGAAAGGATAGTAGATTGTTCTCAATTATTGTGAAAGATGGAGAGTAGAGAGGTAGTAAGAGGAATTTGGGGAGATAAATACTTAAGGCTTAATGATGTGGCTCAGATATGAAAAGAAATTAGTTAAGGATCACACCAAGACTTCTGATTTGCATCCCTGAGTAAATGGTGGTGCCATTCTCTAAGATCTGAAACACTGGAAAAAGAGCTTGGTGGGGGCGGGGGGCTTGGTAACTTTGACTGTAAATTCCTTTAAGACAACCAAAAAGAATGTCAAGTAGTCAAGTGGGCTATGTAGTCAAATTCAGAAAGGTCTGGGTGATATAATTTCATGACTCATCCGCACATAGGTGGAAACTGAAGCTGTGTAGATGAGATTAGAGAAAGAGAGACAGAGACAGAGACAGAGAGAGACACAGAGAGAGAGAGAGGGAGAGAGAGAGGGAGAGAGCGCACGCAGAATAAGAGGGTCCAAGACTGACCCTTGAAGAACTGCTACGTTTAATACCTAGACGAAGGAAAATCAGACTGCAAAGACGAAAAGAAGTGTTCAGAGGAGTAGGAAACCAAGAAAATGTTGTGCCATAGAAGCCAAGACTAAATGATGTATCAAAGGCAGTTGTGAATACTATGGACAAGTACCAGGTGAAAAAGAAAAAAATCAAAAAAGACCAACTCCAGAAGTCTGAATTTGTAATATACATGACAATAGATTACATACTCTCTATGTTGGGACATACTTTAAAATTTTGGGAACTATTTCATATCATTGAATAGAACCCTTGAAAACCAGTTTCTGACTCTGCTCTATGGCAACACTGTAATGCTTCAAAAACTCAAAGGTTTCTATTCAGATAACATAAATAATAGCTATATATTAAGTCGATAATTTCACCTGTTCCCCCAAGAGCTACATTATTTATTACCATGAACTGGAATTCCTAACTCAACAGCCACCCAACTAAAGAAAGCTACCACATTTTACATCTTAAAAGCAGTTTTAAGTCACACCTATTCCTTCAAGGAATTCTAACAAGTGACAACTCTAACAAGCTTAAAGATTAAACTTGTTTTAATACAATAATAAATTAAGGATGCTTTATTTTTATTCTGTTCTCAAAAAAGTTGAAAGAGTAGAGTATCTCACCTTCATCTAAAACAGATAATGATTTTATTTCCACTTATTTTACAGTCTTTCCTGTCTTTAATGTAGGGAATGTCTGTGAATCCTGTGGATTCCTAGGCAAAATTTTATACATATGTACATTTTTCTGGGGATAATATTTATTGTTTTCATATTCTCAAAAAGTTTAAAAAGTTATGAACCACTTAATATACAGCAATTTACCCATGGCTATACTGACTCAGTTATGCTGCCCTTTAGACGTTTTTCCCCTGATAATTTGGTCTTAGAGCCCCAAACTGGCTTAGTACAGCTGAAATTCACTGAGCAATGCCCCAAAGCCATTTTAGATACTTATATCAACGTCTCTCCATGATATATTGCTAAATAATATTTAAAGACTAGAACGTCATCTGTTTCACGATCTCTTCACTCCGCTTGGAATGAAACGCAGCCAGTAGAATACCACAAACTGTGTAGTCTGTTTGTGGACAATCAAGAATTGGTTGTGTCCCTAATTGACGCGAAAAGGTAGACTCTGGCCCAGGCATATAATTATCTGAGCCAACTATATACAGATTAGAAAGTACACAGTATTCAAGTCATCTGGTTCAATTCTCTTCACCTGTCATACTTCTCTTAAGGCAGGAAAAAAAGCACGAATACTCCCTTCAGAAAACTGAAACAAGCCTGCAAGAGTAATCCAATGGATACCGTGTTGAAGCACTCATCAGCTAGCTCACTTTCTGACTGAAAATGATTTCCCAAACGCCTTCGTGCTGCATAAATGCTGTTGGGTGTTTCGCTTTGACATTCCTTAAGCAGAGAGCAATAAAAGGGCCACAGGTCACAATCTAGTTCAGCACTGGGCCAGTATCACAGGGACTGTACCTGCCACGGCCAATTCAGTTTCTAAAAACTTAACTTCCCTCCTCCTCCTTTCCACACGTCTTGTTTTTTCTTTCCCTGTTACCCCCTGCGAGAATTAAATCTCAGATCTCTATCTTACACCATCACACTTGGACGATGTGGACGAGATGCTGTCAACGAATATTCAACAGAGACACGAAGTTGTGGGAGAAATGTAGTGTGTCTAGGTGGGAAATGCGCTGCTCCGGGATTGGGGCAAGTAGGAGTCCTTCCTCTGAGCCTCAGTTTCCCGTACAGTGTAACAAGGGGCTTTGGTGGAGCTGGTCTCGAAGGTCTCCCCTGCCTCGGAGTGTCTTCCACGCGGGCCGGGGTCCAAGCCCCAACCAGGCGCCTCGCCACATCTGCGGCCGCGGGGTCCGCGCCGCCTCCAGCGAGGGTGCAGCTAGGGCCCAACCCCGCCGGCCGGGACCCGGCCACCCCCGATCTCTCACCACCATCTTTACCTGTCCCGTTAGCAGGAGGGACTCAACGAGGAGACGGCTACCAGGTCCGCCGCCGCCGCCGCCGCCAGGGCTGCCGTCCCGGGCCAGTTCATGGCCAAGCCTCCGTTTTTGGCTGCCCCTGTCGACCGTCACCGCCGCCGCCAACGTCTCGGCCTTTAGTGCCGTGCGCCGCCGCCACGTCCGCAAACCTGCCGTGCGTCATCGCGTCAAGTGGGCGGAGGTGGGAAGGGACCTGGAGGAGGCGGGGGCCGGGGCGCGAGGGCGAGCCCAGAACCTGGGGCTCCCCAACCACAGGCCTACGCGGGCGCGCAGGCGCAGAGATTCCGCCGCAGCCCAGGAGTAGGGTCCGGTTCCAGCCCCGCCCCTGACTCCTCCCCTTCGGCCCCGCCCCTTCATCGCCAGTACGTAATAGATCCAGGGCCAAGGCCCGGAGCTAACCCGGCGGCCCGGGGCGACCTTCCGGGTGCGCCTTTGTCCTTCGCACAGCGGTGGCAAAGGCTGGCTAGAAAACACTGAGGGGGGAGGTGCTGGGGATTTGTCGGCGGCTGTTGTGCATTTCCTCTTGCTCGGTATCTGGAGGTTTCTGTGTGATGGGGAAGGACTCCCCAAAGCATAGTATCGACATCCATGTTTTAGATTGTTCTGTGCTTCTGACGCTTCCTGCTGAATCCTCTAGACTCCTGCAGAAAAGACAAAATGCTGGAGAAAAAACCCTTGGGCGGCGGGAGACAGTTGTTTCAGCCTTTGTGTTTTTAGGTGAGGAAAGTGAGCCACCTAGAGTTAGGCCCCGGGAAGTAATTGCCCTCGAGCCCTGGTTCCAGGCTTCCTATTCTCAATGAGACAAGGCTGTCTACAAGTTATAACTTAACTTATTTTGTTTTGAAAATTAACTGAAAGTATACCAAGTCAGTTTTGGAGTCAATAAGATATTAGTTTGTAAAAGGACAAATTCATGACCTCATATATGATTCTTCTCAGAAATTTACTGAATGAGTATGATAATGTGTTTGAATTTATGTAAATGAGTGTAAAGCGTTTTAACGATGTGCCTAATGTCTCCCAGTGTTGACGTTAGACTTTGCACTTTGACGACCGTGCTGTCTTATAACAATATACATTTTAGACCCAAACAGGCAGGGTGCAGGGTGCAGGGCACTTCTTTTCAGAATGTCTGAATATTTATGCATCATGAAACCTTTGAAGCTTTGTTTTAAATTATTCTCAAAGAGTATGTTTTTTGTTTTCTGGGAAGTGCCTCAGTAAAGGTTAGGAATTCTGCATTGCAATATTTTTCTTTTATTTGAGGGGATAGGCACTGCGCTCCACAATCTGCAAAAAGAACTGGAGGAGAAGAAGACTTAAAAAAAAAATGTTTTTTAAGTTTGTCGGAGCTGTTCTGTATGCTGTTGCCCTTGTGACACCCCTGTCTGTAACCATTTATCACTGAGACATTTTCTCATCGGTAAACAAAGGATATATTCCCTACTTGATGTGTAGGGCTCAAGCTGCTCAGCCTTCATGAATGTTAATGTGAATACAACCTTCTTTCTGCATATAGGTTACTTTTCTTATTTTAATGTCAATAGGCAGTGGAATCCATGTGAAAGCCCAAGAGATAGAATTTCAAGCACTTCTACAGGACTGCTACCTGTTTCCTTTGTATAAATACTTTCTCAATGACATGTGCATGCTCTTGAACCATTATTTATATTTGACAAAGGTGCAGTTATTGAGCTTTTTACAAAAAGACAGTAATAGAATTATATCTTATTATTAGAATACACAAAGGAAGCAGTTAGCCATGAATTTTGGCCAAGTTCCAAAAAGCTGGCCAGAAGGAACAAGTACTTTGTCCTTGAGAAAAAGGATGTGCCTAGTGCTGAGCAAGGCCACAAGGATTTTCAGTTTTTTTAGATCTCATCTGACACAGTTTTTATTAAAAGGCTGTAGACGAAAGAATACGTAGTTTCTATGAATGTGTATTTCTGACATTAAACATTTAGGTTTTGTGGTTTGCCCCAGAATAAAAATTGTATTTTAGTAAGAGTGTAAAGTGATGCAACCAGTTAGGAGTGTTACTTGGAAATGTGAAAGTTAAAAATGCAATTGACTGAACTAGTACATTGCAAAGTAATTACCTTGGATTCACTTACAGATAAACATGTGTAAGATTTAACAGATAGGTTCAGGAATGTTTACTACAGTAATAGCCAAAAATCTGAAAATATTCTAAATGTTCATCAATAACAGACTGGAAACTTCTGGTACATTTAAATAATGCAATATTATGCCTTTGCTCAAAACAATGAAGTTGTTTTTCTTATTTTCTTATTTATTCATTCATTTACCTAACACATTTTTTCTGGAGAAAAAGTATTTGTGAGACCTTTGTTCTAGGCATTGGGGGTACAATGCTTAAAAAGACAAAGTTTCCTTATTCATGGAGCTTCCATTACTAGGTACATGGAAAGGTCTCCAAAATGTATTTTAAAGAGAAAACAGTAAGCTGCCACATAGAAGGTATGTTATTCTTTTGTAATAAAATTTTAAATGCACAGCCCTCATCGCCCACCCCCCCACACACATTCATATATCTATATAGGAAAATGCATTTAATTTTTCTTTCTAGAAAATAACTAAAAGAATTTTTAACAGTGGTTGAAAGGACTAGATGCGGCAGGAAACTTTGCCTTTTCTTTTTAGACCTCTCTACATAGACTGAATTTTTATTACCATGTGCTTTTATTATTATTTAAAAATATTAAGACTGAACACATATTATTGATGAATAACTGGACTTGTTTTATCCACAGTTAACCAATAGTCAACCATGCACCCCCTTAATCATTCCTGAGTCTCTTTGTACTTTGTGTGCAAGTAGTGAGTGTCTGTAAAAAAGAACCAGATCAAATCTGGTTCTTGGAAATCAAAAAAATGAAAGAGTAATGGAACATTTAATTCTTTCTATATTTCTTCTTTATTTCCCTCTGCCAGATTTCTTTCATCCTTGCTTCTTAACTCTTTGCTCCTTCTTGTATCCTTTTATCAGCCGTTCCTTCTCATTCTACTTTCTAGAAGCAAAAGACTGTAGTACACCAAGGAAATACTTAAATGAATTTAAAACTGGATTATGAGATGAAACCTAAAAAAAACCCCTCATCTCTGATCTTCAAACTATCTATATATAGAAAAAATTATTGTGTCTCTTCTCCAAAAGTCTTGAAAAAAACAAACAAACCAGACTGCATGATTCAGATTATGTTCTGCTAGAGATAAACCAGATGAGCTCCCTAGTTGCTGTTCACCCTGTGATTTTAAAGCATAGCGATTATCATAATCACAGCTCTGCCATAATGTAGATAAAAGAAGAGTCAAGCATACTTCAGGAATTCAGAGTTGCTTATAAATGCATTTATATATGCAAATATAAATGCTTATAAATGCAAGTAAATGTAATTCAGGGATATTAACTATGACTTGAATGACTTCAAAAGTCTCTATCTATACAGACGTTACTAGATGAAAACTAGACTCAAAATACTATTCTTAAATTCTTTAGCTAAGTAGTTGTTACACATAGAAAGCAATAGTTATATATGTTTACAATTAAGTAGACTATAGGTTTTTTTTTTAATAAATTTATTTATTTTTGGCTGCGTTGGGTCTTCGTTGCTGCACACGGGCCTTCTCTAATTGCGGTGAGCCAGGTCTACTCTTCGTTGCAGTGCACGGGCTTCTCATTGTGGTGGCTTCTCTTGTTGCGGAGCACGGGCTCTAGGCATGCGGACTTCAGTAGTTGTGGCTCGCGGGCTCTAGAGCGCAGGCTCGGTAGTTGTGGCGCACGGGCTTAGTTGCTCCGTGGCACGTGGGATCTTCCTGGACCAGGGCTCGAATCCACGTCCTCTGCATTGGCAGGCGGATTCTTAACCACTGCACCACCAGGGAAGCCCCAAGTAGACTATAATTTGAAATGCCTTGTTTCCTGTGAGCTCTACAATTACTGTGGCCACATAAGTAAATTGGGGCAGGTGAATGCCCTAGAATCTATAACCTGCTTGCTGTTTTGCCTACTCCTCCAACGACCTATGATGGTCAGAAAGAATTAATTGAGTCCACTTCACCAAAGGAGAACATGATAGATGACCCAGTCAATGGAACTGGGTGAAGGCATCTGGAATTGGAGGGCAAGTCAAAATAAAGTCCAGAGAGTGGATATCCAGTTAGATTTCTCAGGTATTCAGTAATGTGTTCATGGAGTTCATGGAGTCAGGAAGAGCAGGAGGTGGGGAAGCATAAAGAAAAAATGAAGACATACATGGAAAGATCTCCAAAATGAAGACACAAAAGTGTTTTCTTGTTCTACTCTAGGTCTTTCCAGATACAGACCACTCCCATGACAGTCCTTAGCTTAACCAACAGTATTTGAAAAGACAAGATAGAAATTCAAAGCAAAGCTTCCATGCCCATCCATATAAAGAATCATAGAACAGCACGGTGCATATACCTAATGAGAAGGTAGTGCTCATCTGACAAAATATAGACAGAAATTACATCTATTCATTTGACAAATATTAACTAAGCACCTACTGGGTTTCAGGCTCTGTTTTAAGCACTGGGGATCTGTAGTAAACAATCAGGCCCAAATCCTTGTTTTCATGGAGCTGAGTTTCTTGTGGTGGAAGAGAGATAAAATAAATAAATGAAACATTAGTACGTTAGATAGTGATAATTTAATAGAGGAAAATTAAGTAGGGAAGGAGGTTGCCGTAGTTTGTTGTTTTTATTGAAGTATAGTTGATTTACAATGTTATGCCAATCTCTACTGTACAGCAAAGTGACTCAGTTATATACATATAGACATTCTTTTTTGCAGTGTTTTGGGTAGGGGGAGTTGCTTTTGCAATTGGGTAGGTAAGGAAAGGCCTGATTGAAAAATTGATAGACACAGGCCTGAAGAGGGTCAGTTTGTGAGCCATGTTGGCACATGGGAGGAGAGCTTGCCAGGCAGAAGGAACAGCCAAGTGCCAGGTCTAGAGGAACTGTGCAGTGTATTGGAGGGACAGCAAGAAGGCCTGCGTGGCTGGAGTGGATTGCACAAGGTCAGAGAGCAACAGGACATGAGGTTAGAGGGAGACAAATCGGATAGGACTTTGTAGGCCATTCCCAGGACTTGGACTTTTACTCCCAGAAAGATGGGAAACCATGGGAGGGTTTGGAGCAGAGGAGGACATTATCTACCTTTTAAATGGATCATTTTAAAAGGTAGAACTCATAGAAGCAGGTAGATCAGTTAGGAGGCTATTGCAGTAACTGGAGCAGGAAAGAGGTTGGCGTGAATCAGAGAGAACATAATATATCAGATTAATTTGGATTAAAAATACTTGGTTTAAAAATATTTTTTCAAAGCACCCAAATTCGTGAGGCTGCTCCATTTTGGTTTTTAAGATATTTTTCACTGGTTCCTTCTTGTATACCTTCATTAGTGAGTCTGTTTTCCCTGTTAATACAAAATAAGCCAGATTTACCACTGTAGCAATTGTTGCATCTAAGTTTCCCTTCTCCCTTCTCACCATGTTTTCTTTTATTTACAGTTAAGGTTGAGCTGATTTTTTTCCTCTTTTTTCCAAGCTTTAATCCTATCGGGCTTCTAAATCCTTTCAGAATTATTTGAAGCAAAGAATGCCTGCTGACTTCAAAGAGGGTTTCACACTTGGATTTACCCGCTGGGGCATATAACGAGAGTAGTGGAAACTTCCTTCCTTTCCACAGAATAGTGTGTTTGGCAATGGTATATGTTGACCAGTGAACAGTCTGTTAAGAAGAAACACATTGAAACTCATTTTTTTTTAATCTGTTATTTTGAAAAGGACTTATTTTCCTTTCTAATATTCTAAATCTAATCTGTTATTTTATAGGAGAATCAGTTTGTATTAATAGAAACTTGATTTACTTCCCTTTTATTACTTTGCCTTTAAGGTTACACTATAGATTTGGTTATCTATTGCATAACTTAATATAAATGAATAATTTGTTTATAAAGATTTCTAAATCTTATTGCTTCACTACAGCAGTCCTCAAAAGAAAATTTCTTGTGTATTACTCTTGGCTTTGTGAAAGACAATTTATATAGATTTTATAATTAATGCTGATGCAAAAGAAGGGATTAGCTTGAGAAAGAATGATTCTTTGTATAAAAATATTATGGTTGCTCATAAGACAAAAGCCATTAAAACCATTACATAATCTAGTATGGTAAAATAGATATGCTAGCTTTTCTGCTTTATTTGGTTTTAGCAACTGGATGGGATAGAGTTTGGTGGTGAATGGGATGTGAATACACGAAAGGGTTTATAATAAATCTTTTTTCTTCCTGCTTTGTCCTACCTTCCATGAGCCATATTCACCTTTCTCTAAATATCTGTCCTTTCCCCATTAAAATTCCAATTTCATAATAATTGAAATTGGGGACTACTATTGCTGTTTGGGTGCGTGTAATGAGAGCACCTAAAGGCATTGCTAGTAGACTGGAAAACTTCAACAAGGAGATTATGATAAGAATGGTAACATACACTTCTTTCAACATTTGTGAAGTTAAGGCAGTCTTATGCAAAACTGACATTTCAATAGCTATACCAGCTTTTGTCAAAGTGTGGTCTGCCAAACTTGTCTAAGTGTGGTCTTGCCAATCCCCAAGACTCCTTCATAGAGTCCTCAAGGTCAAAACTATTTTTGCAATAATTCTAAGAAGTTATTTGCCTTGCTCACTGTGGTATCATTTGTACTTGCGTGAATGAATCAAGGCCGTGGCATCAAACTATATTAATAGTCATTATATTGCTCACTGCTACATACTCATTTTTTATTTTTAATTTTATTTATTTATTCATTTATTTGGCCGAGCTGCGCAGCTTGCAGGATCTTAGTTCCCCAACCCGGGATCGAACCCGGGCCTGCAGCAGTGAAAGGGACAAGTCCTAACCACTAGACTGCCAGGGAATTCCCCATACTCATTTTTTTTTTTTAAAAAAACCTTTACTTGAGAATGTTCCTTAATTATTAAATTTCAACCCTTGACTACTTAGTTTTATTATTATTCTTTCTGACGAAATGGTAAAGCTGCATAAAGGTCTTCTACTACATATCAAAGTACAGTGGTTGTTTGGAAGAAAAGCCCTTGAGTTGAGTTGGAAGCTGAACAAGCCATTTTTATCATCGGACACAAATTTAATAGAAAGAATGACTGATAGAAAAACTATGGTCAATAAGACTTGGATATTTGGTGGACATTTTCTTGAAAGTGGACAGAGTAAGCCAGTTACTTCAAGGAAAACAAGACAGCATTTGCTACCATTGATAAAATTCAAGCTTTATCTCAAACAAAAATTAGATTTTAGAAAACTTTTATTGCCTCTATAAGTTTGGCAGCTTCCCAAAACTGAAAGAATTGAAATTGGTGGTGATGAAATTAGTGGTGATATTATAATAACATGGTTTTTCAAATATCATATTATGAAAAGTATCAACACTTAAAAAATGTTCATAACTCAGTATACCTAATATTTTCCAAATGTACAGTGTTACAAAATCATGCACAGATAAAAGATGCTTTTAAAGTATAAAGCCAAGGGGGACTTCCCTGGTGTCTGAGACTCTGCGCTCCCAATGCAGGGGGCCCGGGTTCCATCCCTGATCAGGAAACTAGATCCTGCATGCCGCAGCTAAGACCTGGTACAGCCAAATAAATAAATAAATATTTTTTAAAAATAATAAAGTATAAGACCAAGGGATTTTAATGTGAGTAAATAAAAAATGCTTATTGATATGATTTCACATGCCACATTGCAGCTAACCTTTAAGAAACTATCACTTACTGAGACTTGATATAGTTATCAAAGAAAATATAATATATATAATTATATATATATAATATATAAAATATAATTATCTGAAAAACTTGCTAAAATTCTTTTTTTCCTATCTTAACTAAATATATATGAGAAGCTGGATTTTCTTCATATACTTCCACCAAAACAATATATAACAACAGACTGAATGCAGAGCAAACAGAAGAATCCACCTGTCATTAGTGCTAATAAATACCTTTAGCAAAGTTGTGGGATGCAAGATCAATGCATAAAAATCACTAGTATTTCTATACACTGCAATGAACAATCTGAAAGAAAATTTAGAAAATAATTCCATTTATTATAGCACTGAAAAGAATAAACACTTAGGAATATATTTAACCAAGAAGGTGCAAGACTTGTGCACAAAAAACTACAAAACAATGCCAAAAAAATTAAAACAACATCAATAAATGGAAAGACATCCTGTATTCATGGATTGGAAGACTTATGATTGTTAAGATGGAAATACTCCCCAAAAGTGATCTACAGTTTCAATGCAATCTCTATGAAAATCCCAATGGACTTAGAAATGGAAAAGCTAATCCTAACATTCATAACGAACGGCAAGGGATTCCAAACAGTCAAAACACTCTTAACAAAAAAAAAAGCAAAGTTGGAGGACTCATGTTTCCCAATTCCAAAACTTACCACAAAGCTAAACTAATCAATACAGTGTTGTACTGGCATAAGGATAGGCATATAGAATATATTCAATGGAATAAAATTGAGTTCAGAAATAAACCTATACATCTATAGTCAATTAATTTCTTCTTTTTTTCTTTTTTATTGATTTCTTAAAATTATTTTTAACTTTTTTAAAACTTTTTTTAATTGAGTTAGAGCTGATATACAATATTATATAAGTTACCAGTGTACAATATAGTCATTCATAGTTTTTAAAGGTTATAGTCCATTTATAGTTATTATAAAATATTGTCTATAGTCCCTGTGTTATATAGTATATCCTTGTAGCTTACTTTATGCATAATAGTTTCTGCCTCTTAATCCCCTAGCTCTATATTGCCCCTCTCTCCTTCCCTCTCCCCACTGGTAACCATCAGTTTTTTTTCTATATCTGTGAGTTGGTTTCTTTTTTGTTATATTCACTAGTTTGTTGTATTTTTTGGATTCCACATATAAGTGACATCATATGGTATTTGTCTATTTCTGTCTAACTTATTTTATGTAGCATAATACCCTCCAAGTCCATCCATGTTGTTACAAATGGCAAAATTTCATTCTTTTTTATGGCTGAGTGGTATTCCATTGTATGTATTATCAATCTTCTTTAGTCATTCTTCTGTTGCTGGACAGAAGATCACTTCCATATCTTGGCAATTGTAAATAATGCTGCTATGAACTTTGAGGTGTGTGTATCTTTTCGAATTAGTGTTTTTGTTTTTGTTTTTTATATATACCCAGGAGTGGAATTTCTGGGTCATGTGGTAATTCAATTTTTAGTTTTTTGAGAAATCTCCATACTGTTTTCTACAGTGGCTGTACCAATTTACATTCCCAGCAAAAATATATGAGAGTTGCCTTTTCTCCAGATCCTCTCCAACATTTGTTATTTGTGTTCATTTTGAAGATAGCCATTCTGACAAGTGTGAGGTGATATCTCATTGTGGTTTTGATTTGCATTTCCCTGATGATTAGTGATGGTGAGCATCTTTTCATCTGCGTATTGGCCCTCTGCATTTCCTCTTTAGAAAAATGTTTATTCAGATCTTCTGCCTATTAAAAAAAATTTTTTTTTGATGTTGAGTTGTATGAGCTGTTTACATATGTTGGATATTAATCCCTTATCAATCATATCATTTGCAAATATTTTCTCCCATTCAGTAAGTTGTTTATTTGTTTTGTTGATGGTTTCCTTTGCTGTGCAAAAGGAATAAACTTACCTCAGGAGATAAAAGACGTGTATTCAGAAAACTATAAGACACTGATGAAAGAAATTGAAGAAAACACAAAAAGATGGAAAGATATACTGTGTTCTTGAATTGGAAGAATTAGTATTGTTAAAATGACCATACTACCCAAGGAAATCTACAGATTCAATGCAATCCCTATCAAAATACCAATGACGTTTTTCGCTGAACTAGAACAAATATTATACTTAAAAATTTTGCAAGGAAACACAAAAGACTTTGAATAGCCAAGACAATCTTGAGAAAGAAGAACAGAGCTTCAGGAATCATGCTCCCTAACTTCAGACTATACTGCAAAGCTACAGTCATCAAAACTGTATGGTACTGGCACATAGATCAATGGAAAAGGATAGAGAGCCCAGAAACAAACCCACACACTTATGGTCAGTTAATCTATGACAAAGGAGGCAAGAATATACAATGGAGAAATGACAGTCTCTTCAATAAGTGGAGCTGGGAAAACTGGACAGCTGTATGTAAAAGAATGATATTAGAACATTCTCTAACACCATACACAAAAATAAACTCAAAATGGATTAAAGACTTAAATGTAAGACTGGCTACGATAAAACTCCTAGAGGAAAACGTAGGCAGAACACTCTTTGACATAAATCCAAATTTTTTTGGATCTGTCTCCTAGAGTAATGGAAATAAAAACAAACAAATGGGACCTAATTAAACTTAAAAGCTTTTACACAGCAAAGGAAACCATAAACAAAATGAAAAGACAACCTATGGACTGGGGAAAAATATTTGTAAATGATACTACTGACATGGGATTAATTTCCAAAATATACAAACAGCTCATATAGCTTAGTATAAAAAAAAAAGAAAACAATAAAAAATGTGCAGAAGACCTAAATAGACATTTCTCCAGAGAAGACATACAGATGGCCAACAAGCACACGAAAAGATGCTCAACATCACTAATTATTAGAAAAATGTAAATCAAAACTGCAATGAGGTATCACTTCATACCAATCAGAATGGCCACATTAAAAAGTCTACAAATAATAAATTCTGGAGAGGGTGTGGAGAAAAGGGAACCCTCCTACACTGTTGGTGGGAATGTAAATTGGTACAGCCACTATAGAGAACAGTATGGAGGTTCCTTTAAAAACTAAAAATAGAGATACCATATGATCCAGGGATCCCATTCCTGGGCATATATCTGGAGAAAACTATAATTCAAAAAGATACCTGCACCCCAATATTCCTTGCAGCACTATTCACAATAGCCAAGACATGGAAGCAAACTAAATGTCCATCGACAGATGAATGGATAAAGAAGATGTGGTATATATGTACAGTGGAATGTTAGGAAAGATGTTAGGAAATTCATAATTCAGTACAGTACTTCAATTTGACAAATGTATAATAATTTCAAATGTGATTTTTCCTGTTATCTAGGTAGCTATGCTAATAATACATAATTTACTGATTATTTATTATGTGCCAGGTATTGTTCTAAGAGATTTATTATGTGTATTGTACTATTATTTTTATTTTTAATATAATATTTTGAAGAATAATTTGAGAATAAGGTACAGACTTCATGACCCTTCATCCTTAAATACCTCAGCATATGTTATGTTTCCTGAGAAGGAGGACATTAACTCAAGAAATATAATATGATACAATCTTATTCTCTAATATTCAGTTTACATGTAGACATCCAAGATTGTCCTGATTATGTCCTTTATCTGATTTTCTTTTTGTGTTTATTTATTTATTTTAAAATGAGATCCAAGATTTAATCAAGGTTCATGCATTGCATTTAGTTGTCATGCCTCTTGAGTTTCTTTTAATTCAGAAGAGTTCCCCAGCTCTCCTCCCCCATCTCAGTTACTTTATCTTACACAACTTTGATATTTTTGAGAAATCTAGTCTGCAGTTGTTTTGTAGCTGTACCTCAATTTGGATTTGTTTGATTGTCTTCTCATAATTAGATTCAGGTTAAATTTTGGGGGACAAGAATCCTACATGGGTGATGTTGGGTACTTCTCAGTGCATCATATCAAAAGACACACAATGTGCAGATTTGCCTCCTTATTGGGGACCAGGCACTTTTCTAAGTACTTAACACACTTAATTTTAAAACAATTTATGTTGTAGGTATTTCTTTTATTTCTTATGGGTTCCAGTACTTTGTAAGGATGCTGAGAGATTGTGTCTTGTCTAAGGTCAGCTAGCTAGTAAATAGTATAGAGCAGAGTTCTGAGCTCAGTTGTTCTAGAATCTGCAAAATTAACCACTAACTAACATTGTAAAGAGACTGATAACTGGTTTTGTGATTTTTATCTTTTACCTACAGGGTATATAAGTGGAATCCAGGAGATTGATCTTGAGGCTTGCCGTGAGAATTCCTTTGGAGAGAGCTGTCATTGTGCTGTGCATTCCACTCTGCCACCCCCAGGCAAGAGTGGTAGAGAGTCAGAGAATCGCTTAGGGAACTTGACATGGAGTTTGAGGGACAGATAGACTGGTACCTGACTCATCCTAAAAAAGTCAAAAGGTGAGTTTGACGCTGCTCTGAGTCAGAGTGATGGCAAGGGAAAGGTGTGGTGTTCTGAGGGTCAGTTGTGGACATGAGAGAGAGTCTAGATCGTTTAAAGATACCGCACTCAAGAGATATATCTGGAAGAATGAAGCGACCCCTACCAAGAGGATCTGTGACAGACTGTGAGAAGGCAGGGCCTGAAAGGTTAATTATAAGTGGCCTGCCCAGGGAAACATAGCCCTCCCGTGTCGGAGATCCCCATAGATGAGACTCTTCGAAGAACTCATTTAGGAAAGAACATTTCTTTACCTCTATATATCTCTTTCCCTTCTTTCCAACCCTGAAGGACCCATAAAAGAGCACAGTAAAATGGATAAGTTTAAGAGTTGGGAGGAATCGAGAAAAAGAATGACAATGCCCTCCTTCTCCATTGTAGGCTTTATCACCTGGATCAGACTCAAGCAAGAACAGACTGACTCTCAAAGCATAAATGGGAGGTAGGTTAAGCTTTGCTTATACTATCTGAGCATGAGATCATTTGTTAGTAATTGAAAAGTGAATGTGAAACATGGGATCCACCCAAGATTTCATCCTGGGACAGAGAAGAATGCAGCGTAGCTTTAATGAGTCAGTGGTGAGAAAGAACAAAACTGAGTTAATTTAATAAACTGGCTACTTTGATGTGGAACCGCTTTCCAGTATTTCTCCTCAGGTAACTCTGGAAAACAGCTTCATCCTCCATCACTGCCAGACTGCCTCTGATCTTTGGCTTTAATTTAGGAAGAGCTGTTTAATGGTTATTCTCCTTCTGGGAAATGTCCAGAGATGTGTGCTAAGCACAGTTTTGTGAACTGCAAACAGTGTGAACTGCAAACAGAACTTTTCCAGTTGTTGAATGGAGGAGATTATCACTGACAACATAATATTTTTCAGTAGTACCACCCAAATCCTGCCCCTACAATGGGAGCCAACCACAGTTGTCTGAGCATGGGCCAAGCATTTGTTGGGATACCCATTCTGCTCTGGCTGTTGAGCCTGGAATATGGACAGTGCTTGTCCACTTCCCCATCCGACTCCCAGTACTACATCTTTAAACTAGGTTGTGTAGGCAGCACTCAGTGGCAAAGTTCTTTGTCTCTTTCAACTCAGTCCCATTCTGCCCCTCTTCTTGCTTCCCATTCTTCTCTCCTTTCACACTGTTCCTAAGATGAGACAGCTTCTCATCTTTAGCTTCTCATCTTTTCTCATCTCAGCTTTCTCTCTTCTTCTCTCATCTCAGAAGGCTTTACCTTCTGTTTTCCAGCACTAGGCTTTCTCTCGAGACCCTGGAGGAGATGTGGTATTTCTGATTGGAGGTAGGATGGTCATCCATAGTAGGACCTGCTTTTGCCCTCTAGTTCCATTTGGGTTAAATTCCACTCAGTCCCACTCCAGCAGCCCTACACCTTCCTCTCAGCTCCTCCAATCCCTCAATGCACCCACACTACCTGCTTCTGGGCCCCTCAAAGTAGCAAAGGGAGGAAGCCTGGCACATTGTTTATGTCCCCATTTTGTAGAAGGGTTATAGGAGCAGAGTCGATCTGGAAAAGAGTTTTCTCCTCCTACCATCATCTCAAATAGAGAAGGGCCTCCACTGAAGTGCCTCACGACTGTCTGAGAGTAGCCCTAACAGAAGGACAAGTGAAAAATTTTAAGTAAGTAACTGTAAGTATATCCAACTTATAAAATATTTATTAAACAAGGGGGAAAGGGCTTCCCTAGTGGTGCAGTGGTTAAGAATCCGCCTGCCAATGCAGGGGACATGGGTTCAAGCCCTGGTCCGGGAAGATCCCACATGCCGTGGGGCAACTAAGCCCGTGCACCGTAACTACTGAGCCTGCGCCCTAGAGCCCACGAGCCACCACAACTACTGAAGCCACCACAACTACTGAAGTCCGCATGCCTAGAGCCCGTGCTCTGCAACAAGAGAAGCCACCGCAATGAGAAGCCTGCGTACCATAACGAAGAGTAGCCCCTGCTCTCCACAACTAGAGAAAAACCCGCGTGCAGCAACAAAGACCCAACGCAGACAAAAAAATAAATTAAATAAAAATAAAACAAAAAAACAAGGGGGAAAAAGGAACATTAATTCATTCATGTGTTTAGGGAAAGGGGCTAAAAATGTTAAATAATTTAAAATTAAATAAACTGCATAAAATTAAATAAATGTCTTTTATTCTACTGAATGATGATGATAAAGAACCGAATGGGCTGCCATTTTAAATTAGGAGGAAAATTGTGTATTAGATTAAATTATATAAAATTGCTACTATTCAACAATTTTGCCATTGTTTGACCATTTTAATGTAAGAAAATATCAGTTTCATGTGGTTCAGCCTAATATTGATGTTTTAAAGGCATTTCTGATAGTATTTCTCTGCTGTAAATAAATGATAATATATGTTAGTCTAAATTTTTTCTTTTGTATTATTTTCAATTACTTCACACTGCCAGCAGAGTGTGTTGGGTGCCTGGTGATATCAAAGGAAATTTTTATAATAAAAATGTATGCTTAGACACATCTGGTTATGATTTGCTTTTCCTTTTCTCCAATTGCATAATTCAAGTTGATGCTGCATAATTCTTTCTTCTTTATTCCATTCCATATGGTGGCAGAACAACTACCAAAAGATGAATACTTTCAGTACCTTTCATATCAAAGCTGCAGCTTTCACATTCTGTTCTATTGACACCGCATTTTGGCAGTGGATTAAGGGACACAGTTAAAATCTCTGCTCATAATTGGTTTTATTTGGGAAAGATTTTCTTTGAACTGGTGACCACCCGTGATTTTATAATTATCAAAAATTAACCAGCTCAGCATTTCTTGTAAGACATATTCACAATTCACTTCTTTGCTTTTAGAAGAAAAAAGAAAAGGAAAAAGAGAAAAAAGAAAAACTAAGGAGTATTAGAGAACTCCATTTTGTTTGGGAGTGTTCCATGTGGGATTACTCTAATGCAATGCTAAGGCTGTATTTGTCTGCATAGTACTCTTTCAAGCACAATCTTAAAAACCTTTTTTCTTTTTCAGAACCCTACAAAAAGAAAAACTCAAAAGAATTTAGATTTTCTGAAGAGTGAGGCAATTCCAGTGTAACTTTTCTGATATGACCTGACTTACAATACAAGCTACAGACAAAGCAACGAAGCTTTCTGCAGAATACTCTTTTTTTCTTTCCTTTCTTTAAACCATTTTCTTGAGATATAATTCATGTACCATACAATTCATCCATTTAAAATGTACAATTCAATGGTTTTTGATATATAATGTTATTAATGTTGAAAAGTAATAGTAAAATAAATATAGCATAAAGTTTGCCATTTTAATCATTTTTAAGCGTCAGTTCAGTGGCATTAATTACATTCACGATGTTAGATATCATCATGATCCACTTCAAAAACTTTTTCATTACCTTAGCCAGAAACTGCAAAGAGTACTCATATGCATTTCAGTATGAGTTGAAATTCCTTTGGCTGTATGAAATTGTTTAAGTTAAGAAAGCTGACTGGATATTTGGAAGGTAAAGCACTCCAAACTTAAGTCTAAGGCTGCTGGCAACGATGTCTGTTTTAAGTAGACAGGCACCCACACATACATATACTTTGCAAGGCCCTGTGTGATCTCCAAACATAGCATCAGTCAAACCTCTCTTCCCACTAAGCTTGATTTTCCCACCCATGTGGGGAATAGACAGCGGGAGCTTTGTTTGCAGTGGCTTTGTTTCCTTGCAGCCATTGGTAAAATAAACATTACCTCAGTTTGAAGAAGTTCTTGGTAGAACTTGGGGGTCCTGGGATAGCGGATCCTATGGCCCAACGCCGATGACTTCATCATTTTATCTGGTGTAGACTCGCCCCACTGAAGATAACTGCATCACAGCGTCCTGTGTGGATCCTCGTAGGACTGGCCTAGGTCAGAAGATGTTAAGTGGGAGACTCCTTGGCTCTGGGAAGAGATGTAAAGGAGGAATACTGAAGAGAACCTTGCCCTCTCTCGCATTAGCCTGCCCTATATGTCAATGAAGCTTCAAAGACATTTCAGGGTCTCACCAGGCAGATCCATACTTATGAAAATTTCTCATTTCATTGTTGGACAGTATTGATGAGCTCTACACTGAATTTAGCCCAGTGATAACTGAAAATACACACAGGGAGTATTTAGATTGAGATATCAGACTCATTTTGTGACCCTATCCACTAGAAACTTATGTGATTATAAAAAAGTCTTTGAAGAAATCTCAGTATTTGAAAATAGAAAAGATCAGTTTTACAATTTTATATTTGTTGAAGGGGAAAGTGGACATTAATAAAGAGAAAGATTTAGTAGTTAACATGGTTGTCCTGGTTCTTATTAATTATGCCTCTAGATGGGATATATAAAAATGGAATTTAAGGAATCGTATACTAAAGATTTAAAGATTTTCTATCAAAAGAAAATCTCTCCTCCCTGCCCTCCTCCCCCACATTGCCCAGGAAATTAGCTATTTGAATTCAGCATTTGACAAGCTTACCACAGTCCACAGAATGTTTTTAGAAACTTTAAATTCTTTTTCACTGTATTATCAGGCATGTAAATGCAAGCTTATTACAAGATAATTATGCAAAGAGTGGAAACCTTATAGTCTATCCTCATAAATAAAGTGTCGACAGAAATCATAATCTTGACCCAAATGGAACTTGATATAAGGAATGAAGGATTTGTTTGCCTCGCTTGCTCCCAAACCTCAAGTAATAAATCTCAAAAGCTTCAATATTGATTCAACAAAATGAATGGCTGAGTCACACAGAACGACTCTGACAAGTGGACAAATGCTGCCATGGCGACATTTTGATATGCAGTGTGGTTACTGAGCTTTGCTGGTTTCTTCCCCTGCCATTAAAGCAAAATGACAAACCACGGGAAGTACCACACACAGCGTGCCTAAACCGGAGGCAACTAGGAAAAAAGATTTAATTAGTTGTTCTTAAAGGATTAAAAATTCCATACACATTTGTATCTAATTTATGGGGAAATTCCTTTTAAAATATGAGAAAAACTGTTCTGAGACATGCTTCTTGTTAAGAAATAGAAATTATTATTAATCTAAAAAAAAGTCTCAGATAGCATTTTCTGTAAATGTTTTGTAAACAGATTTCTTGAGGAAAAAACATTTTTAACTTGGCAAGATAAAGTTTTAAAATATTTTCTACAGCACATAAAATTGTACTTAATTCATTCTTTGCTAAATAATGTAATAGATATTGAATATGGCCATAATAAAAATAAAATACAGTATATATGGCCAAATACTACTACTGTGTATATTTAGATTTATAATGAGATGAGACTATTTGTTAGAAAGTGATATGAATGCTCGGCTATTACTTGATCTTAATGTTTATTTGATGGAGCTATTTAGCAATTACATGTATATTCTTTTCTTTATTGGTATAAAATATACACAGATGTATTAAAGACAGATGCCATCACATCATAGCAATGAAAAGAAATTATTTAAAAATTTTAATGGGAAAATGCTTTTAAATATATAATTATAAATTTGTAAAATTATTTATGTATAATTACCATAGTGCTTTCAATATTGGATTGGTTAACTCACAAGAGAAACTTTGTCAACTACATTTAAAATAGAGCTAGAGTAGGAAATCATTGTTTTTATTTCATTGTTTTTCTGTCAGTTATTGAAATCTTACTATGTACCAGACTTCACTACCTCTTTCAATCCACACACAAGTCTGTACAGTAGGTATTATAAAAAACCTCCATTTTGCAGATAAGGAAAGTAAAAGTGTGAAAGACTAATAAATTTATATTTGCTCGACCTAGTTATGTTATATTACCCTCTTGGCATCATCTGGACCTAACTATGAGAAATGCTTTTATTTTTGTTCTTCTATGCCTTTATTTTTATTTTTTTAAAAATAAATTTATTTATTTATTTTTGGCTGCATTGGGTCTTCATTGCTGTGCGCGGGCTTTCTCTAGTTGTGGCGAGCGGGGGGCTACTCTTCATTGCGGTGCGCAGGCTTCTCATTGAGGTGGCTTCTCTTGTTACAGAGCACAGGCTCTAGGCGCGTGGGCTTCAGTAGTGGTGGCTCGTGGGCTCTAGAGCGCAGGCTCAGTAGTTGTGGCGGACGGGCTTAGCTCCGTGGCATGTGGGATCTTCCTGGCCCAGGGCTCAAACCCGAGTCCCCTGAATTGGCAGGCAGATTCTTAACCACTGCGCCACCAGGAAAGTCCCTGTTCTTTTGTGTCTTTAGAAATAGAAACAGTGTTACCGTTCTCACAGTCACAATATCAGGTTTTGTAAATGGACTTCTTGAGGAAGAATATTTTTAACTTGGGAAGATAAAAGATTTAAAACATTTGTAGTGGAACATAAAAATCACACTTAATTCATCCTTTACTTTTTGCTCATTAATTTTAGAAAAATTAAATATTGAGAGTATGAGAAACTTAGAAAAGGGAGCTAATACCAAGTACAGAAAAAGTGAAATATTAATTTCACATGAAAAAAGCAAGAGAGAAGTTTTAAT
The DNA here is from genome assembly GCF_965194805.1 of Balaenoptera borealis. Classification (NCBI taxonomy): domain Eukaryota; kingdom Metazoa; phylum Chordata; class Mammalia; order Artiodactyla; family Balaenopteridae; genus Balaenoptera; species Balaenoptera borealis. Next base: position 74,169,179 of record NC_138867.1, read on the forward strand.
GTTGTTATTTATTTTTTTGCATCACATTTCTGATTCTAAAATGCCACCTCAACTTCTGTTGTGGTCTGGGTTGACTGCTACCTTGTCAAACATCTAATCTTAAATTAAGGAGGAACAACTCTTTGTACACTGCATCTCTGTAGGAACCAAATCATTTACAGAGAAGGTTCTGACACGGCACATCAGAGATTTCAAAATAATTGTGATAAATCATGACAAATTAGTCACCTCTAGACAACCCGTAAATAGGTAAGAGCCAGGGTAACCAAAGGCTTTGGCAAGACAGGAAAATATGGGGACCATGGCTCCTGCTAGCTCTTCAGCCTCTTCCAGTTGGCCCTCCTCCGTTGGCTACTGAGCAGTAGCTTTTAGCAGCCCCAACTTGCCCAACTAGAACCAACCAGGGCTCAAGACTAAGTCTTTCCTCACGCCTAAGTCTTTTCTCCAGAAGGTGTAAAGCCATCTCTAGCTGAAGCTGTGTATGAACCCTTTCTGCCATACTCCCTTGCCCTGGCTCCTCCCTCATACGACTGTACAGATGTCAACTTTCCTGGGGCTTTGGTATCATTTTTGTTTTGTTTTTTGTCTTGTTGACCTAAAACAGATAGACTGCCAAATAGTTTTCCAGCAAAGATGGGTTTATTTGGGATCAGCAAAGAATATCAATTCAGGACCTGCAACCATGGTGAGCCACATGCAAGTACCCCCACAACAAGGAAAGGAGAACACTTTCATAGAGAGGAAAAGGAAGTTGGAAGGACTACAGTAAACAAAGGCTATTCTTTGCCTGAGTCTTTGCCAGGAAAGGAGAGGAGTCTTTCTCCCTACTGGGCTCTGCTATTGCCACAAGGCATGAGAGCTCCCTCTTCTTGTCTCCCAACCCCACTTAAAAAAAAAAAAAAAAAATTTATTTATTTATTTATTTAATTGGTTGCACTGGGTCTTAGTTGTGGCTCGCAGGCTCCTTAGTTGTGGCATGTGAACTCTTAGTTGTGCCATGCACATGGGATCTAGTTCCCTGACCAGGGATCAAACCTGGGCCCCCTGCACAGGGAGTGCAGAGTCTTAACCACTGTGCCACTGGAAGTCCCCTGACCCCATTTTTAAAAAAAATAAATTTAATTAATTAATTTATTTATTTATTTATTTTTGGCTGCGTTGGGTCTTCGTTGCTATGCGCGGGCTTCCTCTAGTTGCAGCAAGCGGGGGCTACTCTTTGTTGTGGTGTGCAGGCTTCTCATTGCAGTGGCTTCTCTTGTTGCAGAGCATGGGCTCTAGGTCCGCCGGCTTCAGTGGTTGCGGCTCGCGGGCTCAGTAGTTGTGGCTCGCGGGCTCTAGAGTGCAGGCTCAGCAGTTGTGGTGCATGGGCTTAGTTGCTTCGCGGCATGTGAGATCTCCCCGGACCAGGGCTCGAACCTGTGTCCCCTGCATTGGCAGGCAGATTCTTAACCACTGCGCCATCAGGGAAGCCCCCCCCGACCCAATTTTAACTGAGGTTTCTGTTTATTAATTTTTTACAGTCTGCAGAAGTTTGATCATGAAAGTCTTGTATAGGGTAGGAAAGACATGAAAAATGCCTCTCAGGAGCTATGGTATTGATAACCTTCCACTTATTCCAGGCTTCCAACTTTATTTTCTGATTTAAGCCTTATACTCCCCAGAAGGACTTACTCCTCTCAATTTTCCAAGACCTTTTTCGGCTTTTCAACCCCATCATAAAGTACATGTTTTCTCATGTGGTCCTCATTGGCGCGAACAACTCCAGGGGGCATCCCTCACATAGATTTCCGTGTAAATGATACTGCCAAGAGTTGCACAGCTCCTGCAGTCCTGGAGGGAATGACGCAGACAGGCAAAGAACCCAAACCCAAAAGAAACAGGTTTCTTTCCATTAATTGCCCAATTGGCATTCATATGACTTTGAGTTTAGACCTATTAGCCAGGCTTTAATATTTTTTTCGAACAGAATTTTCAAAAGTGTATTTTGAAGAATATTAATAAGAATCACATAGAAAAAGAAAGTTTTTATGAACAAATAAATATATAAAACAGTGAGCTAAGCAAATTTAAACTGGTTTATTTACTATAGTATTCAGATGCTTTAACATTTTAAAGTGCTTAATGGTTTTTTAAGAATGTTTCCCACATTTATGGTTTGATTATAGGCCCTTTTGCCATTTGCAAATTTGGGAAACTGAAATCCACAGTACATGCTTTCGGAAATGCTGATATAGCTGGTTTACTGAGGAGTTTTAATTCAGTGGGGTTCAAACATGAACTCCAAACATAAATGTGATTTAATATTGTTGTCTACAGTCTCTTCCCTCTGTGTCCTATGTCAAATTATTCTTTCTCATTGGGTAGCAAATCTCTTGGGGAGATTCAGTAATTTCAATATATGCCAAACTCAAATCGGATTCAAAGCTTTTTCCTCCTCGCTACAGGCTAGACCAATGGCTCCAGGGGCCTGAAATGGAAAGGAGATATGATTAGGTGTTGAAGTATGTAGTGTGTGTGTGTATGGTGATTCTGGTTCTAGAATACCTGTCTTTTCTACCTGTTCCTTTTCAAGGTCTAACTCTTCTGATGCTGAGAGCTGAGAGGGAGAATAGGAGAAGGACAAACATCTCTTTGACTGCTTATCGGCATAGTGCCCTCCTTTAAGGCTGTGGCTGCTTCTCTGGATAATACAGAGTAGCTATCCTCTGTGAGACTGGCATGTTGATGTTCTCAAAGGCACATGGGTATGTTCTGGTGGGTTCTGTGAGCCCTTCCCATTGCATGCTTCCTTGAAATCAGTTTTTTCTTAATCGCCTCCTTCAGCTACTTCCCTGAAGTACACAGTCTCTTGTTCCTGGGATCTTCCCACTTCATGGGCTGTTCTCTTGGGTCAGGTATTGACAAGATTTTACCAAAGTGCACCCTCCATGGTATCACAATCAATGAGAGATCTACACATTTTTGTACAAAGGTGACAGTGAGGCTGCTCCCTTACCCTCTTTCTCTCTGTCCTGCCTTCTTTCTTTCCCAGTTCTCTTTCCTCTTAGTGGTAGGGTCAGGGCAGATCAACAAATTTATTGGCCAGAGCAGACAACGCTGGAATGAGTAGCCAATCCTGCCTCTCTACTTTGATCTCCAATCTCTACCACAGTTCTGAAAGAGAGATAAAAGCAAGAACCTCCCCCATAGGCTAACTACTCAGGGATGATTTTCTTCCCCCTGAGGTGAGGGTGGAGGTAGGTAATTGTCCTGTATTTATCTTTCCACCTCTTAAAAGGCCCTGGAGGCACAGTCTGGTCTCAGTGGTTGGCTGCTTACTTTAGAAGTCAGGTACTTGTCTCTTCATTCCTAGCTTAGGCCAAATCAACAGTTCTATGGGAGCAGAAAACGGCCCATTCAGTACATTGATTTTTAATACTGTACAATGTACACAGCAGGCGGACAAGACACCCCAGTTGATGCATAAGTTGATAATAGTTGTTAGCTGCTTTTTTAAAGTTTCTTTTCTTTTCTTTTTTTTTTAAAGAGTGAGAATGTAGAACTCAAGGCAAGTTTGTTAAGGGTCAGAAGTTTAGATCAGAACAAGCAAGAACTTAGCCAGAACCTGCACATACAGTTGTTGTGAAGGTCAGATTAAAACATTGATTAGAAACTAGGCAGAGAAAAAAGAAACAGCAGATTATAAATATGTGGATCTAGGACAGGGAATAGTCCAGACTTCTTGCAAAGACTCAGGGCTAGAATACATAAAAAATGGAATATATAGAGGGACCTTGTGGAACAGGACAGCAAATTCTGCTACAGAAATATTCTTAAGGACTGAGACCATATCCTTATTCATCTTTACATTTCCGAAACATCATAGATCCTTGGCACTCAATAATTGTTTGTTGAGTGAATTAATCAATTTAGGATAGCAGTATAAAAGAAAACCTGCTAACTAAAATAACTTTTGCTTCTGCATAGAGCAGGGATCAGCAAACTATGGCTCCTTGGCCATTTCCGGCCACTGCCTGCTTTTGTAAATAAGTTTTATTGGAACGCAGCCATGCTCATCTGTTTACATATTGTCTTTGGGCGCTTTCACACTACAATGGCAGAGTTGAATAGTTGTGACAGAGACCGCATGGCCTGCAAGTCTAAAATATTTACTGTCTGGCCCTTTATAGAAAAAGTTTTCTGAGCCCTGGCATACAGGTTTAAAATTGTTTTTCTATATGTTTCCTGTTGAGTGTGACTCAGTCACAGCATGGCTAGCTCAGGTCCAGAGGTCATTGGCAGCAGCTGGTTCTTCTGTCAGACAGGACAACGCAAGTCCTGGGAAGCAGAGCCGGGTGGATATGACAGATCTGTCAGAGCCAAGAGGAAAGTCGTCTTGATGCAGCCCTGTAATCTCGTCTCTCCCTTCTCTGAACCATCTTTGTAATCTCTTTGATGGTCACATTGCACTTTCGATTATCATGATTTATGTCTTCTTTCTCCTACTCAATGTGGACTATAGGAGGGCAGAGGCCACATTTTGTCCATGTTCATATTCTGAAGGTCTAGCAATGCTTCTGGTTAAGTAGGTACTCACTTAGAAGACGAATTGTAGCTAGCAGGATTATGGTGCTATCCGAAGAAGAGGAAAAGCAAGGTCTGGCAGCTCAGAGGCAGATGGCTTTTAATTATCAGTAAGCAAGAGATTAGTTAAATGAATTTGGAGTAGAGTGTTCAAGGAAGCGGTAACACCAAGGGATAGCTATAGTTCAGGGACTTGCTCAGATTTTTATGTCCAGAAAGTCCAAGAATATTTTTCTTTTTCTAAACTGGGAGAAGCACCTCAAGCTTAAAGTATTCTCAGTTATTAAATGGATTCTCTGGTCCCTTTGTGGCAGAGAATGGTTTCCTTTGGCTCACGAAATGAAATTCTGGGTCCGACAGTGGGGCCTCCTTCTGACGTATTTGTCCAGTCACATCACTCATTCAACAAATGTTTAATGAGCTACTACAGTGCGCCAGGCCCTTTGAGAGCTTGGATTTAAGCTCTGTTTGTTTTTCCATTATGAAGTGCTAAGACGATAAACACTAAAATTTATTGAGAACTTTATGACATATTGGGGGTGCAAGGGAGGAAATTTGATTGGCTAGTTGCCTAGGCAGGTCTGAACCTAGAGAAAGAGGAATCCAGGACTGTAGCAAGCTCCTGACAAATCTTAATTTTTTCCTGTCTGGGCCCAAACAGAAGCCTCTGGCAGACAGATTTGGGTACTCCTGCAGTAACATCCTACTTCTATTTTTTTGGAAGGAAGGGGAAGTAGATACTGCCTAAGCTTGGTTTTGTTCCTTTGATGAAATTCCCTTATGCATATCTAAACTTAGATATCTAAACTCAGAATGTCAAGTATGAGAAACACCTTTTTCAAGGAACTGAAAAGATCTTTGGAGAAGATTTACAAGGCTTATTAGTATGCAAGACTAACTAAATTGGAGAAGGAAGAAAAATTGTATGACATCAATACTTTTCTTACAGGGTTTAGGAAAACTAATTATTCTTTAATGTGTGAAATTTAGTGATTGATTTGATTTCATGAAGATTACAATAGTGAAAAAGACTTACACTCCATCAGTGCTGCACTTAGGCAGAATTGGGAATTAGGCCAACTTGCCTTCAGATCTTTCAACTTTCCTTTCAACACCCTTCTCTCTCAGTGGCCCCTCCACCTCCCACTTCCAGATGCCCAGTAATCCCCCTCCTTTCTGTTTTCCTTATCAAAGTGTGACTTGAAGAACCAGCTCTCTAAGCTGTAAATGACGGAAGAAGTTTAAAATATCTCTGATTCTAGCATATTTGTACTTTAACATGGGATCAAGTCATGTTTTCTAAGGCTGGATTGTGAAGTACAAGAAAATAAGCTCTGAAAAAAAAAAAAAAAAAAAGAAAATAAGCTCTGGGAATCCTTTTGATATGATAGCCTCCAGGTTCTTCACACAATCTTATTATATAGGCCTTTCCTCTCTCTCTCCCTTTCTTCCATACATATTAACTTTCTGCTATAACCCAGAGCCTATTCTAGCTACTAGCTATAGAGCAGCCAATGAGAGAGACATGGAACCTACCCTCTTGGAGCTTTCATTCCTATGGGCAGACAAAACACCTAAATAAACAAATAAGATCTTTATTAGGGATAAATAATATGAAGAAAATAAAGCAAAGTAGTAGGTAAGAGTGCCCACAGAAGTAATCAGGGCAGACACCTCCAAGGAAAGGACAGTTGAGCTACCCCTCAAATGAAAGATATGATGGAAGGAGCCAGCCATATGAGGATCTCTGAAAACAGTGTGCCAGGCAGAGAGGAAAGCTTGTGCAAAGGTTCTGAGGCAGGAATGATTTTGCTGTGTTTGAGCCAAAGAAAGAAGTTCAGTGTGATGGGAATACAGTGAAAAGAGGGAGAATGGGACAAGTTGAAGCTGGAAAAGAAAAGACAGAATCATGCGGTTCTTGCAGTCCAGGTGAGGAGTTTGGATTTAAGTGCAATGGACGGACATTCATTGAATACTTTCAGCAGTTGGTAACATCTACACGATTTAGCTAAAAATATCAGCTATACTGTTTGCTGTGGTTTTATTTTTCAGCTCTCGGGAGAAGCTTTCAGCATTCTATATAATCTCTTCCTCTCGAAGCATTGCTACTACTCTCTGGGATGCTCATTTTTTTGCTTGTCATATTCTGCTTTGTGGTTCATTAAACTCTCACCCAGAGAGAGAGTGCAACCTCAGTGAACTCAGGGTTGTGATTTAGAGATCATTGTTTTTCCCACAGTGCCTTCCAGTGTTTTCTGCTTCCTAAACACTCAGTAATAATTGTTAATGAATTACTTAATTCCCTGAGGTAGCTTTGAGAAAGAGAGTGGGTGTTAAGTTTTCATTTTGACCCACACAGGGCCTAGGATGGTGTCACACACACAGAGTGAAAATGCATGCTAAGTCCAGTTGTGCAGAATGGATTTAATCACAGAACTTGGTGAAACAATGATTAAGACAGAATTGTTCGTTGATAAACACTGACTTTGTTGGGGTCTCAGTAAAGTAACATTTAGCTGCAAATAAAGCCTTTAAGCATCCTAATAATACAATAAAACTGTGGGTGGACTTCCCTGGTGGCGCAGTGGTTAAGAATCTGCCTGCCAATGCAGGGGACACGGGTTTCGAGCCCTGGTCCGGGAAGATTCCACATGCTACGGAGCAACTAAGCCTGTGCGCCACAACTACTGAGCCTGCCCCCTAGAGCCCACGAGCCACAACTAGTGAGCCCGCGTGCCAAACTACTGAAGCCCGAGTGCCTAGAGCCCATGCTCCACAACAAGAGAAGCCACCACAATGAGAAGCCTGCGCACCGCAACGAAGAGTAGCCCCCGCTCGCTGCAACTAGAGAAAGCCCACGTGCAGCAACAAAGACCCAATGCAGCTAAAAATAAATTAAAAACAAACAGAAACAAACAAACAAAACCCGTGGGCTGAATATGTATTTTAGTAAGACATTTTAAATAATCTGAAAGCTATAAGAGGTTTTAAATAATTTAGAAGCTGTAAATTCATGGGTGTATTAACAGACTAAACACATGTTAACAATAACTAATGTAAGTAAGCGGATCTGTTAATAATGCCTCATGGATTTACAGCTTCTAGACCCAGATTCACCTTTGCAGCTGAGCCTCACAGGGAAAACTGTTCAATCCCCTAGATCATTTAGGTCGCTCTTCTCACAACCTTCTCTTAAGCTTTGAAGTGCATCATTTGCAGTCCCACACCATTTCTGCATCAGAACACTTTTGCCTGAATAACTTTTGGCTTTGACGCCATTTGTTGACTGTTGCAGCTTTGAGATGATGCACTTAGTAACAGCTCATAATAATGCTAAATAAATACTCCTGGATAGCAGTTTGGCACCCAAAGTAACATTGTGGTTATTCCTGTTCCTACACCCTTCCTTAGGAAGGGAAGCTTGGAAATAGGAAACCTAGGACCTAGTCCTAATTATGCCTTTAACTAAGCCACTCAATCAGCATTTATTTTAATTTTTTCGACCATAAAATCAGCGGTGAGGTGGTGCTGGACTGCTAATTGCTAATTTCAATCTCCCTCCTGGTTTCAAACGTCTATAATTCTAAGAATGCTGCATGTGCTTTAAAAATCTCTGATGCAGATGGTGATTTGCACGTTGCCGATGAGATGGTCTGACCTTGGGGGCTTTACTTTTAAGCCTTGGAAATAACTGCCAACATTTGTTGAGGATTTACCACGTGCCAGGTGTAAAGAGTTGCACCTCACACGATCTCATTCACCTAATCCTTCCAACAGCCTTCTTAGGTAAGAATACTCGTATTTTATAAACGAGGAGACATAACTTACTCAGATGTTGACCTCAGTCTGTGCTTTTAAGTGTATGTGAGAGTAGATTGCTCATTTCTAATATTTCACCAACTCACGCGCAAATTCTCAAGAGGTGAACATCTCAGGGCGTGCTTCGACGTTAAAACAAATGTCCTTTTAGGAACGGAACAAGAGTCAGTAAATGGGTTTTCTCCCCGGAAAGAACACTAGCAATTGCTTACAGTGGTGTACGTAGGGCGGAGTACCCCGCTGTCCAGGTGTGTGTGTTGTTCTTGTGCCCAAAGGGACAAACTAGCAAGTTTCGTCAAAGCGGACTACCAGAAAGCGCAGTCCGCTCTCGAGGTCGAAGATGCGCTGCAGCTGCAGGACTCGCGTGTTCCTGCGCGCAGGCAGGTCAGCTCGGGGGCCTAGCTGCTGGAAGAGTCCATTAGGCACGGCCAAGACAGGGTGTTCCCGCCGCCGGAGCGCGGACCTAGCTGCCCGCTGCGCAACCGAGGGCGCGCTGCCTTGGGCGGCCACCCCCGCTCCGCTGGTCAGGTGAGCGCAGCCCGGGGAGCCGCGAGTCCTATTGGAGCAGACGGAGGATGGAGGGGGAGGAGGCAGGGGGAAGGATGAGAGGGGGAGGATGGAGCCACCTTCCTGAGCCGACAGCGGGAGAAAGACTCGGCAGCCCCGGCGAAGCGTGGGGACGCGAGCGAGAGGCGGAGCGAGGCTGTGCGAAGGGAGGACCGGCGGGGACCTCGGGGCGCGTGCGGATGTCGGTGTTCCCGGGGCCAGGTAAGCTGTGGCTGCGGGGTGGTGCTGCGGGCATCCCGGTGGCCCACGGGAGCGCCGCCGCATGCTCGGCGGCACGGAGTCGTTCGCCAGCACCTGTTGCTGGAGGTGGGCGGCGAGCGTGCCGCGGGCTGCTGCTAACTCAGCCGCGCCGCCCGCGTCCGCACTGTCTACGGCCGCGGCCGTGCATTGAGCGTGGCGTTCCTGTCACCCGCCCTTTCCACAGCTGCCTCATCTCAAAGAAGGTGAGAAGTGAGTGAGCAGAGGGAAAAGTTTCTTTTATTCTCTTTCTGCCTGTTTGAAACGTGAATCCTACCTTTAATTTTAAAAAGTCTGCCTGAAAAATAACCGATCAAGAAAGGCGCGCCTTAGGTAATAATTAATAGCGGGAAGGTTGAGATAAATTTAAGGAGTCTTATGTTCCAGAATACCCGCTACGTCGAAGAACTTTCAGGGAATTAGGAATTAGCCTGGAGCTGTAGAATAATACATATTAAAAACGTACACATTTTTAATGTTTTAAACCATTTTAAAATTGATTTTTTTCTTAAAACTAAAACTAAGAAATTATGGCAGTTTTCATCAGGGGTGCAGCTGATTTTAAGGTGCAGTGTTTTTTTTTATTCTGTGTAACTATTGTTTTAAACTAAAACAAAAATTTCACAAAACCCAAAACCTTTAAAAACTTGTGTAATGTGTTTATATGTTAGATGCACACTGTTTTAGAGATTACTAATACCGAATCTTGAAGGTGCATAATTACTGACAATTAGGATAAAGCTCAAAAAATGTACCGTAACTGATGCATTCAGCATTATATACAAATTCTTGCTGAAGTTATTACCTTACTTTACTAAAGTTCTTTTTCCGCCGCTGTGTGTCATTTATCAAAAGAGCCACATGGAACCACACAGAATAAAAAAGAAAAAAAGATGTTCTATGTTCTAGTCATGATACAAATGAACACCAGCAATTTATTTATTTTGGGGTAATTTCCTAGGATGCTGGGACGTGCCAAATACATCTTGAACTGTGTTGCAATAAAACGTTTTAAATATATGCGTTTAAGTATAACATGCTGGCTTTGCCATTAACTTACAGTGACTTTGGACATTCACTCATCCTTCTGTGCCTTAGTTTCTTCATTTATAAAGTAAAGGGATTGGACTAGGTGCTTGGAAAGACTTCTTTCAGCTAGAAATGAAATGTCTCAAGATTATAACTTTTTAAAAAGGAGTAACCAAACTGTATACGCTAAAAATAAGTATGACCGAAGCCTATCTCCACGATGAATGACAATAGCAGTCACCCAGTATTGAATGCTTGCTATGTAATGAATTCTAAGAAGGCGTTTATATACGATATTTTATATAACACTCACAACAAGACCATAAATTAAATAGTATTATCCCAATTTACAGATAATGGCACTGAGGCACGGAAAGTTTAAGCTCCTTGTCCAAAGTTAATAAGAGCTGGATGAAGGATTTCTCCTAAGTGCTTTGAGCATGTACACTATAATGAATGTGAAGATTAAAAGCTGAAACTGCCCATAAACACCAGCTAAGAAATAATCTTAGACTAAAATGTAATTTCATAATGGAGTGAAAGTAAATTATGAAACAACACTGAATCTTGATATCATCATATATAGAAATGATGTATCGGTCAACATTTATTATATTTTAATAACAACGATTATAGTTTATATTGTATATATACTTATCAAATATTGAGTGCTAATTGTATTCATTGTCCCAAAATGATAACATGAGGTATATTTGGAACACAGATGCTTTTGTGGTAATGAAAAGTAACAATTAGAAATAATATGGGAAGTCAGAGGCTAGTGTTACACAAAAGTATTTCAGATATCTTTCTACTTGGAGGTGCCCTTGCCTATGCTACACTCAAAGAAAAAGTGTTCATAGAAGAATCAGCTGTGAGTAAATCCTTTTGTGCATATTCCCACAATGAATGATAATAGTATGCCACATTTTTTGAAGGTCCACTATATACCAGGAATTCTACTAGGCCCTTTAAATAGAGTAACTTTATATTTAGTTGTCAAATACTATTTCCTTGATTTGCAGATGAAGAAACTGAGGCAGAAAGATCTATGCTGTGGGAGGGTCCACAAAGAAAATACATTTTGACTTAGATTAGGTGTGTGATCCTTTATTGTTCAGAAATTCATAGGCGGTGAATATAGCATTCAGCTGCTCAAGTACTGGGAGGAGACTTGGAGCCAAACTAGACCAATCCCTTTATTTTATATTTGGGGAAACTAAACTTAGAAAAGTTAAGAGATTCACTTAAAGACATATATTCTATTTTCCCATTTATGACTTAAGTCATTTGTACATTCCTAGAAACTAATAAGTGAGAAGCATGTTACCATTAACTTGGTCATTAAATGTTGAATTTATTGCCACTCAACCAAATGCTGCCCCATGCCCTTTTTTATATTGCTGTCTTACTGTTATTGAAAATTTCAAAGTTGCCCCAATTAGGATATAAAATCTTTGAGGACAGTGACTGTATTATATATTTCTCTAGTATCTCTAGGGTTTAACAAAGTGGTTAATATATTGAACAAGTGGTTTTGTTACCTATTTACCTGTGACAAGGGATTATTTTATGTACTGGGTCCAAAATCTGCACAGTGGAAGCACTATGCCATCACCACTTTGACTTCATGTAGAGGGCAACTAGACAATCTACACTTGCTTATAAAGCATATTAAGCTGCTTAGATCATGATTGTTTAATTTGACTATAAAATATAGTATGTTACCATGGAGAGATGTGGTTGGGCATTTCCCTGATGTTGTGAGAAAAAAAACCACACAGCTAAGTATTACACACAGTTGAGTGTACATTTCTCTCTCGCTGATTTGCAAATACCTTTTTTTTTTTCCAATTGTAAAGATAATACAAAGTCATGTAGGAAATTCAAATAGTACAGAAAAAAAGAAAAATTACCAGGAACTCCACTGTCCAAAGATTTTGGTGAACATCCAGCCAGAGAGATGTCTTTCTTCCCTTAAATCCTGCCGAATCAGGGTGAGAACTGAATTATTTATTTAACCGTTTATGGTTTAAAGCTCTATTTAGTCTTAGTATTCTCTCACTCTCAGGCAGCTCAACCATTATATAAACAAAGATATCTGTTGAGAAATGAAAATAAACATACTGCTAATAAACTAGACTCTTTCCCTCTCATGCAGAATGAAGTAGTACAGAAAGTTGATTTTGCCACGTATGCAGGCCTGTTTTTTTTCCCTTCAGAAGGCAGTAAGCATCTTTGCAAGTTCGGAGGGTTCCCCGTTATGCCAGGCTCTCAGGCCACACAGGAAGCCGAGCTCTGTTGTCCTGATAGAGGTGTGGCAGAGGAGGAGGAGGGTGGAGCTGGGACACAGGAGGCTGTGGTAATACAAAGGCTGTGTTTTCTGATCGCACTGTGACACACTATACACTTTAAAATGTACCACACCAAGTCCCTCCCCCAGCTGTTGGGCAGGTGGTCATGGGGGCCCTTTCTGGTGCAGTCAGGCGTAAGTCTGCCTGTACCTCAGAATGAGGGCAAGATGCTGAAAGGACATTTCTCATTCATTTATTCAGGATTCTGAAAACCCAGAATGGACCTTCTTTCATATAAAGGGCTAAAACTGACTGTTGGAATAGATGTCCATAAATGAGCTTTGAACTAATACAAAATTATTAGTTAAAAAGGAAGGCTGGGGGCGGGGGGGGGTGTCTCTTTGAGAGAGGCAATGCCAGCTCTCCATATGCATTTGAATGTAATTACATTGAAAATATTCATTTTAAAGATTATATTGACTATTTAAATTTAATAAATGTATTTGTTATTCAAAATTCTTTTTCCCTAGGCACGTTTTCTTGATTTGTACTATGTATTTGGGAGTAGAATTCTTTCATGCTTTACTTTATTAGGGGCTTAACATGGCTTAAATCCAACCATCTGTTCGCATCTTGGCACGTCAGGTTGGAGGTGATGGTACAGGCTAAATAAAATTCCCACAATTTAAAGGTTAGGGAAAGAGCTACTTTTATGAATAGATTTCCAGTGATTCTCAGCAAGACAATAGTGCAGAAGTAGAATAAAAATGAACTTCATTCTCTGAAGCACAAGGTCCCCTGTCTGTCTTTAGTTTTGCTGAAAGGCAATTAGCATTTCAACTAGCCAATTTGGTTACATGCAACGAAGTACTTGGGTTTATAATTTGCTGCTCTCTCTGTCTGAGGCTGTTGAGCTCCAGCTCTTATGTAATCCTCTCCAAGTAGCCTTCTCTCCAGTATAGTTATTGTTGCTGGTCTTAAATAACTAATCAACAGAGAGTGTTCCTTGCCTTCAACTGTAGGGTGCTATAGGGCAAGGAAAATGAAATGCCAAGCTAATAAAGGGATGATTGTAATTATTAAATAGTCATTGAAATGTGGCCCAGGTTGAAAGATACTGAATAGCTTCAAATCAAATGCAACTTCAAAAAGGCATTGTGTGATACTCTTAATAGTTTATTTCTGCATGTAGTATGTGCAATAAACAGAGGGTATATATATTGGAATTAATTAAGATGACTCAAAATTAACAAAGAAGAAGCAATTCTTAATTATTTATATTGACTTTGCTCCTTTCTGCAAGAAAGAATTCTGTGGGGAATATGTGTAAAAGAGAAAATAATTTTTTTCTTAAGGGTTATAAAAAACTTACAAGTGCTCTGAGGCATATTGTGGAAATAATTCAACGGTTTGTATTTGTGTGCTAATTGGAAATAAGATTTTGTTAGCTTCTTTAGTCATGAATTCTGATAATTATAGTACTGCTGATATATTTCATGTATATACTCATATCCCTCTGAAGGAACCACTGTATGTTATGATAATCCTTTTGTTAGGATAACTGGAATGATATCCTTTAATCCATGTCATGTGGCAATAATTCAATTTAGCTCATCTTTTAATGCAGTCCTGTTTTGCAAAGTTGTGCTTATGTAATTATTTGGAAAAATAATACATTTCTCATTTTTTCAAATAATGTTTAACTGAAAGAAGGCATGTATTAGATACAAGCCTTGCAAGTGATCATTATAATTGAGAACATATATGAAAAAATTGCCTGATCTTCTATATTTCCAATCTGTGATATAAAGTGAAAGCCCTATCTGCAGCTACAATTAGAGTCATTTGTATATTATTCAACTAAATTCAGCAGTGTTGATGAGTAGGAATGAAACAAAGAAGGCTTACCTGTCCTCTGGCAGACTAGTCAACTAAGGATGGAAAGTGTTCTGGAAAAAGTGGGACTTGATCTGGACTTTGCAGAGTGGTAAAGGAGAGGGAGTGGGGAGAGGTAGGAAGAAGGGCCTGGGGAGCATCTCAGATCAAAGGTGCAGAGATAAGAATGTTCCGGCTGTCTTGTCCCAGATACACATTATATCAACTTGACTGGAACTGTTGACAGAAGAGAAAAAGATGACTGAATGTACAGGGTGGGATGGATTTTTTTTTTTTTTAAATTGAGATATAATTCACTTAACAAAACAAAAAAATCACCTTTCAAAGTAGATAATTCAGTGGTATTTAATGTATTTACAAAGTTGTGCAACTGTCACCACTGTCATTCCAGAACATTTTCATCACCTCAAAAAGAAATCCTGTTCCCATTAGCTTTTACTCCCCATTCTCTCCCCACCCCCAAGTCCTCAGCAACCCATCTACTTTTGGTCCCTATAGGTATGTCTGTTCTGGACATGTCATGTAAATGGAATCGTCTAGTACATGGCCTTTCATGTCTGCCTTCTGTCAGTTACTATGATATTTTCAGGGTTCATCATGTTGTAGCATGTATCACTACTTTGTTCTTTTTTATGGCTGAATAATATTCCATCGTATGAATATACTACTTTTTGTTTATCCATTCATCAGTTGATAGACATTTAGGTTGTTTTTACGTTTTGACTAAATATTATGGACATTTGTGTACAAGTTTTTGAGTGAACATATGCTTTCAGTTCTCTTGGTTAGGAGTGGAATTGCTGGGTCAATAGAGAGGTGAATAAAACAGCCAGGATGCATTTAGAAGAAATTTATCCCTTCTATACATTCTGTTAAGCTTAGGGTTGCATTATGAGGCAAATGCATCAAGTATGGCCTGAAGGTTTATCACTTAGAACTCTGCTTGCATAGATCTCTGCCAATTATAAGACATTTAATACAACCAAACTGTGATAAAACAAAATAAAGGAACAGTTTGCAGCCAACAACTTCTCCCTCACCACTGGCTGTATGTTTTCTTAAGAAGGAAAGTATGGTGATGGCTGGCATAATGCTTGACCTATCTAGGATATGCTAAAATCGGAAATATGATTGTATATTATCTGATGCAACTGAATTCAATTTTCTGATGACTTCTTTCCTTTTGGTAGGCACTCATCTAAATGATATGGTTGAATTGACAAAATGAGATAAATTAATTTTTGCTACTAAGACAAATTACAGAAGCTTTAAAATGTTATTTTGTTAATGAGGGTAATTCATTAAATCACTTGATTGAGAATTGGGCTTTAAGTAAAAGACATGTCCAATTCACTAATGTATAGTTTGCCAGATATCACTAATTCTGGTGTGTGTGTGTATGTATGTATGTGTGTGCATTCGTGTATTTGTTTATCTGAAACCTTAAGTAGTTTCCTGAAAGGGTCTGATGTACTTTATAAAATAAATTGACATTTGAACACATTTGTCTAATTTTGGTTGAGGCAAAATATTTTAAGCTCTTTTGAAAAAACCTAAAAAATATATTTGCTTAGTGCCTTATGATTTGGAACATATGTTCACATAAATTAATTCATGTCATCTTAATAACCACTTCATTGTAAGTTAACTGTTTTTACTTTATAGATGAAAGGAAGATTCATAAGTCAACAAAATTAATTAAAAACAACAACAAACCCAGATCTTCAACTTAATGTCCAAAAGTTGTCCACTCATTAATAATCACAGTAATGATCATATTGTAATATTTTGTTGTTTTTGGTGTCTCACAAAAACATTTTTCTATTAATTTTAAAATGAATTGACTTCCTATCTTAAATCTCCTAATATAAACAAATCTGTTTCGTTGGGTAGCATTACATTGAAAACCTCACTATTATAAAAGTATAATGAAAACCTCAGCCAGGACTTCACTTCTTTTGAACATTTGTTACCAAAATTATTGTAAATAATTGGAGATAGTCTTTGCATACCAGTGTAAAGCAGTTTGATCATTGTGTAGCAGTTTTACATAGTATGTAAATACCTTTCTTAGAGAAAGTCAGCAAATTTTGGAAATTGTTCTTGTTTTTTGGTGACTAAAATGCCCTAGCTTTTATAAGTCAGTGCTGTACCTACTACTTGAGACCTTGGAATAATATGATTAATAGAATTTCCAAAAGCTGTTTTAGCTTGCAGGGAATTTTATTACTAATATTCATGAAAGATATTATATTGGCGGTTGGTCATTCACGCATTCATTGTTCACTGAAGCAGTCTACCATGGACTTGGAAAACACACTGAGCTGATAGTGTCTACTTTCATATTTTATTACATCTATTGACCTCAAAATTTATTTCGATTTTATAGTGATTTTTTTTTTTTTTTAAGTATTTGTTTATTTATTTATTTATGGCTGTGTTGGGTCTTCGTTTCTGTGCGAGGGCTTTCTCCAGTTGCGGCAAGCGGGGGCCACTCTTCATCGCGGTGCGCGGGCCTCTCACTATCGCGGCCTCTCTTGTTGCGGAGCACAGGCTCCAGCCGCGCAGGCTCAGTAGTTGTGGCTCACGGGCCTAGTTGCTCCGCGGCATGTGGGATCTTCCCAGACCAGGGCTCGAACCCGTGTCCCCTGCATTGGCAGGTAGATTCTCAACCACTGCGCCACCAGGGAAGCCCTATAGTGATTTTTAATGATACAAAATTCCAGTGATTTCATAGCGCTGCGTGTTTAGAAATCCTAATGCTACTCTTATAGGCAGCCAACAGCTTTCCCCTCCGCCCCCAGGCTCACTTCTTTCAGCACAGGAGATGAATGTAGCCATGGAAAGAATTAGGGCTGCTTACTTGCCTTCTTTCATTGCTTCTGCTCTTATTAAAGTATCATCAGCTACAAATAAAATTTATACTGGCAACTAATTACCTTGCAAATGGCCAGTCACTCTGGGTGTGAAATTGTACATAATATGACCATTCTTATTACATCATTAAGCATTGGGTATAGCGCTGTTCTATTCACTAGACTCCGAGAGTGAGTAGGTTGTGGCTGCCGGTAAGAGGCTGAGTTTGATTATAGAGAGAAGAGAATAAAGACGTGCACTTTTCATTTCATGGCTTTTTGATATGATAGGCTGTATGGAGTGGTGACTTTTAAAATTATCTGTCCTGTATGACTGTTAGCAAGATTCTTTTGTTAATAGAGAATAGTAATCTAGTATTTACTTAAGACCGTAGGACCTGGACCTTGAGAGCCTGAGTCTGTAACCTGGCTTTGCATTTCCAGGGTACAGTCTTGACAAATATATTTAATCTCTCTGTATCTCAGGTTCCTCGTCTGAAAATGAGTGTGATAATAGTACCCATCTTATATTTCAAATGGTTGCTATGAGGATCAAATGAGTTAACACATGTGAAGCAATTAGAACAACATCATTACCTAGCTTAGTAAAGTTAGCTGCTATTAGCTAATATTGTCACACATGAAATCCAAATTATTGATGATTAAGGTGCCTAAGGATATCTTCTTCCTTAGCTCCTTTTGCCCTCTCTAGATCCCTGAAGAGGATTTAAATTTACATCGAAGCTACTAGAGCTCAAGCTTCAACCCCTAATGTTTTTTTTTCTTTTTTACTTTGTAGGCTTATTTTGGATCCTTAGAACATTAATCTTTAGCTTTTTTATTTTTTAATATAAGCACTTCCTTGAGAAAGTCTTCCACAAACCCTCAAATTAGGTTTTACATCGTTCAGGGTCCTGTTTCTATAATGATTGCTGCTTTGACCCATGAGATATTCTAGAACTTGTTTTTTTAAAAAAAATTTACAAGTAATGCTGCTTTATTTTTGGTTTTTGGTATTATTAATTTATCAATGAATTTTATTGTATTCAGCATACAAGCTCAATATGATAACCAGTTTCTGGAACTTACTGTCAGTTTTTATAAACCTTTCCTGTGTGTTCAAAAGAACATTGTGTTTTCTGATTGTTGGGGATATATTCTATATGCCCATCGGATCATCACATCAAGCTTATTAACTGTGTAGTTCAAATCCTCCAAATCCTTCCTAATTTTTGTTTACTTGATATAGCAACTACAGAGCGGCGGCAGTGAGTGGGGAGGGAGAGGTGGAGGGAGAGAGAGATAGAGGATATGAATTGAAATCCCACACTTCTTTTTGGGGTTCTAGCAATTTTTGCTTTATATATTTTGAAGCTATGTTGTAGCTTGTAGTATCTCCTGGTAAATTGATATTTTTGTTACTATATAATGACTATCTTTATCTGTAGTAATGCTTTTTGCCTTGAAGTCTGTTTTGTCTGTTAGTAACAGACACCAGTAATATTTCAGTAGTATTTGCCTATTATCTCATGAACTTCAGGAAGAAGGGAGTGATCCCAGAAGGGTCTAAGGTATAAGGAATGTTGACTAAAGTAGAGAGTAAACATTTGGATAAATGAAGAAAATATGAATGATTAAATTCTATATTCTAATGTTAAATATTGGGAGTTAAGTAAAACAAGATATAGCTTATGTTGTAAACAAAATTAGTATGATAGTGGGGTTTGTGTGACAGATGGTTGGGTTTAAGTATTCTAAGATCTTTTTATTGTTCAACAATAAGGTGAAGATATTAACTTTATTATTATTTTTCAAAATTAATAAATTTATTTTTGGCTGCATTGTGTCTTCGTTGCTGTGCGCGGGCTTTCTCTAGTTGCAGCGAGTGGGGGCTACTCTTCGTTGCGGTGCGCGGGATTCTCACTGTGGTGGCTTCTCTTGTTGCAGAGCACGGGCTCTAGGCGTGCAGGCTTCAGTAGTTGTGGCGTGCAGGCTTAGTAGTTGTGGATTGCAGGCTCTAGAGCACAGGCTCAGTAGTTGTGGTGCACGGGCTTAATTGCTCCACGGCGTGTGGGATGTTCCCAGACCAGGGATCGAACCCATGTCCCCTGCATTGGCAGGTGGATTCTTAACCGCTGTGCCACTGGGGAAGTCCCGAAGATATAAACTTTATTTATTTATTTATTTTTTCCATTTTAAAATTTGATTTTTAATAAAGATATAGTTGACATATAACATTGTATTAGTTTTAGATGTACATAATGATTTTTAAATTGAGGTATAATTGACATACAACATTGTATTAGTTCAGGAGTGCAACATAATAATTTGATGTTTGCATATGGTGTGAAATTATCACCACAGTAAGTCTAGTTAACATCCTTCACCTCACATAGTTACAATTTTGTGTGTGTATGTGATGAGAACTTTTTTCTTTTTTTTGGAAAAAGGCTTATTTTTTAATTATT
The DNA here is from genome assembly GCF_965194805.1 of Balaenoptera borealis. Lineage (NCBI taxonomy): Eukaryota > Metazoa > Chordata > Mammalia > Artiodactyla > Balaenopteridae > Balaenoptera > Balaenoptera borealis. Next base: position 74,188,907 of record NC_138867.1, read on the forward strand.
TTTTTTAATAAATAGGTTTTTTCTATTTTTTTTTTTATACAGCAGGTTCTTATTAGTCATCATTTTTATACACATCACTGTATACATGTCAATCCCAATCGCCCAATTCAGCACACCACCAACCCCACCCCCCTGTGGCTTTCCCCCCTTGGTGTCCATACGTTTGTTCTCTACATCTGTGTCTCAATTTCTGCCCTGCAAACTGGTTCATCTGTACCATTTTTCTAGGTTCCACATATATGCGTTAATATATGATATTTGTTTTTCTCTTTCTGACTTACTTCAGTCTGTATGACAGTCTCTAGATCCATCCACGTCTCAACAAATGACCCAATTTCGTTCCTTTTTATGGCTGAGTAATATTCTATTGTATATATGTACCACATCTTCTTTATCTATTCGTCTGTCAATGGGCATTTAGGTTGCTTCCATGACCTGGCTATTGTAAATAGTGCTGCAATGAACATGGGATGCATGTGTCTTTTTGAATTGTGGTTTTCTCTGGGTATATGCCCAGTAGTGGGATTGCTGGATCATATGGTAATTCTATTTTTAGTTTTTTAAGGAACCTCCATACTGTTCTCCATAGTGGCTGTATCAGTTTACATTCCCACCAGCACTGCAAGAGTGTTCCCTTTTCTCCACACCCTCTCCAGCATTTGTTGCTTGTAGATTTTCTGATGAAGCCCATTCTAACTGGTGTGAGGTGATACCTCATTGTAGTTTTGATTTGCATTTCTCTAATAATTAGTGATGTTGAGCAGCTTTTCATGTGCCTCTTGGCCATCTGTATGTCTTCTTTGGACAAATGTCTATTTAGGTCTTCTGCCCATTTTTGGATTGGGTTGTTTGTTCTTTTAATATTGAGCTGCATGAGCTGTTTATATATTTTGGAGATTAATCCTTTGTCTGTTGACTTGTTTGCAAATATTTTCTCCCATTCTGAGGGTTGTCTTTTCGTCTTGTTTATGGTTTCCTTTGCTGTGCAAAAGCTTTGAAGTTTCATTAGGTCCCATTTGTTTATTTTTGTTTTTATTTACATTACTCTAGGAGGTGGATCAAAAAAGATCTTGCTGTGATTTATGTCAAAGAATGTTCTTCCTATATTTTCCTCTAAGAGTTTTATAGTGTCTGGTCTTGCATTTAGGTCGCTAATCCATTTTGAGTTTATTTTTGTGTATGGTGTTAGGGAGTGTTCTCATTTCATTCTTTTACATGTAGCTGTCCAGTTTTCCCAGCACCACTTATTGAAGAGGCTGTCTTTTCTCCATTGTATATCCTTGCCTCCTTTGTCATAGAGTAGTTGACTATAGGTGCATGGGTTTATCTCTGGGCTTTTCATATTGTTCCATTGATCTATGTTTCTGTTTTTGTGCCAGTACCATACTGCCTTGATTACTGTTGCTTTGTAGTATAGTCTGAAGTCAGGGAGTCTGATTTCTCCAGCTCCGTTTTTTTGCCTCAAGACTGCTTTGGCTATTCGGGGTCCTTTGTGTCGCCATACAAATTTTAAGACTTTTTGTTCTAGTTCCGTAAAAAATGCCATTGGTAATTTGATAGGGATTGCATTGAATCTGTAGATTGCTTTGGGTAGTATAGTCATTTTCACTATATTGATTCTTCCAATCCAAGAACATGGTATATCCCTCCATCTGTTGGTATCACCTTTAATTTCTTTCATCAGTGTCTTATAGTTTTTTGCATACAGGTCTTTTGTCTCCCTGGATAGATTTATTCCTAGGTGTTTTATTCTTTTTGTTGCAATGGTAAATGGGAGTGTTTCCATAATTTCTCTTTCAGATTTTTCATCATTAGTGTATAGGAATGCAAGAGATTTCTGTGCATTAATTTTGTATCCTGCAACTTTACCAAATTCATTGATTAGCTCTAGTAGTTGTCTGGTGGCATCTTTAGGATTCTCTATGTATAGTATCATGTCATCTGCAAACAGTGACAGTTTTACTTCTTCTTTTCCAATTTGTATTCCTTTTATTTCTTTTTCTTCTATGATTGCCGAGGCTAGGACTTCCAAAACTATGTTGAATAATAGCGGTGAGAGTGGACATCCTTGTCTTTTTCCTGATCTTAGAGGAAATGTTTTCCGTTTTTCACCATTGAGAATGATGTTTGCTGTGGGTTTGTCGTATATGGCCTTTATTATGTTGAGGTAGGTTCCCTCTCTGCCCACTTTATGGAGAGTTTTTATCATAAATGGGTGTTGAATTTTGTCAAAAGCTTTTTCTGCATCTATTGAGATGATCATATGGTTTTTATTCTTCAATTTGTTAATATGGTGTATCACATTGATTGATTTGCGTGTATTGAAGGATCCTTGCATCCCTGGGATAAATCCCACTTGATCACGGTGTATGATCCTTTTAATGTGCTGTTGGATTCTGTTTGCTAGTATTTTGTTGAGGATTTTTGCGTCTATATTCATCAGTGATATTGGTCTGTAATTTTCTTTTTTTGTAGTATCTTTGTCTGGTTTTGGTATCAGGGTGATGGTGGCCTCATAGAATGAGTTTGGGAGTCTTCCTTCCTCTGCAATTTTTGGAAGAGTTTGAGAAGAATGGGTGTTAGCTCTTCTCTAAATGTTTGATAGAATTCACCTGTGAAGCCGTCTGGTCCTGGATTTTGTTTGTTGTAAGATTTTAATCACAGTTTCAATTTCATTACTTGTGATTGGTCTGTTCATATTTTCTATTTCTTCCTGGTTCAGTCTTGGAGAATTTGTCCATTTGTTCCAGGTTGTCCATTTTATTGGCATAGAGTTGCTTGTAGTAGTAGTCTCTTAGGATGCTTTGTATTTCTATGGTGTCTTTTGTAACTTCTCCTTTTTCACTTCTAATTTTATTGAGACCTCTCCCTCTTTTTCTTGATGAGTCTGGCTAATGGTTTATCAATTTTGTTTATCTTCTCAAAGAACCAGCTTTTAGTTTTATTGATCTTTGCTATTGTTTTCTTTGTTTCTATTTCATTTATTTCTGCTCTGATCTTTATGATTTGTAACTTTGGGTTTTGTTTGTTCTTTCTCTAGTTCCTTTAGATGTACGGTTAGATTATTTATTTGAGATTTTTCTTGTTTCTTGAGGTAGGCTTGTATAGCTATAAACTTCCCTCGTAGAACTGCTTTTGCCGCATCCCGTAGGTTTTGGATCGTCATGTTTTCATTGTCATTTGTCTCTAGGTATTTTTTGATTTCCTCTTTGATTTCTTCAGTGATCTTTTGCTTATTTAGTAAGTAGTGTTTAGCCTCTATGTGTTTGTGTTTTTTATGTTTTTTCCCCCTGTAATTAATTTCTAACCTCATAGTGTTGTGGTCAGAAAAGATGCTTGATATTTCAATTTTCTTAAATTTACTGAGGCTTGATTTGTGACCCAAGATGTGATCTATCCTGGAGAATGTTCCGTGCAAACTTGAGAAGAAAGTCTAATCTGCTGTTTTTGGATGGAATGTCGTATAAATATCAGTTAAATCTATCTGGTCTGTTGTGTCATTTAGAGCTTCTGTTTCCTTATTTATTTTCATTGTGGATGATCTGTCCATTGGTGTAAGTGAGGTGTAAGAGTCCCCCACTATTATTGTGTTACTGTCGATTTCCTCTTTTAGAGCTGTTAGCAGTTGCCTTATGTATTGAGGTGCTCCTGTGTTGGGTGCATATATACTTATAATTGTTATATCTGCTTCTTGGATTGATCCCTTGATCATTATGTGGTGTCCTTCCTTGTCTCTTGTAACATTCTTTATTTTAAAGTCTATTTTATCTGATATGAGTATTGCTACTTCAGCTTTCTTCTGATTTCCATTTGCATGGAATATCTTTTTCCATCCCCTCACTTTCAGTCTGTATGTGTCCCTAGGTCTGAAGTGGGTCTCTTGTAGACAGCATATATATGGGTCTTGTTTTTGTATCCATTCAGCACGCCTGTGTCTTTTGGTTGGAGCATTTAATCCATTCACATTTAAGGTAATTATTGATATGTATGTTCCTATGACCATTTTCTTAATTGTTTTGGGTTTGTTTTTGTAGGTCCTTTTCTTCTCTTGTGCTTCCCACTTAGAGAAGTTCCTTTAGCATTTGTTGTAGAGCTGGTTTGGTGGTGCTGAATTCTCTTAGCTTTTGCTTGTCTGTAAAGCTTTTGATTTCTCCATTGAATCTGAATGAGATCCTTGCCGGGTAGAGTAATCTTGGTTGTAGGTTCTTCCCTTTCATCACTTTAAGTATATCATGCCACTCCCTTTTGGCTTGTAGAGTTTCTGCTGAGAAATCAGCTGTTAACCTTATGGGACTTCCCTTGTATGTTATTTGTCGTTTTTCCCTTGCTGCTTTCAATTTTTTTTGTCTTTAATTTTTGCCAGTTTGATTACTATGTGTCTCAGCATGTTTCTCCTTGGGTTTATCTTGTATGGGACTCGCTGCGCTTCCTGGACTTGGGTGGCTATTTCCTTTCCCATGTTAGGGAAGTTTTCGACTATAATCTCTTCAAATATTTTCTCGGGTCCTTTCTCTCTCTCTTCTCCTTCTGGGACCCCTACAATGCGAATGTTGTTGTTTTTAATGTTGTCGCAGAGGTCTCTTAGGTTGTCTTCATTTCTTTTCATTCTTTTTTCTTTATTCTGTTGTGCAGCAGTGAATTCTACCATTCTGTGTTCCAGGTCACTTATCCATTCTTCTGCCTCAGTTATTCTGCTATTGATTCCTTCTAGTGTAGTTTTCATTTCAGTTATTGTATTGGTCATCTCTGTTTGTTTGTTCTTTAATTCTTCTAGGTCTTTGTTAAACGTTTCTTGCATCTTCTCAATCTTTGCCGCCATTCTTTTTCCGAGGTCCTGGATCATCTTCACTATCATTATTCTGAATTCTTTTTCTGGAAGGTTGCCTATCTCCACTTCATTTAGTTGTTTTTCTGGAGTTTTATCTTGATCCTTCTTCTGGTACATAGCCCTCTGCCTTTTCATCTTGTCTGTCTTTCTGTGAATGTGGTTTTTGTTCCACAGGCTGCAGGATTGTAGTTCTTCTTGCTTCTGCTGTCTGCCCTCTGGTCCGAAGATATTAACTTTATACCTTTAAAAGTTTATAGGATAAAAATGAAATCTCTCAAAGAACAAACACATCCCCAAGCACAGCAAAGGGGAGAAAGAGAAGAAAAAATAAAACTGTGTAAGAGCAGGGCAAAAAAACCACAAAATAATACGACAGAAAAAAACTAAATGTAAGACTAATTGTAATAAATGAATATAAATTGCACTCTTCAGTAAGAACACAGAGATTATCAGAAATGACCAAAAAATATAGAAATCAATTATATGTTGTTTACAAGAGACACACATTAAACATAAGGACATAAAAAGGTTGAAAGCCAGAGAATGCAAAGAGAGATAACAACCCCTAACAATTTTGTATTTAATTTTGTACTCTTACTTGAAGAGGAGCCCTCGATTATTATATGCTTCAGTTACAGCCAAGCACTCTGAAACTTAATGGCTTAAAATAAACACTCCACACAGTGTTTTCTGGGACAGCTTACCTGGAGCTGGAGGGTCCTCTTCCAAGGTGTCTCATTCCCAGTGGCTGGCGGGTTGATGCTGGCTGTTGGTTCCTCTCCACGTGGACTGCACTATGAGGAGACTTGGACTTCCTCACAGCATGGTGATAAGTTCCTTGAGCAAGCATTATTTAAGAGACAGGAAGTGGAAGCTGTCAGTGTTTTAAGGTTTGGGCCTGGAAGCTAGTACAGTATTCACTTCCACTGAATTCTGTGTCCAAGTGGCCACAGAGTTTAGATTTAAGAAGAGGGGACATATAAGCCCATCTCTCAATGGAGAAGTGCCAAAAATTGTGGGGCCATATTTGAAAACTACCACACTGCTGTTGTTACTAAAAACAAAATAAGAAAAGTAGCTATTGTGGAGTACTTTGTTGAAGTGATGGCAGTTTGGCAGAGGGTATGTTTTCTGGGTTATTTAAAAGGGGAAAAAGCCACTTTGACCTCCTGATGGCAGTATATTCATGCATTTTTTTAGACTGGAATTTTCAACTGAGGCACCAAAAAATATGTATATTAAATGTCAAAGCAAGTTGTGAGAAATTATTGAGACTCAAAATTTCAAAGAAGATAACAGACTTATTGCATAATTTAAAAATTTACTCGTATAAAGTGTATAAAAAATTCAAAAGAGTGAAGTCTGAGAGAGGATTTTCTGAGGAGAATTTATATTGTAAGAACCGTGGAAGTGCTGTGACTGTCCTCTTTCCTGGGTGTATCTGTGCCTTACCTTAAATGCGGTGAGGAGGACTTCAGCTCCCTTTGGAGAGTTTGATTTGTGGATGAGGACTGTAGCAAAAAAGTTTCTGAATAATTTCTGAGAGGGCTTAGCATGATAGAGGGACGTGTCCGGGCTGAATGCATCACCTCCCACAGCAGGGCAAAGGGAAGTAAGCCTTAAGGGCCAGCCATGACACTCATAGTAGGGATGTTAGCCAGAGGTCATTTTAAAGAGATCTTGCCGAAGAGGACCGCTTGCAGGCAGGCCCTAGTTGGGGTAAAAGAAGTGTTAGTGTTAAATTAATTAGAGCTTTGAATTGTTATGTGGGTTTGCCAGTAAATATGTATTATTATGAAAGCTTTCAAACATACACATACATAAAGAGAATAGGAAAATGGACCCCTTTACACCCACTGCCCAGAATTGGCAGTTTTCAAGATTTTGCCATACTTGTTTCATGTATCTCAACATATCACAGCAGGAAGCTATAAAAAATGTGGTCGTTTTCTTACGTAACCAGAATGCTATTATGTTACCTAACGAAGTTAACAATAATTCCATAGTCTCATTCAGTAATGAGTTCATACTCAGATTTCCTTGATTGTCTCAAAAATGTCTTTTCAGAGTTTGATTCTTCTATTTAGGATGTAAATAATTCTTAGATATCCTATCTGACAGCCTCTTTAAAGTCCCCTTGAATCTCCCCTTTCCCCCATACCTTTGATGTGCTGAAGAAACTTGGTAATTTGTCCTCTAGACCATGTTCTGGATTTGATTGTTTCTTTCTTTTTGGAATACTTAATGTTTCTTTATTCCCTGTTTTTTTTCTTTCCTGGTAAACTTGGAGTTAGCTTTCAAGCCTCCATTGGATTCAGGTTCTGTACTTTGGGCAACATAAGTGGTGCTCTGAACTTTATATGATATTCATATGGTCATGTCTGGTTCTCTCTCTTTAGCGACACTAGGAGTCAGCAGTGGGTTTGGGTGGTAAAAGCCCAATCCCTCCATTCACAAGTTTCCCAGTAACTGCCCCCCCCCCAGCGGTTTTTATAACTGACATGTAACATTGTATTAGTTTAAGGTGTACAGCAAACTGATTTGATATATGTATATATTGCAAAATGATCACCACAGTAGTTGAGATAACATCCATCACCTCACATAGTTACAAATATTTTTTCTTACGATGAGAACTTTTAAGATCTACTCTCTTAGCAACTTTTGAATATATTGTCAACTGTAGTCACCATGCTGTGTATTACATCCCCAGGACTTATTTTATAACTGGGAGTTTATACTTTTTGAACACCTTCACCCATTTCCACCCCTACCCCCCTCTGGCAACCACCGATGTGTTTTGTTTCTGAGTTTGTTTTTTAAGATTCTACATGTAAGTAAGACTGTGCAGTATTTATTTTTCTAGGTATGACTTATTTCACTTAGCGGAAAGTCCTCATGGTCCATCCATGTTGTCAAAATGGAAGGATTTCCTTCTTTTTTAAGGCTGAATAATATTCCATTATATATATATAAACATTTTCTTTATCCATTCATTCATTGATGGACACTTAGCTTATTTCCATGTTTTGGCTATTGTAAATAATGCTGCAGTGAACATGGGGGTGCAGATATCTCTTTGAGATAGTTAATTTTTTTCCTTCAGATATATACTCAGAGGCGGAATTGCTGGATCATATGGTGGTTCTATTTTTAATCTTTTTGAGGAAACTTTTTAATGTTTTCTACAGTGGCTGCACCAATTTACATTCCCTCCAACAGTGCACATCCTTCTCGACACATCTCTTGTCTTTTTTGATTATAGCCATTCTAACAGTATGTGATATTTCATTGTGGTTTTGGTTTTCGTTTCCCTGATGATTAATGACGTTGAGCATCTTTTATGTACCTGCTGGTCATTTTTATGTCTTCTTTGGGAAATGTCTATTTAGTTCCTTTGCCCATTTTTTAATCAGATTTTTTTTTTTTTTGGTATTGAGTCATATGAGTTCTTTATATATTTTGGATATTAACTCCTTATCAGATGTATGATTTGCAAATATTTTCTTCCATTCTGCAAGTTGCCTTTTCATTTTTTTTGATGGTTTCCTTTGCTAAGCAGAAGCTTTTTAGTTTAATATGGTCCTACTTGCTTATTTTTGCTTTTGTTGAATTTGCTTTTAATGTCAGATCCAAAAAATCATTGCCAAAACCAATGTCAAGGAGCTTACCCCCTATGTTTTCTTTTAGGAGTTTTATGGTTTCAGGTCTTATATTCGAGTCTTTAATTTATTTTTTGATTTTTATCTAATTGTTTCATCCGTGAATGATAATTTCTTTAGTTATTTTTTTAGGAGTTGCAAACAGTTGCTTTTCTAACTCAGTCATTCTTGCCACATTAGCTGGAATTCTTTAAGGAAAAACTTTTTCCTTAACTAGGCTATTTGGTTACTCTGAAAAGGGATTTACCCAGGATAGACAGGATAAATATTTAATTCTTCTTCTTTAAATGTTAATTTCAGAGTAAGGAGTTGATGCCCTAGTTGCTTTCAGTGGTGACCAATGAGACAGGCAGACAGACAGATAGATTGATTTTAGTATCCTTTTGAACATAAGGATTTGTATATTCAGTGTGTTTCAAACAATTGCAGTCATTACCCTTTTAGATGCACAAAATTTTAATCTTTGATCAGTGGGAATCCTTTCATGTTCCTCTTGTGTCCCATTGACATGACCTCATTAATCTTCAGTAGCTTCCTTGATGGTATGAGATGTTCAGGTTCATTTTGCGTGTTTCCCTCCCCAGACATCAGTTATTCCTCTAAAGAGCCCTGGTTCCTTTTGGGGGGGGATGGTGTTTAGAGACAAAAATCTGGGCACTAGTGATGCTTATTGTTTTGGGTTTGTCATTACTTCTAAGCCTTTTAAATGCTCAATAGTCAGGAAATACCTGTTTTTACAAAGAAAACTCGTGAAGTGATACTGCTATTTCCAACTTAAGTTTAACCTTATATAGATTTGGCATAATTTCTTTGGTTTTATTTTCGTTTCTTTCTTTTCTTATGTCGTTACTTATTATTTGTTCTATTCTACAACATATATAGTTTCAAAATATATTCTACAATGTATAAAATATGGTCCTGAAATGTATATTCTACAATATAAAAATTTAATTTAAACAAAATAATACTGATATTACCACTGACAATAAGAATACTGAATGAAGTATAAGCTTTCTTTACAGGTGTATTTGTCCTTAGAATTTATTCTCCTTAGGGCAGACAGTCGAAATACTATGTTCTAAACACACTAAAGATAATTATTTTGTCTGTGTGATTATATCACCACTTGATATACAGTTACATTCTTTTGCTTCAGTTTGTTTGTCTCTATATAGATATGTTTGCCAAAGAAACATTACCAACATAATTCCAGGGCTAGTAAAAATGGTTTCCTATAGGGGGAAGAAAGGAATAGGTGGATGGAGGTGAGAATTCTTTGACTATACCTTGTTATGCTATAGGTTTGAGCTTATATTCATAGAAATGAGTTATATATTTTGAAAATTGAAATTAGATTGAAAGATTACCTACACCTTGAGGTGTCAAATAGTCTGTTTGATATCTTTGCCCCAAATTTAGGGGCGAAGTTTGGCTGGAGATGTAAATTTGGAAGACGGTGTTTAAAGCAGTGAGGTGAATGAGATCACAGTGAGAGTGAGTGTAGATGGAGACGAGGTCTGGGCCTGGGAACTGGAATATTCTGTCACGCAGACATCAGGAAAACAATAGGGATCCAGCAAAGGAGGCTGAAGGGTACCCAGTGAGTGAGAAGGAAAACCGGACGAATGTGGCGTCAGGAAGCCGCGTGAGAAAGTGACTCAAGAAGCAGGAAGTGACCGCCTGCTCTTTCAGTCACATTTTGTATTGCTAGCTTTCCAGTATATCCTAAACCACAAGAGCATATTTAAAGAGTTATAGGAGGTTGCTGAACTTAGGGAAATGGGAGATATTTAGAGTGGGAGGGGTTGTGCTCTGATAACGGGAAAGCAAGTCCAAGTTAGAGGAGAAATTCAAGTAAGCCAATTTTTGTAAACCCTTCACTCCTCGTCTGACTACCTTCTCACAACCTCAACCTTCTCAGTGGATTTTGTAAGTGTAAATGGGACTCGGGATTTAAAATAGGATGAAGTTAAAATTTAAAGTTGAAAGAATAAGAATTAACAAAAAAAGTATTGTCCTTCATGAGTTGTAAAAAAAAAAATTCAGACAGAAAAGTGATGCATCTTTTTAAAAAAGCCAGTTAATCTGATAAATTTTATGATGGAAGGAAGGGACAACTACCATGCTAGAAAGTGAGGGCCGAGTGGGTAGTATAACTTCAAAGTATTCTGTACCCTGGACACATCGATCAAAGGCAAAATAAAAAAAGGAGCAAGTCTGAGGGAGTCATTGCATTATGAGAAAAAGACTCCCTGTATTTCAGTTCGTGACACCAGATCTCCTAAGGCAAAGTCAAGAGATGAAAGATATTGTAGTCGATACACGCAATGAATTCTATTAAAGGCTTCCTTTCACTTGTGAATTTTCTTCAAAGGTAAGTTTTGGGTATAAAGGATTTCATAGAAGGATGTGAAATAACACGTGTGGGGGGAACTGTGTTCTCTTCTCAAGTCATGTATTGCAGCTGAAAGAAGAAAATGGAGAATGGAACATAAGGAAGAAAACAGGAAAGGTACAGAGATGATGAGAGATTTGTTTGTATTCTTATTTTGATTAAATGATGTTTCTGCCTTTTTTGTTTTATAAACACACTTGGGTACTAAACATATCTAGAAGTTCCGTATTTTGATAATGGGTTGAGAATACATTCACAGAATTCTAAGGTTGTAATTCTTGGATTATAATTAAGCCCTGGGGATTTATATCCACAATTCAAGTGTTAGGATGGGGGTGTTAAATGATCTTAGTTTTAGGGTTTAGTTTCAGAGATCTGTATTTTGCTTTTCAAAAACAGGATCAGGGACTTCCCTGGTGGCGCAGTGGTTAAGAATCTGCCTGCCAATGCACGGGACACGGGTTCGAGCCCTGGTCCGGGAAGATGCCACATGCCACGGAGCAACTAAGCCTGTGCGCCACAACCACTGAGCCTGCACTCTAGAGCCCACGAGCCACAACTACTGAGCTTGTGTGCCGTAGCTACCGAAGCCCAAGTGCCAGAGCCCGTGCTCCGCAACAAGAGAAGCCACCGCAATGAGGATCCTGCACACCACAGTGAAGAGTAGCCCCCGATCACCGCAACTAGAGAAAGCTCACGCAGCAACGAAGACCCAACGCAGCCAAAAATAAATAAATAAATAAATAAGCAAATAAATAAATAAGTAAATAAATTTATTAAAAAAAAAAGCCAGACTTCCCTGGCGGCGCAGTGGTTGAGAATCTGCCTGCCAATGCAGGGGACATGGGTTTGAGCCCTGGTCTGGGAAGATCCCACATGCCGCGGAGCAACTGGCCCGTGAGCCACAACTACTGAGCCTGCGCGTCTGGAGCCTGTGCTCCGCAACAAGAGAAGCCGCGCCAGTGAGAGGCCCACGCAACGCGATGAAGAGTGGCCCCCGCTCACCTCAACTAGAGAAAGCCCTCGCACAGAAACGAAGACCCAACACAGCAAAAAAGAAAAAATAGATAAATAAATTTATTTAAAAAAAAAAAAAAGCCCCAAGAAACAAAAACAGGATCAGAAATGACCAAAGTAAAACATATTCAAATGTGGTAACTATGGAAAATGTAGAAAAGCACAAAGAAACAGCAAAATCACTTCAAATTTTTTTTACCTAAAGTTGACCACTGTTCTTTCAGTACTTTCCTATGTGGATACTCACTTGTATACATAAATGTGTGTGTATGTTTAGTATTTACTTTTTACATAAAGTATTATGTTTTAGGTTAACATACTGTAGCATAAAATTCAGTTAAAATAGACTGTAATATTTCATAATATGATGTTCTTCATTCTTTTAAATAAGAACTAAAGTGACATATTTGATTTGGGGAATTAATATATATTAAAATGGCAGGATCATGAACAGAGATATTCAAGTTGTCTATTGCTGCATAAATGAACCATCCCAAAACTTAGTGGCTGAAATTAATTTATGATTATCTCTCACAGGTCTGGGGTTTGAAGGGCTGAGGGGTCATCTTGCTTGGGATTCATCACAGAATTAAAGCCAGATAGTGGCTGAGGATGAGTCATCTGACACTTAATTACTCCTATATCTGGTCTGACTTGTGAGGTCATGTCTGGACATGGCATGTGTGGACAACTAGAAGCTGTCTAGGTATCTCTCTTTCCTTGCAGCCTTTGCATGTGCCTAGCTTGGGCTTCCTCAAACCATGGCAGTCTCAAGGGAGGCACATGTCCTAAATTGTGGTTGGCTTCTGCTGGGGCAAGCATTCCAAGAGGACTGGGCAGAAGCTTCAAAACTTTTTATGACCTAACCTCAGAAGATCCAGAATGTCACATTTATGCTACATTTTATTGGCAAGATTCAAGAAAAGAGGAATTAGATTCCACCGTCAAAGGAGGAGTGGCAAAGAATTGGCAGCTATCTGTAACCTGTTGCAAGTGCCCTTATCCAATTTTAAAGTGGAATAATGCACTTCAGTTCCAACTTTCTATGATAGTAGACTCATACCAGCCATGTTATATATTCATCTAACTACTATTTGTGAACACGGACATTTAAAAATAAAAATGCTCTCATAGTGTAATATTGTATTCATCCTACTTTTTAACCTTGAACGTTTTCTCATGCCTATAAATATTTTTATAAAAAATGTTTAAGGACTTCATATTGCTCTGATGCAGTACTTCTTAAAAAATAGGTCTTTGCAGAAGGATTATCTACTGGTATTACTGTATTAATGACAAAATAGTTTAAATTGTTTACTCTAAGTTGCAGAGAGGTTAAGCAAACCAATATAAAGGGCTAAAGTAACTAGAGATCTGCTAAAGGAAAGGTATAACTGCTAATGGCTCATTACTTAACTAGCCATTAGGGATCTGTAAATGATTTAAGAAGTCAACTAATCAGAGACATTTAAAGTGAATTCCTGTCTTAGTTGCTAAAAATAATTTCAACCTGGTGGAAATTACTACTTTTTGATGCATCCTTATAGAAGCTATGGTTTTGTTAGTATTATTTGGGTGAATTAATAACAGTAATGCACAGTTATTGAGTAGTTACTCTAAGTTAGACAGTGTGCTAAGAGTAGCTAGATGGAAGTGTCTAGGTAGTTGAAAATATGAGTCTAGTTCTTCAGGATGTACATAGATACCAGTAGGGGTGAATTGTTCTGTGGTCATTATAGGCTTGGGAAATGATGGGTTAAATAAAGTTAAGTCTGCTGTGTTTAGGTCATCTTGGTGCTTGTTGTTTGCTTTAAGTATTTTGAATATTTAGGAAGATATGTATAGTATCTATACCACTTTTTTTCCTAAACATGATTCACAACAGATTTCTTTAGTCTGATCAAAATGTGGGCATAGCATTGCATAGTATATTGGGGAATATTGGTTGGAGCTTACATGAGAATTTAAGAGTTGGACTTGGGAGTCTTTTATAGGGGTTAGGAAAAGTTGAGATTGCTAAGAGGGAAAGTTTAAATTTGATATTGAAGGGAAGGATAGAGTTGAGGTAGAAGCTTGAAGAGGAAGCAAGGTTGAGGACAGGGTATTGTTTGACTGCGTCTGGGGCACAGGGAGGGCTGGAGAGAAGGAAGGAGAGGGAGAAGAGAAAAGGTAGAGAAGAGGTAGAGAGACTAATAGGGGTAAAGTCTTAAGGAAGCATGAACGAATAGGGTCAGAAGCGTAGGTGGTGGATTATTCTTAGCAGTATGGGTGTTCCATTTTGGGAGACAGTCATTGGTGATGGAGGAAGAGAGGGAATTTTGGGGGAAGGGAAATAAAATCCTTAAAGTGTTTGAAATATAAAATTTTAAATGTGGGCAGTTAGTATTAATAGGCATTCTGATGCAGTAATGAAAGCAAAGAAGAATAAACCTTAGTTTAATTTTGAATTTACTAAGATGTACAATCCATTTTCCAGTAACTGTTTACACATCTATGTGGAGTGCATAGTTGGGAGGCAAAAACTGATCTAAAGAGGATTTACCTTTCCTTTACCTAGGAAGAAACCCAAGAGGGAATTCTATTTTAATGTCTTGATTTTGGTCACGTTAACTGCTGTGTGCTCAGGCCTTAGACAATGCCTGGCACATAGTAGAGACTCAGTAAGTATTTTTTGAATGTTGTTGAGTGATGAATGAATGTTAGACACAGCCACGGTACAGCAATAGGGTCCACGTGCTGCACATGGGTTTCCTTTGAGCTCTTTCAAACTTGTGTGCATGAACGAAAAGACTAAGCTCTTGAGAGGACTTGACAGTAAACTCTGTTGCTGGAGGGAGCTGGTTAGGGACTCTGTGGGCTGAAGAAGTGGTACAGTCCGTGCAGTGGCCCTCCTCTGAAAGGTGGTGCTGACCTGTGCTGGGAGCTGGGAGCAGTGTGGCACGAGGGCCACAGCCTGAGGCAGCAGGTCCAGGCAGATGGAGGAGGGCCAGGTTCAGACAGGGTACGGGGTTCTGAGGCTCAGTGGCAGCTGGAGCACTTGAGTCTGGGAGACACCAGACCTTTTTTAGGAATGCATACTCCACTCGAATTCTTGGAGCATTCAAGTAAAGAGCCTCCAAGAGGTAAAACTGGATTTCCTTTTAGCATGATGCATGAGCCTTGAGTAGGATTTAATTTAATTTGGAGAAATAATGGCATGGTGACATATTTGCACCATGGTTGTTTTGGACTAGTTCATACTTATTACATACTAAGGATTCCAAGGAATTAATAACTTTCATTATATCATAGCTGTAAGAAAATTTTAATCAGATCTAACTCTGTCATCCTCCCAATGCCTAGCATAGTGCTGAAGTAGAGTTTGGGCTACATTTCAAACAACAAACACTATATCCTTTAAGAGGAAGAAAGAAGAGAAATATTTAATTTTGGAATACGTGTAGGCAGTGGATCATGGCCATGAAAGGCCCAAAAGAGTGGAAATTTAAAGTAAGACAAGAAAAAAATTAGATGAGTTAGAAAGAATGCTTTGAGAAAAGCACAGATACAGTTACCAAGCATGTTTATGAAAGCAAGAAAGAGTCAAGTCAATATAGTTATTAGGCATTTACTTTTCTGTAAAGATGAGTTTAAATGAAACCTAACAAATATTTATAATGAAAAATCAGAAGATCTTTCAAAATGTTTTATACAGCTCAGACCCATCTCAACGATCTATTAATGATAAACTCCTGGGCTTTCCCTGAACTGGAAAAATTTCAAACTTTGACATAGAATTTTGAAATGATGCTCTGATAGATGTTATAACACTAATAACATCTATTACAACATTAGTCAAAATCCAGCCTGAAATGAGTTTACTCTGGAGTTAGTGGCACTTCCGGAGGGTGCTTAACAGTATATAATAAGTTCAGTGAAGAGTATTTCAGCATTTGGAAGTTTTGACCTGCTTGATAGGGATACTTTTGTTATCTACAAAGTGTTGTAGAGATTTATCAAAATGGATTTTTGGCTTTATTGTGATGCTTTTTATTTGTAAACCAGTCTGTGTAATTGGACAGTGTGAGAAGGTTAATCTCAGTGGTTTCCCTTAGAGATACAAGTATATCGACAAAACATGGTAGCATACTGAGGTGACATTAAATCTATTTCTCACAAGTTCAGTGTGTGTGAGACAGATGGAGAAATAAATTAATATTGAAAGGTCATTGGCTTCAAACTTTTTGGGATGGAAATGTTTGTAATCCAGTCTTAAGTTTTACAAGTTTCAAAGTTGCTGAGGACTATGGAAGTTGAAGGAAGAGTAGAAGGTGTTCAGACATTTTGGTTTCAAATTAGTTTTGTTTTAACATTAAAATTTTGAACAGTTCTTGAGGCCCTATGGAAAATTTGAAAATTGCTAATTGAAGGGGTTGGGTATCTAAATTTGTTTAAATTAGAAGAGGACTCCTGGCAGTTATAACAGATTGCATGGCATGTAATACCTTACAAATGGGAAAGAGGAATTACTCATCTGGACCGTAGGTGATTTTCTATCATTTTTACCTAATTCATCTGAACGTTACATATTTAGGCAGTGTAGTTACTTTAAAGAAGCTATTTACTTTACCTTAACAAAATTTTGGTGAGACCAAAGAACTAAGGGCTTTTTCCCCCCCCTTTTTCTTTTTTTTTCCCCATATATTGTTTAGCTCGCACAATTCAGTTTTGTTTCATACTTAATAAGTGAAAGAGATTAACAGAAAACAGAATGTTATGAACAAAATTAAATAAAAGCCTACTTTTTATTAAAACAAAAGTAAAAATGATAATAAATTTTTAAAAACCTC
The DNA here is from genome assembly GCF_965194805.1 of Balaenoptera borealis. Lineage (NCBI taxonomy): Eukaryota > Metazoa > Chordata > Mammalia > Artiodactyla > Balaenopteridae > Balaenoptera > Balaenoptera borealis. The sequence goes on from NC_138867.1 coordinate 74,205,638, forward strand.
CCTTCTGCTTGGAAACAAGAGAAAACCCAGCTCTTCTAAATAATCCTTGTTTTACCGAGGAACTAATATCTGCAGTAACAAAATTTTTAGAATATCATAACAGCAAAAACTTAGCTTATCAAAACCTATGAGATGCAGCCACAGCTATTCTTGGAGCAAAACCATAGCTGTAGAGGCTAAGGAGTAATGAAAACTAAAATAATTTTAAATTTATGAATCTTAAAAAAATACTATAATAAACCAGTCAGGATAGAGGAATTGATAAAGATTAAAGAAAAAAATAGGTGAATTCTAAAACAGAATATTTGTGGACTTGGTAAATAAATCCAAGGTCAAATTAGCCAGATAAAGTCAGTAGACTTATTACTTCATTTTACAGATGAGGAAGTAGACTCACAAGGTTAAGTGACTGCCTGAAGTAGCTCAAGAGTTTTATTAACAGAAGCAGTAATGAGCTTATGCACATTATAACTTCAAGGAAATTGAGGAGCAAAATCTGAAATTGCTAATTAACCAACCATTTGGCAACATATCTTCATAATGACCCTATATTTTATTCTTTCTATTAGACTTCCATATGTATCCCTGAAAGGTACATATCTTCCAAGGATACATATGGAAGTATCTGCATCTTTCAATTAGATTCCATAGACAAGTTATTACAGAGTTACAATACTATATCTAGAAGATGTTTTGATGCTTGATTTAGTTTTTAATAAGTGGATGGATGGATGAAAGGAAGTTGAACTTGTTTGATTTAAAGGAAAGCAATAAGAAGCTTAAAAAAATAAAAGCGTAGTTGGCTGCACATAGTGACATCCTTCCAAAGAGTATAGTATGGAAAGGGGCAGAGGCAGGGGCCAGTAACTTTGCAGTGGAGAACCTGACAAATAGTATCTCAGTCAGGCGATCAAGGGCAGCAGCAACAGTGATGTCATTTTGATAGAATGTACCTTGGACACGATGTGAGGAGAGTGTCACTATGTCTGAAGTCTTCCCCGTGACCCCAGTCTAATCATGAGAAAGTCATCAGATGAATTTCAGTTGAAGAACATTCTACAAAATACCTGGCCAGTGCTTTTCAAAACTGCCAAGGTCATCAAAAATAAGAAAAGTCTGAGAAACTGTCACAGCCAAGAGGAGCCTAAGAAAACATGACCACTAAATGTAACATGGTACCCTGGATGAGATCCTGGAACAGAAAAAAGACATTCGGTAAAAATTAAAGAAAATCAGAATAAAGTATTGACTTTAATTAGTTAAATTATGTGTTTTGTTTTTCTATTTCATTATGAAAATGATAAATATTTATTTACGAAATCATGATGTAAAGTCATGGTGATGACCCAGCAGAAGCCAGGTGGTTAAAAGTGTGTAGTGTTTAAGCCTGAAGATATCACTGGGCTCTGGCACAAAGCGGTTGTGGCAGGGGTTTTGACCTCAACACACCTTCAGGGTCTCTTGGTCTGTCTTCTGTTTTTCTACCCTGTTTTTTTTCCCTCAGGAAGAATCTCACTTTACTACAGATAGAATACAAATGCATTCTTCTAACTCTGAAAAGTACTCTCTTTCTGGGTTGATAGGTTGGACCAGGAGGGTGGGCATTTCCCACATTCCCAGACCTCCCTTCTACCTGTGCTTCCCATGCCAGGTACAGTGTTGTAGAAGTAGCTGATACTCTGGTTCAAGTTTTGCAGGTCATCCAGGAACATCAGGAACCCCACCATTTTGTTCTTCAAATACCATGTTGCAGTTCATTCCCCTTCTGACCTTGAAGTTAGAACCTGATGGGTTTTCATTGTGCTTTTTGAACTTTCCTAGGTTCTCAACATTTGCATTTACCACAGACATCCTCCTTTCATTCTAATGTTGCTGCTGTGAGGGTGGGTGGGTGGGAGGATGGTCTTTACACGGGCAGTCTAGGATACCCAATCTATTTCCTTTGGTCTCTTGACCATATGGACGTTGAAGGCCTAGAACCTGGAATCTGGCACTTGGTGGCATGCTGGGATGAATTCCTTCCACTGAACCTTACAACTACCCCAGTGCTGTAGCTGTTCTTTTTTCCTCCCTTTAACAGTTGAGGGAACTTGAGGCCCAGAGAAGTGAATTAATTTGTCCAAAGTCACCCAGCTGGGAAGATGGTTGAGACTAGAGTAGAGCCCATGTCTGACTCCAGAGCCGGTACTTACCTCCTGCTTTAGAGGCATCTGTGGGCTCAATACCCCCAGAGGCCTTGGCAGTGTCCAGCTACAGGCTTCATAGCATCTATAGCAGGATCTTCAGGTATAACAGGAATGCTTTCCCGTTGTCTTATAAAATCAAATTCCTGAAACTGCAGGGAGGCAGTCTGCAAAGTGTGTGAGTGTGCGTATCCATATGTATGTGTGGGCACACACATGTGCTTGTTTTTCTACCTTTGGCATAAATAGAAGAAATATTTTACTTGCCTCTTTGACCCTAGTCTGAGGAGACATTGGCAGGGTACTGGAGAGCAAATTGTCTGTCTAAATAACAGCTGCTGGACAGATCCAGCCAATTGATGTCATGTAAAAATGTGGACTCAGATTTGCCAGTTCTGTAATTTTTCAAAATAGTCTAGAAATCCATTTTTTAAAATGCAAAATATTCACATTTGATCTTGGCAAAAATTCTTTTAGTGTTATTTTGTAAACACAGTTTAGACTAAAAAACACACATCTCTAGGCTTCTTTGGGTTGAAACCTCTGGGTTTATATCATGAAGCTCTCTCCCTTACCTGCCATGAGTGCAAATAATTCATTTAGAAAATACAAGCACCTACATGCTCAGTAAAAACAGATGATATTCAATAACTAGGTACAGAATAGAAGGAAACTCACACAAAGTGGCTGAGAGAACCTTTCCCCACCTTTTTTCTTTAGGTTAATACTGAATCTCAGAGGAAAGACTAGAACTATTAGAGCTCTAATAGTGAGATCTTAATTTCAAAAAATTACTCTTGTGACTTTTGTCTTTGAGTTCTATGAAGAACTAAAAATTGTAGTTGTAGAGAGTTATGGGTGGCAAAAATCTGTCTTTAAATTCTTATAACCTCTTTTCATAATTTGAGAAATTGTTTATAGATTGTTTTGGAAGATGGAGGGGTGCCATCTAATGGTGGCTCAAGAAACCTTCCTTTAGACACAGGATCCTTGTGTTTCAAAGGAGCAGAAAGGCAAGTGTGTCTCACTTCTCCTTGACAGAGCTGCCTTTCACACACTCAGATTTGGCGGCTGCGTGAACATATCTTGACTTAATTTATCGCTTCTGAGTTTGTCTCAAAGGATTTAGTATAGTGAAGCTTTCATTTTGCGTTTTGCCAAAGTGGCGTTGAGAGAGCACAATTGAAATCCATAATCTTCGAGGGCTCCGCATGTGTGCTCTAGAACTGAAGCATCTCTACACTGTTCATCCTTTTTCCTTGATGGGCATTTGTAATCCAGATATGAGCAGCTTGAATGGTTTTTGTGATATGCTTATTTGGTGACTTATGAAAATGAGAGTACATGATCTCGTGGATAATGAAGAAATTTTACATAGAAGATAGATTCCAGAGTAAATACCAAAGCAACTTGGAGGTAACAGAGACTATAAAGAGAATAGAAAATTTTAAAAAATAAGTATTTTCTGAAAGGGAAAAGAGGTTAAAGGAAGAAGAACAGGATACCACTAAATTCTTATAAATTGAAAACACAGTGGCATAAATTAAAAAAAATTAGTAGAAGAATTGAAATTTAATGATGAATTAAATTCTCTGAAAGGTCAGAAATCAAAGGATTGGAAATTAGAGAGAATTAAAGATTAGAAAATCAGAGGGTTAGTCAGAGAATACCAGTATCAAATAATAGGAGTTTCAGGATGAAAGAACAGTGAAAATGGAAGGAGGATAAATCATTGTGAAATAATATAAGAAAAATTTCCAAGTCTGTAGGATGTGTGTCAGATTGAAAGGAACTGACTGAGTGCTTAGCCAAATGGACAAAAATAAACCCATTCCAAGAAAAATCCCCTGCAATTTCATAACACTTTTGGACAAAGAGGAGAACATTCCAGAGAGGGGATGACACAAATATGCAAACAGATATAATACTTCAGAATCAGAATGATTTTGGATTTCTTAACAGCAACACTGTTCCATTGAAAACAATGGAACAAGGCTTTCAAAATAATGAAAGAAAACTTTTTACCTAAAGTTCTATACCCAGTGAAAGTATTAAGTGGAAGATTAATATTACAGTAATTTCTAATATGCAAGACATAAAACATTTATCTCTACACACCCTTTCTTGGGAAGTTACTGGAGGATGTTCTCCATCAAAACAAGGGAATAAACCAAGTAAACCAAAAAAGAGGAAAACATGGAATCAGCAAACAGGAGATCAAACACAGGGACGAATCAAAGGGAATCCCAGGATGATGTAAAAGGGGATCTCAAGATGGCTCTTGTGTTTCAGGTGTAGAGATCATGCTTAATGTAGGTCTTAATTAATGTAGGTTTGATAATGTGTGATCTAGGAAAGTGCAGGTTTCCAGATTTGTGTCTACTGTTCCCTAGAGGGTGAATTGATAGGTATAGTAAAAGTCAGCGGAAACCATCATTTTATTGATGAGATCTACAATATTGATGGGGATGTAGTTGAGACAATAAATATGTTCCCATCATGAATGTCTACATCGAAGCCTAGTATTTACCTCTCTATTAACCACTGTCTTGAAAAAATGTGTTGATTCCTGTAGTCTGTATGTAGAAGAAAACAGAATTCGTTGCAGGCATTTTCTCCTATAGACGTACATTTTTTTTTTTTTTTGATGTGAACCATTTTTTTTAAAAGTCTTTATTGAATTTGTTACAATATATCTTCTGTTTTTATGTTTCTGGTTTTTTGGCCACGAGGAGGCATATGGGATCTTAGCTCCCCAACCAGGGATTGAACCTGCATCCCCTGCATTGGAAGGTGAGGTCTTAACCACTGGACTGCCAGGGAAATCCCTAGACATACATTTTAATACGTGTATAATAGATTCTCTCATGAGAGACAGATGACATTGATAACTGTAATGGACTATGGGTAGAAGAAGCATTTGGCTGGTGGGGGCTGGAGTGAGGGAGACTGACTTTTTATTGTTTAATTTTTGTTCCTTTTTAATATTGTACTACCTCTACATATGTTAAAGATGATTAAAAATATATTCCTTAAAACTGTAAAGTAAGTAAAAAATAAAAAATAAAGGTAAGAAACATCATTTATAGTCGGAATAACTATGAGACTATTCTCTTTATCATTTTTTTTTTTTAAGATTTATTTATTTATTTGGCTGCATTGGGTCTTCTTTGCTGTGTGTGGGCTTTCTCTAGTTGCGGCCAGCAGGGGCTACTCTTCATTGTGGTGCATGGGCTTCTCATTGCGGTGGCTTCTCTTGTGGCGGAGTACGGGGTCTAGGCGTGCGGGCTAGTTGTGGCACGCGGGCTCAGCAGTTGTGGTTCGCGGGCTCTAGAGCGCAGGCTCAGTAGTTGTGGCGCACGGGCTTAGTTGCTCCGCGGCACGTGGATCCTCCCGGACCAGGGCTTGAATCCATTTCCCCTGCATTGGCAGGCGGATTCTTAACCGTTGTGCAACCAGGGAAGTCCCTCCCTTTATCATTTCAAAGTATTTAGCATTTCCTCAATTTGTAACATTAGATTATTTTGCTTTTGAAAGTTGCACATTTAAATTCTATTTTGGTATGGAAGAAGGAAACGGCCAATTTTTTGTAGTACTCGCCAAATACCAGTAACACAAATTAAGAATTCTTAGAGGCTGAATAATTGATGATATGAATGATGAAACTTCTCTTGTTCCACAGGAGTAATTCTATAGTTTTAGAATGCTCTTTAGTAAATGTAATAGAATTCAAGTAAGTCTAAACTTGAAAACCTTGCTCCATTAGGATCATATTTTTAGTATGAATTACCTGGTGGTCACACCGTGGGAAGATGCTTGCTATGGCATTGACAAGGCAACAGCTGAAGCTGAAAGGTCAATGTATCTCTTCAATTCATCACTAGTAATGTTTGTCTTTTCACCTTGTCCTGTCATTCACAGAGGTTGTACAGTTTTTATTGTGAAACTTAAAAAGACCAAGTTAACTTTCACATTGATGAAAGGTTATGTATGAAAGTTGATTACTTCAAAATCAGCAAAATCAGTTGAATTCTCCTGTTTTTCTTTACATTGTCATCTATTGGGTCCTGATTCTCATTTATATATTTTATTCTATTTTGTTTCTACAGACTTATCGAAACTTAAGGTAGAAGACTATTCCCATTTATTCAAAATATAGTATACTTGTTACCTTTCCTGAGGTACCTATTAATAAGAGGCAAGATGGGAGGAAGGTAATATCCTAGATAAACAGAATTTAGAATTCAGTGATTATTATAACATATTGTGGGAGCAGGTATTTTTTAATAAATGAAATTTAGTATGTTTCTGTGCTAAGTAATGCAAGTGAGGAATGAAATTAGCAACACCAGTAGATTTTCAGAAGGGAAGAAGAGCTAGGCATTAAGGGAAAAAAGCAAGAGAAAGGAATTAATGCCTGGCTAATTTGAAGAAGCATGATATTGGGGTTCCTTAGGACAATCAGAAGGGCACTAACTTTTTCTGAGTCAGTGTGGTATACTCCTGTCCTGCTTTGTTCTATTGTGAAAGCATTTTTGGTTTGTCTACATGTCCTAAATTTTCTCACTAGTAATTGTCCATTTCAGGGTGGAGGGGAAAATATTGTAGATGGTGGTAATAATTGCATGAGAACAGGAAAGATAGCTGGTGTGGTGTCCTTTCACAAATGTTTAGAAAAGACTGTGGCTGTTGAGTGTGAGAGGGGAGCAGGAGGGATCTTCCACTTGGAATATCCTAACATGAGTTCACAATGTCACAGGTTTGAATTTAATGGATAAATATTGATGCTGGAAGTGACCGAATATCCAAACCAAGCTGGCTATAGCAGAAAATGTAATTTATTGCCTCAGCAACTGAAAAGGCAAGGGTAAAACTGGATTCAGTAACCTGAGCTTGATTATCAAGACTTGGCTCTTCTCCACCTCTTAGATCTGTCTTTGGCTGTGTTGGCTTCATTTTCAGACTTCAGAGAAAACTGGCCCCAATCAACATGATCCTGAATCCAGCAGTAGAGGGAATCTGCATCTTTATGCTTAAGCAAAAGTCTCAGAATTGTCTTTAAAAATTTTTTTAATTTTATATTGGACTATAGTTGATTTACAAGGTTGTGTTAGTTTCAGGTGTACAGCAAAGTGATTCAGTTATACATATACATATATCTATTCTTTTTCAAGTTCTTTTCCCATTTAGGTTATTACAGAATATTGAGCAGAGTTCCCTGTGCTATAAAGTAGGTCCTTGTTGGTTATCTATGTTGTATATAGTAGTGTGTATATGTTAATCCCAAACTCCTAATTTATCCTGCCCCCCCCACCCCAACCCCAGCCTTTCCCCTTTGGTAACCGTAAGTTTGTTTTCTAAGTCTGTGAGTCTGTTTCTGTTTTGTAAATAAGTTCATTTGTATCATTGTTTTTTTTTTAGATTACACATATAAGCGATATCATATGATACTTGTCTTTCTCTGTCTGACTTACTTCACTTGTGTGATAATCTCCAGGTTCATCCATGTTGCTGCAGATGGCATTATTTCATCAGAATTGTGTCTTGTTGGCTTTGATGGCCTGATCTAAATCCTTTGCCCATCCCTGTGGGTATCTTGGAACCAAGGGCCATCTCTTGTGGGTCTTTGTGTCCTCAGTGATTAGCACAGGTGTTATACAATGTATAGTAGGCGCTCAGTATACAGATGTTATACCAAACTGTAAGCTGCTCTTCTGAAAGCAACCAGTTTGCATTGTTAGAGCTGTTCTAATATATTCCTGATTTTAGTTTTGAAGTATTTTTTGTAGAATTAGGTGACTTGTTGGATAGGCTGAATATGATTACTAAAATGCAAGAACCTGAGACTTTGTGTCTGCATGCTCTCAGGACTCTATGCAAACTTCATAGTATAATCCAGGAAATAAGTAAGAAAGTAACCTAAATCTCATATTGTTTTAACACAATAAGAGATTGATTAAGAGTTAAGAGATCTACTGGCAGGAACAATTTTCATTTTTTTTTTTTTTGAATCATGCTGAGCAGGAGTGGGAGGTGTGAGGGTAACATGGATGATAGCTGGAAATGAGAGGATTTGAATGTTAGAATATCATGCCATTGCAGAGCAGAGGAATGATTCAGTGAAGCTAAAATTATTCTTTCACAATTGTGACAGAATATGAATTAAGCACATAATGATCTTTAAACATATGTGGTTTGAAATTCACTTTATAGAGACGTTTAAAATAGGTGGTCTTGTGGGTCATGTAAAACATTCATTAAATCTAATAAGAGAAGAGTGACCTGAAATAGACGTAAGACTTATGTGTTGTGTCAGTTACCAACGCGTAGTTTTATGAGTTTAATAAAGGGAATTCCAAAGACTAGATTTTTAGTATGATAGAGGAAAATGTACCTAGTTACCCTAAAAAAGGAACTATTCAGCATTTGTGTCATTATGCCTGTCTTCTAATGGGAACTTCACTTTCAAAGCTTTTGCTTCATCTTCTAACTTCTATTGAATGCCAACTTTGCCTCAACAACTTTTCTTACAAGTTGAAAAGATGAAAGCAGAGGAGATTCAATTATCAATGATGTCACAGAATTGGAGGCATTTCCAGTGATGCTTGTTTGTTCGTTTTGCATAATCTCAAAACTCACTGATGTGAGTCAATTTAAAATGAGTTTACTGACTTAACCACAAGATCTAATTGCCTGGGAGACTGCAGGAATGCACCTTTTGAGCTCATTGGTCCTGACATTAAAAGATGTTAAATATTTAAAGTAGTCAAGAGAACCATAGTTTTAGTTAAATAAATTTCATGTTTCTCAGAATAATAAGGTGCAGACTTTTAGGAGATGCGTTAAGTATGCAATTTTATGGTAGTTTTGGTTATTGCGCATGAGTTTAAAATAGTAGAATGGTTGGAAACATGTAGCATAAATTACCTACCATGTTATTAAAGGCAGAGAGATGTGTGATTTGTAGGAATAACGTGTAAGAGACAGTCTAGTGTGGTTATGGGTAGAGAGTCTGGAGGTAGACTCCTGGGTTCAAATCCTGCATAGCCACTTACTTAGCTAAGTAACACTGCCTGTGTTAACTACTCTGTCTGTGCCTTAGTTCCCTGAGCTATAGAATAGGGTTAATGATACTAGCACCTTCTTCACAGAGATGTTGTGAAGATTAATTGTGTTATTGTGTATAAAGTACATAGAACAACACTATATAAGCATTTGCTGTTATGATTACGTTCTATAGGTCATGACATTTTTTTCTTCAGGATATATGGAATCTTAAAATGCTATATAGTAATATGTAGAAAAATATATGAGGACGTCTGCAGTAAGTTCAAGTGTATTGCATTGAAAAATTCAGTAATTAACTTAAAGCTACAAATGTGATCTATTTCATGCCTCCTCCAAGACAGGTCCCTCATAATTTCTCACACTCTTGGATAATGTATTTCAAAGAGTGTCCCAAGGACCAGTTGTATTAGAATCGATAGGGCTGTCTGTTAAATGCAGATTCCTGGGCCCCACCCTAAACTCACTGGATCAGAATTTCTGGGTTTGCAAATCAGCATTTTAACAAATGTTGGAGTTGATTGTTATGCATGACAGATTTTGGGAACTTATGTTCCCAGTCATACATGATTTGCCCTTCTCACGCTATAACTCACTCTCACTTTTTCTTACTTAGAACTTCAGGTGTCATCTTATTTCTCTTAGCTCACGGTTCTATTACATCTCATGTTCAAGGAATTGAGATTTTTCTTTCAAAATTGCAACAGACCAAAGTTGTCTTTTTCTTACACATCCAAGGGCTGGGTTGCTACCTCCTCACCCCTCCATCCTGTATTCTCTTTCTTGTCCCTAGTTTCTTTCTTTCCCACTGTTTGTCATAAGTGAGATGTAACATCATCCTGGCTTTAGAATTCCACAAAAGATCTTCAGTTGTCTCTGGTTTAGCCCAGATCTCCCAGTTTCCCGCCTTACCTAGGCTTTCTCCTGTTTTCCTTCTCTTTCATCTTTTTTCTTTCCTTCTCTCTCAGTACACACTCCTGGCTTAGAAGTCGAGGAAGAGTTGGTGAGGGAGAACTATTTTATTTCTTCTCCCAAGTCCCTTAGCCCCATGGCAGCTTTCTAAGAGAGAAGGCACAGGTGTAAAAAATGCCTCAGTGCTCCAGAATCTCTGTCCCTGTTGGTCTACGTCTGTTTCCTGGACTCTATCTGAACTCTGCATCCCTGTCTATGGATTTTGCAGCCATAAACATGTGAGACATCATTAGGCAATCCCAGACTGCATTGTTTGAATACACTCGACTGAGAAAATTGCATTTTAACCCTAAAATATATCAAGAGCTCGTTTATGTGGTAGTTCCTAAATAGAAAGCCATGTTTCGCCATGTGGAAATACCAGATACATGAAAATTTTATTACATCTTGACCAAGGTAAAGATTAATAGGAAGCATTTTGGCTCATAGAGTACATAATGCAACTCTTCTTTAAAACGCATGAACTTGTTACGTTTGTGTGACTGATCACATAATCCTTTGGAATCTTAATGATCCGTGAGATAAATTGTTCACATTTTTAGAGGTACATCTACATTACAAAATAGCAGCTCTTTCAAGAGGCCACTACACTGTTATGCTTTTGAAAACACTTGAATTACACAGTGTTAAAAGTAGGAACAATATTGATGACTCATAAACACACACATTGTACTAAGAAAACTATAAGAGTTATGGAAAAGAAAGAAACACTTTGCCAAATTTCCTTAGTTTTAAAGCAACATGGACACTTTCTAAGAAGTGATATTAGTATTTTAGTTAGTAAAATGGGAGAAATTTAAGTCCTGGAAATTTACGTGTTCTTTGAAAGGATTAGCATTTCCTTGAAATAACTAAAAAATTTTAAAAAGCATTCTCAAGACAAAACTATGGGAAAAGTAGATACAAACAAGATACAAACTTTTAGCTTCAACTGGTTTATGTAACAGTTCCAAGAGTTTGCTCATATTTGTATAATCATCAAATAAATAATGTCCCATTAAGATTATCAATCCATTTGGTAATTTTTAGTTTTGGCTTGTATTTTACGGTTTGATTTGGGGGAAGATGGGCTTTAATTCAACTTTCATGTTGCTGCTTAGGTTTTACTTAGAATAAATTGGAGGGACTTTTTTTTTAAAGATTATTCTTTTTTAAATTAATTAATTAATTTGTTTTTATTTTTGGCTGTGTTGGGTCTGTGTTGCTGCACGCGGGCTTTCTCTAGTTGCGGCGAGCGGGGGCCACTCTTCGTTGTGGTGCGCGGGCTTCTCATTGTCGTGGCTTCTCTTGTTGCGGAGCACGGGCTCTAGAGCGCAGGCTCAGTAGTTGTGGCGCACGGGCTTAGTTGCTCCACGGCATGTGGAATCTTCCCGGACCAAGACTTGAATCCATGTCCCCTGCATTGGCAGGTGGATTCTTAACCACTGCGCCACTAGGGAAGCCCTGGAGGGACAAATTTTTTTAATAAACTAAATTTAATAAATAAGTTTAAGGCAAGTTATAACTATTATGTTAATATGTAAGTTAAATAACAAAAAGTACTTATGGATAGTAAACAGTACCGCAGAAGAGGGTTGTGATTTTTGACTTACTTCTGTGATCACACATTTGAATTGGATGGCTTAATATTTGATGGATTTTTATGTCTTAGTTGCTTACTAACTCTTCACTCTTATCTGTAGGTAATGCAACGTAATGAAAATATATTGGATATATTTTGTGAACAAAATCTTTTTTTTTTTTTCCCCTATAGGGATGCCCTCTGCATCTTTATTAGTAAATCTTCTCTCAGCTTTATTCATCCCTTTTGTGTTTGGAGAAACAGAAATAAGGTTTGCTGGACAAACAGAATTTGTAGTTAATGAAACAAGTACAACAGTTATTCGTCTTGTCATTGAAAGGATAGGAGACCCAGCAAATGTCACTGCAATTGTATCGGTAAGAAATGACAGTAGTTCTGTTTTTACGGAAATAGATAGGAAATGTCTTAGTTTCAGTGATAAGAATTTTTTAACTCTTTGAGATTGAGTAGTTCCATTATGATAAACAATTTGCAGATAAACGATTTATTCCTTTTATATCTGTTAGAAGTTTATAGAGTGCTCTAAGGTAGCATGTGCATTTGACAGTAAAGATATAGTATTTTAAAGATATAGGCTGATTATTTTTAAATGTTCATATGTTTATTTTAAAACAAATAAAACCCCAAGATATGAAGAAGTATTTCTAAGTAAAAGAACATTTTATTTTGGATAACTTGGATTCTCGTTATCTCTGCTTGGATTTATTACTTAGTATCAGGTGGCTTAGAGAAAATATATGAAATATTTAAATGTAGAGAAATGGCAATTAGAAAAAAAACGCTTCTTATGTCAGAGAGCTCCTTTTTTGGGAGAAATTAAGTATATTAAGTAGCAGATAGATGGAATTTGTTAAACTATTGCTCTATCTTGCACACAGTTTAGTTAGTAGATAGATTATATGTACATGTATTTGTGTTTGTGTTTAACCAGAAAATCATGTCATATGACCACTAAGGACATTGATATATTTGAGGCCCAAACTACTTGGAATTTTTATTTTAAAAAATAAGTTTTTAAACAATAGGTTAAATTGTCACATTGGGAAACACTGTAAAAAGAGACAAAGAAAAAAAACTATCTATGAAAGAAACCCAGTATTATAATTTTGTGCATTGCTTTTAGTTTTTAATTTATGACATGTATATATATTTATTGAATTTATTTTTAGTTTGAATATATATTATATTTGATAACTTTTTACATATAATTTTGATCGTATCCTAATAATTTTTTCAGGTTGCTCTGTCGTATTCACAACTTTTCTTGATGGTGGGGTCATCATTTCCCAATCATTTCTCAGCAGTTTTTCATAGAGCTTGCTTCCAGTTTTTGCTGTTGTAAATATTGCTCTGATGAAACTGTTTGCATACATATCAATTTTTGTATATTTTGGATTGTTAAATGAATTTTTGGGTTGGATTACTGTGGTTTTTCTCTTTATTTGTATCAGTGTCTCTTGATATTTAATGCTTTCTAAAAAGACCGTGCCACTTTTTTTGTGTCACTTTTTATATTAAGGTATGAGAACAAGTTTTCTAACACCCTTAACAACTTACTTGGATTTTTCAAGTATTTAAAACTAACTTTATTTTGTAAATGAGAACTAGAAATTGACTACAATATCTCTATAGACATCCTTCATTTTTAGTTTATACTAAATCGTGTTTTTTTCTAGTAGCTAAGTTATTCATTTTGGGTTCTTTGGCAGAAGAAATCTCATTTGGATTTGCACAAGAAGTTGCTCCATTATAATTTCATAATTATTGCTCCCTTGAGAATCTTAGCAATGCTGATGTTACAGAATGAAGTCTTAAAAAGTTTTGAGGAAAAATTTATGACGACTAATAAATTGGTATGCTAAAAGAATTGGGTCCTTATTGGTGTTGTGGGAGAATATAAATAAAACTTCAGGTTTAAAGCTTTGGAAAGAGTAGTTTCTTTAAGACTGATAGGGAAATAATTGATTTTCCTGATATATTTTGGCAGGCTACTTAACACCTCTTCTTTGGGAGAGTTTTAGCTACAATTTGTCTTCCCTGTTAGGTTTGCTGTAATCCACTTCAGATCAATCAAGAGACGGAGAAAAAAATTTCACATCATTACTTTCCTATATAATTATTACTTTTCTATGTAATGATTCCTTTACCTTCTAGAGCGTAAACAAATGTTTTTATGTAGAATCATTTCTTCTTATAATGCTTTTTTTAAGGTGATTTTTATTAGTTGTTAGATATTTGTTTTGTTTTTCCACATCCTGTTTATAAACATCAGTGTCATTTGATGATTCATGTTTTTTTTGCCTGTTGATTGCTCTAATTAGCATCAATTTTGCTTGTCCTAACACTGTGTTATGTAAGAACTGTCTATGTTTTGCATTTGATAGCTGTATGGAGATGACACCGGTGACTTTTTTGACACATATGCTGCAGCTTTTATACCTGTTGGAGAAACGAATAGGACAGTGTACATAGCAGTATGTGATGATGATTTACCGGAGCCGGATGAAACTTTTAGTTTTCACCTAACTTTACAGGTAATTCCTTTTTTCCCCGGTAAGCTTAAACTCATAAAAATCTTACAACGCTTAAAAATCATTTTCTCTAGAGATGAGCCAATTTAAGTGCCTGGTGGTGGTTTTCATAGAAGCCAGAACTGACAATCTCTTCGGCAATTCCACGGTCTGTTATTCCTCAGACAATCTTGTTTAGAAGATTCTACAGCTAGTTTTTGGATTAATTCAGCTTATTTAGGAATTGCCATGACAGATGCTCAGGAAAACCTTGTCTTCCCTTTGGCCCTTTTCTCTTTTATCCCTCTTCTGCTACCAGATGCACAAAGAATGACCGTGACTTCTGAGTTCAAAGGAGAAGGGTACAAAAAGCAGGCTTGGCAGTGGGAGGTCCCTGTGCCTTAGAATAAATTTGGAGCGCCCCTGGGAAAAATGCTTGACTAGCCTAAGGTTTAATTGTCCTTTATGACTGAGGCAGTGACGGCTAACACTGCTCTAGTTAATTTTTCTGAAGTGAATTGAGAATTTTTTTAGAATGATTGGGTTGGTGTGATTAAAATTTTTGTGAAAATGGCACTTGAAGCAGTCATGTTTTACTTTTGTAAGACACTCTTTTTTCGTATTTCTTTATGCTGCTATTGAATATTAATAGAAATGTAGCAAACTCTTCCCATATTTATTAGAAAAATTGCTTTAATAGTTTAGCTTTAATTTGGTTCTATGATTTATAGAATAACTAATTCTTAAGTTTCAGCACCTTCTATAGTGTAAGAAAAAATCACATATGAATAGAATTTCATACTGTTACTTAATTCTCTGTTATATTAGTAATGAAATTAGAATATATTACTAGCCAGTGATTATTTATAGTTATAACAATTTATATTTTAATAGTGATAAATGGTTTTCAGAACTCTTTTGAAGAATTCTTGTTTGGAACTTAACCACGTTGACTTAGTTTTAATATATTTTCTTAATCTGTGCGTTAAAATATACTTGTATTTTTATTCATATTCTGAATGATTACTTAAAGACCAAAATCATTTAAAAATAATTTTTATTTTCCTCTTATGTTTAATTTCTTAATTTACTTTGGGCTTTTATTTTAGAAACCTTCAGCAAATGTGAAGCTTGGATGGCCAAGGACTGTTACTGTGACAATATTGTCAAATGACAATGCATTTGGAATTATTTCATTTAATATGGTACGGTTATAATTTGATTAATCTTGTGGTTGCTTAGATAATAGTCTATTAAGTTTTTTGATTACTTTCTCTGCTACCTAGAATCATCCTGTCTTTTGATATATAAATAAAATTTGCTCCAACTCTGTCTGTATTCCACATTCTGTAGACTGTTCTTTTGTTTTACCTAAGATTTCTACGAAATGAGGGGACCCCTATGATCGTGGTCATCTCTTGCCCTACTCTCTTTCTGCTGATCATTTCACCTGACTCATTTGTTACCTCCTCTGGTGGTCTCTGACTCAGATGTTGTCCTTGTCAGTTTGGTCTGCTATAACAAAATACCATAGACTGGGTGGCTTAAAAACAACAGAAATTTATTTCTTACAGTTATGGAGGCTGAGAAGTCCAAGATCAGGGCTTTAGCAGTTTTGGTGTTTGGTGCGGGCTGACTTCCTGGTTCATAGACAGCTGTCTTTTTGCTGTGTTTTCATGTGGTGGAAGGGGCAAGAGAGGTCTCTGGGGTCTCTTTTATAAGGATACTAATCCCATTCATGAGGGCTCTGATCTCATGACCTACTCCCCTCCCAAAGGCCCCAACTCCTAATAACATCACTTTGGGGGTTAGGATTTGAACATGAATTTTGGGGGGGACACAAACGTTCAGTCTGTAGCAGGTGTTGTAACACAGTTCCTTGTGCTTGATGTCCCCAACTGGCACTTCAAAGAGCATTGTCTCTTAGCCTCCTCTGAAAGTTTGGAGTGATTCGAGACAAGAAAAATGTATTGAAAGAACACTGAAAAAACCTATAGTAAACTTACAATTGAATTGCAGACGTTATAGCTCTTAATATAGTTATTCTATACTTATTCCCTACCCTGAGATTTTCCTATTAATTAATATTTCTTGAAGGTTAAAACTCCATGTCATCTTCCTCAGTTTTGCTCAACAGTTCATTTTTTTCTCCTTTATCACCAAATTCCTGTGTCCCTGGCCAGTCCTATGTTCAGAGGGTTTTGTTCTTTAGAAAAAAAACACACAACACAGGTCCCCCCCCCTTTGAGAGAAATTGTTTTCAGCTCTGAAATAAAACAAAATTTATCTCAAGTAAAATTGGATATTGCAAGTAAGTTTTAGTCTACAATATGCTTCCTGGTGTGGAGTCTTTTTGAATCATGTTACTAATTATCATTACTAAAAGGTAATGTGACACTCCCCAGCTTTTTATTTATTTTCCAATTTAGGTTGCTACTTCAGTTGGTGTATTGTATGTCATTTTCTTAGCACCTTGAATTATCTTTGAAACAAGGTGAGCTATAGATAAATACGATCTTTATAGTTGCAGTATCTTTATTAAAATGGATATGTGAATAATGCCAAGGTAGTAGACATTTTGTAACTTCCATTATATCGACATTTACAAAAATTAATAATTAATCAATTAATCAATCGCTTCTATTTGAATGATATGGAATTTTTAGTTAATTATGAACCAGGCTCCCTTAATTGCTTAATTTTTCTCCCTACTGCTTTTCCTCTACACTCACTCCCAACTTTCATCCCCCACCTCAGACTGACTTGTTTAAAGGTTTCTTTCCTTCTTTCTTTTGACATTAAATATCTTAGCCTCTGGGAGTGAGTCCTAGTCTCTAGCATTGGTTCTAGGTCCCTGACTGTTGTGGTCTCAGAGCTGCCAGGAAGCCTATGACTGGGCACCTGCCCTGTGTGATTAAAATTAAACTAAGTAACTGTTGAGCTCACAGTCGTTACTACATAGGCTGGCTTTGATTTCCAGACTGGATAATGATTATATCGATGATGAAGGTAACGATGATGATGATAACAATTATAGCCAACATTTGCTGGGTCCTCACTATGTGACATGTACTAGGATAAGCACTTAGACGTGAATTATCTCATTGACACCTCATCACAACTGTTTGAGACAGGCATTCCTATTCCTGTTGATGGATGGGGATACTGAGACTTAGTGTCACCTGCTGCCTTAGCTAGCGTGTACCTGCCCACTCATCTCTTCTGCCCTGCCATGCCAACACTTTGCAACATTTGAAGCCCTGGCTTTCTCTTCCCCTCAGTGATCATGTCCTGAAAAAAGTCATTAGCAGATGTCTGTTTTCAGTGGCTAGCTGACCAATGAGGAGGGAGCAGTGGTTGGGAGCAAGGCTGAACCGTAGTCCCAATGAGCTGCCCTGGTTTGGAGGCACAACTCATTTCTGTGACCTCCTGGGCCCCTGGGAGCATTTGAGTTCATCATCTTTCAATGAGATAACCTTTAAGATTCCTCAGCGGAGCAGCTACTTGTTGCTGGAAGCAGGACAAGAACCTACATCTTTTGCCGGACTAGTTTTATGTTCCCTTTATTCTATTATTTTAACCTTTTAAGCGTTATTAGCTACAGTTAGTGAATGCTAGGAAACCCCACATTTTTAGAGCACAATGTGGATTGATTTGTCTGTGGAAAATTAGGATTGCTAAGGTAACAGTTTGCACGAGCTCCTGCCTCTGATTGATCAGCACGTGATGGTCTTTGCTCTTCCCAATAGCCTTTCTCAATCACAGTGCGTGAGCCCCGGGGCAGAAATGAATCTGTGCCTCTTACTCTCATCAGAGAAAAAGGAACCTATGGGATGGTCACTGTGACTTTTGAGGTAAGTTTACTCTGAAATCATTTTAAATGGTAACGCTTCAAAGTTCATACCAGACGGCTGTAATTTTAAAATCAAGGTCCTTTGTATAATAAACATGACTCTTAATGAAAATAAAATAAAAGTAAATACTTTGATCATCTGATAAATTTCATGTTTAATATAAAACTGTTTTCCTCGCTGCTTGGATATACTGTGCTTATGTGAAACACAACATATCATTTTAGATTACAGGATAATAATAAACCACAAATTTAATAATAATAATGTTAATTCTATAAAATTCGTAGAACGTTTATGATAAATCTTTTCAAGGATATAAAATTTTAAAATGCTCATGGGTTCCTTAGGCTTATATAAAATTATTTAATATGTAGTCTTCCCCCATATACATTCCCCATTTTAAAAAATACACTTAATGGATGGTGTTAACAGCAGTTGTACTCCAAAATTTGGAAGAAAATTGGCTGTAGAAACGATAAGGCATCATCAGGTTATAGTGTTTTCAACTCTCTATGGATGTCTGAAGTTATTTTATTAGCTCTTGAGCCTTCTGTTATGTTGAAATAATTACAGCTAACATTTGTGGAGCACTTAATATTGCCATATACTGTTCTAAGTGCTTTACACTGATTATCGCTGCATGTAAACTGCAGCTCTTCCCAGCACTCAGTCTCCCTCATGCCCTTTAAAATTTTTTCTCCATAGTACTTACCATCATTGGACACACATTTATTTATCTTCCATTTGTTCCCTTTCATTAAATGTAAGGTCCTGGTGGGTAGAAAGTTTGCCTTGTTCCCTGCCATATCCTTAGTACCTAAAAGAGGGTTAGACACAGAGTACTTAATAAATACTTTTCAAAAGGAATATGATTTTATTAAATATTCATATCTAGCCTGAAAAGTGGACATTATTACGCTCATGTTAAAGATGAGGAAAAAGCTGGACAGAGTTATTAAATACCTTGCCCAAGGTTACACCGCCAGTGGTGGAACTGGTCTTTGATTCCGTTACTTAAGAGAATACACTAATTGTGAGTACATTCCGGTCAAGAAAAAGTACTTATAAGTTTTTTTGTCAGGTTTAATAGTATGGTTGAGAAAAAAAGAGAAAGCTCTTAGAAACCATGTAGTTTAATGTAATTATAGTCAAGATCTGTAATTATATTACAGGCCTTGACTATTAGTTAGAAGGGCAGACTTAATATAAGTTAGTATCATTCTTCTTCTTCTTCTTCTTTTTTTTTTTCTTTTTGGTGGAAGTACCAGGATATACTTATTTATTAAAAATTTTTTTAAAGTATCATTCCTCTTGCAAAACATTTTTAACTAAATATGTCAGCTGATATCACAATAATGCTTTCTTATTCTTCTGAAATATTTCATGTTTATTGATGGCACTGTGTTTCCTTGCAGGTAGAGGGTGGCCCAAACCCACCTGAAGAAGATTTAAGTCCAGTTAAAGGGAACATCACTGTTCCTCCTGGCAGAGGAACAGTAGTTTATAACTTGACAGTTCTCGATGATGAGGTAGGATGTGTTAAGTGCTTAAAAGGGACAAGGCCTCTCTCTGTGTTACAGACATGTTAGAGAATATTATGTCAAGTATTAACGCAGTTGTTAAGAACCCGCCTGCCAATCCAGGCATCACGGATTCGAGCCCTGGTCCAGGAAGATCCCACATGCCGCAGAGCAGCTATGCCCATGCGCCACAACTACTGAGCCTGCGCTCTAGAGCCTGTGAGCCACAACTACTGAAGCCCGTGCGCGCCTGGAGCCCGTGAACTGCAACAAGAGAAGCCACTGCAATGAGAAGCTTATGCACCGCAACGAAGAGTAGCCCCCGCTCGCCGCAACTAGAGAAAGCCTGCGCACAGCAACGAGGACCCAACGCAGCCATAAATGAATGAATGAATGAATTTATTTATTTATTTTTAAAAAGTTTCATTTTAACAGTGTCATCATTTTGCCTAATAGTGACTCTTATAGCTTGTTCTCCAGAGAGACGTGATATGTATTTTGAAAATCATGTGATTGGTATCATATGTTTAAATCTTGAGATAGAAACTGTTTAGAGAGAAGCAAGAATAATTTGACATGATTGAAAACTAACAGTTTGTATGTGATGTTAATGTAGCTTTCCAGATTCTTATATATTATCAGACCTCGAATGCTGCTTCTGACCCTACCCACCTGATGAAACTAGTAAGAACTAGTTTTTACTGTCAGATCTTTAGTTATCTAAAGATTGATCAAGGTTGAAAGCCATTATACTGACACTTCCTTACTTGTTCTTATCATTGCTTTATCTAAAATATGTTGTTTACCTTTGGAAAATATTTTAGTAAGTAGACACTGAACAAGCCTCTTTATCTGCTCCCTTCAGTTAAAGATTTTTTTATTTCTATGTAATTGCATTGAAACAGAGGGACTTTTCACACTTTGTTTTTTTTGCAGGTGTTTTGGTTATTGATGTTTTACCACTATTTATATTTCTCTGACAGGTACCAGAAAATGATGAAATATTTTTGATTCAGCTGAAAAGTGTAGAAGGAGGAGCTGAGATCAACACCTCCAGGAGCTCAGTTGAGGTCATAATTAAGAAAAATGACAGTCCTGTGAGATTCATTCAGAGTGTTTATTTGGTACCTGAGGAAGACCACATACTCACAATTCCAGTGGTTCGTGGAAAAGATGACAAGGGAAATATGATTGGATCTGATGAATATGAAATTTCGATCAGTTATGTTGTTATAACTGGGAATTCAACAGCACATGCCCAGCAAAATATAGACTTCATTGATCTTCAGCCAAACACAACTATTGTTTTTCCACCTTTTATTTATGAATCACACCTGAAATTTCAAATAGTTGATGATGCCATACCAGAGATTGCTGAATCATTTCATGTTATGTTACTAAAAGATACCTTACAGGGAGATGCTGTGCTATTAGTCCCTTCTGTTGTACAAGTCACCATTAAGCCAAACGACAAACCTTATGGTGTCCTCTCATTCAGCAGTATCTTGTTTGAAAAGACAGTTATAATTGATGAAGATACAACATCAAGGTAGGATTTATTTTAAATGTTGTATTGCTACAATTATTTTAATATATTATTCCAAGGTTTAATATTTGTGGTGTTGGACACAGTGCTGAAATGTTAAGTGTATGTGTCATTTCTTTGACTATGGTTTCACTGTTGTTTTTCTTATTTTGGGAGTGATATTTAAATCACATATTTAAATATGCAAGTTAATTCACATTATGGTAGTTTCCTAGGACACATCTACATATCTACTCCTTCATATTAAAAACAGTCATTCTTTATGATTTTGATTCTGCTTTTACCAGTGTCTGGTGGCCAACTGGACGTTGAAAATGCCCATTTCAAGGGAAATGGAGTGTATCATATGACCATATATTTCTTTAAACAATTCTAGATTTGAAGAAATTACAGTGGTTAGAAATGGTGGCACTCATGGGAATATTTCTGTGAACTGGGTATTGACACGGAATAGGAGTGATCCCTCACCGGTAACAGCAGATATCAGACCAAGTTCTGGAGTTCTCCATTTTGCACAAGGGCAGATGTTGGCATCAATTCCTCTTACTGTGGTTGATGATGATCTTCCAGAAGAGGCAGAAGCTTATCTACTTAAGATTCTCCCTCATACAGTACGAGGAGGTGCAGAAGTGAGCGAACCAGCAGAGGTAGATCTCTTATTATGCTTTACTTGTGGGAATATTTCTGTGTCATAGAACAGCTGAAGAATTTGACCACACAAAGCACATTTATGTTTAGTTTGATGTGACAGGAAGAACACTGATTTTAGAAATGGTGGTTACTTCCCTTGCTGAAGGTTGTCCCTCTGTAAATAAAAAGTTTACTCTTAAAAAAATTCCACAAAGTTTTCAAATGTGTTTTTGATTCATCTTTTACTGTATTACCTATGAGAATAATCATTTTTAGATGTGATACATAAATAAATATTAAAATTCAAAATAGCCTAGAAAATAAACCGTTTGGTAATCTCAGATGTGAGAATTCTGCACTTTAATATTTTATTCCTTTATCTGCAGCTTTTGTTCTACATTCAGGATAGTGATGATGTTTATGGCCTAATAACATTTTTTCCTGTGGAAAACCAGAAGATTAAAAGTAGCCCAGGTGAACGATATTTATCCTTGAGTTTTAAAAGACTAGGAGGAACTAAAGGAGATGTGAATATGTTTTATTCTGCACTTTATATTCCTGCTGGAGATGTGGACCCTTTGCGAGCAAAAGATGGCATCTTAAATATATCCAGGAGAAGCAGCCTCATTTTTCCAGAACAAAAAACCCAAGTCACTATAAAATTACCACTAAGAAATGATGCATTCCTTCAAAATGGGGCCCACTTCCTAGTACAGGTACTTGAATAATTAAAATAATCTCAAATTTGGTTAAACTACAAGCGTACTTATCTGTGTGAGAGAGTTACCTAGTCATTATTTTGCCCTCATTTATGTTTTGGATTCTGTTGCTTACTAGAAGTTATGTAGGGAGTCCAAAGAGAGACTGTCTGCCCCTAAGGCATATAAGGATGAATAAAACAAGGATTATACTAAAGTCAGTGTTTTAATCATGTGATAATAAAAGTAGATCAGACATGAAATGTAGGTCAGAATATAATGGATGATGTAATGGAGAAATTCATGAACTGTGAGTGGGGGAGGGCCAGGAGAGAGTGAGCCATTCTTTTGAGTTGATTTAGGAAAATGTGACATAGGAATATAGTTTGCAGAATAAATATGTTTTTCATGATGGATACTGCAGGGAAGGCATTCCAGAAATAAAAAAAGCAATATGAGAGAAATTGTGTAGATAACTTTAAATAGTATACTAAAAAATCTATTAACTGTAGATAGAATCTATGGACTTCTATCTACTTAATAAGAAGAAATAAGGGCCCTATATTTCTCCATCTTATCTCTTTTATTTCTTAACTTTTATTAACCAGAGCATATTTTTATTGCCAAAGTTTGAAACATCTGTACTTATTTATGATACTATGGTTATATTTTCCATATGGTTGGTATTGGTTGATTTTGAAAATTAGAAAGCAATAAAGGGTGCTTATCAAATTTTGGTTATATAAATAAATTTAATGCAGAATCAGATAGTATGAATGGATCAGTAAAGAAAGAATGTATGATCTGTGTCACCATACATTTTGCTAACTGAAATATATATCAAATGAAATCTCATATTCCATTAATTTCTTTGAATAATGCTGCATTTAAATTTGTTTCATATTTTTGCCTAGACTTTGTTTTATACTTTATTATTGCTTTCTCTGGAGTTTCTAATTGCCCCTTTTTATTTATTTATTTATTTTTGGCTGCACTGGGTCTTCGTTGCTGCACGCGGGCTTTCTCTAGTTGCAGCGAGCCGGGGCTACTCTTCCTTGTGGTGTGTGGGCTTCTCATTGCGGTGGCTTCTCTTGTTGTGGAGCACGGGCTCTAGGCACACGGGCTTCAGTAGTAGTTGTGGCATGCGGGCTGTAGAGCGCAGGCTCAGTAGTTGTGACGCACAGGCTTAGTTGCTCCACGGCATGTGGGATCTTCCCAGATCAGGGCTCGAACCCATGTCCCCTGCATTGGCAGGCGGATTCTTAACCCCTGCACCACCAGGGAAGCCCTGCTCCTTTTTATATGCCATTCTTACCAAATTAGGTCTTCCAGCTGTCTTAGATGTGTTGAATGCTGAGTTTAGCTGTACCAACTGCTTTCTTCACTTGCTTCACACCTGCTACTTGGGACTGTTTTTTACTGAACTCCTCAATTTTCTTGATTTCTTGCCTTTTACTTCTTGGATTGTGTTTTAGTTTTGTTGAAATATATCTATCATCAAATACATGTGCAGAAAAAGTATGTGCAAGGTAAACTTTTTGAGTCTTTGAGCAACTGAAAATGAAATTTCATACATTGATAACTGGCTTTGTAGAATTTCTAGATTAAAATAACTTCTTCTTCAGAACTTGAAAGGTATTGCCTTTTAGCTTCCAGAGTTGCCGATAAGAAATTTGAGGGGAAAGAAATCATTTACCTTTAGGTTAACTTGCTCTTTATCTCTGAAAGCTTTTTTTTTTTAATCTTGGCATTCTGAATTTCTCAGGGCTGTGTCGTGCCTTGCT
The DNA here is from genome assembly GCF_965194805.1 of Balaenoptera borealis. Lineage (NCBI taxonomy): Eukaryota > Metazoa > Chordata > Mammalia > Artiodactyla > Balaenopteridae > Balaenoptera > Balaenoptera borealis. Next base: position 74,229,982 of record NC_138867.1, read on the forward strand.
TAGCACTTGGTGGGGTGGGCCCTTTTATTTTGAAGACTTTTGTCTTTTTTTTGGCCTAAGTCACTGCTCACGCTTGTATGGTTTGTGCATTAATTGTGGACTCCTAGTGGAGGTGTCTAGTGAGTGGCCTGTTATGAGGATATATGATTTGTCGGTACGTAGGGATGCCTTTTTGCAATATGCCTACATATAGGGAGACCTTTGGTCAACATTCCAAAAGCTTTGTGGTGGGAGATCTGCTTTTCACCTTTATTATTATAACTATTATTATTATTCTATTGTGTCTCCTCAAAATGGGGAAATTATGATACGATGCATCCTTCTGTCGGTGAGGATAACCCACTTTTTTGGAGGACCCTTGAATTCTCTTCTTGGGGTGATGGGTGAACAGAACATGGTGTCATTCATAGTTGTTTCCGTTCCCCCGGCAACTTGTGGAATGCTCTTATGAGATGACTGGCCAGATGGTGGGGGATCTGGATCTGTGAAGTGGAATTGAGCAAGTGGTCAAGCCCATGGCCCTGACCCCATTGAGCAGGAAGTTAAGGCAATTAGAATGCTGCCACCAGAGCACATTTAGAGAGATATTTAGAAAATTTTAAAAAGCTTTAAGTTTGACCGTCTAAAAAACATGTCATAACTTACTTTTTAAAGTTGGTCCTTTTAATATATGGAAATACATACTAATTTCACCAGTTTGCAATTAGGGTAGCATTTCCCAAACTTAGGAATTCTCAGGTGCCTCTGGGAGATTTAAATAACTTGTTGAGAGGAGTGTCAGAATTTATTGTGGGTTTTTGTGTTTTGTTTTTATTTTTGGCATCAGTGCTCTCCTTTGCCTTCTCTGTGGTTGGTGTCCTCTGGATTCAGAGCATTCTTACTAGTAGACATTGTCTTGGTCAGTTCGGGCTGCTATAAAGACTACCACAGACTGGGTGGCTTAAACAACAGACATTTACTTCTCACAGTTCTGGAGTCTGGGAAGTCTGAGATCAGAATGCCGGCATGGTGGGGTTTTGGGGAGAGCTGTCTTCCTGGTTTTCAGACTGATGTCTTTTTGCTTTTTGTCCCTACATGGTGGAGAGAGAGAGAGAGGATGCAAGCTCTTTGGTGTCTCTCCTTATAAGGGCACTGATGTATCATGAGAGATCTACCCTCATGACCTGATCACCTCTCAAAGGTCCCATCTCCAAATACCATCAAATTGGGCATTAGGGTTTCAACATGTGAATTCTGGGTTTGGGGATACAAACATTCAATTCATAGCATATATGTTTAAGGTTTTTTGTCCCTAGAACCTCAGTATTCAGTTCTCCCTCTGTCTGTCTCCTATCCTGCATAGGTCAAAACTCATATGAAAAACAAATTATTAAAACAAGTGAAATGAAGCAAAGGTTTCACACAGTTGCTTTTGCTTTCATGGAGGCCTGGGCATCCTGGAATTCCTGTAGTAGTTGCAGTGACATGACATGAGTTTGAGAACTGATGATGCAGAAGGGTTGATTTTGAGTTGTAGAGAACTTTTCTGTTTTCCATTTCTGATATCTTTTCTTACTCTGCCTCAAAACCAGTTTTTACTGTGGATAGAGACCCCCTATATCTATGCCAATATTAGTAACCTTTATATTAAACTTTCAGTCTCTTGAAAATATCCAGTATCTCTATCCAAGTAGCTGCAGAGAATCCTTTTGTAAACAAAACTTTATTAAGAACCTTCAATCGGTCAGATATTATTCTAGCTATTTTATTTCAGCATTCTATATGAACATGACAATTTATTTTAGACAACACTTGAAAAGAAAGGAAAAGCTTGAAGAAGCATGTAATATCTGAATTTTGGTGATGCCGGGTTAGAAATCTGTTTGCACCACTAATCCCAGGCTCAATTTTTTATCTATCTCTGTATTCAGTTGAAAAACAAAGGTCTTACAGTACAGGCAGTCAATTTAACACTTTAGGACAAAAGGTCATTATTAGTCACTGACACAATTCCTTAAAGTTCAAAACAGCTGTAGGTTCTGGAAGGCTAGTTGGAATTAGAAGGTTGTGTAGTTTGTATAGTACGTAATGGATGAGCAACTCAAGAATAGGAGGCATCAGACTCTGCATGGAAAGCTGAATGAGGCTGAAGAAAGGAGAATCTGAGACATGAGCTCCTCATTCTTCAGTAACCCTCTCAGCTAAAATACGTTAGTCTGAGATACCGTTTTTGGCAGGCATGGGGTTACTAATGTGCTGTCTCAGTTGCAAACTGCCTGGAAGCAAAGAACGACTCTTTATGAATGGAGTAGTTTGATTTAGCAGATGCTTAAGGAACCCAGACAAAAAGGCTTAGAGACTAGGAAATAAGCCATGGAAAATTAGCATTTTTCTTTTGATCAGTTCATTCTGTAGCCTTCTATATCTTCTTTCTCTGTATTTTCCAAAAATACTATATTTAGAATTAATTCTGTAACTGTTTTGATAAATGTAAGTAGAATATGAATTTTCTTTCTTTCTTTTTGAAAAGTTTTGAAGTAAAAATAAGTCATTATTTTCCTTGCTATATTCAACAGTATTATCAGTTTAACTCTTTGTGAATGTGTGGGAATGAGAGTGTTCATTCACGAACACGTGCTAACTCACACAAGACCAGTGTATTTTAAAAAGTCTTCACCTCCATCCAATGCACACTTTATATTTATATGCCATTCAAATATATATTTTTATTTTTAATTTCTTGTGCTATTTTTAAAGATAAATACATATATATGAGTAGGTATATTCTTTTTCTCTAGCAGGGATGACAGTTATACTTATGTGGTTTGTTTTTTTTGTTTGTTTTTTTTTTTTGTTTTTTTTTTTTACTTATGTGGTTTTAACTATGTATCTTTATGTTTCATTTATTTTATAAAGTAAATGCAGTATCCTAAAGAACCACATGCTATATTTTACTTGACTTAGTCCACATACCAGTATTTAGCAAAATTGGTCAGTCTGATTTCTTTTTTTTTCTTTTACCCAAATGAATATTTACCAATCATGGAACTTTTGATATTCTTCTACTGTATATTATTTTCAAAGCAAAGTATGTTACATTTAAAAAGGCATTGACTTTTACCCTTAAAATGTATATTGTTCATCACAAAATGTGAGCGTATGTGCAGGATCAGTGCAGTCCTTGCCCACCTGTGGAATATCAACTTAAATCACCAGTCTCTACAGGGGGTTACTTAGTGGCATTGCTTCCACATTACAAAGCCTAACAGAGGGCTCTGAAGAGTGGGCAATCCATAACGCCCCGTTAAGTTCACAGTTGCTTTTTACCTTAAAATCTCTATGCTTTTTGCAGTCCTGTAATGATTGTCTATGCCTACACTCACGTGAACACTGTGAGGATTGATAAATTGGATTTTGAAAAGTTAGGATATTAAGATGTTGGAAGTTTTGATGTATCAGGATTCTTATAGAGCTCATTTTGTCTTGTAGGGATAAATCAACAAGTTTGTTGTGTAGCTGCTGTACTTAATGTCATGTTGCAGGAAAATACTGAGAAGGACACAGACACATAAGAGGTTTATAGTCCTGTTGGGAAGTAAAAGTCTGGAACACACAAAATGCTGATAAGCAAGCAATATGTGAAGTTTAACGTTAATTTCCAAGTTTAGTGAGTGTAGCAGTAGAAGTTCAGGAAGAGATAGAAGAAAGAGGGCGGGAGAATCCAAGGAAATCTTTATGGGAGAGAGGGATATTTAACTAGTCTTTAAGTGCGAGTACATTTTGACTTGTGAGATGATGGAAGGAGGCCATTCTACATGAGGATAAACTGTGAAAGTTACTCTGAAGGTCATGTTCATTAATCACAGGGACATTATATGTTATACATGTGTCACATTTCTTTAAACATAAAGACATATTAAGTCACATTTGGAGTTCTGAATGGTCTTCTGATAGTGAATTTTCTCTGGTAGAGAAGGGGAGTGGGTGATTTGATTGGAGGTGTGGGTCAGTGGAAGAGAGGAGGGAAATGTGGGCAACTCACCAATATTTGGCTTTATATCAAAGTAGTTGGGTATAGGCAACAAGGAGGAAAAGCGGATGGTGGTATTGGTGAAAACAGTGGTAAGAGGACATGGAGCAGAGATAGTGATTTCTCTTTGGCACATTCTGTCTGTAAGGTGTCTCTGTGATATTTATGTCATATTCAGTGGCAGTTGGTTATAAAGATTTGGAATTTGAAGGAGAGATCCAGAGATTATTATGGAGAGGGTATGAAATTATAAGATAAAGGTCTTAGGAAGAACCCTGGGGAATAATAATAATTGAGGATCAGAAAGCTCAAGAAGCCAGTGTGGGACGTTGAATCAGATGGTAAATGAAGAGGGAAGTTGCCAAGTTATTGGTGACCTTTACCCATGCTTACTTTGTTTTCCCATGCAATTAAGACTTTAACATTTTTCTTAAAAATGTCTTTTCTTTCCATTTTTATGGTTTTTTTTGTTTATTATAGTTGGAAAATCTGGAGTTGGTGAATATAGTTCCCCCAATCCCACCCATAAGTCCTAGATTTGGAAAAATCCGAAATATTTCTTTAGTAGTTACTCCAGACATTGCAAATGGAGAAATTGGCTTTACTAGCAATCTTCCAATCATTCTGCATGAACCAGAAGATTTTGCTGCTCAAGTGGTAAGTAGGCTTTTTCTTATTGATGGGGCCTAATGAGTTTGAGATAATGTAAAGACACTATTTTTTAGAGGGGGAGGTGGGGTTAGTTTATAGAGTTAACAGATCTTGAAAAGCTTCACCATTTACAGCAAGCCTTCAATATGTAATTTGACATAAGTAACTGATGAATGTGTGATTTTTCATCATCTTTTGCCATATTCGATAGAATAAAATTAGAATTAATTGCTCACAGCGAAAGTAGGATATTTTGATGAGGCTGCATTCAGCTAGTGGTATGACATTTGGTAGAGTAATAGCCAAACACAATTTTTTTTTATTGGCCAAGTCATATGTGCCACAGGAATCCTTGACCTTTTCTATTTCTGAGCACTCCTCATGCTTGCCTTGGGCAGGATTCAGGTAACGTCCTATACTTGGTGGTGGAGGTGATGGTGGTAAAGTAGTAGATGCCAGATCTTTGGAATTATATATATATATATAATTTTGTTTACATATATGTGTAAATTTCTAGATACACACACACAGACACACACAAACATGCTCACATATACAGCACCTCTCCCTGCCTCCCCCCACCCTGGTTGAATTTTCCTGCCATCTATATAGGGACCACTCCTGTTTTTGACCTTACCATTCCCGGAGCCACAGTCTGTCCCTAAAACCCTCTCCAAGTCTCTTACACTTAGATTTGGTTTAAACTGGGTTGCAGTTGAGATCAGGAAAGTGGAGAGTTGTTTTTGTTATCAAAGCCTCATGTCAAAATATGGTGACCAGAACTTCCTTTGTTTGTATATTTGATTCTGTGAATTGGCAGAGAAGCTCTATTTTTCAAGATGGTTTTGACTTTTTATATTTTTCATAATATTTTTATATTTTTCTTCTAAAAACTAAAAAGTGTTCAGTTTGTTCTGAAAGAATAGGTTGTTTTTATTCATTTATCTTACAAAGCTGTACATTTACCATTTCATATTTTTCCCTAGAGGGAAATTAGCTTCTAGGGAAAGTTTTGGGCTCTGTGAAACCTGCATTCTTCCCATCCTGGGAAACAGCAGAAAGAGTGAGAATTTCCCTTTGTTCTCTTTGTCCCCAACTACAGCCTGGCCACGCCCACCCTCTTGGGGTGATTTAAGGGCCCAGTCCTTTCTTACTTTTTTTTGTCTTTTCTAAGAATCTTGCTTTGCTTGCTAGGCTACAGACTTGACCGTTGCTAGCCAAATTAGAAGAATGGTTAGTGAGGAAAATATCTTCCATGTTTTTCAAGATGGCCTATGTTCAAGGGCAAAGAGCAGAGGATACTTTTTTTAGGCACTTAAAAAGAATAACATTATATACTATTAAATATTTGTTTACATTCTTTGGAAAAAAAACTTCATTATGATCTTCGGTGATCCTTTTCTTATACATATTTAAAGTGTGCTGCACTTAAATAAAACTACCAAATACAATTTGTTTCAGAATTATTATAATAGTTTCCATTTATTTAGCTCATGCTATGGAGAGACACTTTAATCTTCACCAGGAACTTGCAAAATAGGCAACCACTAGCTTCATTTCACATGTGGAAATTGAGGTCAGAGAGGTTAAGTAACTTGCCCAGGGTAACCCAGAGCCATGATTTGAGCATCTGATTTTGTTTCTGCTGCATTTGTTGTGTTGGTTAGAAACATTTCTTATTTGTATTATTATTTTCTTATTTTGCCCCCTATCATGTTAGGATGCATTTGACATAACTGTGTACTTCCCAGATTTAGTCACAAAAGCTTATTTTTCAGTTTGTATTGTGATATTAAATTAATTCTTTTTTTCCGAGAACCTCTGATGGAAATTTATTCTTTAGCCATTGTTCTGTGTTTTTCATGGTTCTTTGGCTTTTAAAATGAAGTCTTTTTATTAAGACAAATCCCAGGTTAGGCGTGTTTTTGGGTGGGGGAAATTTAGAGAAATTTGATTAGCAAAAACTAATATAAAATAGTCAAATCTGAAATTACCGTCATACTTAAAGAGAAGCTTGTTCAATTGTGCTTTTAATATCATTTTAATTGTTCACTTCTCTATGCACAATACATAAACATATTCATATAATAAGTGTATGCACTCGCTGAAAAGCATATGTAATTTGTGAGCATGTATTTCAGAAGAACTTGTTCTGTTTTCTTCTTTTTATAAGGTATGCATTCCCTTACATCGGGATGGAACTGATGGCCAGGCTACTGTCTATTGGAGTTTGAAGCCCTCTGGCTTTAATTCAAAAGCAGTGACCCTGGACGATATAGGACCCTTTAATGGCTCTGTTGTGTTTTTATCTGGGCAAAGTAACACAACAATCAACATTACTGTCAAAGCTGATGACATACCGGAAATGAATGAGACGGTAACACTTTCTCTAGACAGGTAATAACCCATTTAGGTAATGTTTAGTGACATTTATATGTTCACAAATAATTTTGTTTCTTGTTTTAATTCTTTTCTCCACATAAAGTAAAAAGAAAAAACCTAACTAGATAACATCATGCTGACCTTCTTCTGACTTTTCTGCTGTTTGTTGATGGCTTCTGGTTAGACTTTTATAACATAGTGAACTCTTACCCTGCTATTTATCATGAAGAAACATTACATAGAGAATTTATGGAAGGTATTAGATACATCTTAAGCATAGCTAATATGTTGCCATGTTCAAAAAATAGGCAGCGGCAAATCCAAAATGTTAGGTTAGGCAAACATCTCTGCTGGCTTCATTTTCATCAGGGAAGAGGATTAGAGCTTTTTTGAGTGAGTAAAAAGAAAGTGTTAATCTTCATATAATGAAATTCTCTTTTTTACATGGAATTTAACATTAAATAATACTAATTTTCCAGAGAATAAAAAATAATACAAATTTAAGCAGTATTTTTAAGTAATAATAAGGATTTAGTTAACATTTCTCAGTAAGTAATTTATATCAAGAAAATATCACAATCTCTCAAAGAGAAATTTTTTCCAGCAATTCAGAAAATTCCAAAAGTAAAAAACTACTGTGCTTAATTGATGTTAATTTAAAAAATTGAAACCAAGCTTATCTACTACAGGTCTCTATATTAAAGTTGATACATATTAGAGAAGGTTAATGTGTGACTTGAGGGCTTTGCAAAATTTTTATTTTAAAAACAATAAAATTCATAGGTGAATCAATATGTGTTATTTTATACTGTTTTAATCAGGACTGAAGTAGTAATAATTATTTTATGTAACCCCTGGTCCTCTCCAAATTTTACTCTCAGTCTCTTATAGGTTTTTCTATGTTGGTGTATTGTGTAAACACATTTTATAAACCTTATGAGTAGTTTTTATTTTTATGTGGAAGAAAAATTCAAAATATAGGGAACAAATCTGTTGAATGTCTGCTGTTCATTTTGTGTGCTTTCAGTACCACATTGTGTTTTCTTCCTTTTTCTTAACATAAAAATTAAAACAAAACAAAATAGGCAAACAACAAAAAAAAAGCAAAAACCAAATACAACACACACACACACACACACACACACACACACACACACACACACACATGCACAGTCTAAATGACTTATGGTTTTAATATATATTTTCCATTAAATCTTAAGGAAAGATATTTCATATGATGAAAAAATTGGTGAAATGTAATGAAATGTAAACTGAAAATTATTATTTTTTCACTTGTGTGCTTTTTTTCCTTAAGTTAGATTTGAGTACTTATTACATCAGTGGACAGTCTTAAAAACAAACTAAAGAAAAATGAACAGCAATTATAAGCCAAAGAGGTAGCAATCTATAGAAACTTTGTTAGCTAAGCTGCGAGTTTCTGCTCTGAACTAAATGTCTAAAGAATGATTTAAATTATACCTCTGCAAGTTCATAAGTGACTATTCTTCATATTCTTTCAAAATAGTCATTTTCAACCTTATCATGTAAATCTTTGAAAGTAACTAAATATAATTTTAAAGTATTTTTTCTCTCTCTCTTTTCTCTGGGTTAAGGCAGTACACAAGAAAGTATAAACCATGGGGCAGAGAATTTCAGAAATTAATGGTTCCTCTGTTTTCAAGCAGAAGAAATTAGTTCAAATTTATACTAAAATGTTTTAATGCAATTAGTAACTAGTGCATACTTGAATTATCTCAGTTGTGCATGAACAAATTACAATTCAGTGTTCTAAGACATATTTAATTAAATAAATGTGACAGTCTCGTATTTTGTCAAAATCTCCGTCTCAATTTTGCAAATTTTTAACAAAACTAAAATGAAAGAATGAATGAATGCTACTGTGATTACAGTAAGTTACAATAAAATATTGCAACAAAAAATAATTAACACTTTATTGTGATAGCATTTACGATTTTCTTTTAATGTCAAATTCAAATGAAAATTTTCTATATTTCAATTAAATAGAGATAAAAGTTGCCCTGGTACTGAATGATTTATGATGCTTTTAATACCATACTAATTAAAAATATTTTGTTGTTTAGTTCTCACCAAATCAGAAACAATATTATTATGCCAATTTATTTCAGAAAAAATTGTAATATATGTAGTATACAACTCCTTATTTATAGTGTTATTTGACTTGAAAAATGAAGCACTAGGACTCTACATTCTGACATGTTTCTCCAGGCTGTTTAAAAATACAGCACATTGGGAATTTGGCAAAGTGTTTAGATTTCCTGATATGAAGTTATATTTAAGTAATATTTGTCATAATTAAAAGATACAGTGATATCTTTTGGCTTCTTGAGTATATTCCTATGCAAATGATGAAAGATATGTATTTCTCTGCTGATAGAGTTTTTATATTTTCAAACAATAACTGGCTTTAGATCTGAGGATGTGGGATTTTATTTTTTTGAAACCTAATTAAAGCTACTAAGTAATTAAAAGTCGGGCTGAATGAAATATGCTCAGCTGCTGTGGTTTTGTGAGCATGCACAGAGCTTGGCAGCCTCCAGCGCCTTGGAGCAGGCCTGGAAAGGAATGTCTTCAATGGGTCTTGACGTGCTGGCTGGTCATGGGGTCATCTTCCCTAAGTGGGAACTGCCGAACCTTTTGCTAGCATTTGTGAATAGCAAAGAACCCAGTGTGCAGAGTTCCCTTAAAGTGAATATGACTAGCTTGTGCTGGGGGGGAGGGAAAAAAGAGAGCTTTCTTTAGCTTTATTTTTACCCTGCCATTCACATTTCTAACAGTATTGGTGAGATTCTGGCAAATAGTGTCTCTGTCTTTCCTCCCCCCCACCCGCTCCCCCCCTTCTTTCTGTGTTGACAGGGTAGAAACCGAAAGGTTTGTCGTGTATTTTGGGTAAGTGTGCTAGAGAATGTCTTGTTTTTGGTGATTCAACATTTTGCTTTGCAAGTCAATGTTTTGAACAAGGCTGCTGTTCTGCATGACCACCAGTCTTGAGAAAGTTTGCTTGTCCACCTGCCTGTGCATGCTTTGTGTGTCCTTTTATCTTCTAATGATAAGCTTATATGAAGTTTTTTTTTTTTGTATTAAGAGTTTTAAATTATGAATGCATTTAAGATACCTGATAAAATTTTTGAGAATTTATGTAATTCCATGTCTTGAAGAACTTAAAAATTTTAACTTTCCTGATAGTGTACATATAACCAAGAGAACAATTAGTGTCCTTTGCTTGTGAGATTCTTACTTAACATCTTTTATGAATCTTGTGGTTTAACAAAGAATTCAGAAGCAGGGCGCTCATCTCTTCCATTGGTTTTTGAGTGCATCTAAGCAATTTCTTGCCTACATTCTCTCAGTTGTCGTATAAAGAACTTTGCAAAAATTTGCCTTTTTCCAAAAGGGTAGCACATTAAAAATAAATTCATTTGTTTAATGCTCAGAATGGATTTTTATATTTCACATTCTGATCGTGTTTTTTTTGTCTCTTAGCTTATATGGACATAGGAAATTTTAATTAATTAGAATATCAATGTAAATGAAATATGGGCAAATTTGCTATGAAAATTTGCTATTAAAAAATTTGCTATAAAAAATATGACTGCATTAATAATATAAAAATGATAACTATCTTATTATTTGGATTATATCTTCTGTGGCCACTAGTATACTAGGTATTGGCTGTCAGATTTCCAAAAGCTGGGGAAGGATGTTAATTCAGATTCTCTATTACACAGGAAGTGTGCTGTCCTTTTTATATATTAATTGTGACTGCATTGTAATTTTGAGGTCTGATCGGCGGTACTTTTTGATTCAATAGAAAGTGACATTTGGAAGGGTTTAGAACAGCTTGCAGGATTGAGAATTCTCAAAGAGTATGCTGGCTTTTAAACCCTCAGAGCCTTACAGTCCTCGTTCCTTTGATCATTCTAATTATAGGCTGAACATAAAAACCAGAAATAAAAAACATCTTGGTTTAATATGTTCTTTTGAGATTTGTATAGGAATTGCTATAGCATGTCACGTATCTCAGATCTATTCTATTCCATTTTTTTTCAAGTATGTCACGCATTTTCTTTTGTTTTATTATTTTCTTTTGTTTTATTCTTTTGTTTTATTTTTTTTATTTGTAATAAAACAAAAGAAAATGCGTGAGGTTAAAATCAAGGTGAATAGAATCATATTAAAGGTCACAAAATATTTCTAAAATCTAATCCAATTTTATTTTTGGTCAGTGTGTCTTGCTTTAGTCCAAGCAGTTAACCAACTTGTATTCAGTTAGTATAATCTTATGTAATGAGTTTTTTTTGTTTGAAAGAAATTCAAGTGTATGTAAAGTTAAAACAATTTTATTTAAATTATTTTTAAACTACATGTTACAAATTAACTTCTTCTAAAACTGGAAACAAATCTGTGAATTTGATACTACTTTATAAAATATATTTAAACCTTTGATTAATGTATTTTTAATGTACATATGCAGTGTTTGGTTTCAGTCAAATATGAAAGAACCAATGAATTCAGAAATAGAAGTTCTCCCATAAATGTTATCAGTAAAACGGTTTTGATCTGAAGTGATTTTAATACACTTAAATTCAACTTAAATTTTACCTCCTAATAACCTGCATATTCGTTATCTGAAGTGTTGTAAATATTTAAAATAAGACTTCAAAATTCAGAAGTAAGACTATAGGTAGTCTATAATACTTAAAAAGCCTATAAGACTTTTTCCCCTCTGACTTCTCCAGGGTCAACGTGGAAAACCAAGTGCTGAAATCTGGATATACAAGCCGTGACCTAATTATTTTGGAAAATGATGATCCTGGGGGAATTTTTGAATTTTCTCCTGCTTCCAGAGGACCCTATATTATAAAAGTAAGTATGAAAGAAACTTCAATCTATTCTGTACTCACAGCTTCAAAAGAACAATCTCAAAGGATTTAAACTTTTATGGACTTTTTTTTTCCTGTCCTGTATATGGTACTTTACTGGCAAGAACACATCACTATTATTGTTATAATCATATAGATAACATATAATGAGGGCCTTCTATATTCTGTTCCCTGTTCTAAGCACTTTGTAGTCACAACCCTTAATCTTCACAATGTGTTAAAGAGGTCTGTGCTCTATTTCACATTTTACAAATGTGAAAAAGAGACACATTGGCATTTCTAGCTGAGCCTTAGACACATTGCTTAAAGTTGTGATGCAAAACCTATTCAGTCCAAAATTCAGGGTGTCTGATTCTTTTGTTTTTTTAAAATACAGTTTTGAAAGGTTACAGTTCCGTTTACAGTTAGTACAAAATATTGGCTGTATTCCCCATGCTGTACTATATATCCTTGAGCCTATCTTACACCCAATAGTTTGTACCTCCTCTCTCCCACCTCTCTATTGCCCCCCCACGCACAGGTAACCACTAGTTTGTTCCTGTATCTGAATCTGCTTTTTTTTTTGTTATATTCACTAGTTTGTTGTACTTTTTAGATTCCACGTGTGATAACATACAGTGTTTGTCTTTCTCTGTCTGACTTACTTTATTCAGCATAATGCCCTCCAAGTCATCCATGTTGCTTAAAATGGCAAAATTTCGTTCTTTTTAATGGCTGAGTAGTATTCCATTGTGTGTGTGTGTGTGTGTGTGTGTGTGTGTGTGTGTGTGTGTGTATATATATATATATATATATATATATATATACACCACATCTTTATCCATTCACCTGTTGATGAGCACTTAGGTTGCTTTCATATCTTGGCAATTATAAATAATGCTATGAACATTGGGGTGCATGTATCTTTTTGAATTTTGTGGATTTTTTTAAGGAAGGAGAATCTATAGAGCTCCACATCATCCGTTCCAGGGGAGCTCTTGTTAAGCAGTTTCTACACTACCGAATAGAGCCAAGAGATAGCAATGAATTCTATGGGAACACAGGGGTACTGGAATTTAAACCTGGGGAAAGGGAGATCGTAATCACCTTGCTAACAAGATTGGATGGGATACCAGAGGTATGGGATCTTATTTTTTCTGTGTGCTTTTGTGGAAAGTTGATAGTATCTTGTATATTATGAATATAAATATTTTGAACATTGGCAAGGAGATACAGGAAAGGAAGCGGGCAAGAAAAGATTGAGAAGTGCTTTTGTTTGGAAAATAAAAAAAAACAAGCTTAAAAAACAAAGTAAGACTTATCCCAATTTGAATTGTCCATGTTTGTCCTACGTAAAGCAATACCAAACAATCTGAAATGTTCAGTGTGTAATCAGTTTTCATCTCCTTTTAGGTTTATATATGTTAAACCTTATTTTATGTAGTCTGTATTGACTGAACTTTCAGTGATACAGTTTTGAACTGAAGAAATTTTTCTGTGAAATTACTCTTTTAAAGGAAATAAATTTTAGTTGTATATTAAGGGAATCAGATATTGTTCCATTATGTTTGCACACCGTTGCATATGTAGCTTTTACATTAATTTTATTTTATTTACTCTTATTAGTTTAAATGACTAGATCATCAGTGATAAGGTTAAGTCTTCTTACAATTTTAATATAGTATCATGGTTTATCTTTTCCCTTTTTGAATAATGTATACTTATATCTGATGTCTCAATTGATGGAAGGATGTTAAAAATTAAAAAATATCAGCTTTGTTTTTTCAGTGAGTGGCATGTTTGTGAAAAACTGATTCTTGAATACATATATTCTTATTTCCTCTGAAAATTTCAACTTTATATTTTTCCTAATTTGGCATGTTCATTTTAGTTGGATGAACATTATTGGGTGGTCCTCAGCAGCCATGGTGAATGGAAAAGCAAGTTGGGAAGTGCTACAGTTGTCAACATAACGATTCTAAAAAATGATGATCCTCATGGGATTATAGAATTTGTTTCTGATGATCTAATTGTTACGATAAATGAAAGTAAAGGAGACGATACCTATAGTGGTAATTTATTCTACTTTTTATATTCTATTACTGTTTACTGAAGAAGACATTAGTCATATTTTTAGTTTATTTCTTTAGTAAGTAGTTATTTTTAGTTGTCCAACTGCTGAGAAATTATATGTAGTACAGAAATTTGTGTTTTAAAAAATCATATTGCTATTTTTATTTCTTACATAGTATTGTGATGATGACTTCAGTTATATTTTGATTTCAATTAACCATATGTGGTAGAACTCAAACACTCAAAAGAATGAGTTGAGTCAAATAGGAAAAACTAAGAGTTACTGCTAGGGAACTACTGCAGTGGCACGAAATGAGATGTATTGATAGGTTATTTTTAGAGCCATGTCTGTCTGGGTAAGAAAATCACTTTTGAGTATGCAGCTTCCTCTAGCTGCCCTTAACAAATATTCTTATAGGACTTTGTGATAGGTGTACCTAAGTAGTCACCATTCTGCTCCTTTTGCTGAATGACTTTTAAAATCACAAACTGTGATAGAAAAGATCGAGTCCATTTATTTTATCAATTGTATACCTACAGAGGTAAGACTAGGTTAATTTATATATATACCTTGAGGCTGGGCTAAGGAAATAATTGGTTTTTATTAAAAAGAGGGCTTATTTTTACTTTTATTTGAACAATTTCTTCACTCATCATTTTAAAATTGTTTAATATATGCTCATATATGTTATACCCATTTGTATTTCACAGCTGTTTATGGTGTAATAAGAAATCGAGGCAACTTTGGTGATGTTAATGTATCATGGGTGGTTAGTCCAGACTTTACGCAAGATGTATTTCCTGTTCAAGGGACTATTTTCTTTGGAGATCAGGAATTTTCAAAAAATATCACCATTTACTCCCTTCCAGATGAGGTAAATGTTACACATATGACTCTCTCTTTTTTTGTTTAATAATTATTTTTTAAAATAATTAAACATCTGGTAATTTACTTTGTCATGAGAGTATGTGATAAAGCAGCAGCCCCCAACCTTTTTGGCACCAGGGACCGGTTTTGTGGAAGACAATTTTTCCACTGATAGGGGTGGGGGGGGCAGGGGGCGGGGGATGGTTCAGACGGTAATGTGAGCGATGGGGAGCGGCCGATGAAGCTTCACTCGCTCACCTGCCGCTCACCTTCTGCTGTGTGGCCCGGTTCCTAACAGACTGCCGTGGCCCGGGGGTTGGGGACCCCTGTAAAGAACTCATGTGTGATAATGCCTGACTCTAAGCCAAAATAGAAATATTATTTTTGGTTTCCCTGAAGGCACTTTTAACTCTTAGAACAGATAGTCGCTGGTGACACTGCGTAGGTGTCAAATATCAGGGATTCATACTTGTGAGAGAGGTTAAGCACTTGGTTTGTACTTAGGCCCTTTGAGGATGAGGGCACCATCTACCAAGTATCCTATGGTGCACCCTCAGAATCAGGACATTGGACCAGGTGGATGGTGGATTCAGGGTAATGCAGAGAAAGAAGTTAGTAACCATGGGGTGGACCTTTCTGAGGGACACTGTGCTTCGAGTAGGTATGGAAACCTGTCTCCTTTCCTTCACACTTGTGCCTCGAGAGACAAAGTTCCAACACTGTTCCATTTTAGGATCTGGAGAAGACCGGCTTACATGGATGAGAAAGAGAAGCAGTGTCCCCCTGGGGAGCCACATAGGCTCAGATATGTGGGGAGTCTCATCTTGTTAGGACAGGGGAATGAGGTCTTTGTGCTGTACTTCGGTGAAACTTAAGTAAGGTTTGTAAGGGGCCTTTGAGAGCTAGCTGAGCTTTTGTTATGATTATGAATTCTGTTCTGTGTCAAAAAGTTATTTTTCTGTTCCATTGTTTTTCCTTAAAAACAATATATATCCCATTTTCTTATAGAAATAACTTAAGCTATGTAGTATTTCTGTTTTTAACTTATGTAAGGCAAAATATCTCTATTTCCCTTAAATTTTATAGTGAGTCAAAATAAAGTGACTGTTTGGATGAATGTACATTAAAATTTTGAGGGGTTCTGAGGCCTACTTGAATAATTTAGAATGGTTCTGCCTCAGAAGTAGAAACGAACATTAGTACTGTTATTAATAAAGCTCTTTTTTTAAAGAGATAAAAATAATTTAGGAATATGCAGTGGAATTATTTATACAAATCACCTGACTAAAAGCATGTGTAACATTTTCCAAAAGATTCCAGAGGAAATGGAGGAATTTACCATTATCCTACTTAATGCCACTGGAGGAGCTAAAATAGGAAATAAAACTACTGCAACTCTGAGGATTAGAAGAAATGATGACCCCATTTATTTTGCAGGTGGTATTGCTTTCTTATTTGAGTGAGTTCACATCTTTCTTGAACCGTAGAAAAATACTTTTTTTCAATAATTGTTTGAAGTGAACATTTTCAATAAAGCACAATTGTCGCTTGTTTAAATAGGATTTCATAATTTGTTTGGATGATCATTATTCAATCTCTTTGACATTTTAACAAATACTTTTAAGAATCTTCTGCAGGAAAAAGAAAAGAAAACAAGTACTATTTTGTTAGCTTTGTTCTCCTCCCACTTTTAAATTCCAAGGTATTTTCTTTCCATTGTGCAAAAGTGAACACTCTTCCACATAACCTCTTCCAGTACACAGTGTAGGCAGTTCAGGGTCTGCGTATTGTACTTAATGAATGGTTACTTACTATAATTACTATCATCTAATGGACAGATAAGTTAACGTATAAATTAAGGTTTCCCCATTTTTGCCACTTTGATGCTTTCTTTAGAACTGTCTTTTCCACCTGAGACATCTTTTAGTTTTATTTGGTATGTAATCTACTG
Source organism: Balaenoptera borealis (assembly GCF_965194805.1). NCBI lineage: Eukaryota > Metazoa > Chordata > Mammalia > Artiodactyla > Balaenopteridae > Balaenoptera > Balaenoptera borealis. Next base: position 74,246,817 of record NC_138867.1, read on the forward strand.
GTATCTAATTCTTTCTTAAATCATTTTTGCAAGCTGTTCAATTTACAACTGTAGGACACTTAAACCTCTTGAGTATTATTGATTTATATTTTAACCTTCAGTTAACATGTACTTAATGAGTTAGTCCTGTGTTCAGTCTTCTACTAACCCTGTAGAAGAAGTGGCAAAAATAAAACCTAAGATATCTGGGCCTATTCTCAAGGAACTTATGGCCTAAATTTGAAAATAAAGTGTATGAAACAGTAGGCAGAGGATTCCAGATAGTATGTAATTTAATGACAAACTGGGTGTTGAAGACAATGGGTTCTATAGGAGTCAAGGCAAGAGGAAGGCCATTGACTAGAAGTAATCAGAGGAGACCTCTTGTAGACGTTGGGATCAGAGCTGAGTCTTTAAGTAAAGACACAGTGGAGGTCATTTCTTATAGGGAGCAGGGGGAAACATATGTGATCTGAAAATATGTAGATGGAATCAGAAAAGCTCACACGTTTCTTCTTTTCTTTATGAATATTTCAGAACCTCGTGTAGTGAGGGTTCGGGAAGGTGAGACTGCTGACTTTATAGTTCTCAGAAATGGATCTGTTGATGTTGCCTGCACTGTCCAATATGCTACCATGGATGGGAAGGCTACCGCCAGAGAGGGAGACTTTGTTCCCATTGAAAAAGGAGAAATGCTTGTTTTTGCGGTTGGAAGTAGAGAGCAGAACATATCTGTATTCGTTAATGAAGATGATGTCCCAGAAACAGATGAGTCCTTTTATATAATCCTCTTTAATTCAACAGGTAAATAAATTACATTTATGGCAGATCTGTTGTTTCAGTGCTTTTATGAGATGACATTAAGCACTTAACTGTCACCTGGGATTGTTCAAGAGCAAAATTGTTTATTTCATTGCTTTCTTGAGGGAAGGGCTGAGGAATATATGTGTTGAGACTTCGTGTACCTGGTATACTCTGCGTCATTATTCTTAATCTTTTTTCACAATACAGCACACATAGAAAATTATGTTATTATTATATGAGGAATAGAAATCTTTTAGCTAAAGCTACCCTAAGTCTTTTCTAGTCATCCAAAGGCTTAGGGCATCTGTAGTCTCTTCCCTCCTAGCAGGCTGCTGGGCATAGTGGTTGGGAAGCTGCATTCTGTGGGTGACTTGAGCCCAATTGGCTCTACAGCCACAATGCGTGACAATTTGCAGGAGGGGAAATTCCATCTTCTCCATGCTATAAATGAAGCAGGATGTTTTGTCCCCATTATATGGGTCCTGAGAATGTTTTCACCCCATCTTTAGTAAATTAGAGGGATTATAGCTTCTTTTGGTATTTATTTTATTCTTTTAAGAGTACATAGAGTTATTTTTTTCCTTAATCTTTTAGAGTAAGTTGAAGACATGATACTCCATCACCCCTGAATACACGAGTGTGTTTTTTCCTATATACTAGGACATTTTCCTACATAACCACAATGTAACCATTGAAATCAGGTTAACATTAATACAATTATTGCCTCAGACCCCATTCAGATTTCTCCAGTTTAACCAATAATGTCCTTTCTAGCAAAAATGATCCTTTCCTAAATCATGCATTGCATTTAATTGCTGTGTCTCTTTAATCTCTTCAGTCCGGAATAGAGTCTTTCCTTGACTTGCATGACCTTTATAATATAGAAGATTACAGGGCAGTTCTTTTGTTGAATGTCCTTCATTTTGGTTTGTTTGATGTTCCTCATTATTAGATTCAGGCTTTGCATCCTTGGCAGGAATTTCATAGATGCAGTTCTGTGTTCCAATTATATCCCTTCTGTTGGCACATGATTTTGTTTTGTCCCTTTACTGCCATGTTTACTTAGACCACTGTTTAGGTGGTGACTGCCAGGCTTCTCTACTGTACTTTTGTTCCTTTGTAATTAATAAATATTTTGTGGGGGAGATAGTTTATGTAAATATCCTGTTACTCATCAAACTTTCAATTTTTTCATTGATATATTTATCAGTATGGACTCATGATTTCTGTTTAATGCAGTCGGTTATATTTCGCTATCATTTTTCTTTTTTAACATCTTTATTGGAGTATAATTGCTTTACAGTGGTGTGTTAGTTTCCACTTTATAACAAAGTGAATCAGCTATACATATACATGTATCCCCATATCTCCTCCTTCTTGCGTCTCCCTCCCAGCCTCCCTATCCCACCCCTCTAGGTGGTCACAAAGCACCGAGCTGCTCTCCCTGTGCTATGTGGCTGCTTCCCATTAGCTATCTGTTTCACATTTGGTAGTGTATATATGTCCATGACACTCTCTCACTTTGTCACAGCTTACCCTTCCCCTCCCCGTGTCCTCAAGTCCATTCTCCACATCTGTGTCTTTATTCCTGTCCTACCCCTAGGTTCTTCAGAACCATTTTTTTTTTTTTTTAGATTCCATATATATATGTGTTAGCATACGGTATTTGTTTTTCTCTTCCTGACTTACTTCACTCTGTATGACAGACTCTAGGTCCATCCACGTCACTACAAATAACTCAATTTCGTTTCTTTTCATGGCTGAGTAATATTCCATTGTCTATATGTGCCACAACTTCTTTATCCATACATCTGTCAATGGACACTTAGGTTGCTTCCATGTCCAGGCTATTGTAAATAGAGGTGCAATGAACATTGTGGTACATGACTTTTTGAAGTATGGTTTTCTCAGGGTATATGCCCAGTAGTGGGATTGCTGGGTCGTATGGTAGTTCTATTTTTAGTTTTTTAAGGAACCGCCATACTCTTCTCCATAGTGGCTGTATCAATTTACATTCCCACCAACAGTGCAAGAGGGTTCCCTTTTCTCCACACCCTCTCCAGCATTTATTGTTGTAGATTTTTTGATGATGGCCATTCTCACTGGTATGAGGTGATACATCATTGTAGTTTTGATTTGCATTTCTCTAATGATTAGTGGTGTTGAGCATCCTTTCATGTTTTTTTGGCAATCTGTATATCTTCTTTGGAGGAATGTCTATTTAGGTCTTCTACCCATTTTTGGATTGGGTTGTTTGTTTTCTTGATATTGAGCTGCATGAGCTGCTTGTATGTTTTGGAGATTAATCCTTTATCAGTTGCTTCATTTGCAAATATTTTCTCCCATTCTGAGGGTTGTCTTTTGGTCTTGTTTATGGTTTCCTTTGCTGTGCAAAAGCTTTGAAGTTTCATTAGGTCCCATTTGTTTATTTTTGTTTTTATTTCCATTTCTCTAGGAGGTGGGTTAGAAAGGATCTTGCTGTGATTTATGTCATAGAGTGTTCTGCCTATGTTTTCCTCTAAGAGTTTGATAGTGTCTGGCTTTACACTTAGGTCTTTAATCCATTTTGAGTTTATTTTTGTGTATGATATTAGGAAGTGTTCTAATTTCATTCTTTTACATGTAACTGTCTATTTTTCCCAGCACCACTTATTGAAGAGGCTGTCTTCTCTCCATTGTATATTCTTGCCTCCTTTATCAAAAATAAGGTGACCATAGGTGTGTGGGTTTATCTCTGGGCTTTCTATCCTGTTCCATTGATCTATATTTCTGTTTTTGTGCCAGTACCATACTGTCTTGATTTCTGTAGCTTTGTTGTATAGTCTGAAGTCAGGGAGCCTGATTCCTCCAGCTCCATTTTTCTTTCTCAAGATTGCTTTGGCTATTCGGGGTCTTTTGTGTTTCCATACAAAATGTGAAATTTTTTGTTCTAGTTCTGTGAAAAATGCCATTGGTAGTTTGATAGGGATTGCATTGAATCTGTAGATTGCTTTGGGTAGTATAATCATTTTCACAATGTTGATTCTTCAATCGAAGAACATGGTATATCTCTCGATCTGTTTGTATCATCTTTAATTTCTTTCATCAGTGTCTTACAGTTTTCTGCATACAGGTCTTTTGTCTCCTTAGGTAGGTTTATTGCTAGGTATTTTATTCTTTTTGTTGCAGTAGTAAATGGGAGTGTTTCCTTAATTCCTCTTTCAGATTTTTCATCATCATTAGTGTATGGGAATGCAAGAGATTTCTGTGCATTAATTTTGTATCCTGCTACTTTACCAGATTCATTGATTAGCTCTAGTAGTTTTCTGGTAGCATCTTTAGGATTCTCTATGTATAGTATCATATCATCTGCAAACAGTGACAGCTTTACTTCTTCTTTTCCGATTTGGATTCCTTTTATTTCTTTTTCTTCTCTGATTGCTGTGGCTAAAACTTCCAAAACTATGTTGAATAATAGTGGTGAGAGTGGACAACCTTGTCTTGTTCTTGACCTTAGAGGAAATGGTTTCAGTTTTTCACCACTGAGAACGATGTTGGCTGTGGGTTTGTCATATATGGCCTTTATTATGTTGAAGTAAGTTCCCTCTATGCCTACTTTCTGGAGGGTTTTTATCATAAATGCGTGTTGAATTTTGTCAAAAGCTTTTTCTGCATCTATTGAGATGATCGTAAGGTTTTTCTCCTTCAGTTGGTTGATATGGTTTATCACATTGAGTGATTTGTGATTATTGAAGAATCCTTGCATCCCTGGGATAAACCCCACTTGATCATGGTGTATGATCCTTTTAATGTGCTGTTGGATTCTGTTTGCTAGTATTTTGTTGAGGATTTTTGCATCTATGTTCATCAGTGCTATTGGCCTGTAGTTTTCTTTCTTTGTGATGTCTTTGTCTGGTTTTGGTATCAGGGTGATGGTGGCCTCGTAGAATGAGTTTGGGAGTGTTCCTCCCTCTGCTATATTTTGGAAGAGTTTGAGAAGGCTAGGTGTTAGCTCTTCTCTAAATGTTTGATAGAATTTGCCTGTGAAACCATCAGGTCCTAAGCTTTTCTTTGCTGAATATTTTTAATCACAGTTTCAATTTCAGTGCTTGTGACTGGTCTCTTTATATTTTCTATTTCTTCCTGGTTCTGTTTCGGAAGATTGTGCTTTTCTAAGAATTTGCCCATTTCTTCCAGGTTGTCCATTTTATTGGCATAGAGTTGCTTGTAGTAATGTCTCATGATTCTTTGTATTTCTGCAGTGTCAGTTGTTACTTCTCCTTTTTCATTTCTAATTCTACTGATTTGAGTCTTCTCCCTTTTTTTCTTGATGAGTCTGGCTAATGGTTTATCAATTTTGTCTATCTTCTCAAAGAATCAGCTTTTTGTTTTATTGGTCTTTGCTACTGTTTTCTTCATTTCTTTTTCATTTATTTCTGATCTGATCTTTATGATTTCTTTCCTTCTGCTAACTTTGGGGTTTTTTTTTGTTCTTCTTTCTCTAATTGCTTTAGGTGTAAGGTTAGGTTGTTTATTTGAGATGTTTCTTGTTTCTTGAGGTAGGATTGTATCGGTATAAACTTCCCTCTTAGAACTGCTTTTGCTGCATCCCATAGGTTTTTGGGTCATCGTGTTTTCATTGTCATTTGTTTCTAGGTATTTTTTTGATTTCTTCTTTGATTTCTTCAGTGATCTCTTGGTTATTTAATAGTGTATTGTTTAGCCTCCATGTGTTTGTATTTTTTACAGATTTTTTTCCAATAATTGATATCTATTCTCATAGCGTTGTGGTCGGAAAAGATACTTGATACGATTTCAATTTTCTTAAATTTAGGAAGGCTTGATTTGTGACCCAAGATATGATCTGTCCTGGAGAATGTTCCATGAGCACTTGAGAAGAAAGTGTATTCTGTTGTTTTTTGGATGGAATGTCCTATAAATATCAATTAAGTACATCTCATTTAAAGTATCATTTAAAGCTTGTGTTTCCTTATGTATTTTCAATTTGGATGATCTGTCCATTGGTGAAGGTGGGGTGTTAAAGTCCCCTACTATGATTGTCTTACTGTTGATTTCCCCTTTTACAGCTGTTAGCATTTGCTTTATGTATTGAGGTACTCCTGTATTGGGTTCATAAATATTTACAACTGTTATGTCTTCTTCTTGGATTGATCCCTTGGTCATTATTTAGTGTCCTTCTTTGTCTCTTGTAATAATCTTTAAGTCTATTTTGTCTGATATGAGAATTGCTACTCCATCTTTCTTTTGATTTCCATTTGCATGGAATACCTTTTTCCATCCCCTCACTTTCAGTCTGTTTGTGTCCCTAGGTCTGAAGTGGGTCTCTTGTAGACAGCATATATACGGGTCTTGTTTTTGTATCCATTCAGTCAGTCTATGTGTTTTGGTTGGAGCATTTAATCCATTTACATTTAAGGTAGGTATCGATATGTATGTTCCTATTTCCATTTTCTTAATTATTTTTGGTTTGTTATTGTAGGTCTTTTCCTTCTCTTTTGTTTCCTGCCTAGAGAAGTTCCTTTAGCACTTGTTGTAAAACTGGTTTGGTGGTGCTGAATTCTCTTAGCTTTTGCTTGTTTGTCTGTAAAAGTTTTAATTTCTCCTTTGAATCTGAATGAGATCCTTGCTGGGAAGAGTAATCTTGGTTATAGGTTTTTCCCTTTGATCACTTTAAATATGTCCTGCCACTCCCTTGTGGCTTGCAGAGTTTCTGCTGAAAGATCATCTGTTAACATTATGGGGATTCCCTTGTATGTTATTTGTTGTTTTTCCCTTGCTGCTTTTAATATTTTTTCTTTGTATTTAATTTTTGATAGTTTGATTAGTATGTGTGTTAGCATGTTTCTCCTTGGATTTATCCGTATGGGACTCTCTGCGCTTCCTGGACTTGATTATTTCCTTTCCCATATTAGCGAAGTTTTCAACTATAATCTCTTCAAATATTTTCTCAGTCCCTTTCTTTGTCTCTCCTTCTTGTGGGACCCCTAGAATTCGAATGTTGGTGCATTTAATGTTGTCCCAGAGGTCTCTGAGACTGTCCTCAATTCTTTTCATTCTTTTTTCTTTATTCTGCTCTGTGGTAGTTATTTCCACTATTTTATCTTCCAGGTCACTTATCCGTTCTTCTGCCTCAGTTATTCTGCTATTGATTCCTTCTAGAGAATTTTTAATTTCATTTATTATGTTGTTCATCATTGTTTGCTCTTTAGTTCTTCTAGGTCCTTGTTAAACGTTTGTTTTTTCTCCATTCTATTTCCAAGATTTTGAATCATCTTTACTATCATTACTCTGAATTCTTTTTCAGGTAGACTGCCTATTTCCTCTTCATTTGTTTGGTCTGGTGGGTTTTTATCTTGCTCCTTCATCTGCTGTGTGTTTCTCTGTCTTCTCATTTTGCTTAGCTTACTGAGTTTGGGGTCTCCTTTTCACATGCTGCAGGTTTGTAGTTCCCGTTGTTTTTGGTGTCTGCCCCCAGTGGCTAAGGTTGGTTCTGTAGGTTGTGTAGGCTTTGTGGTGGAGGGAACGGGTGCCTGTGTTCTGGTAGATGAGGCTGGATCTTGTTTTTCTGGTGGGCAGGACTGTGTCCGGTGGTGTGTCTTGGTGTGTCTGTGACCTTATTATGATTTTAGGCAGCCTCTCTGCTAATGGGTGGGGTTGTGTTCCTGTCTTGCTAGTTGTTTGGCATAGGGTGTCCAGCACTGTAGCTTGCTGTTCGTGGAGTGGAGCTGGGTCTTAGTGTTGAGATGGAGCTCTCTGGGAGAGCTTTCGCCACTTGATATTACATGGAGCTGGGAGGTCTCTGGTGGACCAATATCCTTAACTCGGCTCTCCCACCTCAGAGGCCCAGGTTTGACACCTGGCCAGAGCACCAAGACCCTGTCAGCCACACGGCTCAGAAGAAAAGGGAGAAAAAAAAGAGAGAAAAAATAAATAAAAAGAAAGAAAGTTATTAAAATAAAAAATAATAAAAATGATAAATAAAAAATTATTAAAAATAAAAAAATTTAAAAAGTAATTAAAAAAAGAAAAAAGAAAGAAAGAAGAGAGCAACCAAAGCAAAAAACAAATCCACCAATGATAACAAGCGCTAAGAACTATACTAAAAAAAAAAAAAAAAAAAGGACAGATGGAACCCTAGGAGAAATGGTAAAAGCAAAGCTATACAGACAAAATCACACAAAGAAGCATATACATACATACTCACAAAAAGAGAAAAAGGAAAAAAAAAAATCTTTTGTGAAGTGTGAGGTCTTCTGCCAGCGTTCAGTAGGTGTTCTGTAGGAGTTGTTCCACATGTAGATGTATTTCTGATGTATTTGTGGGGAAGAAGGTGATCTCCACTTGATACTTCTCCGCCATCTTGAAGTTGTCTCAGGAAATTTATTGCAGATGACCTCATCATCTGAGGGGCTCACACGCCGCCGTGGTGACTACCTTCGCCTGCCGTCCAGTACCCTTCATGGTGACCACAGCCGCCACCGCCGAGCAACTGACACTAACAACTAGCTAGTCGCCCTATTTTGCTATCATTATTTACTTTGATGGTCAAATTGTCCCAGATTTGGCCAGTGGTAGCCTGTTCAAGATGACTTCTTTGTCTTTGTGACCTGTCCCTATTATTCTGTGGGCATTTTCTTACTTCCTGGAACAGCAAGCTATTCCAGACTCATCTTATACTTTCCCTGTCAAAACCTCGAAATGAGTCATTTTTTCAAGAAGCCCTGACTCCTCTTAGTGAGGAATGTTATTTATTTATTTTATTATTATTATTATTTTTTGGCTGCGTTGGGTCTTTGTTGCTGCGTGGAGGCTTTCTCTAGTTGTGGTGAGCAGGGGCTACTCTTTGTTGTAGTGCACGGGCTTCTCATTGCGGTGGCTTCTCTTGTTGTGGAGCATGGGCTCTTGGCGTGCAGGCCTCAGTAGTTGTGGCTCATGGGCTCTAGAGGAAGGGCTCAGTAGTTGTGGTGCACAGGCTCAGTAGTTGTGGCTCACAGGCTCTAGAGCGCAGGCTCAGTAGTTGTGGTGCATGGGCTTAGTTGCTCCACGGCATGTGGCATCTTCCCAGACTAGGGCTTGAACCCATGTCCCCTGCATTGGTAGGTGGATTTTTAACCACTGCACTACCAGGGAAAGCCCAAGAATGTTATGTAGAAACCAGGACCTTGGCACTAGGTATGCTAATTATTATTGAGTTTATGGTCCTCCTAGGCCCTCTTACAGAGATAGGGAATATATGTATGTATGTATGAATTTATGTATATAGAACATCTGTAGTTCTGTACCCAACTGTATACATTGAAGACGTTAGTTCACCTAGGGTCTCCATTTCTATCCAATATCACAAGTTTCATTCTAGTTTTCATATTTATCCCTTCCTCCCCTGGTAATGAGAAATCCAGTTCCCATTATCTTTAATATCAATATATTTACTTATTTGATTAATTCACCCTGTGTGTAACCACTTTCCCATTGCTTCGTTTACCTTCTTCCCACAATGAGACTGCTTTTCTTACTGCAGTAGCGTTCTAGCTTCCTGCTCTAGGCCAACCCCCTACCCTCATGTGGATGCCCTCCCACTCCACTCAGACTCCAACATCGAACCCCAAGCTTTTCTCTGTTGGAGATGCCCTCCTTACTCTGCGTGAGCTCTAACCTTGTGTTGGGTCACTGTGGTGTCCTATCCCTAACTCACAGTGTGCATGCCTGTGTTGTGCTCTACCTCTTAGACTGAAATATTCAGAAAGAAGAAGAGGAAAAGAAAGAGATCACTTAATTTTTGTTTGTGCTGTGTCTATCATTCCCCCTATTCCTTTGTCTCTCTCCATTTGTGTCTTTCTTCCTATTCCCCTTCCTCTCCATTATTTTCAGTACCACCTATGACATGCTGCATAACAAATGCACATGATAGTAGAACCCTGCCAAAATTAGGCGTTCTTGTTTTTATTTGTTTTTGTTAGATTTTATGATATATTTTAAGTTATTTTATTACTCCGTAATGTCAGGATTTTCCATACAGTTATTTACTGTCTGTTTTTATGTTTTTTTTCCTCTTTCCATTTGCTAATTATCAAGTAAGGTTGAGTACAATTGTATATTTATATAAATTATTTTTAATGTGCTGGTTTGCCACATATTTCCGTTTCTCTAATTTTAGTTTTAGGTGTTGTCCTTGTCTAATTTTCAAAGTTTTATTTGTATCAGTTCAGCGAACTTTGATAAATACCAATGACTGAGCATCTACCCTGCTAGGGGATGAAATTGATTAAGAAGCATTTGTCCAAGGACTTAACAGTAATATTGTGTGTGTGTGTGTGTGTGTGTGTGTGTGTGTGTGTGTGCCTGAGTGTGTGTACTTGTCAGTGTGTGTGTGTATTAATATAAGATGATAATCGCTATGCCAGATTGACAAAGTGTGAAGTGCTGTAGGGACACAGTGGAGGATGCACTTAACTTGGGAATTCAAGGAAGAATTCCCGGAAGAGTTGTTGCTTGAGCTGGGTCCTGAGGAGTTAAAAGAGGTGAATAAAGGTTAGGAAGCCTTTTGTTCACAGAGGGAACAGCTCCAGTAAGAGAAAAAGCTATGGACCTCAGGGTAGTGATGAGAAGAGACCAAATTTATTGGCTGTAATGGTGCTAACATGCTGTGGAAACAATTGGAGTAGAAAGGAATCAAGTTCAACACCATAAAGATTGCTTTGCTCTGTGTATGACCAGACCAGACTCTGCTGCCTAAAGGCAGAGATCTAAAGGGAAATATTGGGTTGCCCAAAAGGTTCGTTTGGGTTTTTCCGTAAGATGTTATGGAAAAACCCGAATGAACTTTTTGGCCAATCCAATATTTAAACCAGTGATTCTAATTAATATACCTTATGGGGTAATCCTTTCATTAATTTTTATGAAATGAAAGAATCTACCTCAAAATGTTGAAATTTGATAAAGCTATGTTTTTAATTTCTAATTAAACTATTGAGGTGATATTCCTATTGCAAAGAAAAATATCATGTATGTTTTTCAGTAAAGTAGTTCTTCTGTAATTAAACATTTCTTCAGAGACAGGTCACATTAAACTTATTTAGGCATCTCTTTCATTTATTTATGACCTTCAATGAGGAAATTCTTCCTGGAATTTGAACCTTATTTTAAACTGTTTCTTAGTTTAAAAATACAAATTTAACAATAAGTTAATTACTTTTTTGTTATTTTGACTTTTCCATTTTTAATTTAGGTGATACAGTAGTATATCAATTTGGAATAGCTACAGTGATAATTGAAGCTAATGATGACCCAAATGGTATTTTTTCCTTGGAGCCCATAGACAAAGCAGTAGAAGAAGGAAAGACTAATTCATTTTGGTAAGCATATTTGGACAAGGCAAATTCAAAATTGGTTAAAATAAAATAAAATCTTTACGTATGCAAAAATTTGAAACATTGTTAATCTTTCAAAATTAAAAAAATGGTTAAGAATGGAATTTCAAAGTTGGTAGTCTGAATGAATTGTAAACTTTGTTCATGCTGTTTCCACTTGTTTAAAAAAAAAACCCTGACACTTTAGATGGAAAGCAGAAAATACTCTCCCCACCCTCCTTTACCCCACTTCTGTTCCTCGTCAGGACTGAGAGACTTCAGTTATCCAAGGTCTTCTGGAATTCTTCTTTCAAATGATATGTGACTACCCTCACCCTAGGCTTTGCTTTTGAAGAACTTTTGCCAATTCTCATCTAAATATTTTTCGATTGGATTTATCTTAGAATTTATCTTTCAGTTTGGACTTCGAAGATTATGATTTTTAAGACGGCTTCTTTTTATTATTTAAAGTTCTACTTCATTCTTCCTTTTCCATGAGATTCTTCATGGTTGCTCAGTAAGAACTGGCTGGCTGGTTTATATTAAAGATGATAAATAGACAAAGTGTATTTCTGAGATAATACAGAAAGTTCTCAGTAGATTTAGACTCACTACTTATACATTTTTCATAAAAAATAATTTTCTTTAATTTGTTATACAGGATTTGGAGGCACCGAGGACACTTTGGCAATGTTTCTGTGGCTTGGCAGCTATTTCAGAATGATTCTGTTTTGCAACCTGGACAAGAGTTCTATGAAACTTCAGGCACTGTTAACTTTATGGATGGAGAAGGAGCCAAACCAATAATTCTCCATGCTTTTCCAGACAAAATTCCTGAATTCAATGAGTTTTATATTTTAAAGCTTGTAAACATTTCAGGTGCTGTGTTTTCTCATCTATTTTATTTTACCACCAAAATTTACTATTTTATGCTGGAATAATTAGAGCTGTATAGAAAATACAGTTAAATGAAGTTTTATGGATGGAGACATATCCATCCTCAAACTTGTAAATAGATTTTTTTCCACACCAAATAGAGTATCTCAAACAAAACATTAATGGTAGTTAGGAAGTACAGATTCATGGTAGCTTAAAGTTGGTCTTCGTACCATAATTTTAATAATCAATTTTCCCATCACTTTTGGTTTTAAGCATGGGAATTAAACCTTTCTAGTTAGTATCCTCTTTTCAGGCTCCACTGGTTGTTAATGAAATTATGCTGAACCAGAATACCCTTGAAAATGTGGTGAAAGCCATATGGTGACACTATTGTTCATTGATTAACAAGTAAATTACTTAATGAGAAGTTTGCTAAACAAATTCTTTTTGTCTTCATCTTGTACTAGAAAGTACTCCCAATTCTGCTTTTTCATTCCTTATAAATTATCTTATTACAGGTGGGTCCCCAGGTCCTGGGGGCCAACTAGCAGGAACCAACCTCCAGGTGACAGTCATGATTCCATTCAATGATGATCCCTTTGGAGTTTTTATCTTGGATCCAGAGTGCCTAGAGAGAGAAGTGGCAGAAGATGTCCTCTCAGAAGATGATATGTCTTATATCACCAACTTTACCATTCTGAGGCAGCAGGGTGTCTTCTGTGATGTACGAGTAGGCTGGGAAATACTGTCTAGTGAGTTCACTGCTGGTTTGCCTCCAATGATAGATTTTTTGCTGGCTGGAATTTTTCCCAGCACTGTGCATTCACAACCGCACATGAGGCGTCACCATAGTGGAACAGATGCTTTGTACTTCAGTGGGCTAGAGGGCGCATTTGGAACTGTTAATCCAAAATACCATCCCTCAAGGAACAACTCAATTGCCAACTTTACATTTTCAGCTTGGGTAATGCCCAATGCCAATACGAATGGATTTGTTATAGCAAAGGATGATGGTAACGGAAGCATCTACTATGGGGTAAAAATTCAAACAAATGAATCCCACGTGACACTTTCCCTTCATTACAAAACTCTGGGTTCCAATGCTACATATATCACCAAGACAACAGTCATGAAATACTTAGAAGAAAATGTTTGGTTGCATCTTCTAATTATCCTCGATGATGGTATAATTGAATTCTACCTTGATGGAAATGCAATGCCCAGAGGAATCAAGAGTCTAAAAGGAGAAGCCATTACTGATGGTGAGTGTTATCTTTACAATTAGGACCCTGAATTTTGAGTTTTTAAAAATTTTGACTTCTTAAAAAGGCTAGTGGGTATTTAAAAATCTGCTTGTGTATTGGTTTATTTTTTTAAATAAAACTACATGTCTACCAAGACCATAAGTTCTATGCTGAGTGTTGCAGAAATGAATCAGGCAGAGTCTCTGCCCTTAAAGTACCTGAAATAGGCTCTGGGAGAGAGGTGTGCAAACAGATCACTTCAACACATTGTAGGAAGAAAGAAAAAATTAATAAGGAAGAAAGAGAAAAATTCTTCTTGTGATGGTAGGAGGGATGGGTGTGATATTCCAGGTAGAAAAGAGAACAAAAGTGTAGAAGTGTGAAGCAGAGTATTGTATCTGGAGAACTGCTGTCAGCTCAGTGTTCTGGAGGTAAAGGGTGGTGGAGATAAGGTTAAAGAGGAATCAAAAGAAAATCATATTGAACAATCCAGCAATTACAGGGGTTTATAGTATCAGGAGTTAAATTGATGAATTCTATGGTGTGCTTTAAAGAGAGAATCCTTGTCTTTAAGCTGAATTATGTGCTGTTTCCTTGAGAAACACACTTGTGTGCATGTTTATGTACAAATATCAGTTATCTCTGTTATAATCACCAGTTCCCTCCCAGCGCCTCTATCCTATAATTTGATTCTGTTTTTTTATTTAGTAGGAAAGTAGAGCAGAGCTTATATGGTTATATCTTAACAGAATATTTTCCTTCTGAACCTCCTGCATTAGATATCTGGTTGTATTTTTTCTTTCCTAGTAGGGAAAAAGATGGGCAAAAGAACAAGATACACACAGTACTGATTTCAACCTGAAGAACTGTGCTTACAACAATCTGTGGCATTAAATTATTAATCTTTTGATTGTGTGAATATATGCATGTGTCTGTTAACATTGATGTTAACATCAATTTTTTTGACATGATGTTAACCACTGTGATGACATGGTGGTAGAATGGGAAAGACTGGAGAAAGTAAGAGCTGGTGTTTATATAGCTTACTGCAAAGAACATATGTTGTCTATGTAATTTGTAGCTTAGAAATAAAATTGAAAAGGTATATATATATTTTTAGGTTATTAATGAAATATAGGATATTTTATGTATATTATAAAATATATAAAAGTGTATAGAGCTGTACAGGTAGATGAATTTTTAAAAATTTTAAATTCATCAGTTTCAGCACTCCATGTAACCAGCCCCCAGATCAAGAAACAGTGTTCCGGAAGCCCCGTTTGGCTCTTCTCTAGTCATTGACTCATCACCATGCCCAACTACTGTTGCCATTTCTAAGAGCATAAGATAGTTTTAAGTGTTTTTATAATTTATGTAAATAGAATTGAGCAGTGCGTATGCTTGAGTGTCTGGGGTTTGTTCAGTATTGTGTGTGAAGTTCATCTGTATTTTTGTCTATTGTAGATATTTCACTCTCATTACTATATAGTCAGTCCAGAACCTCTGGAGAAGGCATGGAGGCAATCCCAAATCACTGCCAAACTCTCATCTTACATAAATATCTTAGTTGAGTTATTGGAGAGGGAATAAGTAAAGTAATAAGAATTGGTGAATTCCTAAAGAGGGTTATTATTGATGCATAGTAAATAGTTGAGCTGCATATTGTTATTATCATGAAAAAGTCCCTAAAACTCATATAATGTTCCTGGGAAGGAATATTTCTTTTTCTACATTTATTGCATTAGTTGTTTGGATTAAAAGTTATTTTTGGTCCACAAAAACTTCTTTTGCTGAACTCTCACAGCTTCATTTAACTCAAGGTGAATTTCTAACAGATCAAGAATTGAAATTCTCAAAGAATAGTAATACTAAAGTTTTAAAACTGTGACTGAATTGAATCATTCCATTCTTAGATGTGCAAGGAAATTTTTAGATTTCCCAGAAGAAATATCTATCCAAATATATACATATACCTCTGTATATACACGTACATACGCATGTACAACATATCCTTTGGTACAAAATATCTTAAATCCCAGCGATTACTTTACTGATTCATTTTTCCTTATAATAGATAGCCTTTATTTAATTGTGTTCTAGTTATGCGAAAGCTTTACTTACCTAATAAGACTTTTTAATAAAATCGCTTCAGTTTCTGAATCACACTTATAATTCAGGACAGGATAGTTGTGGTTATTGTAGCATTTAAACCCATTTTTAATTTCAGGTCCAGGAACACTGAGAATTGGGGCAGGAGTGAATGGCAATGATAGATTTACAGGTCTGATGCAGGATGTGAGGTCCTACCAGCGGAAATTGACCCTTGAAGAAATTTACGAACTTCATGCCATGCCAGCAAAGAGTGATTTACACCCTGTTTCTGGATATCTGGAATTCAGACAGGGAGAAACTAACAAATCATTCATTATTTCTGCAAGAGATGACAATGAAGAGGAAGGAGAAGAATTATTCATTCTTAAACTAGTCTCTGTATGTGGAGGAGCTCGCATTTCTGAAGAGAATACTACAGCAAGATTGGTAATACAAAAAAGTGACAATGCCAATGGCTTGTTTGGTTTCACAGGAGCCTGTATACCAGAGGTAAGTAGTGAGTCTGGTGAATTTCAGAGTTAAAAAGTTCATCCTTAATGGATTTGTTTGGGAGTGGGCTTTCTTTCATTTGGTAAGATTGCCTGAGTATTGACGCTAGACCCAGAAGTATGCTATAGCCAGCGGTGCAAATGTAAATTATAAGGTCTTTTCTCTTATAAGTTCACAGTTTGAATCAGAAGCTTAATAAGCTGAGGGAAGTAATAATAAGTTAGCAAATGAAACTTTAGCAATTATCTTTAAAGTTAATGCATTTCACAGAATGCATAATTGTACTCCACATGTAATTTACTTTTTGGCTACTGTGTAAGTAAATGAAATAATATATATTGAAAGCTTCTATGAATAATTGTAATTGAGACTTTATTAAAATATGATTTTTTGAGGTTTTTTTCCCCACATATGAAACGTTCTTAAGTAACGGTGTTCTTCCATGTTGGATGTAAATGCCTTTCTTATCACCCATCTTGGCCAGCTTAATTCATTAGGCAGTTTTACTGCCCTTATCAGTCCTTTCCAAGTGTTCAGGGATTCGTAATCATCTTGGTTTCCTGTTCGGTAATGTGAGATCTTATGAAACCGCTTCACAGGTGTTGTGTGTGAAGCAACAGCTCAGTGTCCATGAAAGGATGCCAACGAACAAGAGAGGCTTTCCTTCTGCAAGTTGATTCTTGTAGGTTTAGAGGGGTGCATATGTAAATTGAAGCAATTAAGAAAAACATGAATGGGTAGAGCTTGAAAAAAATATCTAGATCATCGGGCTCATTGTATCAATAGCTCAAATTGGGGTGCCTGGCTCTCTGGAGTGTTTTATGGCCCCTCTTATTCTTTGGTTTGGTGACAGTCATAAGAGATCTTCAATAAGTGTTCTTTTTCTATGCCAGAAATAGAATATCCTAGACAGGGAGGACAAATGTCATACAAATCTATGACTTAAAAGAGAAGTATGTTTATCTATAATGATAATACTTTTAGATACTTAGTTGTCAAAGAACTTTACATGTTAGTTTTTTATGCACCTTTCTGACAATTCATAATGTAGCTGCAACAAATATTAATTATTACCTTCTCCACTTCGTGGAGTTAGAAACGGCAGCTTAGAGACCTGAGAAAATAACTAACCCTAGTTGAATTAAATGAGATAGGATGAAATACCTGATTCACAGTGTGGCAATTACTAGTATTTAATAAATACTTATTTTCTCCCCCCGCCTTTTTTGTTTCTAAGATACAGTGGGAAGAACTGGAACTTGAACTTATGTCTCGTGAATTCTAACCTGTTGTCTTTCCCCCATGTATGTTTGATATCATCATGTCTATTTTTAAAAAGACAAAGTGACTTCCATCAGGTTGTGAGAACCATTCTGTGCCATCTAAAATCAGCTTCCCTTCATATCTCTTCATGACCCGGCACCTGCCTATGGCTCTGACTTCTTGTGTAATTCTCCTCTTTGGTCAGTATGTTTCAGTCAGACTTGCCTTGTTTCAGTTCCAATCTCAGGACATCAGCACTTCCTAGCCTTTCAATCTGGAATGCTCTTATTCCACATCCTCAGAATTAGTCATTCAAGTCTCAGCTCCAAAGACATCTACTCAGTGAAGACTTTTTAATTTAAAGTAATCCTCCCACTTCTCCTAACTGGTCACTCTCCATCCTTTCACCTAGTTTTACTTTTTTTTGTAGCATTGATCACACGCTTCAATTCCGTATGTTATTTATAAGCCTACTTATATACTGGCTATCCCTTTCTGCCACAAAGGTGAAAGAGCTCTGAGTGTAACAAGGTTTTATTATTGTTCATTATTGTATCTCTAGGACCTAGCATGGCACATAGTAGGTACTCAATAAATCTTTGTTGAATTTGTGAATGTATTTTAATATCAAGACATGAAAAGGCTCATAGTTCAAATAACAAACACATCTAGATGCAGCTAAGCTGCATAAACAACCAAACTGAAAAACAAAACAAAACAATACATAAGTTTTGAAAACCTGCCTAAAATGAGTAGTTTTTGAGTGTTTCTCTGACTTTCTGGGCCATTATAGTAAGTCTTCAGTGCTGGCTTGTCTCACAATTTCCATTGATAGATTGTGTTGGTGTTGGTTTAGTTCCACCTAGGTATGCACCTTTGTTCCCAGATATTTCAGAATTTGAACAGGGCCAGTCAACCTTTGATTGCAGAAGAGAACTTCCTTATAGGAGCCACAGCATCTATAGTTGTATAACCGCTGGAAAGAAAAAGAAAACTTGACTGGTTATTCTCCAAGCCCACTTGAGAGAGAAATAGAATACATATATATTGGAAAGAGTAAAGTTTAGATGGTTAAATTGGAAAAGTGTTGTGTCTAAAAGATCAGATATTGGAATTTGATTGTTAGGAAGATTACAGAATTTTCATTCCTGAAAGTCTTAAGAATTGAAGTATAAAACTCCTACTTTCATCTTGGTGTGATTTGAAGACAGGAGTGATATGAAATATTTTTGTCGTGATGACCATCATCAATATTTATTGATTGCTTACTGAAGTCATTCTCAAAGTGTAGCACAAGAACCCCTAGGGGTTCCTGAGATCTTTCAGGAGTTCTACAAAAGTCAAACCTAATTTTATAAAATACTATGATGTCTTTTTCATTTTATTGACATTTGCACTGCAAAAGCAATGGTTGCCAAAACTGCTAGCTGCTAGTGCCTTTGTATGAATCAAGGCAGTGGCACCAAACTGTACCAGTTGTCACTGTTTTATTTATCACCACACACCTGTAGTTTAAAAGGTGAAAATTTCACTTGAGTATCTTTGATGAAACAGTACAAAACATTAATTTGATAAAATTTCTACCCTTGAATACCCACCTTTTTAACATTCTGTATTGTGAAATGAGAAGCACAAATAAAGCACTTCTGCTACATTAACAAAACATGATAGTTGTGAAGAAAAGTGTTTGTGCACATACTGAGTTGTGAGCTGAACTGGCTGCTCTTTTCGTGGAACACCATTTTTACTTGAAAAATAACCAACAAAGTTTGGTTATTCAGACTTGGGTATCTGGCAGGCATTTTCATGGAAATGAATGAAGTGAGTCAGTGACTACCAGGAAAACGACTGATAGTATTTGTTGCCAATGATAAAAATTTGAGCTTTCAAACAAAAATTAGAGTTGTTGGGACATTTTACCTGCCAAAGTGAGCTTGATGGTTTCCCAATACTTAAAGACTTTTCAGATAAGATCGATAGTGATATTAGCAAGTGTGATTTACTTATTTTGTATAATGAAATACATCAACATTTGGAAGATCTGTATAACTCAGTGAACCAATATTCTCCAAATAATCAACGTGTATTGTTACAAAATCATGCATGGGTAAAGATTGATTTAAAGTGCAAGGTAGACCAATGGATTTTAATGTATTAAGAGTATGATTCCACATTGCAACTAAACTACTAAGCAATTAAGCAATTGCTTAATTAAGCAATTGCTTAATTCTAAAAATAGAATTGAGAGATGGAGAATTTAAGAATAGGAAGACCTATTCTAAAAGATATTCCAATTTCTTGCTCCATGTAATTTCTAAACATTATCTTAAATTACGTAAATAAAAATACTTTTCACATGAAAAATGCACACACATGTATGTATACATATGTATATGTATATATGTCAGAAATAGCAAAAAGATATTAAACATGATATCAGTGCCCTCCTTTACCTGACTATTGTCTCCCCACCAGGAATTTCTCCAGGCTGTCCCCACTGGATAGTTTATACCACCCTCAAAATGATTTCACCAAATCCACTCGATTACTTCTTGTGTCTGTGCCTAGAAAGTTCTCCCTGATGTCATGTTACACTCTTTTTACACCTGACTTTTTGTGCTGAACTCATCATAAAATCATGAGTTTGTTTTCCTCTTTAGAGTTACCCAGATAAAGAGTTGTGCTTTTTTAAAAAAAATCATTTGTAACCGTAGCATCTAGCATACTGGCTGACACACAAGAGGTTTCAATGAATGAATTACATGTGTAGTTAATTAATTATTATTATTTCTGCTTTTATTTATCCCTTTAAAGGAATGAGCGGAAAAACTAATGATTGTAAATACTTTTTAGCAGTCAAAAATATGTCCGGAGGAATGTAGAGGCCGCCTTAGAGAGGGAGAAAGTTATAGAATTAAGTTTATGGTAAAAGGATTTCAGGAAAGCCTTGTAATTTTATCACTGATTTGAATTGGTGTATACTTATAAAGAACTTATGTTCAATTTCAGATTGCAGAGGAGGGATCCACCATTTCATGTGTGGTGGAGCGAACCAGAGGAGCTCTGGATTATGTGCATGTTTTTTACACCATCTCACAGATCGAATCTGACGGTGTTAATTACCTTGTTGATGATTTTGCTAATGCCAGTGGAACTATCACATTCCTTCCTTGGCAGAGATCAGAGGTAAACTCTACCTTCTCTGTTTCTTTGAAAGCCTCCTGGAAAGCTTTTCCTGATCTGTCTGTTCTGTAATTTATTTGCAGCTTCCTGCTTTTTAAGCAATTTAGAATATTTAGGCAATTAGTTATATATCGTGGCATAAAATATTTTTGTATTTATTTCTGCAATGAAAAATTAAGGATGTTAAATAATGTCTGTTATATCTGTTCTTTAATCTCAATATAATAAAGGTGGTATAGCTTGAAGATTTATCATTGTGGGTTTTTGGTTATTACAGATACAATGAGAAACTGCAGAATTCTTAATGGTACTCTTCCTGTCAGCCAAGAGGAATTCCTAAAACTGTAATATCATTTTATTTTTAAATTTGGAAAAAATAGGTAATTTTTCTTTGTTTTGAAAGTAAAAGCGATCACCAGTTTTATCAGACGCTTTCCGTGAATCGTTGTCTGATTTCTGAATAGATGCTCCAGAAATAAGTGACACTTACTGTAAGTGAAATTGAGATGAGACCTTCTCCTATATAAATTTTTTTTTACATTCTAATATAAAATGTCTGATACGTTGGAATATTCATATCAGTATAATTTTTCATTAGAAATGTAAATAGTTTATAGGTCATCAGGGATAAATAGTAAAATAACTTAAGACTTGCAAATATCTTTGAAGACATTTCTAAGGGACTTAGGAGTTGATTGGATGAAAGAGATAAAATTAGGAAAAATTTAAAATATTCTTAAGATTTAAAGAGTTCAAGCTAAAGAAGAGTGATCAAATCTCTATAATTTGGGGGAAGAAGGAAACAAATTAAATAACTTATAACAGAAGTTCCCAATAGCAGTCTGTAAATAAGAGCCATGATAAATGTTTTACTGGTCTTTGGTAAAATGAGGAAAATTAGGACAATGAGTAAGTTTTCGTAAGGCTGAAATTATTCCATTTAAAGGACTATAGTTTATTCTGATCCTGTCTTTTTCACTTCTTTTTTGGATTTAAATTGCTATTTCTTTTATCAAGTAACAGTGATGATATGTGATAACTTTTTAATGTTCCCACTTGGAAAACAGAGTTGATCCTCAACATTTTCCCCTGGAAAATTTACCTGCTATGAAATAAAAATATAACTGGGAACCACTGTTCTGTAAAGAGTATTCATATATATTTTGGAAGAGCTAAGAGTTAATAAAAGTTTGGTCAGGAAAATAGTCGTGTATGCTCCTGTCAAGATTTATTTAAAATATTTTCCTCTGTCATTTTAAAATTTCTTTAAAAAATAATTGACCTTTCAAGCAACAATAACATTGAATACTGGGGTTGGTTTATAGCGCTGTGCCTGCTGGATCTACACTAGCTTCTCAGTCTTACTAAGCCAGAGACTGGATACTGAGGTATCTGCTGATGCTCTGTGACTATGCTTTCCAGCACAGACAGCAGTCAGGTGACCTCCACTTGGCTATTGCCTTCCAGATGTCTGGGGAGTGCATTTAATTAAATACACTTAAATCACATCTAGAAACCTAGCGGCAAGACAGTCTGGGAAGAGTGTGTGTGTGTGTTTTGCTGCAGTACAGGAATGTATACTGGAAATGTGTTTTTCAAGTGTTTTAAAATGGCCCATTAGTTATGAAATCAGTTGAGTGAGTTATGAGGAAGATTTTCAAAAGAGAATAGAAAATAGCAGAGTGTATAACATATAGTAAAGGTAAATACTGTTTTGTGTACTGAGTCACCATGTGAGATACATTTATACCTTGATAGGGTCTTCAGTTTCAAACTCTTCATTTCACTAACTGAATTGAGCGAGTACTTTGGTATGCTTCAATACTTTAAAAATGTTAATTGCTTCATTTTTAATGTACATCTTGATGTTTTGGTATTGCTTTTCATAGCAACATTTGTCAGCTTACTTTCTAGGGGCAAGATATTTTAAATCTTCAGACCACTATTGTTCCCTTTAGTTAAAAAATAATGACAAGATTTGGGTAGAAGTGTCATTTTTATACTTTGAGCACATTGACCATGCCATGTATTACTTTATTAATTAAAATTTTGATTAAAATGAACATTAAAACCAAATTCAGATTCTGTCTTGGACCTACATTAAAAAAAAAGTTCTCCAAATGCTTTTAGGCCTAATGACTAGTGTTTTGGAGATTGCATTTGGAGTTACAGTTTGTTTTCAGACTGTTGTCACCCTCCTTTCTGGAAGAAACCAGGAAATCATACATCATTCCTTCCTGTCCCTCACTCCCTGTGCTCAGTCTTTAAGGCCTTGGTCTTCTATTTCCAGAACAAATTAAAATCCATCCATTTTTCCTCATCTCCATTGTCACTGAATTAGTTCAGTAGCTCATTAATTCTGGTCAGTCACCTCCTAACTCAGCACCTTGCGTCCTTTTTTGCTCTGTCCACTCTGTTTACACTCTGCCATGGTATTGATTCTAAAATGGAATTCTCATTTTGTCAGTCCCCTGCTTATGATTCTTCCATTTTCCTTTACTCTCTGTGGAGTGAAGTCCATTTTTTTAATGATAGCATGAACTGTCCCTATGATCTTGACTCCTGTTTATCTGTCCAGACTGCTCTCCCACTCTAGCCTTAGTGGTCTAATTGTAGATACCCAGATGTCTTATTCTTTCATGCTGTTGTTCCTTTTACTTGGAATGTCCTTCCTCATTATTACTCATAACTACAACTAATTCATTAAGACTTGCTTCAGACTTGTCTGTTGTAAAACCTTTACCAGATAGAGTTGATTGTTTTGTTCTCAGTTTACTTTGTGCATAACTCTATCATGACATTTTTGCATTGCATTTTAAATGTTTTTCCACAGATCTCTCTCCTACAGAAGACAGTGGGTCTCTTAGCGACTGGGGCCATTTCTAGCCCTGGCACATTGCAGATGTCAAAACATGCTTGTTCAGTTAATAAAAGAAGGAGGAATGGTTTTTTTCACTTCAAATTTTGACTTATATATTGTAGAGCATGGCTGAGTTATTGCTACTTCCTTTCCTAATTTTTTTGAGCAGTTTGTGTATGCCAGACTTATAGGGCTCATTGTAGATCTGTTTTTTAGCATTTATTGTGGATCTGTTTTCTAGCATGCGGCTGCTAGATATGTCAGGCTTTCCTTAGGCCAGAACTAGACATGGATACATTGTCCTTTCCTATTGCCTTACCGCATTCTATCAGATAACATGCAGTTCCTTAACCAGGAACTCTATACCCTGAGGTTGGTAATACCACTGTCTTTGGTACAAAGAATATATGATACTATATTGATATATCAATGTGTAATATATGGTATGACATTAATACATGACTAGGATATTTTTATACAGAAAGTATTACTCTTCAACACCCATTATTGATTAAAGAATTAATTTCTCAGATCTCTCTCTCTCTTTCTTTCTCTCTCGCTCTCTATTTTTATGTCTAAGTTTGTGTAGAAATCTGTCATGTTAAAAAGTAACTTTGTTTGGCTGCTTTATTTTCTTCTGATAAGTGGCACATAATTTCTGCATGCCTCATTGCTTAATGCCTTTGGATTTTTATATTTATAGGTCCTGAATATTTATGTCCTTGATGATGATATTCCGGAGCTTAATGAGTATTTCCGTGTGACATTGGTTTCTGCGGTTCCTGGAGATGGGAAACTAGGTTCAACTCCTACCAGTGGTGCAAGCATAGACCCTGAAAAGGAAACAACAGATATCACCATCAAAGCTAGTGATCATCCATATGGTAACCAAGCCCTTTTGCAAGAATAATCCCCTCTTCTCTGGGTGTACTTGATCTCGCTAAGGGTTTAAGGGACTTCTGCAAATGATTGAAGTAGAACTCCTTTGGATGCTCTAACTTCCGGGCTCTTGGAACTTCTAAGCTGCCATTTTGAGGGACAGTGCTTGTGAAAAAAATATAAGGATCGATTTCTAAAGTTTAATAATATATTTTGAAAAGTATTTTTAAATGCAGGATTATTTTAAATGAAAAAAGTATTTTAATTCATGGTAATCAAATTTTTTTTTAAATCAAATTTTTTTTTAATTTTGAAAATTGTCCTACTGTGATATGTTAACACCTAATTGAAATACTTTGTAATTTATATTTTATTTGACTTCAAGAAGTAGCGTTACCACTGTCTGTTTATATTAGTTTCTTTTTGTCTTATGCTGAAAAGTGATAATTTTCTTAATTGGGAAACTATCATAGATGTCTGTCATAATAAGTTGAGACTGTTTTCTGCATTGAAAAGTAATAGTTCTTTTGTAGGAATAAAGCAAGACCATCCAATAAAAGATCTGTGAAGGAAACCTGGGAAGTTCTTCAACTCTGATTTTCATACTTAAATTTTCAAAAAAGCGTGTTGCAAATCCTTTAGGGTGCCATTAATTTTGTTCTGCTATAAATTTAAGGATGAATTCTAGAGAGTCAAATATGAGTAAATGTTTGATAATAATATTTTAAAACTCCATCACTATTCTTTTTATTGATGCTTCCATTAAAAAAAGCTTTCTTTGGGTGGAGACAAGGAAAATTAGCATCTTAATTTTTAACATCCTGAAAACTTACTAACATATTCTGTCAAGAGCATGTTAGTCAAATCTTCACTCAAGTCTTTTCTAAATGAGAGCCCTCTGAATTTTATCCTGGTGATCAAAATAATTGTGTAAGATTGTTTCAAGTGAATAAGAGATTCTTCCACAGATAATTGGGGCAAGAATGCCCTGCTTCTCTTTGTATCTGCCAGGCTTGCTACAGTTCTCCACTGGGCTGCCTCCCCAGCCTGAGGACACAATGACCCTGCCCGCAAGCAGTGCTCCACACATCACCGTGCAAGAGGAAGATGGAGAAGTTAGGTTGCTGGTCGTCCGTGCTCAAGGGCTCCTGGGGAGGGTTATGGCGGAATATAGAACAGTATCACTGACAGCATTCAGTCCTGGGGACTACCAGGTAAATCACTTAATCCTTTTGAAGCAGTATTTATACTCTTAAAACAGACACGGTCCTCTTGGGGGATTGGAAGGGACTTGGCACTGTACCTGGAACTTACTAAACAAGGAAAAGAAGCATTGATGGCTTTTCAGCCTTTAAATTTCTGTGAATTAAAGTATTTCAGTCCACTGAAGCCTGACACTTAAATAGCTGTCATATTGATTTCTCTTGTACCTTATATTTGTCATAGGCTTCATTTGTATTATTTATTTTAAGTTATAGGTTTTAATCATATATATTTAAAATTATGTTTCTTACACATTTTAAATCCTCTTGTCTGTGTCCATTGAACAACACCAAAATTGTAAAAATGTTATATGTCTATGTCATTTCAATTTTAATTTTTTTTTTTTCCAAATGAGAACCAGTGTGGTACTGGCAAAAAAACAAAACAAAACAAAACAAAACAAAAAAACCTGGAATTTGAAACTGGGCAGAACTGGGTTTAAATTGACCTTCTAAATATGTGGCCTTGGGAGACTCAGTCTTTCCTGACCTCAGTTTCCTTATTTGTAAGGGAGAGATAATATCTGCTGGGCCGGGCCACTCTGAGGATTGATGGCAGCATTTTAAGTGTCACGTATAGTACGTGGAACATATATAGTAACCCTCAATAACTGTTGCCTAGTCTTATTATCACCAATACTCATATTAAGTGAATGCTCATAATTTCTTCTCAGCTATACTTCTCAGGAAGTATTTTATATCCTTCAACATTTGTTTTCCCAAAGAATCTTTTTCTTTAAATTTAATACTAGTTTTCTTGATTTTCCTCTTATTCCTAATAAGACCTGTACAAGGGTGTAATCTTAAGTAATTTGTACACACTTTTTCTCCCAAACCCCAGAAAACTTGGCTAATTGCATTCAATTAATTTTGGCTGTATTGCAGTTAGCAGAGTTTTCTTTGCTAACTGCAAGAAGATGATTTCTTCTTTCTCAAACGCATTTATTGGGCAAGTTATATTTCTCTTGCCCTGACATTTATTTTGTCTTTAGTTTGGTATGTAGTATACTTCATAGGGCATCTCAGCTTGGCTCAGTATTGTCTTCTCTGTGTTCTGTTAAAGAAATACTTTAGTCCTTATATTGATGGTCTTTTTAAAGTTTTTTTTAGCTTTATTGAGGTATAATTGACAAATAAAAATTATATGTATTTAAGATTTACAACTTGATATTTTGATACACATATACATTGTGAAATGATTACCACAGTAAGCTAATTAACATATCCATCACCTCACATAGATATAATTTTCTTTCCCTCCCTTCCTTCTTTCTTTCCTTCCTTCCTTCCTCTCTTTCTTTCAAGATGCTTAAGATCTACTCTCTTAGCAGATTTCAAGTGTACAATATAGTATTGCTCCAGAACTTACTCACCTTGCATAACTGAAACTTTGCATCCTTTGATAACTTCTCCTTATTTTCCTCTTCTTCCAGCTCCTGGCAAGCACCCTTCTAGTCTAGTTTCTGCTTCTATGAGTTTGACTGTTTTAGGTTCCACGTATTAGTGAGATCATGAAGTATTTGTCTTTCTGTGTCTGGCTTATTTTACTTAGCATGGTGTTCTTCAGGTTCATCCCTGTTGTGGCATATGACAGGATTTCCTTTTTTTTTTTTTTTTTTTTTTAAGGCTGAATAATATTCTGTTCTATCTATCTACTATCTAATTTTCTTCATTCATCTGCTGAAAGACATTTAGGTTGTTTTCATATCTTGGCTACTGTGAATAACGCTTCAGTGAACATGGGAATGCAGATATCTCTTCAACATAGTGAATTCATTTCCTTTGGATATATATCCAGGAGTGGAATTACTAGATCATATGACGGTTCTATTTTTAAGTTTCTGTGGACCCTGCATGCCGTTTTCTATAATTGCTATATGAATTTGCATTCCTACCAACAGTGTACAAGCATTTCTTTTTCTCCACATCCTTTCCAATACTTGTCATCTCTTGTCTTTTTAACAGTATCCATTCTAACAGGTGTGAGGTGATATCTCATTGTGCTTTTGATTTGCATTTCCATGATGATTAGTGATGATTTGCACCTTTTCATATAGCTGTAGCCCATTTGTACGTCTCCTTTTGAGAAATGTCTATTCAGGTCCTTTATTCATTAAAAAAATTAAAAAAAAAATTATACAATTTTTAAAGGTTATGTTCCATTTACAGTTATTACAAAATATTGGCTATATTCTACATGTTATACAGTACATCCTTGAGCCTATCTTACACCCCATAGTACCTCCCACTCCCTCAGCCCTACATTGCCTCGCTACCCCACTGGTAACCATACTTTGTTCTCTATATCTGTGAGTCTGCTTTCTTTTTCTTATATTCACTAGTTTGTTGTATTGTTTAGATTCCACACATAGGTAATATCATACAGTGTTTGTCCTTCTCTGTCTGACTTATTTCACTTAGCATAATGCCCTCTAAGTCCATCCATGTTGCTACAGATGGCAAAATTTCATCCTTTTAATGGCTGAGTAATATTCCATTGTGTATATATATATATATATATATATATATATATATATATCCATATCTTCTTTATCCATTCATCTGTTGATGGACACTTAGGTTGCTTTCATATCTTGGCTATTGTAAATAATGCTGCTATGAACATTGGGTTGCGTGTTTCTTTTCAAATTAGTGTTTTGGGTTTTTTTTGGATATATATACTCAAGAATGGAATTGCTGGGTCATATGGTCGTTATATTTTTAGTTTTTAGAGAAACCTCCATACTGCTTTCCACTGTGGCTGCACCAATTTACATTCCCACCACCAGTGTATGAGGATTCCCTTTTCTCCACATCCTTGCCAACATTTGTTATTTGTGCTCTTTTTGATGATAGCCATTCTGACAGGTGTGAGATGATATCTCATTGTGGTTTTGATTTGCATTTCCCTGATGATTAGCTATGTTGAGCATCTTTTCATGTGCCTGTTGTCCATCTACATTTCCTCTTTGGAGAAATGTCTATTCAGTTCTTCTGCCCATTTTTTATTTGGGTTTTTTTTTATGTTGAGTTGTATGAACTGTTTATATATGTTGGATATTAATCCCTTGTTGGTCATATCATTTGCCAATATTTTCTCCCATTCAGTAGGTTGTCTTTACATTCTGTCGATGGTTTCCTTTGCTGTGCAAAAGCTTTGAAGTTTAATTAGGTCCCATTTGTTTACTTTTGCTTCCATTGGTCTGTGTGTCTGTTTTTGTGCCAGTACCATACTGTTTTGATTACTGTAGCTTTGTAGTGTAGTATGAAGTCAGGGAGTTTGATTGCTCCAGCTCTGTCCTCAGATTGTTTTGGCTATTCAGAGTCTTTTATGTTTCATACAAATTTTAAAATTATTTGTTCTAGTTCTGTGAAAAATGACATTAAGGGACTTCCCTGGCAGTCCAGTGGTTAAAACTTCACCTTCCAATACAGGGGGTGCAGGTTGATCCCTGGTTGGGGAGCTAAGATCCCACATGCCTCGTGGCCAAAAAACCAAAACATAAAACAGAAGCAATATTGTAACAAATTCAATAAAGACTCTAAAAAAGTGGTCCACATCAAAAAAACTTTAAAAAAATGACATTAATATTTTGATAGGGATTGCATTGAATCTGTAGATTGCCTTGGGTAGTATGGTCATTTCAGCAATACTGATTCTTCCAACTTAAGAACACGGTATATCTTTCCATCTATTTGTGTCGTCTTCAGTTTCTTTCATCATCATCGTATAGTTTTTGGAGTACAAGTCTTTTACTTCCTTAGGTAGGTTTAGTCCTAGGTATTTTATTCTTTTTGACGCGATTGTAAATGTGACTGTTTCCTTAATTTCTCTGATACTTTGTTGTTAGTGTATAGAAATGCAACAGATTTTTGTATATTAATTTTGTATCCTGCAACTTTACCAGATTCATTGATGAGCTCTAGTAGTTTTCTGGTGGTCTCTTTAGGATTTTCTATGTATAGTATCATGTTGTCTGCAAACAGTGACAGTTTTACTTTTTCCTTTCCAATTTGGATTCCCTTTATTTTTTTTCTTGTCTGACTGCTGTGTCTAGGACTTCCAATACTATGTTGAATTAAAGTGGCGAGAGTGGGTATCCTTGTCTTGTTCCTGATCTTAGAAGAAATGCTTTCAGCTTTTCACCATTGAATATGTTGTTAGCTGTGGGTTTGTCATATATGGCCATCCCCAATCTCCAGTTGGATTATCATTTTCTTTAATAACTAGAACAAAATGAAACAAACAAACAAAAATCTATGTATGTATCCTTCATGACTATCAGAAAGCTAATACCCTTGGAGATGTTTCTGAGAATTTTCAGGCCATGGGTTGCAGAATGGATGTTGTGTTAGCAGGTATGAAAACAACATGAATCTCATTGTACACCTCCATTAGAGCTCTTGTGACCAGGTGCATTGTCAATGAGCAGTAATATTTTGAAAGGAATATTTTTTTCTGAGAAGTAGGTCTCTACAGTAGGCTTAAATATTTAGTAAACCATGTTGTCAACAGATGTGCTGTCATCTAGGCTTTGTTGTTCCACTTACAGAGCACAGGTATAGTAGATTTAGCATAATTCTTAAGGGCCCTAGGATTTTTGGAATGGTAAATGAGCACTGGCTTCAACGTAAAGTCACCAGCTGCATTAGCCCCTGATAAGAAAGTTAGCCTGTCTTTTGAGGCTTTGAATCCTGCCATTGAATTCTCCTGTCTAGTTATGAAAGTCCTAGATGGTGTTTTCTTCCAGTGTAACACTGTTTTAACTACATTGAAAATCTCTTGTTTCGTGCAGCCACCTTCATTCATTATCTTAGTTAGATCTCCTGGATAACTTGCTGAAGCTTCTACATCAGCACTTGCTGTTTCACCTTGTACTTCTGTGTTATAGAGATGGCATCTTCCCATCAACCTTATGAACTAACCTCTGCTAGCTTCAAACTTTTCTTCTGCAGCTTCCTTACCTCTCTCAGCCTTTATGGAACTGAAGAGAGTTAGGGCCTTGCTGTGGATTAGGCCTTGGCTTAAGGGAATGTTGTGGCTGGTTTGATTTTCTACATAACTACTAAAACTTTCTCCATATCATCAATAAGGCTGTTTTGTTTTCTTATCATTCATGAGTTCACTGGAGTAGCACTTTTAATTTCCTTCAAGAACTTTTCCATTGCATTTAAAACTTAGCTAACTGTTTGGCTCAAGAGGTGTAGGTTTTGGCCTGTCTTGGCTTTTGACATGCCTTTCTCACTAAGCTTAATAATTATTTCTAGCTTTTGATTTAAAGTGAGAGACATGTGACTCTTCCTTTCACTTGAACACTTAGAGGTCATTGTAGGCTTACTGATCAGCCTAATTTCAATATTGTTGTATCTAAGGGAATAGGAGGCCCCAGAAGAGGGAGAGAGATGGGGGAATGGCTAGTCAGTGGAGCAGTCAGAGCACACACAATTATTAAATTAGCTGTCTTATATGGGTGTAGTTCCCTGTGCCCCAAAACAATTACAATAGTAACATCAAAGATCACTGATCACAGATCACCGTTTACAAATATAACAATTATGAAGAAGTTTGAAGTATTGTGAGAATTACCAAAATGTGACACAGAGACAAGAAGTAAGGGAATGCTATTGGAAAACATGGAACCAATAAACTTGCTCTACGCAGGGTCGCTAAAACCTTTAATTTGTAAAAAATACAATATCTGCAAGGTGCAGTAAGGCGAAGTGCAATGAAATAAGTTATGCCTGTAGAAATTTGGAAGTTGGGAACATATACATGACATTAAAAGCCTAGAATATGGTAGCCTTTTCTAGCGATAGGGTCTAGAGGGAATCTGATGAAAAATAGTTTTTCCAGGTCCTAGGAGAATGTTAAAATTGGCAGAGAACACAAAGATGAGCTAAAAAGGTAGGAAAAATAGGAAATGTGGTATCACGGAATACCAGAGAGAGAGGGAGTGGCCAATTGTGTAAGATATTGCTAAGGTCAAATAATATGGTTTCCTAAGACAGTCAAATGTTATTTCTGCTGTTAAGATTTGTAGAATTACTCCTTTGATGACTGCACTCTAGGCAAGGTTAATTACTTTCTTTTCTTGAGCTGCTATATGTCTTTTATAGCAGTTGTTTTCTATCCTATGCTTAATACTCCCCCTAGGGAATGTTTGCGTGGAGATACAGATATGATTTGGCTGTTTTTGAATCCCAAGCATCTAAAATGGTGCAACGCACATGCTGTGTGTTTGAAAATATTGAAAATAATTAGTAAATGAGTGATTAAGTGCATTGGTACTTGGGTTCCTCAGTTTAGCTTTAGGATCATTAATTGCTCCGCAGGATGAAATATAGTTGTCCACAAAAGCTAACCCTAGAAAAAATTTAAACATCTTTAAAATTTATTGTCATGACTTGAGGGGAAAATGCTTATATTAGATAGTGGGAGAAAAAGGGCCTTAAGACTTTAAATAACTACTTTTCTAGTAGCTATGAACTTTTCTGATGGGAGATCTGTATTGCGAATTGCAATTGTGATATAATCAAGGAAAGATTAATGCCCAGTGGATTGATATTTATTATTGCTAGGGGAAATTTTTGGAATGAAAATACCATTATTATTATGCAGTGAGTATTTAAATTACTCAATGACATAAACCGAATAGTTCTCAATATACTTAATCAAAAGAATTCCATGCATCTCATTGACTTAATTCTTTAGGAATTTGTGGATGTCACCTATTCAGATTTCTCATTTGCCTTAAAAATTTTTTTTGATGAATAGGAAAATAAGAGAGATCAAAATCCATCTGCTTTATTTAGTTTGAGGATATTTGTTTAGAATTTATATTGAACACTATTCATATCCATTTAAATGTTTTCAATTTTATATTTTACTTCATCTGTTTCAGTATTTATAACAATTTGGGATATAGTGAACATTCTCATTTTACACATTCACGTACAGAATAATTATAATCTAATGGATAAATCTTTTATTTATATTTCAGAGTGTTGCTGGTACCTTAGAATTTCAACCAGGAGAAAGATTTAAGTACATTTCTGTTAACATCACTGATAATTCTATTCCTGAATTGGAAAAATCCTTTAAAGTTGAGTTGTTAAACTTGGAGGGAGGAGGTAAGACTCAAAAATGTCAAATATTTACTTGTACACTCACCATAGTGGTAGTAGATTCTATCAAGGAAATAGGTTCTTTTGAATTAACCTATTGTGCTGGTTTTCCCCCTTTCATTACCCATTGGTCTTTTCCTAAAGTAGATGTGCTTTTACAATGAAATAATTTAATTATACTGAATCACCAAATTATAGCTATCATTCAGAGTAGGTGCCCCTAAAATCACCCCTCTACCTTCTTCCTTATTTCAGTTTTCACAGTAGCTCCTTTAGAGCTACCTCCAGCTGTAGAACAGGTCAAAGTTAATCTCTTTAGATAATCCATTATGAGGTGATTATCAATAAAACAGGTTAACAATACCTTACTCTCAATTCTGTAATGCCGAAAACTCTGATTATCACAGATTTTTGGAGTCAAAAATCCATTTTGTGGCAAAACTCATCTGTATTGAAGACAGGCTACTTATAATCTTTATTTATCCCACTTAGATTAACTACATATGTTTCTTTGCAGAAGTATCACTGTGTTTGATTATCAGGTGCTACTGGGGGTGTTACAGTATACATGAGATGTGTACCATATTACCTTTATAAATGTAAGAATTTGGGAGTTGGTATGGTATTCATCAGGTCAGTCTCTTCCATTACAAAACTGGTATTATTAGCTTATTATTATTTTTAATGTTTTGATGAAGAAAGTCATAGTACTGAGTAAGCCATCCAAAGGGAGAAATTGGGTAAGACAGAAATACTAAGATTGTCTTTTAGTATGCAGTGAGACTTTGGGGTAAGTATGACAAAATTTTCCCATGTTTCCCTTCCTTGTTTTCCCAAAGCCCAGGTGGCAGCAAAGGAGGACAAGCCAGGGAAATGATTAAACAGCGCCACAGCTTGGTTGACTACATAAAACAGTGAAAGTATGCTGGACAACGTGCTGGGCTGGTGTCATGTAACAATACCAGCTTTGCTTGTCTTCTAGAGACAAGTCCTTTCATTTCCAAATCATTATTTTCATGAAACGACTTCATTAATCAGAGGTCACTATAAAGTATTTGAAGAGTTGTTCTTTGTATTACTTATAGCTAAAAATACTTGTGTAATAGAGAAACTGTTAGTGAGCATTACCTAATATTGATTAATAAGGAGCATCAAATATTCTTCAGAAATGATATTTGTGATCATAGTGATACTTGTGATTTTATATAGAAACTTCCTCCTGTATCTCTAGAATATGCATCGTTATGTATTAATTGGACATGAGTACTCATTTGAAAACCAATCTTGCTCCTTAAGTGGGCAATACTGGCAGAGAATCTGATCCTCCCCTCCCCCTTTGAGTGCGCATTGGAGGCAGAGGAATCTAGACGCTGGCCTCCGTTCCTCGAGTCGTAGCTGGGAGTGCCTAAGAGGTGAAATAGCTTGTAGAGCTAAATTCTTTTGAGGATCAAAGGAGAAACCCTTATTCCTCACTGTTTTGCCTATAAGACTAATTCTACATATGATAGCCACCTGAGTAGATGTTTTATGCTAGCCAGGATACATTGGTGTTAAATTTCACCCCTCTTCCTCACAACTTGTGGTTAATATGGAAGCCAAGCCATGCACTGGATAGTCCCTGAAATCCGTTTTGCCTCTAATGTCTTTAAGATCATTTCAGGTTTTGGATGCCATAAATTCTCATATATATCCCAGTCCTTTGGAGGGGAAGCACAGAAGAGCAGGGCAGATCTTAGACTGGCCTGTCAGTCAAGGATACTGGTAGAAGCACATAGGTGTGGATGTGGTCTTGCTACTCTTACTCCTTTTCCACGGCTGCCATCGCTGCCCTTCCTGTCTTCTTTGTTTGCAAATATTTGGCAAAATAATGGTTGGCTTGTGAGTGTAGTGGAAGTAAAGTTAGAATCACTTTCTCTTTATTATAGTCTTTATATATTGCCAGGATACTTCATTTTCTACACTATTATTTATTTGGTCTGTACAGTAGTTCTGTAAAAGACAGCAGACACCTTTCATAGGTGAGAAAAGTGAGGTACCAAGAGGTTTAGTGACTTGCTGAAGGTTTTACAAATGGTGTCTCTCACAGCCAGGGCTGCAGCTGAGGTTTTTAGGCTGCTTGTTTAGGGTTCTTTGAGAAATGTCAGTGGCAAAAGGGTGATCAAGCCTGAGAATGGTACATATGGTGGGAATTTAAGTGTGTGGTTGAAGGGAAATGTTAGATGCCTTTCCCTAATTTTGAATTGGTGGTTGTAAGCGGTAAGGTGACTGTCAAAGGTATGTAGGACTAAGTGTAAGCTGATACGTGCACGCAGATGTTTAAAAAATCTTTAAAATGTTAAAAACAATTTACACTGTTGTAAAGTGAAAATTTAAAAATAAAACTAGTTAAATTGGCAGAAATGGGGCATGCCAATTACAGCCTACATGGAATATTTCCTGAAGCTATGAATGAAAGTTTTATATATTGGTAGCTTGACTAATGTTATACTATTACCACCTAATCTGTTTGTTGTTTTTTTTTTTTTTTTGAAGAATGCATGTCTAATATTACTGTATTTTCCTCTTTGCTGGATATGTTTTAAGAGCTCTCAATTTTCTCATTGTGTCAACGTGTGTTGCGTGGGTTGTGTCTCTGTGTTTCTCCTTGTGAAGTGACTGAACTCTTTAGGGTTGATGGCAGTGGTAGTGGTGATGGGGACATGGAATTCTTCCTTCCAGCTATTCACAAACGTGGTAAGCAGCTGTTCCAAGGCCCTTTACTATTCTACATTTTAACTTTTCTTTTTAGAGACAAGAAAATTAACCATTTATTGATACCTACTACATGCAGGTCCTTTATGTATTTCGTCTCATTAACCAGCACAACTTTATGAAGTATTATTTGTTCCGTGTTATTGTCAGCCAGCTAGAAAGTGATCAAATCACAATCAGGTCCTGTCTGCCTCCAAAGCCCAGACTCTCCTCCTCTCTGTGTGAACCTAATGCAGTTTCCTGATTCTAATTGTAACAGAAATTTTGCTTGGTATCATTTACAAAAGTGATTATTGAAAAAGATTTTACATCGGCTTTGAGTACCTGAAAAAGAGATAAATAGAACATTTATACTTTCATGTAGAATGTATCACACTGATTTTCTTTACGAAAACAATTGGGTCTTTATATGTAACTTTTAATCAGAACAAATGGGAAAGAGAAATTAAGAAGAAAACAAATGGGGAGAATAAGTTGCCAGTTAATGGGCGGGAATATTGAAAAGAGGATGCCTTTTGAATTATATTCGTATACAAACATGATTCAGCGTTTTACCTCAAATATTTTTCATATTAAGGGAGAATACATAGAATACTTGTTTTCTTTAGGGAGCACTTAACTAACCCTCAGAACATTCCTTTTTCACCATGTCAGGTTTTATATTTTGGTTTCAGAACTCATGTTCCCACCCCTCTCATTCCTGACTTCCATCAGTGCCTCATGGAACTTCTGTATTTAATTACTCTCCTAATTTTGGGATTGTTTATTTTCTTGTTTGCGTCCATTAATACAACATAAAAGTTGAACATACTTCTTAGGAAAAAATTAAATACTTCTTTAGATCTTGGCATCTTTTTAGTTATAGGACTGGATGAGATCAGGAGAGGTAGATCTATAATATCATAATATGATGAAAATATGCCTAGAATTAATGCACATTTGGAAACCAAGAATCTGTGCAGTCAGATTGATGAAAATCCTAGGGAAACTACTGTTTCATAAGGGTAAGAATCATTTTGGCTCACGTTCTTCTGAGGTTAGCAAAGGTCATGGGAGACTTTCCTTACATGCTCCATGTTAAAGAATGTTCTCTTTCATAGAGAAGAAAAAGAAAAACAAGTTTTCCTTATTCATCTTCAAGTGCTTATGCAGCACTTGTATATCACGTTAGTGCCCAGACAGAGGAAGGTCATAAAAGCATGAGTATGTGTGGCAGCCATTTGTGTGTGCCTTTCTTTCTAAAGCAAATTAGAACATGCTCAGTGAATGGTACATCTCTTTTCAAAAAGTTGTTCCTTGCTTTTCCCTTTGGTTTGTAAATTACTGATTAACATTTTCTTCTGTTTGTTGGAACTTATCCATGCAGCCAGTCTAGGAGCGGCTTCCCAAATTCTAGTGACAATTGCAGCCTCTGACCATGCTCACGGTGTATTTGAATTTAGCCCTGAGTCACTCTTTGTCAGTGGAACTGAACCAGAAGATGGGTACAGCACTGTTATATTAAAGGTGAGTACGTTTTTCTCCATTCCTAGACATTGCTTTTAACACTGTTTTATTGTATTATTAAGGTGTACTTTATGTTCATTTTTTTCTATTTAAGTGGAGGGGAATGAGTCTAGAGGCACAGACAATTCAAACTGCTAATTAAACAGTGATTTGGCATTTGTCTTTGTATTTCACTTTGCATACAAATTCATCTCATGACTCTGAGGATTCCTGACTCTTTAAGGAATACAGTGGATCTGTACTACATAGATTTTTATATTGATTCACATAGGCTCTGGTCACAAACATCTCCAAAATCTCATTGGCTTACTACAACAAAGATTTATTTTTCACTCATGGTTTATGTCCATCTGAGGTGGGCTGTCATCAGTTACTTAGGACTGAGGATTGTAGAGGCTACATCTCAACAGGTGCTTCTCTCTCCACGGAGTGGGGAAATGTGAATGTGAGGAACTGCACACTGGCTCTTCAGCTTCTTTCTGGAAGTGATTCACAGCATTTCCACTTAACTTCTTTGGTCAAAGCAAGTGCAAGTCACATGACAACGCTAATGTAACCAGGTAGAGAAGTGCAATCCTGGCTTGTATCTCTCCCAGAAGGAAAGAAAATCCAAAACATTTGTGAACAGCAATAATAACAACTCTGTGTGTGTGTGTGTGTGTGTGTGTGTGTGTGTGTGTGTGTGTGTATGTGTATGTCTGTATGTCTGTGTGTGTCTACTCTGCATTCATCCAGTAGGAATTAAGTAGGATTCTATGGTTAAATAACTTAGAGGAGCTAGAAACTTGCTCAGCTTTCTCAGATTTTATACAAGTGATATGAAGGATCACTCAAAGTATATCCTTTTTGTATTCTCATGGCAGGTCTTCAGTAAACTGTTGTGGAGTAAATTAAACAACTTCAGAAGAAATAACTAATTAATTTTATTGTTATTATTTTTTTGGCTGCTTTGGGTCTTCATTGCTGTGCACAGGCTTCTCATTGCGGTGGCTTCTCTTGTTGTGGAGCACGAGCTCTAGGCGTGCGGGCTCAGTAGTTGCAGCATGTGGGCCCTAGAGCGCGTGGGCTTCAGTAGTTGTGGCGCATGGGCTCAGTAGTTGCGATGCGCAGGCTCTAGGGTGTGTGGGCTTCAGTAGTTGTGTGCTCGGGCTCAGTAGTTGTGGCTCATGAGCTTAGTTGCTCCACAACATGTGGGGTTGAGTGGGGTTACTTTTCGTTGCGGTGCACGGGCTTCTCATTGCAGTGGCTTCTCTTGTTGCAGAGCATGGGCTCTAGGCAAGCAGGCTCAGTAGCTGCAGCATGCGGGCCCTAGAGCACATGGGCTTCAGTTGTGGCATGCAGGTGCAGTAGTTGTGGCTCATTGGCTTAGTTGCTCCATGGCACGTGGGATCTTCCTGGACCAGGGATTGAACCCGTGTCCCCTGCATTGGCAGGCAGATTCTTAACCACTGTGCCACCAGAGAAATCCCGATAACTAATTATTGGATTGGCCAAAAAGTTCCTTCGGTCTTAAAGTAAAAATAAAAGACACATTTTTCATTTTCACCAAGAACTTTATTGAACAACGTATTCACCCTTCTGTTCCACTACCTTCCGCCATTTTTCAGGCAACGTCATAATTCCATCTTCCCAAAACTTTTTATCTTTTTGAGCAAAGAACTATTCCAGGTGTCTTTTACAGTCTTCCAGGGAATTGAAATTTTTTCCATTAAGAGAATTTTGTAAAGACTGAAATAAATGGAAATCCGAAGGTGCAGTGTCTGGTGAATATGGCGGATGAATCAGAACTTCCCAGCCAAGCTGTAACAGTTTTTGCCTGGTCATCAAAGAAACATATGGTCTTGTGTTATCCTAGTGGAAGATTTTGTGTTCTCTGTTGACTAATTCTGGATACTTTTCGTCGAATGCTGCTTTCAGTTGGTCTAGTTGGGAGCAGCACTTGTTGGAATTAATCATTTGGTTTTCCGGAAGGAGCTCATAATAGAGGACTCCCTTCCAATCCCACCATATACACAACATCACCTTCTTTGGATGAAGACCAGCCTTTGGTGTGGTTGGTGGTGGTTCATTTCACTTGCCCCACGATCTCTTCCATTCCACATTATTGTACAGTATCCACTTTTCATCGTTCATCACAGTTTGTTTTAAAAACGGAACATTTTCATTACATTTCAGTAGAGAATCGCATGCGAAAATGCAGTCAAGAAGGTTTTTTTCTCTTAACTTATGTGGAACCCAAACATCAAAGCGGTTAACATAACCAAGCTGCTGCAGATGATTTTCAGTGCTTGATTTGGATATTTTGAGTATGTCGGCTATCTCCCACGTGGTATAATGTTGATTGTTCTCAAGTAATGTTTTTATTTGATCACTGTCAATTTTAACTGGTCTACCCAACTGTGGAGTATCGTCCAGCGAGAAATCTCCAACATGAAACTTCACAAACCACTTTTGACATGTTCAATCAGTCACAGCACCTTCTCCATACACTGCACAAATCCTTTTTTGCATTTCAGTTGTGTTTTTACCTATCTTGAGATAATACAGCTATATGCTGAAAATGTTGCTTTTTTCTTCCATCTTTAATATTAAAATGGCTACACAAAAATTCACCAATTTTGTTAAGTTTTCTTTTTTTTAATGCACGCTGATATGATAGCCGTCACAATACAATCTAACAAAATTGTTTCTAATGAAGTTAAAGACAACTAAGCACTACTAGAGCCATCTTACGGAAAAAACCAAATGAACTCTTTGGCCAACCCAATACTAAAGAAAGAAAAAAAAAAGGATTAAGGGAAAGCATCAAGTTTTATAAATTCCTGTCTCTAACTTTATTTTGAGCCAGCATTCATATTTTAAGTATAAGTAAAAATTACTTTTAGTTGGGACTTAACTTGAAGTGATTTTTTTAGGCTTTTTATTCTTTTTAACATAACTGTTGACAAAATATTTCTTGCTTTTTAAATGTGTTTTATATAACCTTGGGTTATGTACTTTTTTGGTGAATTTTTGTTTTTTATATTATATTGAACATACAATTAAATATAATTTGTTTTAAAAAATGAGTTTTATGGCTAACTTTTCACAAAAATTATGAGTCATCTATTCCTTACAATAAAGTATATACCTTCTTTGCAGGAAATGTAAACATCTTCATGAATATACTTAAATATAAGACACTGTTAATTACATTTGCTTTATTACTAATATATGTTATAGTTGCAGAAGTGATACAGCTATAGTTTAGTTAGAAGCTAAAAATGTTCAGTCAGTCTGTCGTTTCATGCAACAATCACGTTTTAAGTGGGACTCCCTGAAGGTCTTCAAATATGGGTAGTACATTGCCTTCAAGAATTTTATATTCTTGAGAACAGCTTATATAAAATAAAGTAAAAAATTAATGTCCCTTTATCATTCTGTATTTACAGACCTCTAAGTCAATGGTTTTAATTCCTCTTTTAATACATTTTAATATTGAATATTTTAAAGATTATGAGAAGTCATGGGACTCTGTCTCGAGTGACTTTGCTTTGGAGCATAGACTCTGATCCTGATGGCGATCTGGCCTTCACCTCTGGCAACGTCACATTTGAGATTGGACAGAAGAGTGCCAACATCACAGTGGACATACTGCCTGATGAAGATCCAGAATTGGATAAGGCATTCTCTGTGTCTATCCTCAGTGTCTCCAGTGGCTCTTTGGGAGTTCATACTAATGCCACATTAATAGTTTTGGCTAGTGATGATCCTTATGGGGTCTTCATCTTTTCTGAGAAAAATAGACCTATTAAAGTGGAGGAAGCCACCCAGAACATCACGTTGTCAATAATAAGGTTAAAAGGCCTCCTGGGAAGAGTCAAAGTCACATATGCAACACTGGATGATATGGAAAAACTGCCTTATTTTCCACCTAATTTAGCCAGAGCAACTCAAGGAAAAGACTATATTCCAGCTTCTGGATTCGCTCTTTTCAGAGCCAATCAGAGTGAGGCAACAATAACTATTTCAATTTTGGATGATGATGAACCAGAAAGGTCGGAGTCTTTGTTTATTGAACTGCTCAACTCTACTTTAATAGAGAAAGTACAGAATCGCCCAAGTAAGTAACCATTAGTGGGTTGTTATTAT
Source organism: Balaenoptera borealis (assembly GCF_965194805.1). Lineage (NCBI taxonomy): Eukaryota > Metazoa > Chordata > Mammalia > Artiodactyla > Balaenopteridae > Balaenoptera > Balaenoptera borealis. Next base: position 74,287,630 of record NC_138867.1, read on the forward strand.
TATTAGAGGTAAGAATCCTGAAACAATAAATTAAGAATTTGGTATAGTAGAAAATTCTATAAAAATAATAAGTTCTAACTTTGAAAGCATCTTCTTACAAAAGTTTATTGATAAGGCAAATGGAAGTGGGACACTTGAAAACATGAAATCATGTTTTAAAAGCCTGTTACATTCCCAGACTAAATTTTTAGAAGTGTCTGTGTAATCCAGTGTAACTGATCTCTAGTACTATTGTACTTGATGTTGTAGCTTCCAAAACATTCTGGAATCAATCTGGGGATTCCAAGGACAGTCCTAGTAGCAAGATCCTGAGTCTCTTTCACCTTGATCCACTCTGGAAGATTCCTTAAACAACAGAGTCTCTTTGTATTAGTGAGGAGCATGAGTGAGGATCTGGCAACTGCATGAGGGAAGTGGGGGGACAGGGCTATGTAGTAGTAAGAAATCCTGGAAATTTTGTGGGTCACCGTGAGAGCTGAGAAGAAGGCAGTGGTTGGGGATAAGAATGAGGAATGCAGAGTGACCCGTGTTGGGCAGAGGATCTGGCGCAGCGGCTTCTATTGGAACACAGCAGCCTCTACCCCTGGGGTTGTGGCTCAGTAGCTTTGTAGAGAGAGGGGGGCTACTAGTTGAGAGCAGGGCCTGAGCTTGGGGAGCTAAAGGTAGTTATTGCACTATAGCTTGTTCATTAGTCATATCTCTCTGCGAAGACGTATAACTTTAGAAAGGGGGTTTTAAATAAAGAGAAGAATCTAGATTTCCTGGAACAAGACAACAAGGAAAGGAAGAATGGTGATATTAATTTAATATCAGTTTTAGGATAATATTTGTAAATATTTATAAATGTAATACAGTAAATAAATCTGTATCTAACAATATAATAAAACCTTCTTAAGGAAATTGGAATTAAATAGTCCAAAGAGTAAAATTAAAAAAAAAAAAAATTTAAGATCTGCATGTTGACTGTGTTCTGCCATATAGATTAAGGTTTCTTACAAGTAAATTTCTTCACCTTACTGATATACTGTATAGTGAGCACCATTCTTGCCCACAGTGTAATTGTAGTCCAGGGTTATAGAAGGAAATTTACTTTCTAGGACAACTGCTAGCATTAAATTTTCAGGTTACAGTCAAGGTTAAAATTCTCACACAATAACCCATCCCTTTTTTTCTTAGCAAGATTTAGCATCAGTTATAATAGCAAATACATTGAAAAAAAACCCAATAATTAGTCTTATTAAGTAAGAATTATAAAATATAGCCCTGTTTTCAAGGAACTCACAGTTTATTGAGTGAGCTAGAAATAAAACCGGGAGGGAGGATCGCATATAGCAGTGGCTAGGAGCGATGGTTGCTGGTGCAGATAACTTAGGTTCAAGTGTATAGTAATAAATTGTTGCCCATAAACTTTTAAAGCCCCAGTTTCCTAATCTACAATACAGAATTATTATAGGGCTTAAATATCATAATATATGTGAAAATGAATACAGTGTCTGGCACATGGTAAGCATTCAATAAATGTGAACGATTATTATTAATAAAGTGGTATATGCAAAATATTAATGTTCTGTGGAATGGGAGAAACAGTCAACATGTATTTATGCTTGATATGTTCTTGGAACCATGCAGCATACTTGGGGCGATTCAGAATAGGTATAAGCTATGATGTGAAATAATTAAAGGACAATTAAGTGCATTAGAAAGAAAATAGTAAATGTCATTAGAAATGAAGAAAAAGAACAATTAAGTGCAAATCTATGTGATGTTGTCTCCATTTTAATAGGCAAAATCAGTGTAGGACCTGATAGGGTCTCTGTACTCTGCTCTGAGTGTAATCATCAACCTTCAGGAGAGCAGTGTGAGAAGACTGGTGATGAACTGGCGCAGGGCAGGATGAACAGTTGTGGATAATTGAAGGTTTGATGAGGAATTGCATATAGAGAGCAAGAGATTAGACAAACCCTTACATGATGCCTCTTAATTGTGTCCAGCAGGTACTATTCTAATGCCTTAGCTTACTTACTCAACATCTTTGTGCCCTTGATTCCACATCTGTAAAATGTGGACAGTGTTACCCACCACACAGAGATGGTATGGGAATTAAATTCCTGGATGCAAGAAAAGTGCTTAGAACAATGCCTTTTGAATAGGCCATACTCAGAAAATGTCATCTGCTTCTACAGCTCTGTGTTACTGCCATTTTTTTCCAACGTAGTTAAATTTAATTGTTATATTGATTTATAGTTTTGTGTTTTTAACTATATAATTTAGTGCAGTCTGGGCCTGTATCATTGAAATTAAATTGTGTCATTACTTGTTTTGACAAGGGTGCTAGTTGGAATTGAATCTAGAAAGTAAATCAGGGAGTTTGTGGAAGGTCCTAAATACCTTCAAAATAAGTTTTGCTCTCTCTAAAATCAGTGCAAGTAAGAAGAGAGTCTTAAAAATAGGCTTAAAAGCATAGCCTTAAAGTATAGCCTTAAAAGCCTAAGTGAGCACACTATTATAGCAGCATTGGGGTAGCATGACTCTGCTTTCTGGACGAGGTAGTTGCATGACTATTAACTGAGATGGGGCAGGGGGAACAGGTTTATGAGGAAGCACAGTGAAGCAGGGAGAGAGGCAGTAATTGAATTAGAGTGTGATGATTTTCAGCTCCTCTTTGAGGGCAAGTAACTAAATTACTTACCTACTCAATTTTGTAACTGTAGTGCCTTTAAAAAAATTTATGGCATGCTGGTAACTAATTAAAAGAGCATAATTCTGTAGGTTTCATCATTTTCTGTTATCATATTTTGCAAAGTGATGATTAATTATACTCTAATCATTTTTTTGCCTTTTTACAAGTTTCCAATAGTTATTAAAATAATTCTTGTAGGGTAACTATTCCTTTGCTATAATAAAAATCTCCCTAGAAGTTATAGGAGAGTAGGGACTTTCCATTTAGTTTATTTTTGTATCCCCAACATCTAGATTAGTGCTGGTACATAGTAAACGATAAATATGTTTTTGCTAAAAATAGTAGAAAACACAAAATGATTATCCCATTTGGCTGATGGATCTTGCTGAGGCTTTTTTAAAAAATTTTTTATTGAAGTATAGGTGATTTACAATGTTGTGTTAATTGTACAGCAAAGTGACTCAGTTATACATATATATACATTCTTTTTCATCTTCTTTTCCATTATGGTTTATCACAGGATATTGAATACAGTTCCCTGTGTTATACAGTAGGACCTTGTTGTTTATCTATTCTATATACTGGCTGAGGCATCTTGATGACTTTTGGCCAGTTCTTAGAATTTTGATATATTAGCTTTTCTTCTGTCTTTCAGTTCCAAACTCTCCATGCCTTGGGCCTAAGGTAGAAACTATTGCTCATCTAATTATCATTGCCAATGATGATGCGTTTGGAATTCTTCAGCTCTCAGCACCAATCGTTCGAGTTGCAGAAAATCATGTTGGACCCATTATCAATGTGACTAGAACAGGAGGAGCATTTGCAGATGTTTCTGTGAAGTTTAAAGCTGTGCCAATAACTGCAATAGCCGGTGAGAAAAGACATCTAAGGAGCAGTGAAGTGTTTTAGAGGGAAATTGTATCCTTGATTAACAAAGCCCCTCAAAGATGTAGTTAAAAAAATCAATTAGAAAGCAATAATACCCTTGAATGTTTTCAAGGCACAGACCTAGAGTTTTTATTATATATGACATTGATTTTGTAGAATTTGTGAAAACTGTTGGCAAATTGTATATGAATTTAAAAGCTTTGATGGCCCAAATATGCACAAACCAATGAAAAGTAAACCAAGGAAAACATTGTTAGGCTTTCTCTGTGTGTACTTTTAAGGTTTTTGGAAGGGATTCATGTGTAAATAATACTGAAGAATACAGGATAAAATGTGCAGCCATATGATTGCAGTGCTTGGCAACAGTCTTGTCTCTCAACTCATTTATCTTGCTTATTTATTTATTTATGAAGAACATGGTAGAGGCAATGATTAGCATTAACTATTTTATGTATAAGCAAAAGGATTTCATTGCCAAATGTAAACATTAGGAGACAGCCGTCTTTGGTAGTGCAGTTATAGCATCTAGAGGGAGATTTGCCTAAGAGCTCTTCAATCAGAACCTTTCTAGTGTGCCCTCAAAGGACGTGAGTGTGAATGGATGGGATAACATGATTGATTTTTTGAAATAAATCATCTGGATGTGATACTTGCTTGAAAAGACAATGAACCAGGCTCACCTAGTCTTTAAATGACGTGTGTGTAAGGGGTGGAGTGAAGAGGCGTAGCTCAGAGGAGTGCCTATCTGTAGGTGGCTTTACACATTGACAGATGGTGAGGGTTGATCACTGTTCTAGAAAATCAGCACCCAAATTCCATAGGAAACCTCTCTGTTTTCCTCATTCACTTTTTGACCAGAGACAAAGCCACCCCGAGTGGTATGCAGTAGCAGCTTTTAATCCAAATTTGTAGAAAATTTCATAGTTTCCAACCATAAGATTGATGACGCTGACATGCCTGTCTCTGTGCAGCACTGTAATTTATCTCCCCAGTGAGATCAGAAATCTAGTTTTGCTCTTTGTTTTAAGGTATCTTACACATTTTTTTTACTGTTGTAGATAAGGGGCCATCTTGCAGTAATGAATGACTCTCTGTGTTCATGTGCATATCCATATCCATATGTATATGTCTGTGTCTATATCTGTATCATCTATATGTGCATATGGCAAATAGAACACATATGTATACATCTTTCTAAAAATGAAGAAATGAACTTGAACAACCCGGATGTCTTTTTCATTATTTTGTTGTATGAAACCCATTTTTTTCTTGCAAGAGAGGTAAATCTTGTTTAGAATAAATGTAGTCTCTATCCTCAAAAAAGTCTTTCAGAGTATGTCCATGGAATGTGATATGTCATAGTATTTCCCTAGAGTATGGGATGTTTATTATCATATACTGGAATAGGTCTTAGCATTTTTCCTTTTTGTCTTTATAGGTGAAGATTATAGTATAGCTTCATCGGATGTGGTCTTGCTAGAAGGGGAAACAAGTAAAGCCGTGCCAATATATATCATTAATGACATCTACCCTGAGCTGGAAGAATCTTTTCTTGTGCAACTGCTGAATGAGACAACAGGAGGAGCCAAACTAGGGGCATTAACAGAGGCGATCATTATTATTGAGGCCTCTGATGACCCCTATGGATTATTTGGTAATGAGACTAGTTTGTGTCTCTCTTTTACTTGTCTGTATAGATTCATACATTCCTTTATTTTTAGAGACTCCGAATTGATTTGATCTTGTTTCCTTTTAACCTGCTATTACTGATATGTAGGGCACCTATGTATGTTCACTAGCAGTGGTTAGTAAACCTAGCAGTGTTTAGAAATCAACCTCTCAGCATAAATCTGGAAATCATACGCTTTTAGGCTTTTAGGTCAGATTTCGTTCCTAGATGTGTTTTGTGAAGTTTAGACAATTCTTTAAAAAACTAATTTAATTCACAGAAATTTGTACAAAAATCTGTATTTCTGGCCTATCTTTATAGTAGAAAAATATGGTGACATCAAGGCCCTTTCCTTCATAGCATCAGTCTTAGGAGAAAAATAGCAACTGCCAGGCTTGTCCCATTGCAGTTAGCCCCCGAACTCACTAGACCTACTTCACTTATGACTGGTATATTCCTGACCTCTGTGGACATCTGAGTTTATGCTTTCTGCTTCTATCATAATGAAAAATAATTTGGAAAATTTGTCAGGCCTGACCAGTTTGTATCACAGCATGTTTCTCTGATTTTGTAGGGTTTAGCTTCTTAGATTGCTTAGGGGAAAAAAAGAATCAACTGTAGGATGGCAGTTGGTTTGCTCTACGTTGACTTAGTTTCACTTTGTATTTGAAATTATCTCTGCTTTGCCCTTTAGGTTTTCAGATTACTAAATTTATTGTAGAGGAACCTGAGTTTAACTCAGTGAAGGTAAACCTGCCAATAATTCGAAATTCTGGGACACTCGGCAATGTTACTGTTCAGTGGGTTGCCACCATTAATGGACAGCTTGCTACTGGCGACCTGCGAGTTGTCTCAGGTAATGTGACCTTTGCCCCTGGGGAAACCATTCAAACCTTGTTGTTAGAGGTCCTGGCTGACGACGTTCCGGAGATTGAAGAGGTGAGAGGAATGGCTACTCTAGAATGACACTGTAAAACATATCTTGTCTTATAGTGACTAGAACAGATGGCTGTTATTGTGACATTTATAGAGGTGTCCGATAAATTATTTCTGCAAGAATGTTCAAAATATGGTAGTGTGAAAGTGATCCTTAGAGATAACAAAAAACAGTGTTCTAAAAATAGGTCTCGTACACATACTAGTTTACTAGTATGAGATTTTTTTGGTACAGTTATGTAATATTTTCCTACGTTTTGGTTAAATGATTAAACATGTATAGTCTGTCATAAGTTTTGCTGTATTGTTTCATATAAACTCTTTGTTTGTATTCAGACTCCCTTTTGACTTGAGTGTGAGCCAGTCAGTCTTAATTAAGTGTAGATTTTGATTTTCCACTCATTCGTTTATTCTTTAGGATTTACTATGTGACAAATACCATGCTAGATTTATCTGCCTGATGTTTATTTTTCATTATGAAGAAGCAAGGTGGCAAATAAAGATAGAGTCTCAGTGGGGAAATTGATTCATCACTAACATATATTGGCTGAAGATAATTTTATTTTATTAAATTCAAGTATTAAAAGCTGGAGCTCATAAAATTACATTTAATAGCATTTATTCTTTAATAGTGTCAAATTTTTGTAGAAGGGAAGTCCATAAAATTTCTTTTTGGGTGCTAATTGTCATTACTCACTTCTTAAGTATTAGATATTAGTTAATACATATATAACATTTCTCTTTCCTTTTCTCTAAATTTAGGTATGAAAACCTAAAAACTTATCATAAATTTCTCTAAATTTATGATATGTTTTTAGTTTTACATTTTATCAGAGAATTTTCATTTGTGAGAATGTGGGAAATAAAGCATAATAAATGAACTATTCATAAAACACATATGCAGTATTCTCCCTAAGTAAAAAAAAAAAAAAAAAGGGTATAGGGATTAAAAGTATATTATTGAAGTGGTAAACATAAACAGGCATCTTAAAATTGATTCACAAGATTGTATAACAGAATATTAAGGAACTTAAACAGCCTGTATTTCTTCTGTGCAATCATGCTCTATTGTTAAAAGTTGGTGATGGATTGTTCTGTTACGTGTTGGGATTGTAAATGTAACGGAGGAGTTTCTTTGAGTCCATTTATATTTTACTCCATTTTGTTCTTGTACTTGTATGGATAGTTTTGATTTTTTTTTTCCTGCATCATTTTTATTCTAATTTCAGAACCGGGATTCTGTTAAGGAAGTTTTCACTGTATTTTTAGGTTATCCAAGTGCAACTAACTGATGCCTCTGGTGGTGGTACTATTGGGTTAGATCGAGTGGCAAATATTATTATTCCTGCCAATGATAATCCTTATGGTACAGTAGCCTTTGTTCAGTCGGTTTATCGTGTTCAAGAGCCTCTGGAGAGAAGTTCCTGTGCTAACATAACTGTCAGGAGAAGGTATATGAGATGGCTACTTGTATCTGGCGGGGGAGGGTGATGGGACTTGTGGGGTGGTGGGAAAGGATCTCTTACACAATCAAATAAAGTTTGGTAGTTTTTATAGAATGTAAATTATTTTACAGGTTGTTATAATTTGTTAATTGAATTATGCCTATTAATATAAAGAGCTCATTGTATCTATCATACCTTTTATTAGTGAAATGGATTATACGTCATTGGGCTTTCTAGCCCCAGACATTTATTGCTTTAATTGGTGATGTGTTTGAATTAGAACTTACATACAACTGGCTTCTAAATTAAAGAACATTCAGATGCCATATGAAGTGGTTGACTTTCAGGTTCTGTTTTGTCTGGATTTCTTTTGTGAGGCAGCATCCGGTTCACTGAGCTCCTTCAGAAATAGAAAATAATTGGTCTTGTGGCAAGTAGTTACATTTCCTTAAAATGTACTCATGTTGGTATCATTGTTACTTTGTTTCAGTGAAAGCTAGTAATGAAGATTCATTTTCTAAGTCTTTGACAATTCTGAAATGGATATGATTTGCGTATCTTGCAAGATATTTTCATAGCTTGGTTAAAAATAAGTAGTATTTGATTGAAAACGAGCCAGATTTCCTTACATGAGAAAACACAATGCGAAAGACAAATGTAATTAAGAAACATGGTTGTGTTTGCGCTAGTCCTTTATCCACTTAAAAAAAAAAAAAAGTGAAAACCACAATCAGCGTTCTCTTCTCTATTATGTAATCCACAGATTGCTTTGAGTGCTTAACCTGTCTTTTAATTGTCACTCCACATTTTAGCGGAGGGCACTTTGGTCGGCTGTTGTTGTTCTACAGTACTTCCGATATTGATGTAGTGGCTCTTGCAGTTGAGGAGAGTCAAGACTTACTGTCCTACTATGAATCGCCAATTCAAGGGGTGCCTGACCCACTTTGGAGAACTTGGGTGAATGTCTCTGCAATGGGGGAACCCCAGTATACCTGTGCCACTTTGTGCCTCAAAGAACACGCGTGCTCAGCGTTTTCCTTTCTCGGTGCTTCTGAAAGCCCCCAGTGTTTTTGGATGACATCGTGGATCAGCCCAACTGTTAACAACTCAGACTTCTGGACCTACAAGAAAAACATGACCAGGGTAGCGTCTCTTTTTAGCGGTCAGGCTGTGGCTGGCAGTGACTACGAGCCTGTGACAAGGCAATGGGCCGTAATGCTGGAAGGTGATGAATTTGCAAATCTCACGGTTTCTATTCTTCCCGACGATTTCCCAGAGATGGATGAGAGTTTCCTGATTTCTCTCCTTGAAGTTCATCTTATGAACATCACAGCCAGTTTTAAAAACCAACCAACCATAGGACAGCCAAATACTTCTACAGTTGTCATAGCATTAAATGGTGATGCCTTTGGAGTGTTTGTGATCTACGGTATTAGTCCCAATACCTCAGAAGATGGCTTATATGTTGAAGTTCAGGAGCAGCCCCAAACCACAGTGGAGATGATGATCCACAGGACAGGGGGCAGCTTAGGTCAGGTGACAGTCGAATGGCGTGTTGTTGGTGGAACAGCTACTGAAGGTTTAGATTTTGTAGGTGCTGGAGAAATTCTGACTTTTGCTGAAGGTGAGTGATGGTTCTAAATGGATTTCAGTTCCCCCTGGTAAAGTCGTTATAGTCAGTTTTTATGACAAGGTTCATATGAATTTTTACTGTATACATACTTGCTAATATGTAAAAGTGAATGATGGTTTTGAAATAATAGTAGTTGGCTTGTTAATGGTTGACATGACATATGTAGGCCCATGACATAGGGCCCTACATGTGTATCTTTTTAGTTTATTAAAAAAGATTTTCAGGGAATGTGAGAATTTTATCCCTTTTATGTGTGGTAGCAGAGGCTTTAAGGAAGTGTAGAGACAACTCTAAAGCAACTTTTAATTTTGTAAGGGAAGTTACAAGAATGAGCCGTGTAGCTACAACCAAATGTGGGTAAGAAGTATTGGTAGCTAGGAAAATGGGTACTAACTGGGAAGCTTTTTCATATGCTCTAGACAAATCAGGATAAACCTCCAAAGAAAATAATTTGTAAGTATAAATAGCATAAACTTTGGTGACTTGATTCATATTAAATTAAGCCTAGTGGTAGATCAACTTATAATACTGTTCTTAGACTTGGATGGAACCACTATTTTAAATTTTCATGAACAATGAAATTACAGAGAACTTGGACAGTAATTATAATTAGGGTCAGATTCACTGATTCTTTTCCAGGGTTGGTTGAATCATTTATATTTGAAAATTTCAAAAGTTCATATATTTAAAGTAGTCTTCTTTGGGTAGAAAAACGATATCTTTACTGAGATCATTATTTAAATCCTGATTTAGGCAATTATAAATTCCATATAGTTTTTTAACATAGTGTTTTTCTGATTGAAAAGTAATATTTATTCATGAAAACTTCAGGTTATACAACAAAATGAAGGAAGTAAATGTTATTCACAATTCCATATCTTAGAGCAATTCATTGCATCTTCTATCATTTAATTTTAATGCATATACTTTTTTGGAAACAGTAGTCAGGAGTCATGATACATATAGATTATATACTTTTTGAAACATCTAATAAGCATTATATTTAAGAGTAAATTTTAAAAATAATATAAAACTTCTCAAAAATGATTATTTCCTAGTAAATGGTTTTGGGAACAATGGAATAATGATCTGCTTGATGCATGGGGTTGTGTGTGTGCACAGGTTAGTAACTGGTAACATTTCTCCCTATTTCAAAGGAAATAATGAGATTTGAGGAGGGAGTGGAGATGAAAATTTAAAGTTAGATTTTTTTAGTGGCTTTGGTAACAATAAAGAAGTTATCATATAAAGTAGTGGCATTATACAAATTAGTATTACCTTGAATTGTAACTGTAGAATCACACAACATGGACTATATTTTATAGGTAACCTAGATTCTCAGATAATATATACTGTCTTGAGGCAATCTTGACACTGAATTGATAAAATATACCAGGGTTGTGAGAGAGAGAACATGCATTCACATCCATTTTCTCCTTTCTCCTGCCTTTTCCCACCCTTTCAACCTCTTTCCAGAAAGTGGCAAAGAATTAGATGGGGAACACTGTAGGTGAACAGCAGAAGCAGTGTTGGGTTTGGGGGTTTTCAGTGATGCCCTATCTACTAGTGGGGTCCTAGACCAAATTGCAAAGTAGATTGCTTGGCCCTTGTTGCTGTTATGCTTCCCTTTGAATTCCTTTTCTTCCTCCTTCCCTTATTGCCCAAATCCTGGAGACTAGTATTTGATGTTGTCATCTCATCTGGCTCCCCGAAGACTTATCCCATTTAGGTGGGTTCTCTTGCTCAGAATTTACCATCCTTTTCTGTTTCCCATTTTGACCACTATTCCCTAAGTGTTCCTGGTCTTTCAGGGAAGTTTTGGCTTGATTACCTGAAAATCATTCATGGTAACGCCAAAATGAGAATGAGACCCCACTTTCCAGAGGGAACTGTTTCTAAACAGTAGATGCTTCAGAACCTCTTCCCCTCGCTAGGTCATGGTTCTAGGCTAAAGACCAGGAAGTAAAACCATGATTCCTTGAAATAATTCTACCCTTTAACTTTCCATAATTCAAAGTGTCCTCTTCCACAATCTGCCCATATTAATGAAATTTTTACAGTGTTTTATAGGTGAAAGGGTAAACAGACTAACATACAACATTTGCTTATAGTGGCACTAATACTGCTCATGGTATTGAACTGTTATAATTCACTCATGTATTTTTACTTAACTTTTTTTTTTGAAGGAAGTTATCTTGGACCTTTGTGAATTCTCTATTGATGATTTTCTTACTTAGATTTTATTCCATTAATTCTTTATAGGTGAAACCAAAAAGATAGCCATTTTAACCATTTTGGATGATTCTGAGCCAGAGGATGATGAAAGCATCATAGTTAGCTTGGTGTACACCGAAGGCGGAAGTAGAATTTTGCCCAGTTCCGACACCGTCAGAGTGAACATTTTGGCCAATGACAATGTGGCAGGAGTTGTTAGCTTTCAGACTGCTTCCAGATCTGTCATAGGTCATGAAGGTGGGTTCCTTTTTTTGTTGAGCACATTCATTCTCTTTTCCATTGATGTCATTTTTTGTCTAGTTTTTTAAAGTTTCCCATTTTAAAAATTCTTTCATTATTTTGTACAGCTGGATATGTTAATGTACATGGAGCTTATTTGGGAGAGGGCTGTATAGTGAACTGTTTAACTAGATTTAGGAGCCTCGCAGATTGGTATTGTGTTCTAGCTTGCCACTCCCCACTAGTGTGGTTTTAATGAAATTGGTCAAACCTAGGATGCTCAGCTTTCTCATCTGTTAAATGAAGGGAAATACTACTTCCTTTGTAGGTTTCTGTATGAGGATTAAGTGGATAAATGTAAAGTGCTTAGCATGGTTCTGGGCACATAGTGTGTATGTGCTCAGTGGTAGCTGTTGATGTTAAATGATGAAATATTGGCTCTCTGTTCAAAAAAAAATAGCAGTTTCTGATCAGTGAATATTTTAGCCTGGATTTTATGTTTATATGTTTGTATATTTTATGAACAAAGTGCCAAACTAGAAAAAAATTATACAATGTCCTCTTTTCCCATAAAAAAACAGTAATTTCCTTGAATCTTAATATTGTACATCATTTATAGGGTTTACATTTATAGGCTACTTTTTGTTTAAACCATTATAGCAGTGTTTTTGTCTTTGAATAAGTCTGAGATAAAACTGGTATTTATAGTCTGTTTCACTATGATTTGTGTTTAAAATTAAAAAATAATTGTACCTAAAAGAGTTAAGAAATGAAAAGGATATAGATTATGCATTTGGACTTCGACTTTATGGATGAGAAAACTGAGACAGAGATTAAGGGACTGGGCAGAATCATATAGCGAGTTAGTGGCTGTGCTGGAAACTGAATGCATTTTAGTGTGCATCACCTTTTACCTTACTGTACTCCCAACTTGCAAGTTTATTTAACTTAATGAAAATATCTGAGCCATTTTCCAATACTCTTTCCTTTTATTAGCGGTTTAGAATCTCATGTTGTCATAGCAATAGTGAGTAAAAGTAACTAACAAGTTGCTATAAGTCAATCTAAAGACAGATCATCAACTCTCGAAAAATTATTTCTAGTATAATACAAGTAAAAAGTCACTGGAAGAGAAGTTAATCTCAGTAATAATGACAACAGCAATAACACTTACTGAGTGTTTTCTGCATGTCAGACATTTTACATCCATCATTTCACTTAATTTTAACAACAGGGCTATGAAGTGGGTATGACGATATACACCAGATTTTCACACAAGGAAACTGCGAATGTTAGAGGGATTACCCAGCACATAGTTATTCATGGTGGGGCTTAAACCTAGTGTTGTCTGAATCCAGAGCTTATGCTATAGGGCACCTTGTGAGAAGAAACTTGTTTTGCTTGAACTTACATCTACTGCAGAACCCGACAATGCAGGAGCATCGGGTAAATATTTCAAGATTTGAGTTGGAAGAATAATGAATTTGAGTAACAGTGTCCATGTGAGAGGAGGAAATTTGGTGAGAGAATCTGACTCTATCTTAAGCTAGGGGTGGAAATTGGATTTTTAGAGATAATCGTTGAAATCAGGAAAATTAAAGATCTAAAATTAAGATCTTAGTGGATAGAGGAAGAAAAGCAAGTTGTCAAGGATGGAGCTATGTGGGACACCAGGGTAAGGTGCTGGGACAGGCAAAAGACAAAGGGGAGGCTTCCCTGGTGGCGCAGTGGTTGAGAATCTGCCTGCCGATGCGGGGGACACGGGTTCGAGCCCTGGTCTGGGAGGATCCCACATGCCGCGGAGCAACTGGGCCCGTGAGCCACAATTACTGAGCCTGCGCGTCTGGAGCCTGTGCCCCGCAACAAGAGAGGCCGCGATAGTGAGAGGCCTGCGCACCACGATGAAGAGTGGCCCCCGCTTGCCGCAACTGGAGAAAGCCCTCGCACAGAAACGAAGACCCAACACAGCTATAAATTAAAAATAAATAAATAAATAAATAAATAAATAAATTACTTAAAAAAAAAAAAAAAAAAAAAGGCAAAGGGGAAAGGGGAAAGAAGGCTCTGCCAGAGAGGTGGGAAGAGACCAAAATAAGAATGTGTTTTCATTAGTTACCAGAAGAAAGTAACCAGCGTGTCTCGTACTAACATGGGCAACAAGTGAGATTAGATTTCCAAATGGGCTAGAGGGAACGGTAGTAACTGCAGAGAAATTTTAAAGGAGAACTTGGCATGGAAAGCAAATAACTAAGGATAACAAAAGACAAGACTGTAGAAGCCTTGGGGGCATTGTTCCTCAAGGTACTGTCCTCAAGCTGACGTCTGCACACAAAGTGTTTGCTTTTGGTTTGTGACAGGATAAGTTTGAAAATTGAAAGAATCTTTTCTAGAGACTTTTATAACGATTTCATTTTGCTGTGATATCTATGGGCTTACATTTTGTATGTGTGTTCTTTTTGCCATTTAACTTATCTAGTCATTTATTTTATTGTGTTTTACAAAAATGTCAGTTTATGATAGATCAAGGAAAACAAAACAAAACAAAAAACAAAAAACAGACAAAAAAACCCCTTGTCTGGGACTTCCCTGGTGGTCCAGTGGTTAAGAACCCACCTGCCAATGCAGGGGACACAGATTTGAGCCCTGGTCCGGGAAGATCCCACATGCTGCGGGGCAACTAATCCCGTGCGCCACAACTACTGAGCCTGCGCTCTAGAGCCCGTACACTGCAACTACTGAGCTCACGTGCTACAACTACAGAAGCCCATGCGCCTAGAGCCCATGCTCTGCAACAAGAGAAGCCACCACAATGAGAAGCCTACACACCGCAACAAAGAGTAGCCCCCGCTCACTGCAACTAGAGAAAGCCCGCACACAGCAACAAAGACCCAGCGCAGCCAAAAAAAAAAAAAAAAAGTGCTCAAAGCAGAAAAAAGCCAACCCAGAATTCTATACTAGTGAAAACATTTGTCAAGAATGAAAGTGAAATAAAGATATTTTCAGATAAAAGAAAACTAAAAAAAAAAAAAAAATTGTTAAAACAAAACAAAACCCTTGTCCTTCACTGCATTAAGGGTGAGAAGCACTGCCTTAGGGGATACTGTTTGTTGGCTCTGAGAGCAAGGAAAGGAGAAAAATTGGAGAAACCAGATTAAAGCGTAGAGTATTTTGGACTTGCTTTGTTTTGTTGAAGAAATATAGAGAAGAAGGTAATGTAGAAGAAGAGAATAAAAGTGTTAGTGGCATGGGGGATATAAATAAGTTCAGGGACCAGAAAGGATTAGATTTAAGGGAGGACACAGAGCTGGACTAGGTATGTGATTTTCAGCAATATGATGGGATTTTTTTTTTTTAAGAATACAAAAATATTTGGATGTCCAGGATCACTTGAAGGGCATTTTAACTGTAAAGGAGCTAGCGTCATTACATGCATCCTACGGGAGTCTGGGTGGTGACAGTGGTGGTGGGTTGGAGGCTCTGAAGAAACCCAGGCTCTTGTGCTGAGCAAGGAAACTGGGGAAACTGCATCTTGGGGAAACTGCAGGGTCTTGGCACCTGTGTTCTCTTTCACCTGAACGCACTTAACACCTGAAAACCAGATTATGGTCTCTTTAGTCTCCAACAGCTAAATATCTGCAGGGGATGCAAAGAGGAAAAATGATTAGTCATTAAAACACGTGGTCCAAGTGTGTTATTGGTTTATCTATCAAAAGCGTATCCTATCTGCTTCATCATATCAATCTATGAGCATGAGTTTGGTACAGGAAATAGAACAATGAATTGCTTTCATTAATCAGTACTCTCTAGAATTTTTACATTTTCTAAATAAAAATTGGGAGGAATTTCTATTTTTTTTAATTTACTTTTCTTTCCCTTTCCTCCTAAACCTTTTCCTAGAGTCTAAATTAATTTTCTTTTTTCAAAAACATTATGTCTAACCTCAAGAATTCAGTATTTTGTGCATGTATTCTTTGTACTACTGCAAAATTGCCTAGAGAAATGTATATCAAGCAGATGTTTACAAAACTGAAAACTTCATTGTGATTCTTTAAAGATAACTGCTAAAGAAATGGGGTAAGAAAATCATGCCATGTAGGCTTTTGACAATGTTAACATTGCTTTTGACTTAGTGTTGGAGTTTAATTTATGTGATTAGATTTAAAATGTGGACAATGCTGAACTTCTGGCTCTAGAATACATTTTCATTTCATGGGGAGGAATTGCCTTAGTGTTTAACAGTGTATTGAATTCTGTAGAATCCTATTTCTACATTTTTGTCCTAAAGCAATTGGACAGATGCCCAGTGGTAAATATTACTTTCTTTCAAACGTAATGGGCAGACTTTAGAAATATAGGACAATAGATTTTTACTGTGGTTGCAAAGTATGTATAAATGCGCTCTTTATAAATCTGTGTTAAACGTTTCACTTCACACATCTCTGCAGCATCATAATCATGTCATGTTCAATGGATTTAAAATTTCTCCTTTTCTCAGAGACAGCATGTATTTTTTCTAGGTAAAGATTTGAACAAGAGATGTGATTCTTTAAAAATATATATCGAACTGCTATATTAGAAACACTCAACTTTTTTTCTTATTGACAGTTTGTGTTGCATATTATTCGTATCCCTGTAATTGTTTTAACTCATTTTCTATTAATTGTAGAGCACAATCAGTTTGGATGGTTCCTGTATACCACGTATACATGAATCTATTAAAACATATTTCCTGTATTTTAGTTTTCCATTATTTTTATACACATTGTAGTTGACGTTTGTCTTTGTAAAAACAATTCTGATTTGTTTTAGGAAGAAATACACGAAATACTCTGGGTTATTAAAATGAATTTTATATTCATATTTCTTATTTGTGTTAGGCTAGGTCTAGAACCCATATGATAGATCTTCCTTTTTTTTGGTCTTTTATGGCCGTGCCACATGGCATGTAGGATCTTAGTTCTCAGACCAGGGATCGAACCCATGCCCCCTGCAGTGGAAGTGTGAAGTCTTAACCACTGGACCGCCAGGGAAATCCCTTTTTTTTTTTTGGTCTTAGATCTGCTTAGAGTTAAAATGTATCACCGATTTTTGGTGGACTCTAGATTGCATATCAAGATGATCTTCCAGGAATTAGTCAGACTCTTTAGTAGGGGAGGGCCCTCTCTAGGTCTTCATTCTGGGCAAAAACTAGAAGGCAGTGTGGTAAAATATTGGCTATCTGAAAATTTTACCTTCCTTCTTTAGGACCTATCTTCTGTCCTTCCCTTGTATTTAGAAGACTGAGCACTTGTTTCTAATTTTTTCCTTTTCCTATGTTCTTTGACTCCTCCTCTAGGTAGAAGGTAGCTTTCTGGTAATTCTTCCTAGAAGGTTTTTTTTTTTTTAAATAAATAAATTTATTTATTTATTTATCTTTGGCTGTGTTGGGTCTTCGTTGCTGAGCGTGGGTTTTCTCCAGTTGCGGTGAGTGGGGGCTACTCTTTGTTATGGTGTGTGGGCTTCTCACTGCGGTGGCTTCTCTTGTTGCGGAGCACGGGCTCTAGGCGCGTGGGCTTCAGTAGTTGTGGCTCGTGGGCTCTAGAGCGCAGGCTCAGTAGTTGTGGCGCATGGGCTTAGTTGCTCCGTGGCATGTGGGATCTTCCCGGACTAGGGGTCGAACCCTTGTCCCCTGCATTGGCAGGCGGATTCTTAACCACTGCAACACCAGGGAAATCCCTAGAAGGCATTTTAAATGGACCTGATTCTTGGCAGTCTGCCTTAAAGAGGCAGTTAATACATCTATTTTGATTCTTAGGAAAATCTTCACACTATTTATGCTGTTGACGTGATTTTTAATAGGCTCATGAAATTATGTGTTTAAGGAATACTTGGTTTACCTTTTATTTGTGTGTGTGTTGTGCTTCAAATTGTGTTCTTGTAATATTTTCTTGCAAGTTAAATTCTTGCATGGTAACATTAAATTTTCAAAGGTGATATTAAGTGGTATTAGACTGAGCATTTTTACATGTAATAAGTTTGTAGGAGGATTTTACTTTTTCCTCTCCTTAGCATTTCATTTTTAGTTTTGCCTTTAATGGTGTATTTATTCCCAAATCTCTATGTACCATCTTACAATCATAATTTTTTTATTATGATATTTACAGGTTCCCCTTCAACATGGATTTTCATTAACCTACATTATTTTTTTGCCACTTGTATTCCCACTGCATTTTTAGCACTTGTTCAAACTTCTATAATTTTCATTTTGAAATATTACTAGGTTTTGTGATTTAAAAAAAAATTGAAAACCATGACTCTGTATACCTGTTTATTTGGGTCACCAGACAACACTGTAGGTGAAAGAGCTTAATAACTCCAAGGTTCTCTCTCTCTGGCATTCAGTAATAAACCCTTGAGAAATTCTGCCTGGTATACAATAGAGAGACTCCAGGGTTTCATTGTAGTGCCTGTGTTTTATTCATAGGAGTTATATAAGTATAAAAATTTTAAATTGCATGGCAATTATGGCTGATTGTACCCATTCTTTCAGTTATATCCTAACCTTTGGACACTCTGATTTCTAATAACATTTCCTTTATGTTTCAAAAAAAACCATCCAAGTCATAGTCTGCTATTGTGATAGCAATTAAAAATTTTTTTTTGTATTGAAACATTTTAAAATGTATACATTAAACATTGAACTGTTTTAGGAAATTTTATTTAGAAGTCTTCCTGTTTTTGCTTTCTTATATTTTCTGCTGTCCCAAAATAATTTATGTAATAAATGTATTAAAGTTATGTATGCTTAAATTTAGTATGAAAATTTTATTTTGTTTTTTAGTAATTGAAATAAGATAATCTCTAAATTAATGAATTTATGATATTTTAAGAAACCTTTCTATTAGAAATAATTATTTAACTTTATTATTTTAAAAATTTAAAAAACTGTGGTAGTTAAAACATATTTGGAAAGGGTGTTCGTATTTTACTGTGTTGTTGCTACTCTCATTTAAAAGTGTCAGAAGTGTGTATTTATTTGGATAACTAACTAAAAGTGATATTTTTAATGAATATGCATGGATTTCAACTATATGTCTATGCTGTAAGGATGTGTTCTTTAAAGCCTTTTAAACATGAATTCATTTATCTTTTAATAATTATTAGTTTTTAGTAATATACTTCATTAATGTACCTTAACTTCTGTTCATCATCATAAAACTTTTGAATTCAACATATTTTCAGCAAGACACATGGCCATCACCAGTACTCCCTAGGAGCTTACTTTTCACTTCCAGCAATTTAGAAGAAATGACTTTTATGATTTTCTTCAATTTTACAAAATATTACATGAGGATAAAAGCCAGGAATGGAAAGTATCTAAAATGCCTCATTTATCCAGGAAGGATAGCTGTAACTTCGGTGAAGTTACAGAGGTTGATATACAGATTTGACACCTTTCCTTTGTATTTCTTTTTATAAAACAAAATCGTTGATGGTATATGTAAGTTACAATTTCAAGAAATGTGATTTTCAGGTATTTGCAAGCATTTTTATGCATGCATTGTGTAAAATCACATTGCATACCAGTGTAAGGAATTTTTGTCCTTTTGGGAAGTGAAGGAAGAATTTACTTGTGTTATTACTAGTTTTGACCATGAGGACTTAATTATTTTCTTTAATTTACAGAACATTTATGTTCTGGTGCATGTTTTGGAGTGTATAAAAGTTTGTGTTTTCCATTTTAACGTGTGCTTTTGTAACTTTTACATATTAAACTTCCTGAAGTTCTACTAAATAGAAGTATTTAGAAGTGGGATAAGCAATAATGTGTTAATAAACAATAAGCATGTATAAAGCTTCTAGAAAATTGCAAACAGAACAGGTTTGTAATGTTCTTGGAAAAGGTACTGTAGTAGTTGCATGTTTGGGATTTGGGTTTTGTTGACTTCAAATGTTAAGCTCATTTTACATTAAACATTCATCAATCTGTACATTTCACCTGCAGGAGAAATTTTACAATTCCATGTGATGAGAACACCCCCTGGTCGAGGAAATGTTACTGTTAACTGGAAAATTATTGGGCAAAACCTAGAACTCAATTTTGCTAACTTTACCGGACAACTCTTCTTTCCTGAGGTAATACCACCAAGAAAAGCTTTACTGCAATATCTGGAGGTAACTGTGTTTTGTGAGGAAAATGGGAAAACTCTGGTTACATAATACAAAGATTAATAGAGATCCATGAGGGAGCTGCTTCCTTAGAAACCTAAAGGAAGAACATTACTCAAAGAATTTCTAAGACTTAAAGAGAGGGTTTGTTTTTCCATATGTACTAGGTAGATCTCCTTTAAGGAAACAGAAAAAGTTGACTTTGTATTTGAGGCAAGCCCTCTTGTTGCTTTCTTGCCCTCCCACTGTTGGTGTCAACTGTGTCATTCTGAAGATGATGAGTACCGCTTGTCCCTCTTCTCTTACCCCTCACTGTCTTGGAACTTTCAATGCACTTGGAACTTAAATGTTTCACTGCTATGAAACAGCAAATATAGCCTGAGAAACAAATGTCTTTTTATCTTCTGTTCACACAGTATTTTTGAGGTTACATTTAAAGGCTCTTGCTGACAGTTTGAAAGAAGATGATGGTGGAAAATAACTATAAGAAAGCAGTTCTTGGGTAGAAAGTTAACACTACTTTATTGTTTCTCTTCGTCTTCTCTTCTCCACGCTCACTTGATATGAATTCTTATTTGGTAAATTGTTTAATTCTTTTTCTCTTCATTTCCACTCCCTCAATATTAAGCCTAACCCCTATAACCTTCTGCCTTGAGGACTATATTTGACTTCTAATAACTGGTTTCCCTATAACACTGGTCTTCTTTTCCATACTCCAGTTTTTCCCATTAACCACTGCCATAGAAATCTCTCCAACTTATTGCTTTGTCTGGAATTTTCAATAGGGCTACATTGCTCACTAGATAAGATCTATATTCATGAGCTCAGCACTCAAAATCTTCCACAGTTGTTCCCTATCTACTTTAAGCCTGTTTTCTTATGAGTCAGTGGTTTTTTATTTAATTTATTTTTTAAGCCACAGAACACTTTGTTTAAGTGAAAATATAGTTGGATGCACAATTTATAAGGCCAGTAAAAGCGGGAGATAGTTTGTGCTCAGTGACAGTAGAGGGATGAATTTCTTTCTGTTTGACATAGGGGTCATTGAATAAAACAATATCTGTGCATCTGTTGGATGACAATATTCCTGAGGAGAAAGAAGTGTACCAGGTCATTCTGTATGATGTCAGGACACAAGGTAATGCAGAATTTAATTAAATTATTTTTCTGGTGTATTATTCTTTTCAGAAAAAAATAATAGTTGCTGTCTCTATATTTAACAGTTCGATGCATAGCGATTTTAAAAATGTTATTTAAATATCGTCTGCCCCATAACAATTTAGATCCAAAAGAATCAGCTCAGAATGAAAATACTTATCTTTATGGATTCAGTTAAAACCTCTAAAAATTTTGCTAAATATTTCCTATGGGATAAAATATATTTCCAAAGGTAGAATTTAATGAAATTAATTTTATACTAAGCTGACCAATTTGGATTCTGAATCAGTTTTATGGATAAATTAGATTTACTGATTTGGGCAAGTTATCTGGGTATTTTCCTCAGTTTCTAATCAATTTCTGTAATTCAGATGACCAGTATAGCACGTAATGACAATAATAGGTCGAGCCAAAAAAAAAAAAAAAAAAAAAATTTGCTATCTAAGAAGAAAAAAAACTAAAAGGTAACTCCTGTTTGTTAGCCTGAAGATTTCTGTTAGAGAAGTGAAAGTAACCACTTTCTGGTTACTTTAATATGTTTCAGAAGGTGGGGTTATATTTTAAGTATTTAGAGGTTAAGGTCAAGTCACTGTTAGATTTCTTGTGGTCCCTGACTTTCTTAGGAGTTCCACCAGCAGGAACTGCTCTGCTTGATGCTCAAGGATATGCAGCTGTTCTGACCGTAGAAGCCAGTGATGAACCACATGGAGTGTTAAATTTTGCTCTTTCATCAAGATTTGTTTTGCTACAGGAGGCTAACATGACAATTCAGCTTTTCATCAACAGAGAATATGGATCTCTAGGTTTGTGTTACTCTAGAATGAATGGAGTTTCCAGGCAGGTGCTTTTTTAATGTTCTACTAGGGTGGATGAAAGCCATTGCTAGAATAAATCAGGGACAGGAAAACAATGAATATTTCTTAATTCAGGACAGGACTTTATAACTTCTTTATTTTTGAAAGATTAAAGGAACTTACCTAGTGTCACAGAATGCTGTGCAACAAACAATCATAAACTCTTAGCAGCATATGGTAATGGGCCAGCCGTGGGTGCACTAACTGAGCCTGGGCTTGGCTGGGGTGGCTGTATTCCATGTGTCTCTCATTCTTCTCCTGGCATCAGTACAGGCACAAGAAGGCAAGCAAAGACATGCCAGACGCCGTAAGGTCTAGGCTCAGAACTAGCACACCATCACTTTTACCTTGTACTAGTAGCCAAAATAAGTCACACAGTCAAACTCAAAAGTCTAGAGGTAGGCAGGGATGCCTTGCCCACAGTGCCCATCACTGAGCCATTACATGGTAAAGGCCAAGAACAGAGGAAGGGGTGAGGAATTGGGGCCAATAATACAGCTACTGACGAGCTTTTAGGAAAGTCAGCAAGCTCATAATGAGATACTATTTTTTAACTCTAAATAATTTTAAAATCGCTTCCCATCCAATTCAATTAGGAGCCATTAATGTCACATATACCACAGTTCCTGGAATGTTGAGTCTAAAGAACCAAACAGAAGGAAACCTAGCTGAGCCAAATGTTGACTTTGTCCCAGTAATTGGCTTTCTGATTTTAGAAGAAGGGACAACAGCAGCAGCCATCAACATTACTATACTTGAGGTAAAACGCTTATTTTGCTATTACTGTATTAAACGCGAATAACCAGATAAAAAGTAGAAGTTGATTAAATGTTCTGGTGTCTTTAAATCAGCTTATTTCTTTTTGTGACTTTTTTTTTTTTTTTTTTTCAAATCACACAGGGGATTCTGTTCTTGTCTAGATAGGCTGGTCTGTTGTTGTATATTTTATCACAGAAGCAACTTGTGATAAAGAAAATTTCCTTAGGGCAGTCCCGTTTAAGATGTCTTTGGCCTAAGAGATTCCAAAGGAGCATTTTGATTACTCCAAGGGATTCATTGGACCAGCAAAGCCATGTAGGTCAGCGACTTAGTTGTTAGGACCGGTTAAATTAGAGATAGTGAGAAACTCACTAGAGGCTGATGGTATAAAATGTGATTATGGTCAGACTTAAAGTAGTCATTTCTGACTGAAATTATGTTTTAAATGATTTTTCATGTTGGGAAATCTCGTGTTGTTTTGGGACTTAGTGTTTCAACTACCTAAATTCATTTCCAAGAAGTTTATGAAAATAGTACATGTGGAGAGGGTAGGACATGGTGTGTGGGGTGGAGGGGTAAGGGAAGGGAGAAAGAGAGAGAATGAATATTGCCTTAGAAAAATAATTTTCAGTTACTATGTATTTTGGGGTTCTATTTTTTAAAGTTTTAATTTTCTCAGAGGCTCTTTACTTTTACAAAATTATAAGTACTGTAAACCATCTACCCTCTGAAATCAGTAATTCTTATTTTGTTGATTACTGTGGCACTGTGACCTAATATGGTAGTATGAGAACTCTAAAGCCGTAAGATGAAGGGTAATATTATTTCAGTACGTGACATACAACACAAGATTTGATAAAACTTTGAGATAAGTCTTCTTCCAAATATATAATCTATTAATGTAATTGAATAAAAATAAATGGATTATTCCTTAGATACATTAGTTTCTAAAGCAGAAAATATATAGCCACCTTCAGAGGTTTGGTTTACAGTCTTGTTTTATGAACACAAGGTTTCAAAGTTTCCTTTTTTCTCCCCAGGTTTTTGCAGTCGTTTCTGTTCTCAGAGTAGCACAAGATTAAGAGACTGCAAGCCTGTATTTACAGAAATAAGCTAGCCTAGGGCATGATAGGGGAGAGTTGTTGCATGGAGGTGGGGAACAGTGCGGGTAGGTGGGGGACAGTCCCTTTTACATCGCTGATTCTGTAACTCACATTGGTCCCCTGTATTACAGAAGATAGAAACTGTGACCTTCATTTTCTTATTTTTTCACATGCCAACATATCTCCATTAAATACAATGAAGAGAGAGGTGTATGTACTGATATTATATATTCATATATATACATTGGGTTTCTATGTCACAATATTGTTGGCTGTCTGGTTACTACTGATGTGGGTTTTGCTCGTCCTCATGTTTTGAGCAACTGCCTTATTAGTGATTAATAGTAATATTGTATTAAAATTAACCATCATAAATATCTATCACTTTGTAGGGACTCTCTCTAGGCCAGGTACTCCATACACATTATTATTATTATTTTTAATTTTTAAAATTTATTTATTTATTTATTTATTTATTTATTTAATTTTGGCTGTGTTGGGTCTTTGTTTCTGTGCGTGAGCTTTCTCTAGTTGCGGCGAGTGGGGGCCACTCTTCGTCGCGGTGCGCGGGCCTCTCACTGTCGCGGCCTCTCTTGTTGCGGAGCACAAGCTCCAGACGTGCAGGCTCAGTAGTTGTGGCTCACGGGCCTAGTTGCTCCGCGGCATGTGGGATCTTCCCAGACCAGGGCTCGAACCCGTGTCCCCTGCATTGGCAGGCAGATTCTCAACCACTGCGCCACCAGGGAAGCCCTGTTTCTTTAAAAATTTCAGCTTTATTGAAGTATAATTAACTAGTACTGTATGATAAACTTATGTAGAATCTAAAAAATATATAAAATTATAAGATATTTGAAGTGTATATTCTGTTGATTTGATATATGTTTGCATTGTGAAAGAATTCCCCACATCTGGTTAATTAACACATCCATCACCTCATGTATTTATCTTTTTTTGTGTGTGAGAACATTTAAGTTCTATTCTCCCAGCAAATTTCAATTATACAGTACAGTGTTCTCAACTATAGTCACCATGTTTTACCTTAGATCCTCAAACCTTACTCATCTTATAGCTGAGTTTGTACTCTTTTACCAATCCCTCCCTATTCAACCTGCAACCCCAGCCCAGCCACTGGCAACCAGTTTTCTACGCTCTGTTTTAACGAGTATGACTTTTTTTTTAGATTCCACACGTGAGTTATACCATGCAGTATGTCTTCCTCTGTCTGGCTTATTTCCCTTAGCATGATGCCCTCAGGGTCCATCCATGTTGTCAAAAATGGAAGGATTTCCTTCTTTCTTGTGGCTGAATAATATTTCGTTTTATATGTATACCACATCTTATCCATTCATCTGTTGACAGACACTTGGGTTGTTTCCATAACTTTGCTGCCGTGAATAATGCTGCAGTGAACATGGGAGT
Organism: Balaenoptera borealis; assembly: GCF_965194805.1. Taxonomy (NCBI): domain Eukaryota; kingdom Metazoa; phylum Chordata; class Mammalia; order Artiodactyla; family Balaenopteridae; genus Balaenoptera; species Balaenoptera borealis. The sequence goes on from NC_138867.1 coordinate 74,312,776, forward strand.
GCAGATACCGCTTCACTATTCTGTTTTCATTTCCTTTGGATAAATACCCGGGTGTGGGATTGCTGGTAGTTCTATTTTTAAGTTTCTGAGGAACCTTCATATTGTTTTGCACAGTGGCTGCACCAATTTGCATTCCCACCAACAGTGTGAGGGTTCCTCTTTTTCCACATTCTCACCAACACTTACCTCTTGTCTTTTTGATAATAGCCATTCTAATAAGTGTAAGGCGATGTCTCATTGTGGTTTTGACTTGCATTTCTATGATGATTAGTGATGTTGAGCACCTTTTAATGTACAGGTTGGCCGTTTGTATTTCCTCCTTGGAAAAATTTATATGCTGTCCCTCTTCATTTTAAATCAGATTATTTGTTGTTTTGCTATTGAGTTGTATGACTTTTTAGATATATTTTGGATATGTATGATTTGCAAATATTTTCTCCCATTCCATAGGTCGCCTTTTCTTTTGTTGATGTTTTCTTTTGCTGTGCAGAAGCTTTTCAGTTTGATATAGTCCCACTTGTTTATTTTTGCTTTTATTGCTTTTGCTTTTAGTGTTAAATCCAAAAAACTCATTGCCAAGACATGTTTATTTTTTCTGATTTAAATCTTTTCTACTCTGTTTGCATTTTATATTTTCTGTATACTATTTAAATATTTATATTTAAAAGATAATTTTTAAAAACAGCTTGCAAGGTAATTAATTTGAGAGCATAATTATAGATAATTTAATGGCTGTAATTTTTGCAGGACGATGTACCAGAACTAGAAGAATATTTCCTCGTGAATTTAACTTATGTGGAACTTATCATGGCTCCTTTAACTTCATTTCCTCCTAGACTAGGTATGATGGGCTTTTTTGTTTGTTTCTGTTTACTCACTGCAAACGAAGTAAAGTTTCTTCATTTTTTAATCAGAAGTGATCACTGTGAAGTTTGCTAATCTCAGCTATATGTGTAAATATGTGAGCTTTTAGATTTATTTAAATTTAAAGACCATCATATATTGTAGCTTTGTACATTGGACAGCATAAAGACATTTAAAAATTGTGTGATGCTTTTTAAACATTACAATTATTTTATAACCAAATTTGTAATCTTCAAAATAGAATTAGTTCTTATGAAGGCATTTTCCTTTTAAAATTTAATTTGCTATTTTCATTAGATCTCCAAACTATCAGATGTTTTTATTTTCTCTTAGTTTAAGTAGAGTGTTTGCTGTGTTCTCTGCTTCTTTTTTGACTTTTTATCTCTTTCTTTTCATGCTTTAGAAAAGACTCAGTTAATTCATTACAGACTGAAAGGTAAAACTTGAACCTTAGTACAACTTTATGTAGATTACTTTAAAAAGATATATTCCTATTACTAAAACACAAACTCTTGCTTACGATTTGGACATTTGATATTGGAAATTTTGTCTGAAAGTTTTAGGTGTGACGGCCTAGTGGGGGTTGGTGGTGAGTTGCCCTGAAATAGCCTGCTCCCCATCCCTTGGTTAGAACAGCGGTCCCCAACCTTTTTGGCAACAGGGACCGGTTTTGTGGAAGATAATTTTTCCAAGGACCAGGGTGGGGGTGGGGATGGTTTTGGGATGATTCAAGCGTATTACGTTTATTGTGCACTTTATTTCTATTATTATTACATTGTAATACATAATGAAATAATTATACAACTCACCATAATGCAGAATCAGTGGAAGCCCTGAGCTTGTTTCACTTGCCACTCACTGATAGGGTTTTTGTTTTTTTTTTAACATCTTTATTGGAGTATAATTGCTTTACGATGGTGTGTTAGTTTCTGCTTTATAACGCGGTGGATCAGCTATACATATACATATATCCCCATCTCTCCTCCCTCTTGCGTCTCCCTCCCACCCTCCCTATCCCACCCCTCTAGGTGGTCACAAAGCACCGAGCTGATCTCCCTGTGTATGAGGCTGCTTCCCACTAGCTATCTATTTTACATTTGGTAGTGTATATATGTCCATGCCACTCTCTCACTTCGTCCCAACTTAGCCTTCCCCCTCCCCGTGTCCTCAAGTCCATTCTCTACATCTGAGTCTTTATTCCTGTCCTGCCCCAAGGTTCTTCAGAACCACTTTTTTTTTTTTTTTTTTTTAGATTCCATATATATATGTTAGCATACGGTATTTGTTTTTCTCTTTCTGACTTACTTCACTCTGTATGACAGTCTCTAGGTCCATCCACCTCACTACAAATAACTCAATTTTGTTTCTTTTTATGGCTGAGTAATATTCCATTGTATATATGTGCCACATCTTCTTTAACTGATAGGGTTTTGATAAGAGTCTGCAAGCAATTGATTTATTATGGTCTCTGTGCAGTTAGACCTCTCTGCTAAGGATAATCTGTATTTGCAGCTGCTCCCCGGCGCTAACATCACTGCCTCAGCTCCACCTCGGATCATCAGGCATTAGATTCTCACAAGGAGCGTGCAACCTAGATCCCTCACATGCGCAGTTTATAGTAGGGCTTGTGCTCCTATGAGAATCTAATGCCGCTGCTGATCTGAGAGATGGTGGAGCTCAGGCGGTAACGCGAGTGACGGGGAGCGGCTGTAAATACAGATGAAGCTTCGCTCGCTTACCTGCCTGCCGCTCACTTCCTGCTGTGTGGCCTGGTTCCTAACAGGCCACGGACTGCTACTAGTCTGTGGCCTGGGGGTTGGGGACCCCTGGGTTAGAAGGTGCTCTGGGCAGAGGGAAAATTAGTCTGAGTTAAAGGGGCCCAGAGCAGGGGCGTGAAGAATTGGAGTTCCTCACTCACTTCTGAGGCTCAGTATGACAACTTTGAAAATAGCAAAAGGGAATAATCAGTTTTTAACATATTATTACATTGTTACTTGGAAAACTTCCATTTTTATGCAAAAGAAATATACGATTCCAACAACTAGGCTGTTTACATCAAGCAGTTATTACAAGTTAATTATTGTTCACACTAAGAAAACTGACAGAGTACATCATATTTCCTTATACTCAGAGGTAATTTGAATAGTTTAACTTTTGATAAGTGCTTTCTAATGCTCCTGTTTCAAGTGCTTTGTATATTAGTACCATTATTCCTTATGTTTGCCCATTTTATAGATGGGGGAGCTGAGCTAAGTACCATACCGAAGTCACACAGCTAGGAACTGGTGAGGCTGGGCTTGTGCTCTGTAGCTTCTAGCTTGATGGGCACAAATCCTGATATTATATTCTTTCTTCAACATTGTTGATCCCTTCACTCAGAGAGAATTCCACTCTCCTTACCCATTCTTCACCCCGACAGCTGTCATAACGTATCCGAGAGTAAGGTAGACCTTCTGAAATTTAAAAGATAAAGGATGAACATATTAAATAACGGAACAAAACAGTAACAGGGTTAGTTACTATTTCAAGACTGAATAATGGATATTGGTAACATACTGAGCTTGGTGGACAGAATACAGAATAAAAAGGGATAAGAGAAATTTACTCTAAGCTTAGTCTTTATTCCACCTAACCTTCCCCCATCTTTCCTACCTTCTCAACTTCTGTTTGTATCCCTGTATCTCTCTGTCTCTTTTTCACACCTGTATTTTTCTCTGCAGCACGTCCTGCCTTTCTCTTCCCATTTTTCCCCTCCTCTTTCTACTCCTTGCAACTCTCCCCATTTTCCTTTCCTCTTGAAATGGATTAAAATAATAGAAATTAACTGTAACTTCAGTTGCTTATTTTATACTGTTCTCAGTTGATTAGATTTCTGTCAGTCAGTGGTTCTTGTTAGCAAAAGTTTCCTCATTCATATATTATAAGCATTTATGTCTTATTTTCTTAAACATCTTTTGAGTAATGTTGGCAATACCTCTATATTAGGAATTATATAATACCAAAGGTCTTTAAATTCTATATCAAATATTTCTGTTTTTAACTACTTACATTTATTTAAAGATATGTTTCTATGCTTTTTCAGATTCAGAAGGCTTGACTGCACAAATTATTATTGATGCCAATGATGGTGCTCGAGGCATAATTGAGTGGCAACTGAGCAGGTAAACCAAAGGCTGCATAAGAGCCCTTTTCTGAGTTTCAGATTCTCTACTATCTACTGAATAAAAGCTTATAAGGAAAAATGAATGTATTCTCTTTATTATAGATTTGAAGTTAACGAAACCCAAAGAAGTTTAACGTTGGTAGCCCAGAGGAGCAAAGGGACTCTTGGCCACGTTTCCTTGTTTGTGTATGCCCAGAATTTGGAAGCACAGCTGGGGCTGGATTACGTCTTTACCCCAATGGTGAACTCATTGAGAATTATAGTGATTTAGGCCCTGTAAATAAGTTAATCTTGAAATAATAAACTACTGTATATTCCATAGTAAATTAGGGCAGAAGATTTCCACATGATGGAATAGCTCTCTTCACTATTTTGGTAAATTGTATAAATTAAACTTTCAGTACTGTTTTAAAGATTCTTCTGTATTTTACTTCATTCATTATTTTATTGTAATACTTGATACCCACTTCTTATTAATTTACTATCTTATTGCAGTATTTGATACTGGAGAACACACATTATTGTACTAAACAATTTATATCATTAGATGACCTTCCCAGAGTGTGTCTTACGCTTCTTGAAAATGTTAACTCTTCTGTTTCTTTGTTTTACTTTACCAAAACACCTGTAGTGTTTGAAAATGTTTTTTATCTTGTCTCTTCGTGCCTTTTACTGCTTAGTCAAATGTTTCCTTTCTTCCTCCACAACTTCTACTTTTTAAACTTAATATTGTCAATTTAAATAAAAAGAGATCATGAAAAAGTAAGGGAAAAATCCTGTAAATAGGTTAGTTCACATTCAAAAGTATATTGTATTTATTTCCAAACATTAAAAAAAAACTCAGAGTGTATTTAAATATAATACTGCTACTTTTACTTTTTTGACCAGATTCTTCATTTTGCTAATGGAGAAAGGTATAAACATGTTGACATCATGATCCTTGATGATGACATTCCAGAAGGAGATGAAGCATTTCAGCTGATTTTAACAAATCCTTCTCCTGGACTGGAGCTGGGGGAAAATATAATAGGTAATTGATGATTTCTTACACACAGCTCCTTTTCACCCCTTCGCTCCTGAGCGAGCCACGGGCTATGGGTGATGCACTGACACCATCTGCTGCAGTCACACATTAACATTTTACAATTTTTTTCACGTAGGTCTTACTTTTTTACTTTGATTGCTAGGTATTGTTGCTATTATGAACGAGGTCCATTTTTATTATATTTTTAAATGGTTATACCTGATATATAGAGGTATTACAATAATCTTTTTGAATGCATGCTCCGAAGCAGACTTCCTAGCTTTGAGTACCAGTACTGCCACATCCTAACTTGTGAACTTCTTCCACAGATTGCCTGTCTGTCTGTGCTTCAATCATCAGTTCTTAAAATGAGAATGATAATATAATCAACCCCATAGGGTTATTGTGAGAATTAAATGAGTTAATAATATAGGTTAAGCAATTTGTAAGTTCTCAGTAGTATTAGTTGTTGTTTCGGCTATTATTATTAACATTATTAGTAGTGGTGGTAGAAAATAGAAAGCTCTTGATTTCAGAAGGTTACTCACCTTATATTTTAAACTCTTATAATAGTTCTAATAATTTTTTTCTCTTGCCTTTTCTAAGAAGACAATCATGATGTCTAGAAAATAGTGACAGTGCTGGCTCTTCCTTTCCATTGCTTTTATACCTGTTACTTGGCTGTTAGCTCCAGGACGATGCTGAATAGTAGCAGTGATGACAGGCGTCATTGTCTTGTTCTGTTTTTAGTGGCAACCCTTCTAATGTTTCAACATTAAGTTTAATACTTTCTATTGGCTTCTGAGACATATCACGTCATCAAGTTGAGGAAGCTGTCTTTTATTTCGAGATTACTAAGTGTTTTTATTTATATCGAGTGAATGTGGAATTTCATTAGATGCCTTTTAAAATTTCTCTTGTTTTTAAGATGATCTAGAAAAGAGTTGGCCTGGTTTACAATGAAACATGCACATGCTTCTCACTTACAACCCATTCTATTTTCATTTATTGTTTTAATACTTTTATTTGACAGCCTTAATCACTGTCCTTGCTAATGATGATGGCCCTGGAGTTCTAGCATTTAACAACAGTGAGCACTTTTTCCTACGAGAACCAACAGCTCTCTACATCCAGGAGAGTGTGGCAGTGTTGTACATTGTTCGGGAACCTGCACAGGGACTGTTTGGAACTGTGACAGTTCAGTTCATTGTGACAGAAGTGAATTCTTCAGTGGAGTCGAAAGATCTGACTCCTTCCAAAGGCTATATTGTTTTAGAAGAAGGTGTTCGTTTCAAGGTACAGGATGAACTTTTACTGAGAATGAATGATTAATAGTTACAAAATAATTTTCTCTTGGAGGAACACCCTAGATCCTAGAAAGAAAAAAAAAAATCCAGCTTAGGCGATAGGTAAAGACGTGATTAGATGACCACGTGAAAGTGCTCTAGTGCTGTATTGTCTACATAGAGTGCAACCGGAGAAATTTGTTCCATTAATAGAGTAGTGGAATGTGCAAATAATAAAGAAAATATGCATGTTGCTGCTTTAAATGTTAAGTATATTTAAATGGCATACTTCACTTTATATCGTCTATAAATCACAAACTAAAAGAAACTCCAAGCCATTCATTGCAGTCATTAAGCCATAGCCAGTCATTCTTTTGCCACATTTTCATTAGACAAAATACAACTGCTTCCTTCAGACTGCTTATTTGAGAAGCAAGTATCCTATGTAAACAGGAATAGCTTATTGGGGGGAAAATGCTGGATTTGGGATTAATCATAAATGTGAACTATACTTGCAGAAGTTTACCTTCTGAAACTTCTATTTCTGTATATTAGTAATTTTCTGTTCCTGCTACTAAATTTTATTTTTAAGACACAGTTTAAGTTTAAAGTAACTAATTGTATTAGCTTAAGATATTTTTTAAGCCAGCTATATAAAGTATAATAATTCTAAAATAATATACTTTACACTATTTCATCTAAAAACAGTCCACCTAATTATTAATTTTATTTATGATCAGTTTGTATAAACTTCAGTACATTTTTGAATTCATATTCATTTGCATGTCTAATTTTTTCATGTTTCTGGAAATTTAGAACGTTTAATTGATTTATTCAAGGACACTTACATCTTGATATAGTCGAAAAGAATTCAAATTTGAAGTATTTTGTGAATTTTCTATTTTTTTTTTTTTTTTAAAGCACTTTTCTTTTTTATAGCTACTTTATTTATTTATTTTATTTTATTTTTGGCTGTGTTGGGTCTTCGGTTCATGCGAGGGCTTTCTCTAGTTGAGGCAAGTGGGGGCCACTCTTCATCGCGGTGCGGGGACCGCTCTTCATCGCGGTGCGCGGGCCTTTCACTATCGCGGCCCCTCCCGTCGCGGGGCACAGGCTCCAGACGCGCAGGCTCAGTAGTTGTGGCTCACGGGCCCAGCTGCTCCGTGGCATGTGGGATCTTCCCAGACCAGGGCTCGAACCCGTGTCCCCTGCATTAGCAGGCAGATTCTCAACCACTGCGCCACCAGGGAAGCCTGAATTTTCTATTTTTTTACATTCACATGCCTTTTTTAAAAAGTTTTAAATTTTATTTCATTTAATTTTTTGTATATTTTAAATTTATTATATTTCTATTGTGTTTTTTTCTTAAAAGACTCTTTTTCAAAGTGTGTTTAGAGACCTTTCTGTTCATTAGGCAAATTAAATTTTAGAGCAATTTGGATTAAATCTATTTTTCTCTCACCCACATAATTATCTTTTTCTCCACATGTTTTTATTCTGAGGTATAAACAGTAAAATATAAAAATCTTAAGCGTATGGCTCAGTGACTTTAAAAATATGTATACACCAGTGTAACAACCACTTGGATTAGTATATTAATCATTAAACAGGGCATCCCTGGTGGTGCAGTGGTTGAGAGTCTGCCTGCCAATGCAGGGGACACGGGTTCGAGCCCTGGTCTGGGAGGATCCCACGTGCCGCGGAGCGACTGGGCCCGTGAGCCACAACTACTGAGCCTGCGCGTCTGGAGCCTGTGCTCCGCAACAAGAGAGGCCGCGACAGTGAGAGGCCCGCGCACTATGATGAAGAGTGGCCCCCGCTTGCCGCAACTAGAGAAAGCCCTCGCACAGAAACGAAGACCCAACACAGCCAATAAATAAATAAATTAATTAATTAATTTAAAAAAAATCATTAAACAAACCATCACACAGAAGTTTCCTGCTTGTCCCTTACCCTCCCCAGAGGAAAGTGCTTTCTGGTTTCTGTCACTGAAGACTCATTTGCTAATTCTTGAACTTCTTATAAATAGAACCATACAGTATGTATTCTTTTTGTGTCTGACTTCTTTTGGTCAACGTCATTTTTGGTTGCACACATGAGTAGTTGGTTCTTTTTTTATTGCTCAGTAGCATTTCATTGAATAGACCACTCTTTGTTTATCCATTCTTCTGTTGATAAACATGTGGGTTGTTTCTGATTTGTGCCTGCTGTGGCTATAACTGCTTTTTAAGAGTGAATTCTAGGCTAGAAAGAGGCTTAATGCAGTTACATAGCCAGGGCAGGATAAAGAAGTAGCAAAAATGAATATCTAAATTTAATTTTTTAATCTCAGTGATGTTTTCAAATGCCATAAATTTTATTTTTAGACATTTCAGTTGGACTGTGTCACAGTGTTGATAATCTTGAAAGTTGTAACTTGAAACAGTTGTAACTATTACTTTATGAGGATCAGTATTAAAATAAAAAAGAGGTACTGTTTTCCAAAAATACTGTTTTGTTGTCATAAATGTTTAGCAAATTACTCTGTATGTGTGTTGCTGAATTCTAGTAACTTTATCTTTTGATTGTGTTTTCAGGCCCTACACATATCAGCCGTATTGGACACGGAACCAGAGATGGATGAGCATTTTGTCTGTACCTTGTTTAATCCGACTGGTGGTGCTAGACTAGGGGCCCGTGTTCAAACCCTGATAACAGTTTTGCAAAACCAGGCCCCTTTGGGGCTATTCAGTATCTCTGCAGTTGCAAATAGGTATAATTTATTCGTAAGGAAATTGTCACTTCTGAAGCTAAGTAGGAAATAACTTTTGACGTAAAGAAAATGCAGAAGAAAATTGATCTCTGACTCTCGTAATGGGGACTTTTAAAATGAGCTCTAGCGGATAGATCGAGAGAGGCCATATGCCCCCTCATAACAGGGAACATCAAAAACCTAATCATGTGCTGTACAGTGGTGTCATTAGAATTCTTATTTTCTCAGAATCCACACTTCCAGGTAAAAGCACTATTTTGTGTTTTCAGTAATAATAAAAAGCAAGAAATAGTTTTAACTTATATTTAGCTGCTCAAACCAAATGAATGACTCTTCAAACATATATTAACATGATTGTAGTTTAAAAATTCCCTCTGGAAACTGACAAATATTTGTTTTTTTTATATCTTAGAAATATTCTAATAGATCTAGTTTTATTAATATGTCAAGAATTTCCTGATTCATTTTTTCTCTGTAAAATGTTTTTAGTTTATGTGAGAAGAAACTCAAGAATGACAAAGCTTTATTTATTTTAGAATGTGTAGTGTGAAGTTACTGAAGTTACTGACTCTCAGTATTTTCTTACTATCATAGTATCAGATAATAGTGCTTTTTAAATGTCTTCATAAGTGAATATTTTTGAGCTCTAGAGTCTAGTCTTCCTCCTGTATAAAATTCGTGGATGGATCTCACCTTGCGTAAATTTAAAAGTGTATTAAATATATACTAGCAATGTGATATAGGTATTTAACATGTAGAAATTACATGCTTTTTCTGCTTTCTGCAACTGTTTGTTTCTTTTAGAGCCACCTCTGTAGACACTGAAGAAGCCAACAGGACTGTATATTTAAATGTGTCACGTACTAATGGCATTGATTTAGCTGTGAGTGTGGAGTGGGAGACAGTTTCTGAAACAGCCTTTGGCATGAGTACGTTTAGTTTCTTATAAAAACAAAATTCTATAACCAAGAAAGATTGCATGTATAAGATTTACATTTTCCCCCATGAATTGTATCTTATAGATCTGTTGAAAATGGAGAACAGATATCTAATTCTTTTACTGCATTCACAGATATTTATTGAGTGCCTATCCTGTGACAGGCACGGTACTGAACTCATGGAACTTAGAATTTAAGGGGAGACAGAAATAAATAAGTAAAAATCAATGTGTAGTTTGAACTATAATAAATGTTTTAAAGGTGAAGTTCTAAATGTTGTGAGAACATAAGGGAATGCTTCCGAGGGGAATCAGTGTTTGAACTAAGACTTAATGTTGAGTAGGGATTATGCAAAGACTTGATTTGGAGGAACATAGAAGAGAAAGCGGGAAGCTATCAAGGCAGAAGTCCAGAGCGTATAAGTGAAGAACTGAAGAGTGGGCACTGGGTTTAGAAATAAGGGGGAGTGCTGAGTTTGGAGAGCTAGATAAGACTAGATCATTCAAGAACTTGAAGAATATATCACATACATTAGTCTTTATCTTAGGGTTATGGAAAGTCTCTGAGTGGTCTAGGCATGAGGGAGGGTTCCCATGTATAGATGTGGGGTGGTCTGATCACATTTGCACTTTGAAGGTATCATTCTTGGTGCCAGGTAAAGAATGGATTGGCACAGGAGAAATTAGAGGATGAAGGGAGACAAACAAAAGGGCAACAGTTGATGGTAGCTTGGACTGGGTGATGGACTAGATGTGAAGAAGGTACCTGAGATAACTCTTAACGTTTCTAGTTTGTGCAGTTGGATGGAGATTCAGGCCGTTCAGTAAGAAGGAGAGTGCCTAATGAAAACAAGGTGTTACTTTGGTGAGGGGAGTAAAATATTTGAATTTGAGTTAACTTTTTAGAAGACATTTCTCTAGACTCAAAAGAAGATCTCTGCTGGAGAGAGAAATTTGGGGACCTTTAGCATGCATATTGTTTTTAAAGTCATGGAAGTTGAGGTAAAAACCTGGAAAGCAAGGTGAAGATAGAGAAGGGAAGAGGACTCAGACAGACTGAGTCAAATTGAATGACGAGGGAGAGGAGAAGGGGACTTCAGAGACCTGGTGAGAAACCCAGGGGAATGCAGGATTGCAGGCAGCAGTGAAAGAACATTTTAAAAAGAAAGGAGTGGTAAATCGTGTCAATTGCTGGTGAGAAGTCCAGTAAGATGAGAACTGAAAAAATACACATTGTCATTAGCAGTATAGAAGACATAAAATCACAAGAGCTATTTGTATAGAGGGACGTGGACTGAATAACATTTTGAATGGAAGTGAGAGAATGCAGGCCTCAAATACGTACAACTAGTTCAAGAAGTTTGGCTGAGAAGGGTAGGATCTAGTAAGAGTAGTGATGGGGTGTAGGAGTCAGGGTTTTTGTTTATTTGTTTAGTTTGAAGAGACTAAGCATGTGTAAATGCTGATGGAAAAGGCCTGGTAAGTAGAGAAGGACTGAATATTTAGAAGAGAAGGGATAATTAATAGTGGGACAGTGGCCTGGAAGCCAGGAAGAGATGGGATCCAAAAAAGAAAGATTATGGTTTCTAATTCAGAGTTATCTCATTATAGTTTGGGCTCTGCATGTGTTTAGTGGAAGTGCTCGTGGGAATATGTGTTGGAGGTTCTTAAATGTCAGCAGGCATTGTTTATTCTTCATTCACCATCTTCCGGAATTACGGTAGGGGAGGATTTGACCATGTGGTCGACTTAGTGCAAAACATTCAGACTCTTAATGCAAAAGCTGTAGTGTGCCTTTAAAAGGTGGCAAAGCAGGAATCTAAAATATTGGATTTCTAGGAAAGGATATCACTAATGGATAGTACATAAAAGGCACTGACATTATGACTTCATCAACTGGTAATCTAAAAATGATCAATAATTTACAAGGAGCCTAGGTTTCAACTTTGACTTTTGTTCTTGGTGCATCATGTTCACACCATTAACTAAAGTTTAAAAAGAACTAACTTTCTATGGGAAACTGTCATGATAATAGAACACACAAGGTGTTTTAAAGGTATTCTTCATTAGGCAGGAATTTTTTGTTTCTGTCTTTGTTTAATTGTAGCACAGAATTTTAGGACATGTACCTGTTATAGCAGGCTGATAAAACTTGATAGCTACTTGTAGTAGGTGAATCTGCTTTGACATTCTTAAAATATACAACATGTAAAGTTAGAAATCATTGGATGGGGATAGTTTCAAATTAATAGTGTAAGTTTTAAAAACCTATCATTTAGCATGTTTCCATAAAAGGTGTTTATTATTTCTAAATTTCTCTGTTATATTTTCATCATCTTTATGAAAGCTGATAAAAATCATACTGAACATATTTCCTTTTAAAGTATAAATTCAGTATTTATTTATAAATATAACCTGGAAAAGTCTTTGTGGTTTTAGAGCACAGTATTAACAATTTTTCTTGTCTTTGGGTGTTGATATTTTTAGTTACTATCTATTTTGAAGTTCTCTAGTTTGTCTCTTCTCTCTCTTTCTCATACACATGCACTTACCATGGAAGCATTTTCACTTCTAGTAACAAACTCACTAGTTTCACTATTTAAACAATAAACAGAATAGATAAAGTTTGGAGAGGATTTTACACAAGCAAATCACGATTTATGTTTTTCAGGGGGAATGGATGTTAAGTTTTCTATATTTCAAAGTTTTTTGGATGCATCGGCTTCTGGCTGGTGTTTCTTTACTTTGGAAGATTCAGTATATGGTATAATGTTAAGAAAATTGTCTTCTACTGTTTACCGATGGCAAGGGATTTTTGTTCCACTTGAGGTAAACATCACTTATTTTATGGTACACAAACTATAATGTACATATAGATTTTGGATGCCCCGTGAATTACTGTTATTCCTTGTTTCCTAGGATTTACATATAGAAAATCCTAAAACTTGTGAGGCCTTTAATATGGGTCTTTCCCCCTACTTTGTGATTACTCATGAAGAAAGAAATGAAGAAAAACCTTCTGTTAACAGTGTGTATACATTCACATCTGGATTCAAATTATTCCTGGTAAAAAAACACTTAACTTTTTTTTATAGATTGCTTTATTTAAAAGAAAAATCAGATTCGTGAGATTGAGCTAAATAGAAGATAGTGTATGTTCTATGTTAATGTGATAAGGGGTTTTTGGCAAATTGATACACATTTTAGCAAGGTGTCTTGATCCAGGGATATTTTGGTCTTTCTTGAAATGACATCTGGATATGCATACCTAGGGATCAGAATGATTTTTCAAGTTTTGAACTTCAAATATTTACTCAGACTATTACTGTAATTCAGAGCTTTTCTTAGTTAAATTTTCCTTTAAATTTTTATTCTCACTGTTCTGTCTTCCTTGCAGGTACAAACAATCACTATTTCAGAAAGTTCTCAAGTAAGATATTTTACTTCAGACAGTCAAGATTATGTAATTGTTGCAAGTCAAAGTGATGATTCTGAATTAACTCAGGTTTGATTCTTTTAAAATGAATTTTTTTAATAGCATAATTGAAACACATCAAAGATGTAGTCTGTAGGTTTAGTATAAAAGAAAACCATAATTTGATTATGGTAAAGTAGTAGAAAGAATATAGATATTGATTAGTCATAGTTAATTTTTAAATGATAGAGTTTTGAATATTATATTGTCTTCAAGAACCAGAGCAAGTGTAATAATAAGCATGAACATTTAATTAGAATTTAATTGCATTGGAAAACATGGAGAAAAATCACACAACTGGATAGATGGTATCACTAAAAATTCATGATTAACATTGCCAGATGGACACACAATGTCACTCCAGAAATCCCATATTTCTCTAGTAAACTATATCACAGTGTCTTAATAATATTTATTTGATAATTTTCGTCACTCCTGAGATTCCCATACCTGCTTCTCATCTCTTCACTTTCAGCTCATGACTTTGTTGAAATGAAAGCTACCAGAAAGGAGATTACTCATCTTCCCAACGCCAAATTCAGAAACTGTCTTGTAAACCAGTCTTATTCCTGCCTCCTGTTACAATGGCAGAAGTGTTTCTTCTATAAAAGACAGGCGCCTCACATAGCCTCCCCTCTTGCCTTCATAAGGGTCAGTTATTCCTTCTAGTGCCAGCATAACTGGCATCTCTCTCTCTCTGTAGGATTATTACAGTCAGCATAAATGCAGGATTTCCAAGCTTAATAAGTGATTTCTCTTCTGATCTTATCCCCCTGTACTTCCTGCTTCATTTCTTTTCTCCGCTCTCTATTGATACCTTGAAAGAATTATCTACTTGCTTTGCAAACTTCTTCATGGTCACCAGTGACACCTGGGTTGCAAATACAGTGGGTGTTTTTTTCTGTCATTATTTTGCATTGCTTCCCATCTGCACTTGACCGTCGCCTTATCCTCAAATTTAAACCATCTCTTATCTTGATTTTTGAACTACCACACAGATTTTCATTCTGTCTTTCTGTGTCTCCTTCTCAGTCTCCAATGCCACTTCCTTCTCCCTTTTCTGAACTTAGATATCTTGAAGTTTTTCAGGTTCAGTTTTGGTTCACATTTCTTTTTTCTTTCTCTTCACTCACTCTGAGTACTTTTTATCAATCCTATGGCTTTAAATATCAACTATAGGCTGTCTTCCAAATTTATCAGTAGCCTTTCCTGTGTATTCTAGATTTCGTGTCTAACTGCCTGTTGGCGTGTACACCTAAATATATTCTAGGTATCTAAGATTTAACATATCTTGAACTAAACTGTAGATTTTCTCTATGAAACTTGTTTCAAGTGTTTGCTTTCATCTCGGGAAATAGTAACCTCATAAATGCAGTTGCTCAAGATAGAGTGCTGGGCTATATCTTTTTTAAAAAATATTTATTTATTTATTTTTTGCTGCGTTGGGTCTTTGTTGCTGCGCGCAGGCTTTCTCTAGTTGAGGTGAGCCGGGGCTACCCTTCGTTGCGGTGCACGGGCTTCTCATTGCAGTGGCTTCTCTTGTCGTGGAGCACGGGCTATGGGCGTGCAGGCTTCAGTAGTTGCAGCTCACGCGCTCAGTAGCTGTGGCTTGCAGGCTCTAGAGCGCAGGCTTAGTAGTTGCGGCTACTAAGCATGGGCTTAGTTGCTCCGCGGCATGTGGGATCTTCCCGGACTAGGGATCGAACCCGTGTCCCCGGTATTGGCAGGAGGATTCTTAACCCCTGTGCCACCAGGGAAGTCCATATCTTTCTTGATTTCTGCTGATTATTCATTCCCATCTAATTTATTATTAAGTGTTTTTGATTATATCTCCTGATACTATTTTGAGTACAGATGTTTCTTTCCATCTCTGCTGCTTCTTCCCTAATCCAGGTCCCCATCACTTCTCACCGTGCTAGTAGAATAGCCTCCTAGCTGGTCTCCAAACTTCTCTGATCTCCTCAGATCCATGTTTCAAGTAGCTGGAGTAGTCTTTTAAAAATATTAATTCATGTTGCTCCTCATTTTAAAATTAGTCAATGATTTCCAATTATGTTTGGAATAACTTCTAAGTTATTTAATATGGACTGTAAATAGGATAACCATATGGTCTTATTTGCCCAGCGCAGTGCTGGGTTGTGCCTATTGTCCTACAATGATTAAGATTGTCTCTTTCACTCTCTAAAGCATCCCTGTGTTAAATTATATGGGCACCTTAACAAAAGGTACCTCGTGATCGTACCTCTCCAGTATTATCTTCATTCCCCCAGTGCTGTCAACTGCATTCCAACTGCACCAGTCTTCATTCAGGTTATGGCAGACTTTTTCTGCCTTAGAAACTTTGTCATGTCATTCTTTCTAATTTTATTTCCTAGGACATTCATAATTCTCTATCATACCTTCCTAATTGTTATGTTGAGTACTTGTCTCAGTTTAGTAGTCATACATTTATTTAATGATTGATGTATTTATTGTTTGCCTTGCCTTTCCCTAGTAGTTAATAAGATCCATAAAGGAAGAAGTGATTCTGTCTATAACTTCTTGCATAATGCTTGGCTTATATAAGATTCCCAGTTTTTACTGAATAAATATAATTCTTTGTGAAATTGACCAGATGGCATAAGAAATCAGGTAGATTCAGGGTTTTCTTTCAGTTTAAAATACATGAACACTCACCTGAAACCTTGTATGCAGTGCCACCTTCAGGACTAAAAAGTTTAGGTGTTTTTCTTTATATTCTATTGCTTGAGCAGTGGGTAATGATAATACAGCATTAGAAAGTTTCTTATCTCGCTCTGAATTTTTCATATTTAAATAAATTTTCTCCTATTTTTGGCTTCCCCTTCTCTTGCTGTCACCCACCCCTGCCCAGATGTATATTTGAAATTGATTTATTTTCAGATAACTTCTCTTTCATTCTGTGTGTGTGTACTCAGGCACACACACATACACACACAGATAAAAAGAGGGAGAGAGCAATGAGAGAGGATCAGTTTTGATATTTTCTCATTTATGAAAGTATCTTCCTAACTAAATTAAGGGGTCTAGGAGAGTAAACATGTGATATTGGCTAAACTCTCACAAGTGCTGAATTGCTAGTCATGAGTGTTTTGTACTTGAACATTCCCTGCAGGTCTTCAGATGGAACGGAGGAAGCTTTGTGTCGCATCAGACACTCCCTGTCCGAGGTGTGCTGAGCATGGCCTCATTCACCAGAGGAGGTGCTATGTTCTTAGCCATTTCCCAGGCTAATGCCAGGTCAAACTCCCTTTTACTCAGGTGGTCTGGAAATGAGTTTATTAACTTTCAAGAAGTTCCCATCAGTGGAACAACACAAGTTGAAGCCTTGACTTCAGGCGATGATATTTACTTAATTTTTGCCAAAACTGTCTTTCCAGGTAAGACGATTTAGTGTTTGCAATGCATACATAGTTGTTATCGAAATTATCTTCCATTCATTTTATGTTCATATGAAAATGCTCTTGTAATAATTTTTTAGCTAATCCATAGTATGTTTCTTTAGCTAATTCATAGTATGTTTCTTAATTTTTTAGCTAATCCGTACTATGTTTCTTGATGTTTCATAGTATGTTCATATGAAAATGCTCTTGTAATAATTTTTTAGCTAATCCATAGTATGTTTCTTTAGCTAATCCATAGTATGTTTCTTACTTTTTTAGCTAATCCGTAGTATGTTTCTTGATGTTTCATAGTATGTTCATATGAAAATGCTCTTGTAATAATTTTTTAGCTAATCCATAGTATGTTTCTTTAGCTAATCCATAGTATGTTTCTTACTTTTTTAGCTAATCCGTAGTATGTTTCTTGATGTTTCATAGTATGTTCATATGAAAATGCTCTTGTAATAATTTTTTAGCTAATCCATAGTATGTTTCTTACTTTTTTAGCTAATCCGTAGTATGTTTCTTGATGTTTCATAGTATGTTCATATGAAAATGCTCTTGTAATAATTTTTTAGCTAATCCATAGTATGTTTCTTGTTTTAGCTAATCCATAGTATGTTTCATAGTGTTGATTGTCAGCTAACAAATGGATTTTGGGAAAAAAGAAAAACATTTTAAGTGTTATGTCCATAACCTGTGGGTGTTCTAAACCACTATTTTAAAGATATTAAAATAAAATTGGGGATGGGTGGGTAAAGTAGAAAGAATTATGAAGATTTTACACCCGAGGTACAAACAGGTAACTTTGTATGTGGCTGTACTTGGGACGCCATGCGTAATCTGCAGTGGTAATAAATAGTGCCAAGCAACTTTCGATAAGACCATTTAAAAATGTTCTCTGAATCCAAATATGCTTTTTTCTGCTCAGTAGGACTTTCATAGGTAAAATTTCAACATTCCTGAAAAATAAAACATTTGTTACTATTCTTTTTTTTGATACCAGATCATGATTAATGGCTAAAGCATGTATCAATATATATACTTCATGTGGTAAATGCAAGAAGACTTTTAAAGTGTTCCCTACTAAATTGTATTTTTGTTTAATTGAATGAATTCTGAGACATGTCCTAAATTTGTTTCTTTAATTAAGTTTAATATTTTTATTATAGTTTTATTGTGTAATTTTGTCATTTTTTTTCTGTCACTTGTGCCTTCAGATTTGCTTTTTATTCTGTTATTGTAGGAGATCAGAACTCAACTGAAATTTTCATCTGGGAGGGAGGACAGTCTTCTTTCAGATATTTTCAATCCCTGGATTTTGCTACGGTTAACAAGATCCACTCCTTCACACCAGCCTCAGGAATAGGTAAGGGCATTTTTTAAAAAATTTTTATTTATTTATTTTTGGCTGTGTTGGGTCTTCATTGCTGTGCACAGGCTTTCTCTAGTTGCGGCGAGCGGGGGCTGCTCTTCGTTGCGGTGCGCGGGCTTCTCATTGCGGTGGCTTCTCTTGTTGTGGAGCATGGGCTCTACGCGTGCAGGCTTCAGCAGTTGTGGCACGTGGGCTCAGTGGGCGCACGGGCTTAGTTGCTCCGCAGCATGTGGGATCTTCCCGGACCAGGGCTCGAACCCGTGTTCCCTGCATTGGCAGGCGGATTCTTAACCACTGCGCCACCAGAGAAGCCCCCATACGTTTTAATTTTAAAAACAAAAACTTTTGTGAGAAGGGTTTTCATTACTTTTTTGTTTTTGCAGATCTCTTTAATGTCTGGTTTAATAGTTAGATTCTCATGTTTGCATCTGTAATTCAGCCTTTTTCAATAATATCAGTCATCTGGCCTCTGGAAGATCCCAGTGTGCACTCATGAAAGAATGAGAGTGAAGTAGACAAACAGCATCTTAGTATTATTAGGGAAATAGTTTTGACCTCACAGAACTTCTTGGAGGGTCTCAAGGACTCTTAAGGGTCCTTGGACTCACTCTGAGCATTACTGAGGTAGAGAAATCCTTGAAGGCATTTCAAAGGCAGGTGACGATCCAAGGCGTGTTTTTCAACTCCACCTAGCTTCAGTGTGTAGAACATGCTGGGTGCAGTTTGCAGCTGTCCGGGCAAGAGTAATGGAGAAGGCTTTGTGGGTCGTTAGAGGTGAGGGACTGAAATCAGGAGGACGTTAGTAAGAGGACATGTTGATGCATGGGGGTGGTTCAATTCACAAAAGTTAAAAATCTACAGAGGAAATGCTGTTGAGAAGAGTGGAGGATTTCACACAAATACAGGAATCTATTCTTGGGTTTTTCTCTTAGGTGCCGCACTGCTGCTTTCTCTATCAGGTGTTATAAACTTTAGGCACTGTCACCTTCAGTCACCTCAACTGCTGACCAGGACTCAGAGGTTATTTACCTCATTTTTCATAGTAGATTGTTTACCTCATTGTACTTTGCTTCCATGTGTCCTACTCCCCCCTCCTCAGCCCTGCGTCCTCCCAGATGTCCATGCCACGTGCTCCCCTCGCTCTGGACTCTTACATCAGTTTCCAGCCTCCCCCCCAGGTTGACTCTGCTGACAGTCCTGTGTCTGTCTCTGCTCTGCTCATCCTCTTCTTAAATAACTTCCCTTTACATTGTCAGCCTCTGACAGGCCATATAAATCTGTGATGTTATCCTGTGATTTCCAACTGTGTGACTTTCTTATCATTCACTCAACAATTGATTTACTGAATAAATTATGTATCCTTCATCCTGTATGTGTTTAGTTTTTGTTTACTTGTCCTTTAATTTTGTGCCTTTATCATTTTTGCTTTCCTTATACCTCAAGTTTTCTAGTGGACTATCTACATCTACTTGAGTCACTTATTATGATTCAAAATAGTTGCTTAATGAATGTTTTTAAGGGTGAAGAGTGCTGCCTGAATGGGCCATTAATTGAAGTTATAGAATTCTCTTTAAAGGCTTAAAAAAATAGAATAGGCACTCTTTCTAAAAGAATTTGTGAAAAATTCTGCCAAAGGCTTGTTCTCTTTATTTCTTTTGTTTCTGTGACTTGAGGATGTAGAAGTATGAAAAGATTATAGGTAATTATTTAGAATGGCTTATTATAGATCCCCTGAAAGCTGAAATTATGCATTAAATAATATTCAAGGACTTTCTTATTTTGAATGTGTCAAATATTTTATTAAATGTATTAGATTGGAGACATGACTGTGAGGATTACATATTTATTCTGGTTAATGGCTTGACAGAGGTTATTGGGTAGTGACTGAATTCTTTAAATGGCAGAGGAAGAATGAATATGACAGAGACTGCAAAGACATATAAACGTAGCCTCCCCTTCTCCCTTTTCTCCTTCATTATTTAATAGATATTTCTTAGTGCCAGTTATGTGCCCAGCACAGTGGTAGACCCCAAGGAGACAAGGGTAAGCAAAATCAGGTATAGTCCTTGCCCTGAAGAAGTTTAACATCTAATAGAGGAGAAGGCCATTATATATAATCACACAAGTAAGTTTTTAGGTACAAACAGATAACTGCTATGAAAGAATAAAGTACTTGCATAACACAAAATGGAGAGGAGATGAATGACCTGGTCTAAGGGATGCCCAGAAAGCTTTCTTAAGGAAGAAACATTTAATTGTGAACTATAGGATGAATAAGAGTTAATGAGGCAAAGATTTGAGCATGAGGCAGCCTCTAGGCAAACGGAGCAGCAGGGGTAAAGAGGTCAGCGTGTGGCAAAGGACCAGGAGGAGGCCAGTGTGGCAGTGAGGGGAGAGTGGTCCAGGGTATAACTGAAGATGTAATCAGATAGGCCAGATAGGGACTTAAAGGGCTATTGTCTTTATCCTGTAGGTATTAGGGTGCCTTTTATGAGAACATAATGAGGAGATGAAAAAGAGAAGCGTTCAGAGAGAGAAAGAGAGAGGGAGACAGACACAGAGACAGATATTGTGTGTGTGTGTGTGTGTGTGTGTGTGTGTGTGTGTGTGTGTGTGTGTGTTTTAAAAATGGAATGTTGACTACCAATGGGAGAAAAGCTTAGAGGCTGGTAAGAGAATATGTCTGTAGACAAGCTGGAGGCTCTTATCACAGTTCAGACTGAAGATCTTGAATGCTGGAGCTTGGAAAGTGGTAGGTGATACAGGTGCAAAATCAGAGAAGTAGATTAATTCAGAAGCTGTCTCTCAAGTAAAATCCTGGGAGTTGATGATAGATTCCATATGGGAGTAGGTAAGAGAGTGAATATCAAGGATGAGCCCTAATTTCTGCAACTAATGGATGAGAGGTAGTCCCTTAACTATTATGGTGATCCCTGGGAGGAAACCAGGCTTTTGGGGGCAGAGATAATGAGTTTTGTTGGGATAATTTGAAATGCCTTTGAGTCTTGATATTTAGATACCAATAAGTGTTACTGGTTGGAGCTTAGAAGAGAAACCTAGACCGCAGCTACAGATTTTATACGTACAGAGGGTCATTTTACTACAGACAGGGGTGAAATTGTCTAGAAAGAGACTGTGTAGTATGTATGAGAGAAGGGGGCCTTGAACCAAGTTTTGCTGAATTCCACTTTTTAAAGAGAATATATGACAAAGGAGTCAGGAAAGATGGAAATCTGTAGCTAACATATGCTGAATGTTTATTATGTCCAAGGTCCTATTCTAGTCCTTTACTTTATCTCCTTTAATCCTCAAAGCTCTGTACGTTGCTGGAAAAATTCACCCCTCCCTCCCTAGTCCCTGAGCACTCTTCAGTTTCATCAAAACGATTACCTTTGGAAATCATGGCCTTTGGAGATTATTTGTATTAATTCATCACTCTCTTCATCCCTGTTTAATCATCCTAAGAAGACCAGGCCCCCTGGGGATAAAGAGACGCTCTTCCCCATGTGGTCTATGCATGCTCTAGACCATATGAGCCCTAATTTCCAGACCAGATGCTCAATTCACACCTCCCCCAACTCCCCTTCCATAGTGCCCTGTGTATTGTATCTCGAACGTTTGTCAGAATCTTCCCTTCATCTCAGTGCTCTGGAACTCAGCACTCTCCTGAGGACACTGCCTCTCATGCAGCCCTCTCTGGCTGCTCTGTCTCTTACTGGTTCCTCTTTATATTCCCAGATCTCTAAATGTTAGGAATGCTCGCTCTTGCATTTAGTCATGGAACTTTTCTTTGTCTACACTTACTTTTTAAATAATCTTATTCAGTTTCCTTCCTTTGGGATATTTTTTCTTTTTCTTTTTTTTAATAGTTTGCTGTATGGAAGAGAATTCTGTAATCAGTACTAGTTAAAAATCCTGTTCCCCAGAGTAGATAGAGATTTAGGGAGTATTTTTTCCCCCCTTATAAATTCTCTGTCTAATATTATCTTGAACAAATATGAATGTCTGTTTTCTGAGAAAGTACTCTCTGCACACATATATGTAGATTTGAGTCCCTACATGTCCTGCTCTGAATGTCTGATGATCTATTTGCTGCCTTGTCATTCTAATCAGATTGCGAGGAATTGAATAGGGTATATCTCCAAGGGTTAAGATAAATAATCAGTGATGTTCAGGACACTTTAGTTTATGATTTTGGTTGGACTATAGAATCACTTAAACTTGAGACATGTGATTCATCTGAGGGGTTTGCTCTTTACTGAATGTATATAACTATAAAACTTCATGAAAAATGTTTGGTCAGTTTTAAAATGCAAGTTTATTAATAACAATCTTCTTTGATCTTTATTATATAATATTTACTAAACTGAAATAGTACTTAAATTAATTACCATAAATAAACATTATCAATAGTTTTTGATATTTAAGAGTAAGGATATAGGATTTTCCATTTCAACCTATTGGCTAAAATTTTAGAAGAGACTCATGGTTTCTGGTTCTACATGTTATTTTAATGCCCAGTAAAACTTATTTGATATCTTCAGATTCCAGTGTGTTTTTCCAGGTACTGGAATTTGTACGTTTCTCCATGATTTCCTACTTTTCTTCCCAGTTTTAAGTCTGAAGATTGCTTAATGGTATACACAGAGTAGTAAGCCCCCTTCCCCTCCTAATTTCTGCAGATATAAATATATACCATTGCTTTGAACTATTAAGAGTATGCTTTCCTACTAACATTTCAGAAAGCATTGGCAGAATATACTCTAAGATCATAAATTTGTTAATATCCTTTGGACACCTTTAAGAATTTATCAGGTGGAAATAAATAAAATGATGAATGCTGTCTCTAATTAATATTCACAAGTTAAAGAGAATACAAAAATAAACATCCAATGTAGGGGAATAATTAAATATATTTTAAAGATCAACTCTGTAGATTAGTATCTGTATATTAAAATTATAAATCTGAATGCTATATAGCAAAATATAAAGCTATATATATATATAATGTATACTATAAATATAACATTAAGCTTTTTTTGTTTTGTTTTGTTTTTTTTTTTTTTATGTTTTTTTTTAAACATCTTTATTGGAGTATAATTGCTTTACAGTGGTGTGTTAATTTCTGCTTTATAACAAAGTGAATCAGTTATACATATACTTATGTTCCCATATCTCTTCCCTCTTGCATCTCCCTCCCTCCCACCCTCCCTATCCCACCCCTCTAGGTGGTCACAAAGCACCGAGCTGATCTCCCTGTGCTATGAGCTGATCTCCCTGTGCTATGCGGTTGCTTCCCACTAGCTAGCTATTTTACATTTGGTAGTGTATATATGTCTATGCCACTCTCTCGCATTAAGCTTTTTAATTAAGATTTTTTGTATTTAGACTGTGTCGATTATGAATTCATATGAATGGTGACTGGAAAGGAAAATATAAAAATGAAACATTTAGTGGTGGGATTATGAGTCTTTTTCACTTTAAAAATATCCTACCGGGCTTCCCTGGTGGCGCAGTGGTTGAGAATCTGCCTGCCAATGCAGGGGACACGGGTTCGAGCCCTGGTCTGGGAAGATCCCACATGCCGCGGAGCAGCTAGGCCCGTGAGCCACAACCACTGAGCCTGCGCATCTGGAGCCTGTGCTCCACAACAAGAGAGGCCACCACAGTGAGAGGCCCACACACTGCGATGAAGAGTGGCCCCCGCTCGCCACAACTAGAGAAAGCCCTCACACAGAAACGAAGACCCAACACAGCGAAAAATAAATAAATAAATAAAATTAAGAAGAATGCAGCCTATCAGCCAAAAGCTGTTAAAAAAAAAATATCCTACCATGCTATCCAATAAATAAATATTAAGATGAATACAAAAGAGTTCAAAATTCATTTGGGTTTTATCATCCAGTGATTTTTTTTTTTTTTTTAAGTGGATTGTGGGTACACTGTCAGGCTGACTTGCACCTTCCACAGTATTTAAAAATTTTTATTTATATCTAGTTATTTCAGAAATTGAATCATATTTAGTTACTGCAGCAATCACAATGGAACTTTGAGAGGTGGGAGGGTTTTGCTGGGGGGAGCTGGTGAGGTGACATTCACTTTTCATTCTCGCTGCCTTTTCTCTCCTTCCTCTAGTCCACATACTTCTTGTTGGCCAAGCTGTGTCTGCTCTTTACTGCTGGAATTCAGAGCTGAATCAATTCTCTTTTCTTCTGGAAGCACCATCTGCTCATGATGCAGCCTCTGTTACAGTAAAGTCCCTTAATGCAAGCAAGCATTTAATTGCTCTTGCGGGAGCCTTCCACTCACACACATATGAACTGGCCTATGTCTCGAGCCAGTCTGACTTCATTCCTAGGTAGGTTCAACATTTTATGCTGAATGTCTTTGTCTCACCATAATTTTATATGGTACCTACCTTCTAAGTCTTTATCTAGTGATGGAAGAATATACAAAATATAAGAGCTATGAATAAGCCAGAAGTTTGGTTATTATCCATATTTCTAATATCTATTCTACCAAGTTAATTAGTCGTATATGAACATTTTGGATTAAAATTTTACTTATGAAATGTGATTTCTGCAAACTTTTAATACTAATCAGTATTATGAGAATTTTATGATTAATCTACCATTTATATGTCTTTAATTTGTTGTAGTTGACTTATTTTATATATACTTCTTATGCTAGTTCAGGTGAATTGATATTTGAGCCTGGAGACAAAGAAGCTATAATAGCGGTAAATATCCTTGATGATACAGTTCCAGAGGAAGATGAATACTTCAGAGTTCAGCTTAAAAATCCCAAAGGAGGAGCAGAGATTGGTATTAATGGTTATGTAAAAATAACTATTCTGTCTAATGATGATGCCTATGGAGTTGTTGGATTTGCTCAGGTAAAAATTCCACACTTAGACGTCAAATGATTTATTCATTGTATTTATTTATTAGTTTCTGTCAGCACTCAGTGAGTCATACTTTGAGTGTCTTAAGCCTCTCTTCTTTTCCTTTCCCTGCTTCATCCCCAACTCTGCATTATAAGGTGAATTCTACTGATGATTGAAATTTACAGACTTGCACAATGGACCCTTGAGTCAACTTGTCTTAACGTTTTTTTTGGTACTGATTCCTTTCCTAAGATTGAATTTGAAATGTTACCAGTTGGCCTTGGTCCAGGAGTTTGGCTCTGCTCTTACCCTTGTTTCCAGAGGGTAACGGTGAAGCAGATTCCAAATACACACTATGCACTGTGTCTTGTCACACACATCACCTACAAATACATTACTGTCCTTTTACGCCTTTGTTACTTCTGTGTATTAAGAGAAAGAGAGAGAAGGATGTTTGTAACTGTATGTGCACTGTACACATGGAGATGCTTTCTCCTGAGGAAAGAGAGCTATCCAGTTATTCCAGTTTGACTTCCGTACCCAGAATTCATATTCCTTTACCAATGAGCAAAAGGACAACCTTCATATTGCATCATTTAGTCCTATTTGCAAAATGTATCACGATTTCTTAGTTAGAGTTACAGCTGCAGGTATCTTGTGTTTTTCTCCGAAATATTCTGCAAATAAGGAAAACTGAACTGAAACTGGCTTAAAACACCTAGGGCGTGTCCACAGAGAAGGTGGGCTTGGGGTTGACTGGATACTCTGCTGTGTCACTATGGCTCAGATTCTTTTCATCTGTCTATTTTGCCAGCAGAAAGCTAACCTTTCGTTTTGTTGTTTGAAAGCTGATGCTATCATTAGGGCTACTGCTTTCTTGTTCATGTCCATTTGCAGAGAGAGAGATGCTTTATGTGGCTCTCTGTGTAAGGAAGAAGTTTCCTAAAAGCCTCTTCTTATGTCTCATTGGCCGGAACTGGGTAACAAGCCCACTTACTCAGTCATTTATTCATTCATGTAGCAGGTATTTAATAAACACCTTCCATGTACCAGATGCTGTTTCAGATACTAGAGATATGTTAGAAAATAAAACAGTAAAAACCTCCGTCCTCCTGGTCCTTAGATTCTAGAGAGGACAAGGGGAGACAGACAATAAGCGAAGACAAAAGAAACATCTGTACCATAGCTGATGTTAATAAGTGCCATGGAGAAACATTAGACAAGGAAGGCAGATGGGGAGTGAGGGAGGAGGTGGAGGTTGTGTGCTGGGAAATCAAAAAAATCAGGGAGGGCTGCGCTGAGCAAGTGACATAGGGCAAAGGCCTGGAGGAGATGAGGGAGGGAGTTCTGTGCATATCTCAGGGGAGAACATTCAAGGCAGGGGCACCCATCAGCAAGGGCAGAGGCCCAGACGTGAAGCCTTGCTCCTCTGGTGCAGCGAGAAGGCCACTGTGGCTGAAGCCAGTTACTAGGGGAGATGAAGGGCCAGGGCCCCGTGTCGGGGTCCCCACCAGCACCCACAGTTGCAGTGACTTGCTAGGACGACTCACAGGATCAGCATTTAGTCTTTCTCATGTCTCTGATTTATTGGAGTGAAAGGTTACAAAGCAAAATCAGCCAAGGGAAAAGGCTCATGGGTGAACTCCAGAGGAAACCAGGTGCCTTCTCTCCCAGTGGAGTCACACAGGACACACATCAATTCCCCCAGCATCAAGTTGAGTTGTGATAACGCGTGTGAGTGTTGCTGACCAGGGAAGCTTATTAGAGACTCAGCGCTCAAGGTTTTAACTGGGGGCTGATCACATAGACACCCTGTACCTGGCATAGAACAAAATTCCAGAGTCCCAGAAGGAAAAGGAGTGTTCAGTATCAACCACATTGTGTGTACAAACAGTTCAGGCACAAGAAGCTGGTTATCAGTTCTGTGGATGGTGAGAACCCTCCCGATATCCAGGTTCCCAGACATCAGGCAAGAAGGAACCCCGTAGACCTTTTGAAGGATAGCGGTCAAGCCTGCTACCTTAACTCTTTCCTGCACGAGCCCCTTAGTATTTTCATGAATTTGGCCTCTGAGGGAAACTGGGAGCTTTTGGAGGACTGGGGTAAAAGAGAAATTTGATCCAACTTGCACTTTTAAAGGACATTCTGTTCATAGAATTGAGACTAGATTGTAAGTGGGCAAGGACAGAAATAGACTAGGAGACTATTGCAGTAATTCAGCAGCAAATGATAGAGCTATGGGGAGCAGGAATGTGCCTTTCACCAAGACACAACCACTGTAAGAGGAGCAGCTTGGAGGGATAAGATTGGACTTACTAATACCCTGAGTCAATTCCTTGCAAGGATAGTAGGGTCACCCTGTTACCCGCTCTGTCCCGTCTATGGAGCCAAAGGCAGGTCAGCTTCCTCTGAGGCACCTCTGCCCAATAGAAATATAATATGAGCCCCTGGGTAATTCTGAGTTTTCTAGAAGCCCCATTAAAAAAGTAAAAAGAAACAGGTGAAGTCAGTTTTCATGTTATATTTCATTTAACCCAATATATTTGAAATATTATTGTTTCAACATGTAATCAACGTAAAATTACTTATGAAATATTTCACATCCTTTTTTCCCCATATTTTGTCTTCAAATCCAGTATGCATTTTTACACTTAAAGACTAGCCACATTTCAAGTGCTCAGTAGCCACATGTGGCCAGGAGCTGCTGTGTAGGACAGAGTAGCTCTAAGATGTGAGCTGCGTGGGTAGGATTAGAAAGAAAGAAGACAACTTCTCTCCCCACCAGGTATTCACATGACTTGTTTCCTCACTTTGTTTCCTCTCTGCTGAAATGCCATCTTACAGAAAGGCCTTTTCTTGCTGAAAATTGTGACTCCCACCATCATTCTTCATTACACCTTAATCTTCCTTATGGCACTTACAATGGCCTGATTTGTCTATTGCCAGTTTCTTTTTACTAGAATTAAAGAGTATGAGAGCTGGCATACTGCTTTCCTCGCAGCTTTCCCTGAACCAGGCAAGTGCCTGGCACTCTGTAGGTGCTTCCTGTGAGCCTGTCATTATGCATGGGAGGAAGCAGAAGACTCACGGGGCCTTCTCAGGATCTCATACAACTATGGAGGGCAGAGCTGGGGCTCCTGGGGCAGAACCCAAATGCTGTGCAGCTCAGCCTCATCTTCTCACCGGGAGCTGTGCCGCAGGTGGGGAGTACATTCTGTTCCTCAACTATTTAAGCACAGATCACGCTTTATGAAGCCTGTTTCACAACTGTTCTAGACACACGAAGTCACCGTGGTCTGATCCTTGCCAATAGATAGTATCCTAGGTTTCTTCAATCCGCTTAGGAAAATTCCTCAGTACAGGCCTCTCGTGTCTGGACAGCCTGGTTCCAAGATGAGACTTAGTAGATGTTGAGAATTTCTTGAATATTTTCTGGCTGTATTAATCCTCATTTTACTAATCCTTGTTAACAGATGGCATGAAGCCTGAGAGAGGCTTCTCTTTTTAAAAAGCATTTTCTTTCTTTTTTTTTTTTAAAAGGCATTGTCTTTTGTGAACAAATTATATGCATCTTTTAAAATCAAAGCACTTTCTGTAGGAATGTGTGATTGCCTTGAGCAAGATTTTACTACTATGTAACATCTGTAACAATGTGTTAAAATGCTGTGTAAAACACTATAGGATTGGATATCTACTCAAGTTAGCATTCTAACTGGAAGCTTACATAAGCTTAAATGAAATTTCTTAATTTCATTTAAGAAGTTAATGGGGGGGGTCTTTTTTTAGATTAAGTAAAAGTAAGTAAAAAGACGAGAACCATCTTACTGGAAAGATTTAAAAAAATCTTTATACTCTGTGTTCTTGCTGTATTGCCTACAGAGAAACAAAGGTTATTGTAAGAAGGGATTTTTTGGAGCATTAATTTTGAGGAAGCGTTCATTAAATGGCTGGCAAGAGAAGTTGCAGGCCTTGGGCAAAGAATGTTATAGTCACACAGAGGCAGAAATCAGTTTGGAACAAAGGAAAGAGGCTCAGAAGTATAGGTGAGAAGAAGAGAGTAAGAGATTCTTACATGAGGGAAAAGGATCGTTCTGGCAGGAAAAACAGTGGTAAAGACCATGAGCTAAGAATGAAACATCATCCATGGAAACATCACAGCCTATAGAAACGTTTCAGAGGATATGAATTTAAGGATAAGAGACTTTTGTAAATGATCAGTAAGAGCTCACTGCTTCTCATGATGTCATTACATTTGGGTGGGTCCTTGGGGACCATGTAGACCAAACACTTATTTTACAAACAGGAAACAAAGACCTAGAGGGATTGCCAGAGCTTAACATAGGGGAGGAAGAATATTTCTCTGTTCTTCTAACTCTCTCTATGACACTTCTGTTGTATAAGCTATTTATATGCTATGTATACTCCTTTTAAAAATGTGTATGCTTTCTGAGTATAAAAATAGTATGTTTATTGAAGAAAATTTGAAAAATATAGAACCTGGAAAAAAATCCTATAAAAATTAACCTTTTCATTTACTTTAACTTAGTCTTTTACTTATTCAGACATGCATGTTTTAAAGTAAAATCTTGGTCATCCTATATTACTGTTTTTTAAATATTGTTTTTTACATAATATGTCATGTTGCTTAGTACTGTGAAGTTTGCAAATGCATAATAGCATGACCTAAAAGTCTGCTTAGATGATTTCAAATAACCCCTTATGACTTCCTGTGTATTTTTCAGAATTCATTATATAAACAGGTGGAGGAAATGGAGCAAGATAGCCTAGTAACCTTGAACGTTGAACGCTTAAAAGGAACATATGGTCGTATAACTGTAGCGTGGGAAGCTGACAGAAGTATTAGTGATATATTTCCTACCTCAGGAGTGGTATGTAATTTACGAAATTATAGGAGAGTCACTTTTAAATTATGGTTACTATTGATGCATGAGACCAAACCCTGTCTTGTGGGTGAAGTGTTTGAGTTTGACCATGTCAGCATTGGATTCCTCCTAATCACCATAGAGAGGGATACAAGTTAAGGTTAGTTTTATTGTTGTGATTTTTCTTTTTTCCCTATAATACCAAAATTGTCTGTAAAAACATCATCCCTTTTGAGATTCAATACACTGGTTGGCCAAATTATGGATGTATTACACTGTCAGAAAGATAAAACTAATCCAGCTGGGGCTGGAAATGTGGTTTCGAGATTTGGGTAGAATAGAAGCAGTAAATAGGGAACAAGTCCAGTGAAATAACCAGAAGTATGGAAAAGTAGACCAGAGTTGCTGAGTGATGTAGGTTGAGTTTCCTATAAATAGACTCTGAGATTGAGAGTTGTGGGCCAAATGTTCATTGGGAAGAGCACGTATAAGGAAGTGAGGAAGGCAGTCATGTGCAGAGGGAGAAGTTGATCCACAGGGACAGTTGTCCCTCAGGTTGAGTTTTGGAGCTGAGCTTGTCCTTTGGACTTGTTTCCAGTTGGGGCGAGAGGATATAATGTTGCATCCTGTTTTAGCTGTCCTTGACCTCTGGTCATCTTTTGGTTGAGGCATAACCTGGGGTGAAATAGTTTGCTGCAGCTAAGGACAGTTCCCAGTGAGAAATACAGAAGCTGTTATTCCCAGCAGCTGGGGGATGCGTGCATCAGTCCCACAAAGGGATCTGGACAGAGGATCACATTATCTACTGTTGGAGGGTAGAAGACAATTGTGGCACAGGTTCAAGAATGGACTCAGAATGGGCCAGAGAAGTAAATGACTAACAAAGTGAGGATTCAAGGGGACTTTAGTTCCTAACTGGAAGATGGGTTCCTTGACTTGTCTTGGGTTTCATAGATTAATCTGTATATTTGGCCGAAATGCTTCTCTGAAGAGTGCTTTTAAAAGACCCCTCGTGGAATTGTCTCTAAAAAGGATGGGTGTATATTATGGTTCATCATTTCTTGGTTTCTGTATCATTTGAAAGGTGATTGAAGCTTCAGTGTCTTAAGAATATTATGGCAAATTTTCTTGCAGTGAATATTTACTTTATTCAAGCTACCAAAACTGTAAGTTCTATCTCTCAGGTGCTGTGTGTTCTGAATTATAATATGTTTCCCCAATTAATACTTCTTATATAAGCATGATTAAAATTATTTCTAATTTAAATACACAATAGTATCTTAGGTATGGACTGTATTTTTTAAAAATGTATTTATTTATTTTATTTTATTTATTTTTGGCTACATTGGGTCTTTGTTGCTGTGCACGGGCTTTCTCTAGTTGTGGCGAGCAGGGGCTACTCTTCGTTGCAGTGTGCGGGCTTCTCATTGTGGTGGCTTCTCTTGTTGCAGAGCATGGGCTCTTGGCATGCGGGCTTCAGTAGTTGTGGCGCACAGGCTCAGTAGTTGTGGCTTGTGGGCTCTAGAGCGCAGACTCAGTAGTTGTGGCACACGGGCTTAGTTGCTCTGCGGCATGTGGGATCTTCCCAGACCAGGGCTCGAACCCATGTCCCCGCATTGGCAGGCAGATTCTTAACCACTGCGCCCCCAGGGAAGCCCTGGACTGTATTTTGGAAGAGAATTATCTTATCCAAAGGTCAGTAAGTTCTGTAAAGGGCCAGATAGTAAATATTTTAGACGTTGAGGGCTATATGTTCTCTTTCCCAGCTATCAGCTTTGCCCTTGTAGCACAAGGGAAGCAATAGACAGTATGTTATCAAATGACCTTTTCTGTTTTCCAATAAAACTTAATTTATAAAAAATGGATTTGACCAAAGGGCAGTAGTTTTCTGACTCCTGATTTTATTAATAAAGCTCTTGAGTTTACATCCTGAAGTGCCTTCTCTAGGTAGAGAGATGAGTGTCAGCAAAATAGGCCTGTAATGCTAGTTTGAATTGTTGTAAATAGTTTGTATCCCTATTACTAGAGAATAAAGTCTGAGATGGGGAAAAAAGGGAAATGACATTCAAGAAGCAGACAGAAGCCCTATCAGAAAGGACTTCAGATGCTTTTAGCAAATTTAGGTTTGACTCTTCAGACAGTGGAGACACAGGAGGAGAGAGAGACTCTGATTTGTATCTCTGCCTATCTTTCTCTCTCTATTTCTATTTTGATTGATTCATTGTTAAATAATACATCTATTCAGAGTTTAGGTGAGGGAAGTAGCACTCCTAGCAAAAGTTCTGTAGAGAAAAATGTTTAAACTATATGCCACCTGCTTTTATGTTTTTAGATTTTTATATATGGTATCCAGGACTTAAATTTCCAGAAAGAGTATGTACTCAATATTTTATTAAGAAGGTAGGTTTCAGGATAGGACAGTTTGGCTATATGTTTTATTAGCTAAGTTTTAGCAGTGGTTTACTCTTTCTTTTTCCTAACAATCTTCTACTTCTCATGTGAAAGGCATTTGATTGATTTGTAGGATCATATTATGTCACTTAAATACCTCATTATTTAAGATATGGTCGATATTAAAAGATAATCTAACCTTTTGATATTCTTACTGTACAGTGATAAGTAGAATATAAATAAAATCTTCTTTCTTTAAAATTTTAGATTTCATTTTCTGAAGGCCAGGCACTGTCTACAATTACTCTGACTGTTCTTGCTGATGACCTACCAGAGTTGTCAGAGATTGTGATTGTAACACTCATCCGTATTATCACAGAAGGGGTTGAGGACCCATCAAAAGGTGCTACTGTTGATCAGAAAAGAAACAAGTCTGTGATAACCACTCTGCCCAATGACTCGCCCTATGGCTTGGTGGGCTGGCGTGCTGAGTTTCTCTTCGTTAGAGTGGCAGAGCCTAAAGGTAAATCCTGTTAAATATTTTTCAGGTTCTAGTAAGTTTTATTGGATGACTTAATTCTAATATTTACTAGGGATGTAAGTTTCTTTTTACATGATATTTTCCAGTTTGACAGGTCATACTCAATCCTTTTTTACTTTTTGTTTGTCTTTATTAAATTTCCTGATCATGTCATTACACAGTGATATGGCTATATGAAATACTTTTACTTTTTGAGACATTGCTGTCATAATAGAAATAATAATATTTTAGTAAATCATTGTAGTAGAAGTGTTTGGTTTTTATTTTACTTTCTCTTTGTCATTTTTGATATATCTGTTCTCTTTCCCCACTCAGATTTCTCCGCTATAGATTTTCAATAATTATAGAAAACAATGAGCAGCACAGAGAAATGCATGTGGTACTCGAGGTGTTAATTATTAAACCCAAAGCAGTAATTAGAATAATATTTTTTCTGTGAAGCGTAAGTGATCAGTGCCTCTTTTCCTGTTTCCTTTGAGCTTAGTGTTGACATCTTTGTCTAAATGACTATTCTTATCAACTGTAGAATAAATAGATTTTTATAGATAAAGGTCATTTGACTTATTTGAATAAAAGGTTATATATAATATATATGTATTAAGAATATGTGAAGGCGCTAAAATTTTCAGATAGGAACATGGACATCTTTCAAGAACCTTTTATTTAAAGAGTTGATGGAAAAAAATGGCATGTAATGATGCATCTAGGTCTTTATATATCTGTATATATCGGAATAGAAAGAACAATCTTAAAATAAAATGATCTGTTCATTTATCCATTCAACAATCATTTTTGAAGTACCTAGTAAGTACCAGAAATTGTGCTATGTGTTCTGGAAACAAAGACACGGTATTTGGTCATTAGAAATTCACAGACTGGTGGGGAAATTGACAAGCATTTTTTTCATTTATATAGCAAATTAAATTTTAAAAATCTAAGAAATGAAATAAAAAATACGTGCTGGGAAATACTTTGAACTTTGTGATAGCCACCTTTACTGTAAGAACGAAATTGCTCTTCTTCTAATGATTAGTTATTAAATGATGACTCTGTGTGCTTAATTTTGCATTTTCAAAGAATCTTCCTAGCATTTGTAATTAGCCCCTCTGCTCAACCAGCAGGTATGCACTTTCCTAAGATTTTCAGCAGTTTCTGTTAAAGTGCATGACATGTGCAACATAGGAGAGTGAATCAGAGTACCAAAAGTGAGGGTTTAGAACTGGGATATAATGCTAACAGCGTGTGGAGATTCTCAGCAGTTTCTGTTAAAGTGCATGACATGTGCAACATAGGAGAGTGAATTAGAGTACCAGAAGTGAGGGTTTAGAACTGGGATATAATGCTAACAGCGTGTGGTGATTCTCAGCACAACTTTGGAGACAAGGTGGATAAAACACTAAATACTCCTTGGGAGTATACATTGTCTTTGTTTTACCTCTCTTTTTTACCTGTCTTTACCCTTTACCTGAAAGGGGTAGTGCAGAGCATTCTATCCTAAGTGCTTGGAATAACATCAATAGCAAATAGAAAAGCTTACTTACTTAAGGCATGTCTGTCTCACAGAGAACATCACCACTCTTCAGTTACAAATTGTTCGAAATAAAGGACTGCTTGGAGACATAGCCATTCAGTTGGTTGCTAAACCCAATTTCTTACTGCACGTCAGTAATCAAGCCACTGAGAATGAAGATTATGTGCTACAAGAAACAATGATAATAATGAAAGAAAACATAAAAGAAACTTATGTCAAAGTTGCCATTTTGCCGGTGAGTCTAAGGCTGCAATGAATGTGATGTAAAATAGAGGAAAATACTCTTGAAGATAAAAATGTGATGCTCTTAAAGGTAAAATCTTTAAAAAGGGTGCTTTTTAAATATAAAGATACAAGTACTCTAATGCTCCCACCCACCCTAATATTTAATAATGAATGACTATTTGATAACTGAAAGATAAAATAACAAGTGTATTAATTGTTTATATTTATTTTTGAACTGGAATATTGTTTGAATGAACTTTGAAGCATTGAATCTGGATTGATTATGTGTCTGGTTGGATCCTCTATTCTGTTGCTTTGTTAGTTGTTTTCAACTAATGATTGAATGAATAAAATACCCAAGTCAATATGGTTATTTTTATTATTGGTTTTATAGGACGATGTTTTCATTCCATGATACAATCACTTGAATTAAGATTAGTCTTCAGATGGGGTTTAGATCTGGTTTTAGTGCTCTCGCTCTCTTTCTCTCCTTTGTCTAAAGAGAATGTGTATATACATCTGTAGTGATGCCCAAGAAACTGAAATTTGTTAATAGTATTATCACTAATATATAATTAAATATTGTATTTATATATTATAGTCCTACATATAATATTAATTATTATCATATCCTATTAAATGAATATAATATTGTATAATAATATTAGTGTTATTAATAGTGGTAATAGTGGTATTAGTGGTATTAGGTAATAGTGGCTTCTGGAGAGGACATTCTGGAAAGATGTAAGGGATGGGGCAGAGCGGAGGTTTCCTTTCCTTTTCACTAGGTATTCTTTCTATCTTTTGAAATTTTTTATTACCTATTGAAAAATAAGGTAACAATTTTTAAAAAGTTAATTAAAATATAGGATTATAATTAGATTTACAAGTCCAGAGCTTTCACTTTTTGAGATGTATGTAGCATTTACCAGTTTCTCCTAAATTGAGGGGATGTTATATATGTAAAACATATTCAGTAGGATGGGGTCAGAATTGTAGGCTAGATACTTTTAAAAAATTATTTTACTTGCTCATGAGTATGTGGCTTCCATTGAAACATCACTGATAAGCTTGAATATCTCCTAAGATTCTGAAGTTGTCAGTGGGGATGTACTAAAATATAAAAAGGAATCTTTTTTTATATGTGTGGTAGAGCTGCCCATGCCTGTGGACAGTCATTCTTTACTGAAAAATATTGTCTTTCCAATGCAAATTCAATATATTTAAAAAAATAAAACACCGTCTCTCTCCCCTCCCCCTGTTCCTTACCCCCAGGATGATGCCGCCGAGCTGGAGGAAGGGTTTATTGTCAACATCACTGAGGTGTACCTGGTGAACTCTCACTTCTCTGCAGGACAGCCAAGTGTGCGGAGGCCTGGGATGGAAATAGTTGAGATAATGATTGAAGAAAATGATGATCCCAGAGGAATATTTAAGTTTCATGTTACCAGAGTGAGAGGAACTTTCACGTATTTATAGTAATAACAAAAGCTTGTACCTGCTGATTTGGCCAGTGTCATTTATTTTCTGAAAAATAATTGACTTTTCTTGTAGGTATTAACAAATACCCGTCTTAAAGTTTTTCTTATAGCCTAACTCTCAGTTCTCTTTGAGCTAGAACAAAGGATTAAGCAAGTTTGTTTACATTGCATTTAAATGTAAGAGTTCTGAAGACCGAATATGCATACTTATAGTCAACTATTGATTTCTACTTTGAAGAGTGAAGTATAAGAACTAATAGTAGAAATAATAAATTTAGAACGTGATGACTTATATGAATTACTTTTGTCTTGCATTTTAACTTATATTCTTTATTAAAAGGATATTGGTGGAGTTTTTACTGCCTATGAGGTACCTCCACCCCTGAACATTCTTCAAGTTCCTGTAATCCGGCTGGCTGGAAGCTTTGGGGCAGTAACTGTTTATTGGAAAGCAACACTGGACAGTGCTGGCCTGGAAGACTTTAAGCCATCTCACGGGATTCTTGAATTTGCAGATAGACAAGTATGCTAGTTATGGACATATTAACATTTTTTGGTTGTACTTGAAACATTTTATAGGCATCCACCAAATGAATGTGTAGTAGTG
Source organism: Balaenoptera borealis (assembly GCF_965194805.1). Classification (NCBI taxonomy): domain Eukaryota; kingdom Metazoa; phylum Chordata; class Mammalia; order Artiodactyla; family Balaenopteridae; genus Balaenoptera; species Balaenoptera borealis. The sequence continues at coordinate 74,349,598 of NC_138867.1, forward strand.
ATTGCTGAATGTATTAAATTCTAAATTTCCATGTCAAGCCAACAGAGATATCATTAGTTAATGTATAATTTTTTAATGGACAGGGGAAGAGAATATAAATAGGCAAGAATCTTACCCTCTCTGAAATTCCCCACCTTACTCTATTTTAAATAGAAGTTATAAAATGATAATAACTGGCTTGGAAGTGTCTAAGAATGTATAAAATACTGCCTGATGAACTAGACTATTCCTATGAACTTCAGGTTCTTTTATTCTATTTATTTCTTAATGATTATAAACATAAAATTTTTTTAGGATTTGCAGTAAAAGTGTATGCATTTATTACTAAAGACATTTATTATTATGTACATTTATTATTACCCAAAGATTTTTTTTTACAATTAAAAAACACTAAAATGATAGAAAAGGAACAAAGTAGTTAAAACTGGAAAAAATTGAAGAACAGTATTCTAGATTTGGGCCAACCAATCTTAAAAATTATAAAATATTCCTTAAAAATTGTAAGCTTGTGAACTGGGCATTTTGCAATATGTAAGAATAAGGTGTTTTGATAAATTTTTAAATCAGTAAGTGGAAAAAGCATGTGAACAACCATGAAAATGTTAGTAACTTCAAATAGCAGTATCTATTTACATGCAGTCTGATTTTGCCTGCACAGATTTGCACAGTGGGCATCAACTTATTAGTTGCCGTTAGGGGGATAGTAATTACTGCTAAAAGATAAGCATACAGATCTAGATTTTCCTACATATAAAGGTCTATTGTTAATATTTGAAATCATGAGATTTTAACAAATTTAAGACTTTAAAACATTTCCTACTAAAAGGAGGGGAAATGCAGATTTTCATGTTAAAAGTAGAAACAAATAAATTGATTTTTCATTGAAGTAACCTTCCAACTTTATATTATCAGGACTTTATTCTTTTCATGAAGTTAAAGTCCCATCACTTAGCAGCACCCTTAGGATCATCATTATTCTTAAATTTAACATCCTGTAGGGAAAGTATTCTGTGTTCTACAGTACTGATTTGAGGTGCATTTTGACAAGCTTATATTTTAGCATTTGATTTTGTTCAGGTTTCTCTTTCTCTGAATGTGACGTCCAGATTTCTCACTTTTCTCTGTTATTATATTAAAGGTGGATTTAGGTAGGAAAACTTAATTTTTTGATAAATGTCTGTGTCATTTCCCTTTGGGATACAGAAAAATATTTTAAATATGGACATAGAGCTGGGATATTTTTATGACTAATAGTGAAATCACAAGCTGGACCAAAGTTTTACTCATTTATAAGTTATAAAAACTTTTAACATAGATCCAGACAGATGAATGAACTCCTGATCACAAAGTTCTAAAAACATGAAATTTGGGTTTTCTTCCTGCCTGTCTTTTCCCCTACATTACAAGAACAGTAATTTGAAACCGAAGGGATTTATTCTAGTTACAGAAGACAGTAATAATTTATATGGTACCATTTTATATCAGGTCGTATTAATGCTAAGTATACTGAAATTTATGTTTGTGCAGTGGTTATTGGAGCCTGCATGACATTTTAAATATTTTTCTTCAAGAATAAGCCTTCAGGGCTTCCCTGGTGGTGCAGTGGTTGAGAATCTGCCTGCCAATGCAGGGGACACGGGTTCGAGCCCTGGTCTGGGAAGATCCCACATGTCGCGGAGCAACTAGGCCCGTGAGCCACAACTACTGAGCCTGTGCGTCTGGAGCTCGTGCTCCGCAACAAGAGAGGCCGCGACAGTGAGAGGCCCGCGCACTGCGATGAAGAGTGGCCCCCGCTCGCCGCAACTAGAGAAAGCCCACGCACAGAAACGAAGACCCAACACAGCCAAAAATAAATAAATAAATAAAATTAAAAAAAAAAAAAAAAGAAAGAAACAATTCTTAAAAAAAAAAAAAGAATAAGCCTTCATTGGTTTTTTGAATCTATAAATTATCCTATATTTTATTACATGTATAATTTCCTTTATCTTGGAAACAATAGACTGAAAAGTTTTGACTTTGAAATACTATAAATATATGACTTCTTTTTTTTTTTTAATTTTTAAATTTTTATAGAAAATTTTTGGCCGTACTGCACGGCTTCTGGGATCTTAGTTCCCTGACCAAGGGTTGAACCCAGGCCCTCGGCAGTGAGAGCGCAGAGTCCTAACCCCTGGGCCGCCAGGGAATTCCCTAACTTTAAAATAGTATTATGAACACCACAGGCAAAAGTTCCTGCTTTTTTCTTTGGTACTATGTTTCTAAGTTTCAACTAAAAAGTTAAAATGTATGCGATCAAAAATTGCTATTACATTTTACCCTCTCTGCCTCTCTCCCTCCCTTTTTCCTTCTCTCCCTCCCTCTTTTCCTTCTTTCTTTCTTTTCTTTTATAGGTTATTGCAGTGATAGAAATCACCATAATTGATGATGCTGAATTTGAACTCGTGGAGATATTCAATATTTCCTTAATCAGGGTGGCTGGAGGTGGCAGACTTGGAGAAGATGTTGTGGTAACTGTTGTTATTCCACAGAATGATTCTCCATTTGGAGTGTTTGGATTTGAAGAAAAGACTGTAAGTGAAATGTATCAGGAAAGGGGGTGCCTTCCCCTAGGCTAATTTTTCGTGTAATTTATAGTAGAAAGGTCTTTTTCTTTTTTAAAAAAAAACTCTGCATTAGTCTTTACTTGCAGTTCTTTTCTCAAGACTCTTTTGAGTTGGCTGTTGAATTAGCGGCCAATCTGCAAACCTGTGCACACAGTTTGATAGTAGTGAGAGCTCTTAACATCAGGCAGTTACAAAGGGGTGTAATAGACTACGAGGTACTTTTTGTCTATACATGCTGTTCTGTACCGGCTCTGCTACCAGGCTGCCATCCTGGTTACGAGGCAAGATTCTGTCATGCTCCGGTTTTACACCCCAGGAATGGATTTAGCTGAGGAGGGATTTATATTCCCCACCTTTCAGGCCCTCTATCTTGATTTATATTGAACAAAACACTACAGTCACCCCAGCTCCTGTGTTTCTCTGTGTTTCTTCTCTCTCTCCCCTCTTACTTCTCATTGGCTGCCTACTTCTAAGACCTGCAAGAGTGAGCCTAATTATTATTGGTTCAACCCCTGAGAGAGAAAAAGAAGCTTTGGCTAGTACAAAATTATCTCTCTAACTATACAATGAGGTGCTATAAACTATATCATAATTATTATGACATAATGATTGTATCATCATCATTATGACTTTACCTTTCAAAGGAAATTTCAAGATGAAATAATCATACAAATATTTAGATAGACACAGCAACTTTTTGGCTCCTTTGTCACCATTCCCTTTATTTAATCACTTATAGGTAATCAGTAATTCACCATAGATCATTTTAAATAATAGAAAATTGTTCTAATGCCTATTGTCTTTACTGTTCAGTGGATGCAAGGCTAGACCTGCAGCTTGGCTATCAGGGCTGGGCTTCCTAGATGCTCCAAAATTTAGATAAACCCTAATAATTGCCTAATTATTTGATCATTGAAATTTCAACTTCATAAGAAAATGGAAACTATAAAAGGAACAGAACCCTTCTACTGCTGTAGCCTATTTGAGACTCTTTCTTCCTTGAGAAAGGAATGAGCAGAAATAAGTGTTTGTAAAGAGTGGTAGATTCACAAAAGAGTAGCTGTGAATGTTTTCTAGGCAACCTAAAAAGTCTGGAAAATACAAGATGTATAAAGAAAAGAGTAAAAGTACCCATAATATTATTGCTCTAAGATAGATATCACTAGATTTTGTCATATTTCCATCCAGGCCTTCTTTGCATATATGCAGAGAAATATTTTAATATATACGAGTATGAAATTTATTTTTAGAAAATGTATTAAATGTACTAAAAATGTATTCTCTATTACGTTCTGAGGTTAGATAAAAGGTTCAGGGTTTAAGTAGTCCAACCTCCAACTGATGAAATGTTATAATAATGTTTTTGCTTTTAACTTTGTCACACTTTTGGACTTAGCCATTGGATGGTATATTTACAGGTTTCTCTCACCTTTTGAGAAAATGAAAGAGTTATGCTACTATTCGTAAATAATTTCTGTTTATTCATTCTATCTTAACTACTGTCGTAAACCTTACCGCAATAACTTAGTGCATCCTTGATCTGGGAACTACTGTCTTATTGTAATAGCCTCAGATTTCCAACTTGTCTTATAGTCTAAAAGTAAGATTTACGGTACCCAAACCCTTGTTGTGAGGAGTGAGTTGATACATGTAAAGCACATATAATTGGGCTTTACCCTCAATAGGTGTCAATTGCTGTTTTAATTGTTGATAATATTAGTAGTAGCTTGTGGCTCAGCCCTTTGTGGCTACTTTCCTTGTATCCTATCTTTCTTATAGCCAATAGCTCTTGATAACTTGGAGTTTATCTTTTAACCTGTATCTAAGATACACAATATTGTGCGCATAGTGAACATTCTGGTAGCATTATTTGGTGAGACAGATTATATTCAGAACTGAAGAACACTGAGAAAGGATTATTGCTATTAATCTGTCAAAATTAATAAGCTTCTCACAGGGCAATGTGCTGAGTATACCAAAACACTGGGAATAACAGAGACTCCTGGAAATATGCTTGTGAAACTGAAACTAGAATATTATTATCTATGGAAACGAAAAGGGCTTATATACGCAGTTTGTTTAAAATGGATTTTTTTTCTTTCTCACTTTGCTTTTTTCTTACTTGATATTTCTGGTGTCTGAGGAGTGCTTTGAACAGCACTGCGTGTGGAGTCAAAACATCTGAACTAAATCCCAGGCTCCTTTTCTCCAAATACATGTATATCTGTGCTCCTCAGCTTTCTTAGAGTTTTTGTGAGGCTTAAATAAGATAAAGTATGTGCAAGAACTGACACATAATAGAACCTCAGCAAATATCAGTTGGCTCCAAATCCCTACTCTTGGCACCAATGCAAAATCTCATGAAAAAAGAACCCAACAAGATTGAATTATACACTCGTTAAGTGTCTTTCTTGAAAATGGAAAGCATTGTGTTATATTTTTGTATTTACATAACAAGTGCATAGTATAGGCTCAGTTTGGACTTTGCTTCACAGAGTCAATATGTGTAATTCATATTAGGTCTGTATTATGTGGGGAGCCTGACTGCCATAAAAAGAACCCCCAAAATCTCAGTTCCTTAATATAATAAGAGTTTATTTGTTCTTTATGCAAAAGTCCTACATCAGTGTTCCTAGTTGGAGTCTTATGGACACCTCTTCTCCAACTGGCATCTCAGGCACCAGGGTTTCTCCATCTGTGACTCTGTCCTCCTCTAGTCATCCAGCAAATGGAGGAAGAGGGAATGTGGAAGATTGTGTGGGAAGTTGATGGTCAGACTATGATTAGCATACTTCACTTCTGCCTGTATTCTTTTGGCCAGAATTCAGTCACAAGCTCCACCTAATTGCAAAAGGGGCTAGGAAATGCCAAGTAGCTGAGTGTCTAGGGAAAAAAGGGAATGGGATTTGGTGAAACATTTTTTTTCTGCCACATGATTGTAACATGCTGTGATTAGAGTTCTAAATTCAAAAATTGCAGTCATTGAGAAGAGAAATGAGATTCTGTTTGTTCTTCCTGCTGCTTTTTGCTCTTTTTTTTTTTTTTTTTTTTAACTTTACTGGATTTTCTTTTTTTCAGGTAATGGTTGATGAATCCCTTCTGTCTGATGACCCTGATTCGTATGTGACATTGACAGTTGTCCGGTCCCCAGGAGGAAAAGGAGCCATCCGACTTCAGTGGACCATAGATGAGATGGCTAAAGATGATCTCAGTCCTTTGAATGGGACACTTCATTTTGATGAGGTATAATCGTCATCAAGACTCCTGTAGTTTTTCTCTAACTTGTCTTTGTTTGATTTTCTGAATGTTTTGAAATCATATGCACCGTGGAGAAAAATCACAGACACACACACACACACACACACACATGCACACACACACAACCCCCACCCCAAGATGTCTGAAATTTAATTCAGACACTACCTACATCCCACCCTTAAACTGCTCTTTTCTTGACATATCCTACCCTGATTGAGGGCAAAACCAGTCAACCAAGCCAGACATCTGGGTGTCATCCCCATCTCTACCCATTCTGTAACTCTTGCATATATTTGACAACTGAGTTTAGTCAGTTTTCCCTTTTAAATACCCTTTCTGTTCCTCCTACTCTGTCATGGCTGTGACAATCCGTGCCTCCATCATCTTTCCTTGGATGGTCTTTTAACTGATATTCCCACTCCAAGTCTTTTCCCTTTTCTGTCCAGTATCCGTGCCACTGAGTAGGGTTATTTTTCTATAAGGAAGATCTCGTTATGCCACCCCCTGCTTAAAATGATCCAGTGGCGGCGTCTTACCCACAGAACGTCAGGCTCTGAAATGTGGAACACAGAGCCTCTCGGAGGGAATCCTGGCTGTACCTTCCTCCCAGTTAATCTGAGCACAGAGTTTCACTGTGAATGCCGTGTAACCAGAACCAAGTAGCATTTATCTATCAACCTCTGAACTCTTTTTCCCTGGAAGGAGGGATGGACAGATGGAAGAGAATTGACAGGCTGATTCTTAAATCCATATGGAAATGCAAAAGACCAAGAATAGTCTCAGAAACTCACAAAGAAGAATGGAGGGTGCCCTTCCCTAACTAAACTTAAGATAATATGTAGCACAGGTAAATGTGACAGTATGATATTGGCTCTGGGATAGACAAATAGACCAAAGAGAAGAAACTGGAGAGTCCAGATTTATCAGTCTTTTATGGTTTTTGCTTTCATGTTTGCATAAATCTTTCCTAAATTAGTAAAAACTAAAGCAAAAGGAAATTAGTTAAAAACCAGAAAAACAGTAGAACTGATGAATAAGTTTTTTAAAAAGCAACAAAAAATAACCTCACAAAATAAGAACAAGCAAGAAAGAACCATTAAAAGGGAAAGTATAAAATTTTAAGAGATTACTTTGTACGTATCTAGACAAATGAATGTAAACATCTATATGAAGTTGACTCTAATAGGTAAATAGTAGTTATAGAAAGTCTAAGCAGATGAATTTCCATAAACGAAATAGAATTTAAAAAATTAAATAGGAGAGTAGAAGGTCCCCAAGGTGGATTTCTAAAAGAAATGTGACCAGATGATCCCAATGAAACATGGTCAATCTATTTTTTTTTTGAGTCTATTGACCTTTTATCAGAGCTTTCAACACCAAACAACACAAAAGCAAATACTTTTTTTTCATTCAGTTTTCTAATAGGTGATGAATAAATTAATCGGTGATGCCCTCTGGCAATCCATTTGCCACTTAGATATTCTGCCACCATTTTTGAGGTGTTGGTTACTCTAATGGAATTAAAGATCTCAAGCCAGATGGCACAGTTATTTCATCCACTCATTTCTTAGGTTCTGATATGCAATAGCTCAAGAAACATCTCGGTTGCATGCCCTAAACCTCTATAAACTTCTCATTTGGCATGAGAAGAATTTAGAAATTACTTTGAAATTTCTTTAAAGATTTTCCATAGTAATAATGAGCAGTCATTTCCCAGTTACTACATCTACTTCCCAGATGATTAGAAAGATTTTCTGGTGTTGAGCAGGATATCCGTACCAAAATGGCAAATAGTCTGATCTTTTACCCCAGGGAATAAGGCCATCCTTGTTCAGAGTACTGCATCAGGAGGGGTGAGTTTGTGGGTCACCCTGGACTTGACCCATCTCCATCTTGTTCTTTGCTTGCCAACCTGGTGCGTTCCATGTACCTCTGCATAATAGCTTTATTGTTCTTGTATACTCAGCTACTGGCATATCTATGTCTCCATTCTAACAAATGGCTTTGTAGCTAAGCACATAGTTCAGAGCCGCTAATTGACAATGTGCAGAGAGTAAAAGGGATGGGAGTGATTCATTGCATCCCAGGAATTATAGATTTTCCATGAGTGCATTTAATAAGGTCTGAGGCAGGAAGTATACATTTTCCTAGCAACTCTTATAAAATTTTTAAGAAGTACAGTTACTGTAAAATAGAAAAAAAGGACTCTTACGAAGAGAGGACAGCTTGAGTGAAGAGATTAGAATAATGCTTTTAATAATAAAAATCTCAAAGAAAAGATGCGATTGCGGAACTAAGATGTACATAAGAAGCAATAAACAGCAGAATTCAAACTGTAGAAAATTAATCGGTGATGCATAGGGCAAATTCGAGTTTTTTTTATCAGCATACGGAGGAGGCGGTAAAGATAAAAGTGATTTCTGTCACGGTTATGTCTCGAAGTATTAAGCTGGTTGTCTTCTATATATTTGCTTTTCCTATTCTTTCTCTTCCAGCCTACACTGAAAACTTAGCACATGTTCCAAGAAATTACTGAGCTAAGTTTAAGCCAAGAGAGGGAAGGAATAATAGTGAAAATGCTTGAGATCAACACCTATGGAAGGAATGGGAAGGAAGCAGGAGTGGGTAGAGGGCAAGGAGTAAAAATGGGTAGTAGAAAGATAACCTTTATAAGTATTAAACCTATGACATTCATCTATTTACATCATGCTGTGACCATTTAATTCTAAGTGATCGAACTTTCAATGGTTGAAAATTTTCAGGAAATTTAAAAGTTGTGTTAACATTTCCCCCCTTTTTCCTATTACGAACCTTAATCGGATTTATGCTCAGAGCTAATTTTTACATAGTAATTCTCTCTAGCAGAAACCCATAATTACAGGGCACAGAAAGGACACACTTTAAAAAATGCTTATGCACATAAATGTTATTCTGCTAATGAGAACATTTGAAACTCAACTTTGGTCAATCTGGAAAATGTGTTATTCCTCCTCATTTGATGTAGACTGAGTCCCAGAAGACCATTGTGTTGCACACACTTCAAGATGCCATGTTGGAGGAGGACAGGAGTTTCACCATTCAGCTGGTACCAGTTGATGAGGTAGAAATATCTCCAATAAAAGGTAAGAGAAGTCGACATTTTTGGAAATTAAAAAGTAGATTTTTAGAAAAACGTAACCAGATAATCAATAGTTACAAAGATAGGTAGTATTTGTTTTTATAATTCCTAAAACGTTTTCTAAATCATAAAGATGTCATTTCCTACTTGTATAACAGCTAAAGACTTTTTAAAGCTAAAATTACCATACCCATTGTTGGTAAGGTCATACGCCAAAGACTTCATACTACTTAGCTGTGTGATTTTTAAAAAGATAAAGATGTTTGTTTTAGCAGTGTTTATAAAGTAAAATAGGAAAGCTTCTTAAATGATCCTACAGTAGGAGACTGGTTAAATGTAACAGAATACTATGCAACTATTCAAAAAATGTGGCAGAAAAAGCCTTACTTACATTAAAATTAAGAACACTTCATTACATGGATAATTGTTACATTAATAAAATAGGCTTTGTAACAACATGTTCATTGTAATCCCCTTTTTGTCATGTGCATGTCATAAACATGTTTGGAATTATTTGAAATGTCGATAGTGGTTTTTGATTACCTATATTTTCTACACCTACTTACAATGATCACATGTTACTTTTGTAATAAAATGTTATTTTAAAACTTAGCATCTTATTATGTCTCTTTCAGCCTATCTATTGCCTATTTTGATAAGAAAGTAATTACTTAGATTTTGACATTTCAGGAACAGGCATCATAATTCTCACTTGCCTATGGTCCATGTGAAAATTTGTTTCTTAGGTCTGGAGAGAAAGGATTACTGGAGCTAAGATGGTTTCATTATAGTACAAATAGTAATAACCATAAAAAATGGCCCAGCAACTTTGATATGAAAGCTTAGTTACTGTTGCATGTCCTTTTTTGCCATCAAGAACTTCATCCTATGCAAGGGTTCGTGGTCAAAGAAGCAGAATTCCGTGGCTGAGGAAATTTGCAGAATTGTAGAGAGTATTGTGTACTGTCACCTATGATATCACGTAGGGTAGTTACTCCTTTTGCATTTATATCTAGAGTACTTCCAGCAAGCATTTGAGGGATTCATATCTTTGCATTATATTCTTCCATAAGTTTTAAGTCAGCTCAGTTGTCTACATCGTGTTAAACGTCAGGGTTGATATTATATAGACTAATTAGACGCAAAAACAAGAATATAACAGTGGATCAAGGTAAATCATTTGTTAATATAAAAAATTCATAATATATTTCTAACTGTGACATACTTGCACTTGACAAACCACTCTTGATCCCATTAATCCATTGCCAAAGAAACTGATAGTATAGTAATCCAATCCTTTGTTTCATTAAACTCTAATGTGTGCTTCTGGAAACAATTTTATTTAAGTTACTGCTAAATTATGATATGAATACTCAAATTACTTGATATGGTTTTTATTTCCATTTTAGTAGGAATACTTGACACATTTTATAAACACTTACAAGCAAATGGTAGAGTCAGAAAATTAAAAATAAAAAAGGGCCCCCAAGAATTCTAGCTTTTGCTACATAGCTAATAGATACAGCCACATAGCCAATTTCAGTGAGCTACAAAATGGTTACTGTAGAAGTGGATTAATGCACATGGTAGAAGAGTACTTACTTATCATGGGAGTGATAGTGGAAGTACTGCGCACTTTATCCCTTTCATTAAAATGTGATCTTGGGCAAGTCATTTGCCTTAGTGTCTTCAATGCCTCTCTGTGCCTAAATATCTGCGCTGGTAAAATGAGGATAATATTAGTACCTAACTTATATGATTGTCATGAGGATTAACTCACAAGATTAGTATATGTAAAGCCCTTAGAACATTGCCAGGCATGTACTAAGTGAATCCATGTGTTTTCTACATAAGTGGTATATCATCTTCAACTCAGGTAGCGCATCAATAATCATTCGAGGAGATAAGGGAGTGTCAGGAGAAGTTGGGATAGCTCCATCATCTAGGCACGTCCTCATTGGGGAACCCTCAGCAAAATATAATGGTACTGCTATTATCAGGTAAGGGTTTCCTAATTTTTGTTTGCCTATGTTAGGGTTTTGAAGTTTTTTTTAAATAATTAGCATTATTAATTAAATACATTGTTCTCAATACAGACATATTCTTCAGGCATTGTCTTTTTATATATTTGTAAAATCCTGTGGAGAGTAGAACATATTTTTGATAAAAACTGAAGGTATGTTTTGAGTTATCTTGACGTTAGATCATGAGAAGTTTTCTTTTTTTTTTTCAACAACTTTATTGGAGTATAATTGCTTTACGATGGTATGTTAGTTTCTGCTGTATAACAAAGTGAATCAACTTTACATATACATACATCCCCATATCTCCTCCCTCTTGTGTCTCTCTCCCACCCTCCCTATCCCACCCCTCTAGGTGGACACAAAGCACCGAGCTGATCTTCCTGTGCTATGTGGCTGCTTCCTACTAGCTATCTACTTTACATTTGGTAGTGTATATATGTCCATGCCACTCTCACACGTTGTTCCAGCTTACCCTTCCTCCTCCCCATGTCCTCAAGTCCATTCTCTATGTCTGCGTCTTTATTCCTGTCCTACCCCTAGGTTCTTCAGAACCATTTTTTTTTTTTTTTTTAGATTCCGTATATATATATGTGTTAGCGTATGGTATTTGTTTTTCTCTTTCTGACTTACTTCACTCTGCATGACAGTCTCTAGGTGCATCCACCTCGCTACAAATAACTCAATTTTGTTTCTTATTATGGCTGAGTAATATTCCATTGTATATATGTGCCACATCTTCTTTATCCATACATCTGTCGATGGACACTTAGGTTGCTTCCATGTCCTGGCTATTGTAAATAGAGCTGCAATGAACATTGTGGTGCACGACTCTTTTTGAAGTATGGTGTTCTCAGGGTACATGCCCAGTAGTGGGATTGCTGGGTCGTATGGTAGTTCTATTTTTAGTTTTTTAAGGAATTTCCATACTGTTCTCCATAGTGGCTGTATCAATTTACGTTCCCACCAACAGTGCAAGAGGGTTCCCTATTCTCCACACCCTCTCCAGCATTTATTGTTTGTAGATTTTTTGATGTTGGCCATTCTGACCAGTGTGAGATGATACCTCATTGTCGTTTTGATTTGCATTTCTCTAATGATTAGTGATGTTGAGCATCCTTTCATGTGTTTGTTGGCAATCTGTATATCTTATTTGGAGAAACGTCTGTTTAGGTCTTCTGCCCATTTTTGGATTGGGTTGTTTGTTTTTTTGATATAGAGCTGCATGAGCTACTTGTAGATTTTGGAGATTAATCGTTTGTCCATTGCTTCGTTTGCAAATATTTTCTCACATTCTGAGGGTTGTCTTTTCGTCTAGTTTATGGTTTCCTTTGCTGTGCAAAATCTTTTAAGTTTCATTAGGTCCCATTTGTTTATTTTGTTTTTATTTCCATTTCTAGGAGGTGGGTCAAAAAGGATCTTGCTGTGATTTATGTCATGCAGTGTTCTGCCTGTGTTTTCCTCTAAGGGTTTTATAGTGTCTGGCCTTACATTTAGGTCTTTAATCCATTTTGAGTTTATTTTTTTGTATGGTGCTAGGGAGTGTTCTAATTTCATTCTTTACATGTAGCTGTCCAATTTTCCCAGCACCACTTATTGAAGAGGCTGTCTTTTCTCCACTGTATATTCTTGCCTCCTTTATCAAAAATAAGGTGACCGTATGTGTGTGGTTTTATCTCTGGGCTTTCTATCCTGTACCATCAATCTATATTTCTGTTTTTGTGGCAGTACCATACTCTCTTGATTAGTGTAGCTTTGTAGTATAGTCTGAAGTCCGGGAGCCTGATTCCTCCAGCTCTGTTTTCTTTCACAAGATTGCTTTGGCTATTCGGGGTCTTTTGTGTTTCCATATCAATTCTAAGGTTTTTTGTTCTACTTCTGTAAAAAATGCCATTGGTAATTTGGTAGGGATTGCATTGAATCTGTAGATTGCTTTGAGTAGTGTAGTTATTTTTGCAATTGTTGCTTCTTCCAATCCAAGAACATGGTATATCTCTCCATCTGTTTATATCATCTTTAATTTCTTTCATCAGTGTTTTATAGTTTTCTGCATACAGGTCTTTTGTCTCCCTTGGTAGGTTTATTCCTAAGTATTTTATTCTTTTTGATGCAGTGGTGAATGAGAGTGCTTCCTTAATTTCTCTTTCAGATTTTTCATCATTAGTGTATAGGAATGCAAGAGATTTCTGTGCATTAATTTTGTGTCCTGCAACTTTACCAAATTCATTGATTAGCTCTAGTAGTTTTCTGGCGGCATCTTTAGGATTCTCTATGTATACTATCATGTTGTCTGCAAACAGTGACTGTTTTACTTCTTCTTTTCCACTTTGTATTCCTTTTATTTCTTTTTCTTCTCTGATTGCCGTGGCTAGGACTTCCAAAACTATGTTGAATAATAATGGTGAGAGTGGACATCCTTGTCTTGTTCCTGATCTTAGAGGAAATGCTTTCAGTTTTTCACCATTGAGAATGATGCTTGCTGTGGGTTTGTTGTATATGGCCTTTATTATGTTGTGGTAGGTTCCCTCTATGCCCACTTTCTGGAGACTTTTTATCATAACTGGGTGTTGAATTTTGTCAGAAGCTTTTTCTGCATCTATTGAGATGGTCATATGGTTTTTATTCTTCATTTGTTAATATGGTGTATCACATTGATTGATTTGCATGTATTGAAGAATCCTTGCATCCCTGGGATAAATCCCACTTGATCATGGTGTATGATCCTTTTAATGTGTTGTTGGATTCTGTTTGCTAGTATTTCGTTGAGGATTTTTGCATCTATATTCATCAGTGATATTGGTGTGCAATTTTCTTTTTCTTTTTTTTTTTTTAAAGCTAGTCTTTTTTTTTTTTATTTATTTATGGCTGTGTTGGGCCTTCGTTTCTGTGCGAGGGCTTTCTTTAGTTGCGGCAAGTGGGGGCCACTCCTCATCGCGGTGCGCGGGCCTCTCACCGCCGCGGCCTCTCCCGTTGCGGAGCACAGGCTCCAGACGCGCAGGCTCAGTAATTGTGGCTCACGGGCCCAGTTGCTCCGTGGCATGTGGGATCTTCCCAGACCAGGGCTCGAACCCGTATCCCCTGCATTGGCAGGCAGACTCTCAACCACTGCGCCACCAGGGAAGCCCCAATTTTCTTTTTTTGTAGTATCTTTGTCTGGTTTTGGTATCAGGGTGATGGTGGCCTCATAGAAGGAGTTTGGGAGTGTTCCTTCCTCTGCAATTTTTTGGAAGAATTTGAGAAGGATGGGTGTTAGCTCTTCTCTAAATATTTGATAGAATTCACCTGTGAAGCCATCTGGTCCTGGACTTCTGTTTATTGGAAGATTTTTAATCACAGTTTCAATTTCATTATTTGTGATTGGTCTGTTCATATTTTCTATTTCTTCCTGGTTCAGTCTTAGAAGGTTATACCTTTCTAAGAATTTGTCCATTTCTTCCAGGTTGTCCATTTTATTGGCATAGAGTTGCAAGTAGTAGTCTCTTAGAATGCTTTGTATTTCTGTGGTGTCTGTTATAACTTCTCCTTTTTCATTTCTAATTTTATTGATTTGAGTCCTCTTCCTCTTTTTCTTGATGAGTCTGGCTAATGGTTTTTCAATTTTGTTTATCTTCTCAAAGGACCAGCTTTTAGTTTTATTGATCTTTGCTATTGTTTTCTTTGTTTCTATTTCATTTATTTTTGCTCTGATCTTTATGATTTCTTTCCTTCTACTGACTTTGGGTTTCGTTTGTTCTTCTTTCTCTAATTCCTTTAGGTGTAAGGTTAGATTGTTTAGTTGAAATTTTCTTGTTTCTTGAGGTAGGCTTGCCTTGCTGTAAACTTCCCTCTTAGAACTGCTTTTGCTGCATCCCACAGGTTTTGGATCATCGTGTTTTCATTGTCATTTGTCTCTAGGTATTTTTTGATTTCCTCTTTGATTTCTTCAGTGATCTCTTGACTATTTAGTAACATATTGTTTAGCCTCCATGTGTTTGTGTTTTTTACGTTTTTTTCCCCTGTAATTCATTTCTAATCTCATAGCGTTGTGGTCAGAAAAGATGCTGGCTATGATTTCATTTTTCTTAAATTTACTGAGGCTTGATTTGTGACCCAAGATGTGATCTATCCTGGAGAATGTTCCATGTACACTTGAGAAGAAAGTGTAATCTGCTGTTTTTGGATGGAATGTCCTATAAATATCAATTGAGTACATCTTGTTTAATATATCATTTAAAGCTTGTGTTTCCTTATTTATTTTCATTTTGGATGATCTGTCCATTGGTGAGAGTGGGATGTTAAAGTCCCCTACTATGATTGTGTTACTGTCGATTTCCCCTTTTATGGCTGTTAGCATTTGCCTTATGTATTGAGGTGCTCCTATGTTGGGTGCATGAATATTTACAGTTGTTATATCTTCTTCTTGGTTTGGTCCCTTGATCATTATTTAGTGTCCTTCTTTGTTTCTTGTAATAGTCTTTGTTTTAAAGTCTGTTTTGTCTGATACGAGAATTGCTACTCCAGCTTTCTTTTGATTTCCATTTGCATGGAATATCTTTTTCCATCCCCTCACTTTCAGTCTGTATGTGTTCCTAGGTCTGAAGTGGGTCTCTTGTAGACAGCATACATATGGGTATTGTTTTTGTATCCATTCAGCCAGTCTATGTCTTTTGGTTGGAGCACTTAATCCTTTTACATTTAAGGCAGTTATCAATATATATGTTCCAAATACCATTTTCTTAATTGTTTTTGGTTTTTTATTGTAGGTCTTTTCCTTCTCTTGTGTTTCCTGCCTAGAGAAGTTCCTTTGCATTTGTCATAGACCTGGTTTGGTGGTTCTTAATTGTCTTAGCTTTTGCTTATCTGTAAAGGTTTTAATTTCTCTGTCGAATCTGAATGAGTTCCTTGCTGGGTAGAGTAATCTTGGTTGTAGGTTTTTCCCTTTCATCACTTTAAATATGTCCTGCCACTCCCTTCTGGCATGCAGAGTGTCTGCTGAAAGATCCGCTGTTAACCTTATGGGGATTCCATTGTGTGTTAATTGTTGCTTTTCCCTTGCTGCTTTTAATATTTTTTCTTTGTATTTAATTTTTGATAGTTTGATTAATATGTGTCTTGGCGTGTTTCTTCTTGGATTTATCCGGTATGGGACTCTCTGCGCTTACTGGACTTGATTGACTATTTCCTTCCTCATATTAGGGAAGTTTTCAACTATAATCTCTTCAAATATTTCTCAGTCCCTTTTTTTTTCTTTTCTTCTTCTGGGACCCCTAGAATTCAAATGTTGGTGCATTTAATGTTGTCCCAGAGGTCTCTGAGACTGTTCTCAATTATTTTCAATCCTATTCTTTATTCTGCTCTGCGGTAGTTATTTCCACTATGTAGAATGTTCTTCTGCCTCAGTTATTCTGCTATTGATTCCTTCTAGTATATTTTTAATTTCAGTTATTGTGTTGTTCATCACTGATTGTTCTTCAGTTCTTCTAAGTCTTTGTTAAACATTTCTTATATCTTCTCGATCCATGCCTCCATTCTAATTCTGATTCCTTCTAGAGAATTTTTAATTTGATTTACTGTGTTGTTCATCATTGTTTGTTTGCTCTTTAGTTCTTCTAGGTCCTTGTTAAACATTTCTTGTATTTTCTCCATTCTGTTTCCAAGATTTTGGATCATCTTTACTGTCATTACTCTGAATTCTTTTTCAGGTAGACTGCCTATTTCCTGTTCATTTGTTTGGTGTGGTGGGTTTTTACCTTGCTCCTTCATCTGCTGTGTGTTTCTCTGTCTTTTCATTTTGCTTAACTTACTGTGTTTGGGGTCTCCTTTTCGCAGGCTGCAGGTTCGTAGTTCCTGTTGTTTTTGGTATCTGTCCCCAGTGGCTAAGGTTGGTTCAGTGGGTTGTGTAGGCTTCCAGGTGGAGGGGACTGGTGCCTGTGTTCTGGTGGATGAGCCTGGATCTTGTCTTTCTGGTGGGCAGGACCGCGTCTGATGGTGTGTTTTGGGGTGTCTGTGACCTTATTATGATTTTAGGCAGCCTCTCTGCTAATGGGTGGTTGTGTTTCTGTCTTGCTAGTTGTTTCGCGTAGGGTGTCCAGCACTGTAGCTTGCTGGTCGATGAGTGGAGCTGGGTCTTAACGTTGAGATGGAGATCTCTGGGAGAGCTTTCACTGTTTGATATTACGTGAGGTTGGGAGGTCTCTGGTGGACCAGTGTCCTGAACTCAGCTCTGCCACCTCAGAGGCTCCGGCCTGACACCGAGCCAGAGCACCAAGACCCTGTCAGCCACACAGCTTTTTAAAAAATGCTACTTTAAGGTCCCTGCACCTCTTTCTTTGTGGAATGGGAGTGTGGACCTTCTGCCTTCTGCCTTGGACCTGCTAGTGTTGGAGGGTCTCCTGCAGAGGCGGGGGTAGCTGTGGCTCACCGTGGGGACAAGGACACTTGCAGCAGTAGTTCTGGGTAGTACTCCTTGGTGTGAGCCCTCCCAGAGTCCACCATTATCCCCACCAAAGAGCCGGGTAGGCCATGAGAAGGTTTCTGACTGTTTTTTAGATTATTTGCACAAGCCCATGCCAAGGAGAGCACACTGAGTAACATCAAGAGATCTATGCTTTCAGCCCTGTTCTGTCACTAGCCATGTAAAATAGGAGTTACTTCATCTCTGTAAGCTTGTGTGCCTTAGCTACAGAATCATTCCTTAAAAAATCATCTGGATCAAAGATTTTATGATTCTGATTGTTCTAAAATTAGGACCTATTGTTTAACTAGGGTGGTATGATCATAGGCAATTTTGTTTATCATAAATTTTCTCATGAGGAGTGAGATAGCAGTTATCAATAAAGTAGCTGAATTTGTGTTAAAACTTTATCTTTTTGGTAGTTTTTTCATTAGCATTGCATGTGTGAAGTGTTTACTGTCCTTTATTCGTATTTTGTATCTTGTGTAGTAAGTGAAAAGTCCATATGTACTTTTTTTTTATTCCTTTAAACCTTCTACTTTTAGTGTTCAGCTTTTCCTAGTATTCTTGTCAAGCAGATTTACGCAAGCTCAGTATTTTGGGTGTTACTGTCTTGGAATTAAAAGACTTTTTTTGCTTTGCAAAAAGATAGGGTTATTGAAATTTATAATATTCTTGAAATAATTGAAAATTGTTTATTGTTGAAGGATAGAGCAAATATTTAGGAAAAGCTCTTTCAATAAAAATGAAATATACATTTGTGTGTTGTTGTAGCCTCGTTCGTGGCCCAGCGATTTCTGGGGAGGTCACAGTGTACTGGAGGATATTCCCTCCTTCCATGGGGGAATTTGCTGAAACTTCAGGAAAACTAACAATGCGAGATGGACAGTCTGCGGCAATTGTAGTGTTACAGGTATCAGTATTACTGATTGCTGTTATGCCCTTTGCTGTGTGTGTGTGTGGTTGGGGGGTGGGGTGGTGGGAGGTGGTCAGTATCACAGAGTTCGTTGTTTTGCTTATATGATAGATATTTTTCTTTAAATGTTCAGATTCTGCTGCTCATGGCTCTTTCTGTCCTTCTCTAGGCTTTGAATGATGACATTCCTGAGGAAAAGTGTCTCTATGAGTTTCAGCTCACTGGAGTCAGTGACGGGGCGGTACGGCGTGAATCCAGCAGCACAGCCAACATCACAGTGGTGGCTAGTGACTTTCCCTATGGACGATTCGCCTTTTCACAAGAGCAACTTCGGGTGTCAGAGGAAGTGCAAAAGGTGGAGCGTGAAATGCTTAAAATCTTAAATATCATTTTTATTTTTTATATCGTGAGTGATCTTTAAAATGTGTTTCTTTGTTCATATTCCAAAGTGTTCACAAACTGATTAATGTGTTCCTGATATCATTTTAACGTAGAATTTATATACTTGATAAATTTACATGTAACTTCAACCTAATCCTGGTAAATAGAATTAGAGACACTCAGAATTAAGTCTTGCCTGATAGAGTACTCATCCAAAATAAAAAACTGCTTCTTGCATAGGTTAACCTCACAGTCGTCCGTTCGGGTGGCTCTTTTGGCCCCGTGAGGCTTTGGTTTGAGGCTGTGAGTGGGACCGCCGAGGCCGGCGTGGATTTCATCCCTCCACCAAGGCAGCTCCTCTTTGAAGCGAGGGAGACGGTGAAAAGCGTGCACATTGAAATCCTTGATGACGGCCTTCCTGAAGGCCCTGAGGAATTTTCCCTAGTGATTACAAAGGTGGAACTCCTGGGAAGGTAAAGTAAAAGAGAAAAATAGGAAAAAGGAAACAAAACAGAGAGAAAGGATGAGTGAAAGCTAGGTTGTGCAGGGATGAATACTGAACTGACTGTAGAACAGTCTTTCCCTGCTTTGTCTCACATTTATGTGACACTAGACCAGGACAGTGGTGGCAAAGACTGTTAATTATACAATGTTCTAAAATAAAATTTTTTCCTGAAAGTTGAAAGTATGTGTTTCTGTTGTGTGAAGTCACTGTGGGCAGCAGGGGAATCAAACATGGTGTGGGCTTGTAGTAATTTGGTGAGGAAACAGAGGGGCCGTTCTCTAGGTCAGGTCAGCTGGCGGGGCCGATTTTGGTTCCCCCATCTGTGTCTCTACACCAGGGAACAGGCTAGACTGAGAGATTTCTTTCCTTGATGTCTCTGAAGGCTGTACAATATTGTCTTCTTTGTGATGAATGAGGTAGATGTTTGCCCAATGGCATTTTTAAAGCAGGGGAGAAAATTTGAGTAAAAGATGGTTGGTAGTTAATGCACCATGTTTTCATTGAAGATCAAGAGTTAACCATATTGAGGCCCTCTCATTCTCTGATTTAGTGCAGCGACTTGATTAACAAGGGTGGGAAACACGTGTTGCATGATGAAATAGATGGAATACGTACAGGTTAAGTGGCTCAAGAAGCACCTCTGCACCTATGGCTTACATACAACCTTCAACTGGAATAATGTTTGCACTTAGATAGGTCCTAAAGGAAGTTTACTTGTGCATACAATGAAAATGCTTTTGCATTTGTGATATTAATGCAAAGCTTTAAAGCTTTTTTTAACTAAAATATTTCACTGAATGACTGAGGCAGAGTGTATATCATTCCCCCGGGAAAAATTACTGTGGCCTCACTAACACTTCAACTCTTAAATTTCCCAGGTATGATTCTGTGTCTGACGATGGGAATGAATGTGTACTTGTATTAAATGTATTAAAACTTGGGTTGGTCATTGACTATTTTAAGTGAGTGAAGTTTGGTAAATGTGGCACATTATGTGTGAGATTATATCTGTGTTTTTGACTAAGTGGGGCTTGAAGCATTTGTCCTCGCTGCCCTTTAAAAAAGGCAATTCCTACTTAAGCTTAATTCTGAGGAAACAAGTTTTTCTTCCAGATAAATTTCTAGGCTTCCTTTGATCTGAAAAGGAGAGTAGTATAAACCCAATTTGCCTAGTTGCTAGAAAATTTACTGCCTTGATATTCAGTTACGGTAAGCAGCTAAACCATGATCCATCTCAGACTACTGATAACGGTTTCTCTTATCATTTAATATTTTAACCCCCAGTTTTCTAATTTTGTCTTGTATGTAATCTAATTAATGAGCGTTCAACCTTTCCAAACTAGGTAGGTCAAAAATACTAGGTAAATAGAATTTGGGAATTGAAGGAAGGACTAAAATGGTTTAGTGCCATCTTTTTTGGTGGCTTCAGGAATTAAAGCGATGTAAAACCCGGGAAGTCAAAACTTTTCTTTGATGGGAGTAATAGCAATCTTTAAAAGAGACTTTCTCAGCAGAAATATATTGCTAGACAAGTAAACTACCATCTATATGAAAGAATAGAGGCATTGATTTAATTGATATTCACAGAAACTGGAATATTTTCTTGAATCTTGATGGTTTAGCTTAATATTTCTTTAGTGGCATGACACTCATTATATCCTTAAAGTAACTCTCTCTTCCATTAAAAAATAAAATAAAATAAAGTAACCCTCTCAACGTAACACTGTAGATCTCAAGCCCAGCTGGTTTCCATCTTTGAGTGCACTACAATTTAATGTACATTCCCTTCCGTGACCCATTACTGTAGTATGTGTTCAGCAGTACATTCCTAGCCCCAGAAGTTCATTTTCCAACTTCTTCCCAATTTCCTAATAGTTTTATTATCTTCCTATTGCCTAAGTTTAATAACTTTATATTAGTTTTGGTTTTATGCAGGCAGTGATAATTGGGAGCAGCACAGAAATATATTTCAAACATCATTTCAGAAAAGAAAAGTATTTTTGTGTTGGGATCTTTAAAAGGATGAAAAAGCTTAATAGGACTAAATTATAGGAGCTAATAGGACCCTTCTTCAATTCATGCTAAGCAATTATACTCAGTTTATTTTATTTATTTTTTATGACTCTGATAGAGGGTATGATTTTACCATCCAAGAAAATGGACTTCAGGTGGATCAACCTCCTGAAATAGGAGACATCTCCATTGTCCGAATCATCATAATGAAAAATGATAACACAGAGGGAATCATTGAATTTGACCCAAGGTATACTGCCTTTGAAGGTAGGTTCAGTAACGTTACTTATAAATTTACCACCAATTTCTGAATTAGAGTACCTCAGCCCGACATTGTCAGTTTGAATTGCCGTATGCAAATTTTCCTGGTTTGGGGTGTGTGCATGCGTGTGTGCGTGCGTGTGTGTGTGTGTACACATATATACACCTTTGTATGTATTTATATATGCCTTTATATATATTTATGTATTTATTTTAAAAATATATTTTGAGTTACCTTTGGGCAGTCTTGAATCTCACTTTTGTATGGCAAAGTGGAATGGTTGGGAATAAGGCGTTTAGAGAAATTATGTTTAACTTTAAGATTGTTGAAATGTTTGTATTTTGAACACTTTTATGAATATATTTCTAATTTATGTAATGCTTAATTTCCTTTGTGATTAGAAATCAGTGAATATTCACTTTCTAATGAATAATCACCTTTGAAATATTTTACTGGACCGCAGGTGCAGGTAGTATCTGGACTCCTAGTCATGCTTTCTTGAAACAGTTCCTAATAGCAGCTTGCCTTATCTTGCCAATTCTCCCCTCTTGTAGAAGCAGAATGCAGAATATATGGTTATATTTCCTCCTGGTAGAAGGAGGTGGCTGCTTTTCTGATTTTATTCAAAAGCAGAATATGAATATACCTTTCAAAATAAACATGTTATCTTCTTGTTGCAATTAATTTATTGGCTTCATTGCCTCCGTCAAATTCTTTCGTTATCTAGCCATTTTTAAAGTTCATCAGAAATCACTTTAGGAGTTGATTTGTATTGACTTCATGGGTAAAGTCATGGAAAACATCACCATTTTGTGAACTTCAGTCTACAGCGAGTAAAAAAAGGCTGCATTTTTACACCAACAGAAAAATGGGACTTGGATCTTTTTTGTTCACTGATTTCTGTTTGATTCACTATCGTTGGGGATATTTGGGACAATACATTTATAATTACAATGTAAGTTCAGTACTATTTAGCCCTGGCTAATGTTAACTCTATTAAATGATATTTTAATATACATATGTTAGCATAGCTGAAGAAGAAATAAAATGTGAATAGAATTTTTAAGTTGAAATCAAGCACTGAGGATACATTTTCAGATTTACAAGTAGATTTCATAGGAACTGAAAATGTAACAGAATCATCTTTATATCTGGATTTTTCAAGCACTCATTTGATATAAATAACATACACCTTATTTTTTATATTACTGATGTTTCAGTTAAATATGCAGAAACAATCCAGAATGGTTTCCTTTGAGTACACATATTTTAAGTGTTTTTTGTGCTCATCTAGCATTGTCAAAAAAGCAAGGGTTATTTATTTATATGTGGCACACAGAGAAAGAATGGCTATGCTAATGATTAAATCGATTATTTAAATTCTAACTTACACTCACTATAATTTTCAACTTGTGACACACTATAGTTCTCCTAAAAAAAATAAGTCATGACATTTTCACTAATTGTTTTTTAAAGCGATAAATGAACTGCGGAAAAATTGAGTGCTTGTGTTGTACTGTTATATTTAATTGTCATGTTTGATTTGACTGGATCTTATAAAAGTCACTTGCTTTGTCTGGCATACCAATTAATTTCAAATTCCTGTTACAGTGGAGGAGGACGTAGGGATGATCATGATTCCAGTGGTGAGGCTTCATGGCACTTATGGCCGTGTGACAGCTGATGTCATCTCTCAGAGCTCTTCTGCAGTTCCTGGTGGTGTTGATTATGTACTGCATGGTAGTTCAGTCACCTTTCAGCATGGGCAGAGCTTAAGTTTTATAAATGTTTCGATCATTGATGACAATGAAAGGTAATACTATTTAGTGATATTGGAAATAACATGGGCATATGTAAAGCATGAGTATTGTGCTCCAGTCCTTACCTATGTTTTGCACTGATAATAGAATTTTAGATTATACTTGTACCCGTTGAAAAACGAGTGAGAAACTTTAGGGGGTGCTGAGATAGGGAAAAAGGGATTGGGAGACCATTGTGATTGTGCGTCACTTTTTCTCAAATAGAAGAAGAAATAATAATTTTTATTCTTCTAGATTTGAAAAGTCTAATCAGAATGTGGAAACATCCTGCAGATCACTTCCTTAATGCATTAAGCAATTAAAAAGAGGGGAAGAGAGTCCAATAACTATCCCAGTTTATGTAATATTGAAGTGATCATTTGTGCTGTTAGCTAAGCACCCTCTTCTTACCACTTGGTGTGTGACTACTGTGCCTTGAATATGTATGACCAATTTGGAAAATGACTAGTTATTTGGATTTTAGAAGCATTTTAATATGTTTAGACTCACAGAATTGCTCCTTCTTGCTATGCAGTGAATTTGAGGAGCCCATTGAAATCCTGCTCATTGGAGCTACTGGTGGAGCGGTCCTTGGGCGCCACCTAGTGTGCAGAATCACGATTGCCAAGAGTGACTCTCCCTTTGGTGTAGTAAGATTTCTCAATCAAAGCAAAATTTCTGTTCCTAATCCCAATTCTACAATGATTTTACCCTTGATGCTGGAGCGGACTGGAGGACTCTTGGGAGAGATTCAGGTAGAGTTATTCTTCCCATGATTTAAAAAATAATTTGGATTGATAGATACGGTGTTGGATTTTCTTATTCCTCAAATACAGTCATTTATTTGTTCACAGTCAGTAATATTTATTAATTACCTAGTAGGTATAAAGCAGCTTCTAAAATCCTTTGAAGTACATAAAAATGCATGAGATATATAGCTGTCTTCAGGGCACTCTTGAGAGAAAGTTAAAAATTAAATGAAGGATTCTGGTAAAAGTCAACAAGTATTTGTAGAGGGCTTTCCATTTACCAGACCGTGTTATAGGCCCTGAGAATGCACCGGTGAACAAGACAGACTTCATCTCTGTTCTCATAAAGTTTTCAAACAATAAACAAAAAAAAAATGAAAAGAAAATGATCTGATAACACGAAGTTTTTGGCAGGAATGTAAAATCAGGAGACACAATCATAAGTGACTTGCTGGCCACTGTTGATTGGATGGTAAGGGTGTGATATTAAAGCTGAAAGATGATACGAAAGAGGTGCTCAAGTAATTGTTAGAGGGATGAGCATTTGGGCAGAGGGATTAGCTAGTGCAGATCTACAAACTTGGCATGTTTGTGGTATGCAGAGCTCCATGTGGTGGATGGGCTTGGAAATGAAGGGATAACAGCACAAGATAGATCAGAGGGGCCCATAGGTGTTTGGTCACAGAGAACTTTCTAAGCCAGGTTAAAGATGAGTCTAAGTGCAAATAGGATGCCATTAGAGAGTTTTAAGCAGGGGAATGATGTCAGTGTCACCGGGCTGTCAGCTCACTTATAACTGCTGTGAGGAAAATGGGTTGTCAAGAAGCCGGAGTAGAAGCAGGGAGAGCAGTTAGAAGGCTCCTGCCCTCTATAGCCCAGGGCAGAGCTGACGATGGCTCAGACAGGGGTGGAGATGGAGCTGGCCAGATGGGAAAGGACATCGAGTATGTTTTGGAGGAAAAATTCACTGGGCTTGTGGAGGGAAAGAGAGTAATCAAGGATAACTGCTAGAATTTTAGTTGAGCAACTGGTTGAATTGTAGTGCTGTTTACTGAGATGCCGAAGCTTGGGGGAAAAGCAAGGGTGGGTTCTGTTTTGGCCTTGTTGATTTGAGATAGCTACTAGACACCCCACTGGAGGGGCAGGTAGGCAGGGGAAAGTTCGAGTGTGGGTTGTGGGGAGGTCAGGGCTGCAGACAGATTCAAAAGATGTTGACACACCTGGAGGCATTTGAAACTCTGTGGCCTAAGGAGTGTAGACAGGGATGTAAGGGGTATAGACCCAAGCGTGGGCTCCCAACATTTAAGGATCTGAGGAGGGAGAGCCAGCCAAAAAGATTGAGGAGTAAAGAAGGAAAACTAGGAAGGTATGTGTTATGTGAGTAACATGTAAGCCAAGGAAGACAGGACACAGTGTTTCAAGAGAAAGAAGTGGTCAGCTGTGTCCAGTGCTGATGAAAGATGAAAGAAGCAAAGAGAAGTGCCCAGTTTTCTTTATGCATATGAAACGTATACAATTTTAAATTATAGAAACTTTAAAAAATGCATTTGTTGCAATATAAAATTTTTGTTTCTTGTAACAATTTATGAAAATTTCTGTTCCTCTTACACTAGGAATTTAAGTATATTTATTGCTGCACGTCCAGCAGGCCTTTCACATGGTTTTATAGTCTGATTCAAATAGGTTTTGATGGACAGAAGCTGTGCACTAGCAAGACAGTTTGTACTCATATTTTTAAAGTTTATATTACTCTAATATATATATTTAGAATATATACCTTTATGTTTTTGTTATCCTGTGGTGATAACAAATGAATGGGTATTCAGATCTTTCTTTACTTGTTAGACATTACTATTCATGAAAACAGATATTCTATAGATACATAGCTTATATTTGCAAATATTATTTTAAACAACATGAGTTGATAACATAGGAATTTGCTGGAGATATTCTAGAATAATTTTCACATGTATGTATATATATTTTTAATACTACATATCCTGCTAAGTAATTCTTTGTTTAAAGCTGATCGTTTCTATTAAAAAAACAAACACCCTGCAGGTAAACTGGGAGATAGTCGGACCCAATTCTCAGGAAGCCCTACCATCACAGAACAGAGACATCGCAGACCCGGTGAGCGGGTCCTTCTCCTTTGGAGATGGGGAAGGTGGAGTGAGAAGCATCATTCTGATAGTCTATCCTCATGATGACGTTGAACTTGAAAAGACTTTCATTATTAAACTTAAACTTGTGAAAGGAGAAGCTAAGTTAGACTCCAGAGCTAAAGATGTTACATTAACAGTAAGTCAGACTTTGTTTTGCCCACAAAATTTTGGATTTAACGGATTTATTGGAAAATGCATTTACATTTGTTGAAACTCTATAGGCTTGTGATGAATTGAAAGTTATAAGACCAAATGAAGTCATAGTAATTCCTGTGGGTCAGATGTTCTGGTTGTTATGTTAGTTTATTCCATAGCCTCATTATTGATAATTTTTAAAGGCTTTAAGATAATGAGAAATACTTATTTTACACTTTCTGAGAAAATCTGATGTTTTGGGGATATTTGGCACTTTTAGAGACGAGGCATTCGTCATATCATACGCATTGGATATCTTTGCCATTAAAGTGCATAAAAGTTCACAGATAGTCACAAGTCAGATTGTTGGAAGGAAGAATGGTACTTGTTCAATTAGGGCAATGATGGTGTGGATCAGATCCGAGTTCAGCATATTTTGCATGAATCACCCAGTCCATTGGGGCAGAAAGTACAGGGGACCAAGGTACTGAAAAAAAGACTGAAAGATGCACCTTTTTTTTAAGTTTGGAAAACACTCTTGTCTGGGGTCTGTATCAGTCAGATGTCTCCAGAGAACCAGAACTATTAGGAAATAACATATGGAGAAAGAGAGAGTTGTTTTTTTTTTTAAGGAATTGGCTCATGGGTTTGTGGGGTCTGGCAAGTCCAAAATCCATAAAGCAGGCTGGCAGGCAGGAAGCCCAGGAAAGAACCGAAGTTGCAGTCTTGAGTTTGAATTTTGTGGGGCAGGCCAGCAGTCTGGAAACTCAAACAGGATTCCTAAATTGCAGTCCTGAGGCACAATTCCTTCTTCTCCGGGAAACCTCAGTGTTTGCTCTTTAAGGCTTTCAACTGATTGGATGAGGTCCGTTCACATTATTGCGAATAATTTTCTTAACTTCAAGTCAGCTGGCTGTAAATATTAATCACATCTGCAAAATACCTTTACAGCAACATCTAGACTAGTGTTTGACCAAACAATTGGACACCGTAGCCTAGCCAGGATGACACATTAAATTAACCGTCACAGGGCCTTTGCTTCTCTCCATATTGTATTATATCATAACCAGTAGAAAGAGGTTAGCTAAACTTAACTGGTTAAATGAAGCAAATGAGAGGTGAATAAAGCTAAATTCAGTCATTGAAGTGTTATCCTTTGGTGATTCTACAAATTGTAGTTTTCTGAACACTTATTCCCATTATCCTTGGGGGAATAAGAACCTACTTGTTTTGGGTAATGATCAGCGTAATAAAGAAGGTTTTTAAAAATCAGGTAGCCAGGTGTATTATATCCAAGTATCATGATTGTGTTTCTTTCATTTCCTCAGCTTATCTTGTACATACACAATACATCAGTGTATTGATATATTGGATACCGTAATTTCATCCATAGCTGTTATATACATTTTCACTCTGCTCTCTGTTTCTGTTTCTAGATACAAAAGTTTGGTGATCCAAATGGAGTGGTTCAGTTTGCTCCCGAATCTTTATCTGAGGAGACGTATTTGGAGCCATTAGCTCTGGAAGGGCCCCTGATCATTACTTTCTTTGTCAAAAGAGTCAAGGGCACTTCGGGAGAGATTATGGTATCATTTTTCCTTTGATTTTTAAGTAGAGTAGTAATTTGCCTAACAACTGCGGTTGAGGGGAACAGAGAAACTGCGTGTTCTGGAGAATTAAAGTTTTAGATATACTGAAGTGACATGAGTTTTCACACAGGCTGAGAAGGCTCATTGAAGCACCTTTGGACTCTCTAGCCAGCACCAACCTCTGGCTGTCTTTCTAAATTCAGTTACAATTAAGTTAAAAAGATCTTTCTCACATTTAATGATGAAGAAAATGACTGAACTATTTTGTAATTTTTTGTTTGCTATAATGTAAAGGTTTACCTACTGAACAGGCCTATCCATGATTTTTATAAATTGCTTAATATATTCTTAATATATTCTTTTTTTGGATATACCTCTTTAAATGTGTTTATTATTTTAAGAAGTTTAGAACATTGTTTGAACTGAGTTAAATGTTTGTGGAATCCTTGAAACATTTCAAGAAAACATGGCTTGGAATCACTGCTCTAGACCTATTACTCTCTTAACATAGATCAATATGCGTATATTCTTTATTTTCAATATATTCGAGATGCTCCTGTAAATCATCAGCATATTCATCGAACAGATCAAGGTTATCTGTTTGCTAGCAAAACTTATTTTGTGAACTCTCTCTATAAACTTACCTCTTTTCCTGTATTGGTGATTAATTGTTACTTCTTCAGTTGAAACTTTATGGTTTGGAGGTAAAAAAATTCTTAGAAGATAATTTTTTACAGATTTTGGGAGGGGGGAATTCTTAATTTCTGAAATCTTAGATATCTTCTTTTTTTTTAAACATTCCATTTTCTCTCTCTTTTTTTTTTAATCTTTATTGGAGTATAATTGCTTTACAATGGTGTGTTAGATTCCACTTTATAACAAAGTGAATCAGTTATACATATACATATATCCCGATATCTCTTCCCTCTTGAGTCTCCCTCCCTCCCAGCCTCCCTACCCGACCCCTCTAGGTGGTGACAAAGCACCGAGCTGATCTCCCTGTGCTATGCGGCTGCTTCCCACTAGCTATCTATTTTACATTATGTAGTGTATATATGTCCATGCCACTCTCTTACTTTGTCCCAGCTTACACTTCCCCCTCCCCGTGTCTGCAAGTCCATTCTCTACATCTGCGTCTTTATTCCTGTCCTACCCCTAGGTTCTTCAGAACCTTTTTGTTTTGTTTTGTTTTTTTAGATTCCATATATATGTGTTAGCAAACGGTATTTGTTTTTCTCTTTCTGACTTACTTCACTCTGTATGACAGACTCTAGGTCCATCCACGTCACTACAAATAACTCAATTTCGTTTCTTTTAATGGCTGAGTAATATTCCATTGTCTATATGTGCCACAACTTCTTTATCCATACATCTGTCAATGGACACTTAGGTTAGTTCCATGTCCTGGCTATTGTAAACAGAGGTGCAATGAACACTGTGGTACATGACTTTTTGAAGTATGGCTTTCTCAGGGTATATGCCCAGTAGTGGGATTGCTGGGTCGTATGGTAGTTCTATTTGTAGTTTTTTAAGGAACCTCCATACTGTTCTCCATAATAGCTGTATCAATTTACATTCCCACCAACAGTGCAAGAGGGTTCCCTTTTCTCCACACCCTCTCCAGCATTTATTGTTTGTGGATTTTTTGATGATGGCCATTCTGACTGGTGCGAGATGATATCTCAATGTAGTTTTGATTGGCATTTCTCTAATGATTAGTGATGTTGAACATCCTTCCATGTGTTTGTTGGCAATCTGTATATCTTCTTTGGAGAAACGTCTGTTTAGGTCTTCTGCCCATTTTTGGATTTGATTGTTTGTTTTTTTGATATTGAGCTGCATGAGCTGCTTGTAAATTTTGGAGATTAATCCTTTGTCAGTTGCTTCATTTGCAAATATTTTCTGCCATTCTGAGGGTTGTCTTTTCGTCTTGTTTATGGTTTCCTTTGCTGTGCAAAAGCTTTTAAGTTTCATTAGGTCCCATTTGTTTATTTTGTTTTTATTTCCATTTCTCTAGGAGGTGGGTCAGAAAGGATCTTGCTGTAATTTATGTCATAGAGTGTTCTGCCTATATTTTCCTCTAAGAGTTCTATAGTATCTGGCCTTACATTTAGGTCTTTAATCCATTTTGAGTTTATTTTAGTGTATGGTGTTAGGGAGTGTTCTAATTTCATACTTTTACATGTAGCTGTCCAGTTTTCCCAGCACCACTTATTGAAGAGGCTGTCTTTTCTCCACTGTATATTCTTGCCTCCTTTATCAAAAATAAGGTGACCATATGTGCGTGGGTTTATCTCTGGGCTTTTTATCCTGTTCCATTGATCTGTATTTCTGTTTTTGTGCCAGTACCATACTGATTACTGTAGCTTTGTAATATAGTCTGAAGTCAGGGAGCCTGATTCCTCCAGCTCCGTTTTTCTTTCTCAAGATTGCTTTGGCTATTTGGGGTCTTTGGTGTTTCCATACAAATTGTGAAACTTTTTGTTCTACTTCTGTGAAAAATGCCATTGGTAGTTTGATAGGGATTGCATTGAATCTGTATATTGCTTTGGGTAGTATAGTCATTTTCACAATGTTGATTCTTCCAATCCAAGAACATGGTATATCTCTCCACCTATTTGTATCATCTTTAATTTCTTTCATCAGTGTTTTATAGTTTTCTGCATACAGGTCTTTTGTCTCCTTAGGTAGGTTTATTACTAGGTATTTTATTCTTTTTGTTGCAATGTTAAATGGGAGTGTTTCCTTAATTTCACTTTCAGATTTTTCATCATTAGTGTATAGGAATGCAAGAGATTTCTGTGCATTAATTTTGTATCCTGCTACTTTACCAAATTCATTGATTAGCTGTAGTCATTTTCTGGTAGCATATTTAGGATTCTCTGTGTATACTATCATGTCATCTGCAAACTGTGACAGCTTTACTTCTTCTTTTCCGATTTGGATTCCTTTTATTTCTTTTTCTTCTCTGATTGCTGTGGCGAAAACTTCCAAAACAATGTTGAATAATAGTGGTAAGTGTGGGCAACCTTGTCTTGTTCCTGATCTTAGTGGAAATGTTTTCAGTTTTTCACCATTGAGGATGATGTTGGCTGTGGGTTTGTCATATATGGCCTTTATTATGTTGAGGTAAGTTCCCTCTGTGCCTACTTTCTGGAGGGTTTTTATCATAAATGGGTGTTGAATTTTGTCGAAAGCTTTTTCTGCATTTATTGAGATGATCATATGGTTTTTCTTCTTCAGTTTGTTAATATAGTATATCACCATATTAACCATATTGATTTGCGTATATTGAAGAATCCTTGCATTCTGGGATAAACCCCACTTGATCATTGTGTATGATCCTTTTAATGTGCTGTTGGATTCTGTTTGCTAGTATTTTGTTGAGGATTTTTGCATCTATGTTCATCAGTGATATTGGCCTGTAGTATTCTTTCTTGGTGATGTCTTTGTCTGGTTTTTGTATCAGGGTGATGATGGCCTCGTAGAATGAGTTTGGGAGTGTTCCTCCCTCTGCTATATTTTGGAAGAGCTTGAGAAGGATAGGTGTTAGCTCTTCTCTAAATGTTTGATAGAATTCACCTGTGAAGCCATCTGGTCCTATTCTTTTGTTTGTTGGAAGATTTTTAATCACAGTTTCAATTTCAGTGCTTGTGATTGGTCTGTTTATATTTTCTATTTCTTCCTGGTTCAGTCTTGGAAGGTTGTGCTTATCTAAGAATTTGCCCATTTCTTCCAGGTTTTCCATTATATTGGCATATAGTTGCTTGTAGTAATCTCTCATGATCGTTTGTATTTCTGCAGTGTCCGTTGTTACTTCTCCTTTTTCATTTCTAATTCTATTGATTTGAGTCTTCTCCCTTTTTTTCTTAATGAGTCTGGCTAATGGTTTATCAATTTTGTTTATCTTCTCAAAGAACCAGCTTTTAGTTTTATTGATCTTTGCTATTGTTTTCTTCATTTCTTTTTCATTTATTTCTGATCTGATCTTTATGATTTCTTTCCTTTTGCTAACTTTGGGGATTTTTTGTTCTTCTTTCTCTAATTGCTTTAGGTGTAAAGTTAGGTTGTTTATTTGAGATGTTTCTTGTTCCTTAAGATAGGATTGTATTGGTATAAACTTCACTCTTAGAACTGCTTATGCTGCATCCCATAGGTTTTGGGTTGTTGTGTTTTCATTGTCATTTGTTTCTATGTATTTTTGGATTTCCTCTTTGATTTCTTCAGTGATCCCTTGGTTATTTAGTAGTGTATTGTTTATCCTCCATGTGTTTGTATTTTTTACAGATTTTTTTCCTGTAATTGATATCTAGTCTCATAGCATTGTGGTTGGAAAAGATGTTTGATACAATTTCAATTTTCTTAAGTATACCAAGGCTTGATTTGTGACCCAAGATATGATCTATCCTGGAGAATGTTCCATGAGCACTTGAGAAGAAAGTGTATTCTGTTGTTTTTGGATGGAATGTCCTATAAATATCAATGAAGTCCATCTCATTTAATGTATCAGTTAAAGCTTGTGTTTCCTTATTTATTTTCATATTGGATGATCTGTCCATTGGTGAAACTGGGATGTTAAAGTCCCCTACTATGATTGTGTTACTGTCAATTTCTCCTTTTATGGCTGTTAGTATTTGCCTTATGTATTGAGGTGCTCCTTTGTTGGGTGCATAAATATTACAATTGTTATATCTTCTTCTTGGATTGATCCCTTGATCATTATGTAGTGTCCTTCTTTGTTTCTTATAATAGTCTTTGTTTTAAAGTCTATTTTGTCTGATACGAGAATTGCTACTCCAGCTTTCTTTTGATTTCCATTTGCATGGAATATCTTTTTCCATCCCCTCACTTTCAGTCTGTATGTGTCCTTAGGTCTGAAGTGGGTCTCTTGTAGACAGCATACATACGGGTCTTGTTTTTGTATCCATTCAGCTAATCTATGTCTTTTGGTTGGAGCATTTTATCCATTTACATTCAAGATAATTATCGATATGTATGTTCCTATTACCATTTTCTTAATTGTTTTGGGTGTGTTTTTGTAGGTCTTTTCCTTCTCCTGTGTTTCCTGCCTAGAGAAGTTCCTTTAGCATTTGTTGTAAAGCT
Organism: Balaenoptera borealis; assembly: GCF_965194805.1. Classification (NCBI taxonomy): domain Eukaryota; kingdom Metazoa; phylum Chordata; class Mammalia; order Artiodactyla; family Balaenopteridae; genus Balaenoptera; species Balaenoptera borealis. The sequence continues at coordinate 74,382,648 of NC_138867.1, forward strand.
GGTTTGGTGATGCTGAATTCTCTTAGCTTTTCCTTGTCTATAAAGGTTTTAATTTGTCTGTTGAATCTGAATGAGATCATTGCTGGGTAGAGTAATCTTGGTTGTAGGTTTTTCCCTTTCATCACTTTAAATATGTCCTGCCACTCCCTTCTGGCTTGCCGTTTCTGCTGAAAGATCCGCTGTTAACCTTATGGGGATTCCCTTGTATGTTATTTGTTGTTTTTCCCTGCTGCTTTTAATATTTTTCTTTGTATTTAATTTTTGATCGTTTGGTTAATATGTGTCTTGGTGTGTTTCTTCTTGGATTTATCCTGTATGGGACTCTGTGTGCTTTCTGGACTTGATTAACTATTTCCTTTCCCATATTAGGGAAGTTTTCAACTATAATCTCTTTAAATATTTCTCAGTAATATTTAAATATTTCTTTCTTTTTCTCTTCTTCTGGGACCCCTATAATTAGAATGTTGGTGCATTTAATGTTGTCCTGGAAGTCTCTGAGACTGTCCTCAATTCTTTTCATTCTTCTTTCTTTATTCTGCTGTGTGGTAGTTATTTCCACTACTTTATCTTCCAGGTCACTTATCCGTTCTTCTGCCTCAGTTATTCTGCTATTGATTCCTTCTGGAGAATTTTTTATTTCATTTATTGTGTTGTTCATCATTGTTTGTTTGCTCTTTAGTTCTTCTAGGTCCTTGTTAAACATTTCTTGTATTTTCGCCAGTCTATTTCCAACATTTTGGATCATCTTTACTATCATTATTCTGAATTCTTTTTCAGGGAGACTGACTATTTCCTCTTCATTTGTTAGGTCTGGTGGGTTTTTATCTTGCTCCTTCATCTGCTGTGTGTTTCTCTGTCTTCTCATTTTGCTTAACTTACTGTGTTTGGGGTCTCCTTTTCACAGGCTGCAGGTTCGTAGTTCCTGTTGTTTTTGGTGTCTGTCCCCAGTGGCTAAGGTTGGTTCAGTGGGTTGTGTAGGCTTCCTGATGGAGGGGGACTAGTGCCTGTGTTCTGGTGGATGAGGCTGGATCTTGTCGTTCTGGTGGACAGGTCCGCATCTGGTGGTGTATTTTGGGGTGTCTGTGACCTTATTATGATTTTCGGCAGCCTCTCTGCTAATGGGTGGGGTTGTGTTCCTGTCTTGCTAGTTGTATGGCATAGGATGTCCAGCACTGTAGCTTGCTGGTTGTTTAGTGGAGCTGGATCTTGACGTTGAGATGGAGATTTCTGGGAGATTTTCGCCGTTTGGTATTACGTGGAGCTGGGAGGTCTCTGGTGGACCAATGTCCTGAACTCAGCTCTACCACATTAGAGGCACAGCCCTAACGCCCAGCTGGAGCACCAAGACCCTGTCATCCACACGGTCAGAATAAAAGGGAGAAAAAAAGAAAGAAAGAAAGAAAAAAATAAAATAAAATAAAGTTATTAGAATAAAAAATTTTAAAAACGTTATCAAGTAATTTAAAAAAAAGGAAGAAAGAAAGAAAGAAGAGAGCAACCAAACCAAAAAACAAATCCACCAGTGATAACAAGCGCTAACAACTGTACTAAAAAACAAAACAAAAGGACAGACAGAACCCTAGGACAAATGGTAAAAGCAAAGCTATAGAGACAAAAATCACACACAGAAGCATACACATACACACTCACAAAAAGAGAAAAAGGAAAAAAATGTATATATTGTTGCTCTCAAAGTCCTCCGCCTCATTTTGGGATGATTCGTTCTCTATTCAGGTATTCCACAGATGCAGGGTACATCAAGTTGATTGTGGAGATTTAATCCGCTGTTCCTGAGGCTGCTGGGAGAGATTTCCCTTTCTCTTCTTTGTTCACACAGCTCCTGGGGTTCAGCTGTGGATTTGGACCCGCCTCTGCGTGTAGGTCGCCTGAGGGCATCTGTTCCTGCCCAGACAGGACGGGGTTAAAGGAGCAGCTGATTTGGGGGCTCTGGCTCACTCAGCCAGGGGTGGGGGGGGAGGGAGGGGGAGGGAGTGCGGGTGAGCCTGCAGCGGCATAGGCCGGCGTGACGTTGCAACAGCCTGAGGCGCCATGTGTTCTCCCGGGGAAGTTTTCCCTGGATTCCGGGACCCTGGCAGTGGCGGGCTGCACAGGCTCCCGGGAGGGGCGGTGTGGATAGTGACCTGTGCTTGCACAGAGGCTTCTTGGTGGCTGCAGCAGCAGCCTTAGCGTTTCATGCCCGTGTCTGGTGTCCGAGCTGATAGCCGAGGCTCCCGCCTGTCTCTGGAGCTCGTTTGGGTGGAGCTCATTTGGGCGGCGCTCTGAATCCCCTCTCCTCGAGCACCGAGCACCGCGAAACAAAGAGGCTAGAAAATGTCTCTTGCTTCTTAGGCAGCTCCAGACCTTTTCCCGGACACACTCCTGGCTAGCTCTGGCACACTAGCCCCCTTCAGGCTGTGTTCAAGCAGCCAACCCCAGTCCTCTCCCTGGGATCTGACCTCCGAAGCCCGAGCCTCAGCTCCCAGCCTCCGCCCGCCCCGGCGGCTGAGCAGACAAGCCTCTCGGGATGGTGAGTGCTGCTCGGCACCGATCCTCTGTGCGGGAATCTCTCTGCTTTGCCCTCCGTACCCCTGTTGCTGCGCTCTCCTCTGTGGCTCCAAAGCTTCCCCCCTCCGCCACCCCCTGTCTCTGGCCGCAAAGGGGCTTCTAGTGTGTGGAAACCTTTCCTCCTTCACAGCTCCCTCCCACTGGTGCAGGTCCCGTCCCTATTCTTTTGTCTCTGTTTTTTCTTTTTTCTTTTGCCCTACCCAGGTACGTGGGGAGTTTGTTGCCTTTTGGGAGGTCTGAGGTCTTCTGCCAGCGTTCAGTAGGTGTTCTGTACGAGTTGTTCCACATGTAGATGTATTTCTGATGTATTTGTGGGGAGGAAGATGATCTCCACGTCTTACTCTTCCGCCATCTTGAAGCTCCTCCTCGATATTCTCTTTTTATTAAAAACAAACAAAAACAAATTCCAATGTGAATGTCAGATTATCTACTTACTTTTTACCTTCAAATATTGTCTGTGGTTCACTATTGAATGCGTTTGTGGTACTGGTATTTTAAAGTTAACTTGTTTCTCTTTATCTTTTCAAATTATGTTATTTTAGAAGCAGGTGAAATGAAATTTTATAATCCTGTCCTGCAAATTGCATACAACAGCCTGAAGGAGTTAAGATAGTTTCTAAATTACCTAACTACTTGGAAAGTTTCACTTGGAATATAATGATGCACACTTAATTTTTATTGTATATAGTAGAGGAAAACTAATTTAAAGGATTTTTGATTCAATATACGGAATTGTATAACTTTGTTGGGTGTTTTTTTCCTTTTATTTTAGGTTTACTGGGAATTAAGCAGTGAGTTTGATATTACTGGAGACTTTCTGTCTACAAAAGGATTTTTCACCATTGCTGATGGAGAAAGTGAGGCCAGCTTTGATGTTAACTTGCTACCAGATGATGTACCTGAGTTAGAGGAAGTTTATGTGGTTCAGCTTGTTTCTGTAAAGGGAGGAGCAGAACTTGATCCAGAAAAATGCATCACACGGTTCTCTGTTTCTGCAAATGATGACCCACATGGGGTATTTGCCCTGTATTCAGATCAGCAGTCAATACTTATTGGGCAGAACCTTAGTAGATTCATTCAAATTAATGTAACCCGGCTTGCTGGAACATTTGGAGATGTGACTGTTGGATATCGAATATCATCTGGTCCTAAGGAGCAGTCTTTTGTTACTGAAAATGCAGAGAGGCAGCTGGTGGTCGAAGATGGCACCAGATATAAAGTGGACACAGTGCCAGTCAAGAGTCAGGTTTGTAGCATTTCTTTAATTTCCTGATCATTCCGATAAAGCTCCTTCAAGAAAGCCCTAGTTAATCTCATGATCAGTTTAAAGTCTTATTCTGATATTTAAATGGAACCATGAAAAATGCCTTAGAAAATGCATAGTAATTATTGGATAATACATATACTGAAGTATTTGCAGATTATAAGTAAATAAGTATATTCTTATTTGGAGATAAAATATTTTTGTCTAGATAGTAACAGGCACTTATTTAGTACTCCAGAGTTCCAGAAATTGTTCCAGGTGCTACACAAACACACACACACACACACACACACACACACACACACACACACACTGGATGCTTGTTGAAGGGAAGATATTTGTAGACTTCCTAGGACAGCAGACTGTTCTGCCGACATATTAGGTGAGAGTGCTAGGAATACATGGATTTTCTGTGGGTCACATAGATACCTAGCAGTCTTTCTCGGTCTGATCCACAGAAAGTGATTTGAGCAACTGTTTTCATCCTCCCAAGAAGATAACTAGTATCATTCCATATGCATGGCAGAGAAGTTAATTTATTTCATGCATGGGATGCATTATAGCTGTGAGGATTAATTATCTCATGGTTGAGAAAGTCTGTACCAGAGGACACTTTTAGATTATGTCCTGTGGTGGTACCTGGGACATTTTGAAGGATGGTAGTCCTCTTTTCATTTCACTTTGAAAGCTTAATGGTATAGTTGATAAAGATACTTAGCTTTCTTAATACCTGTTTGAATTATCTATGGATTTCTTAATATCTGTTTTGAAGCTCTATTATTTTTATGATTTCTGTCTCTTTTCAATAAAGAGTAACAAAAGTTTACTAGCTTACCCATATATGAAAGCTTCCTCTTATTTGCTTACTTTAACATCTTTCGTTAGTATATTTAAATTTGCGTGGGTTCCTTCTGTCTCTTACATTCTACTATGGTTGGTGTAGACTGCACATAGATTATTAGGTGTTATGTATGTGAGTTAGTCTTCCAAGGTGACTGTTTGGGGCAATGTGTGACATGCGCATAAACTGAGGGGAGGATTTTTCCAGCAGTCCCTTTCTCCCCTCACACCCTGGGTGTAATGCATTGCTCTTTAAAGTTTGGGATATTAGTTACAAGTTACATATAGATCTACGTGATCTACCGCCCTGATAAAAGTTAGGACTTCGGACAGGTCCGCCACAGAGAAGGACCTTCAAGTGGGTCTTGGGACAGAATGAGTTTCCATTAGGCTCTGAAAACTAGAAGACTCTTGATGTTGGTTTAACATGAGGACCAGGGAGTGAACAGTTACCTCGCCTGGGTAACAACAGGCTTCTCAGATGAAGTACTCACTGATGATAAGAATCATTGGCACGATAAAGAAACAAGTCTACGTTTAAAAGAATTTAAGTTAGAATGGAAGATAAGATTATGTTCATGGCTGTCATTTATTCAGATATTTATTGAGCACTTACTATGTGTCAGTCATTGTGAGAAGCACAGCAGCTACAGTGATCACAAAGACATAATCTCTGTTGTCAGGTTGCTCCCTGTCTAGTGCAGGAGAAGGCCCTTGAACAGCCAATTATAAAAGAAAGCAGATAAGCAGTGTTCAAGGTGCACACAGGATGTTATGGGGCTGTTAATTCCATTTGTGCCTAAAGCCATCAAGAATGATGGGAAATATGTAGAATAGTATTGGTGATGTAGTCCTGGATCACGGACATGGAAGGGCAAAACAGAACACCCTCAACTCCTAAAAACCTTCAAGATCCTTTTCAAATTAGCCTACCTGCTTTTCTTCTGTAGGCAAATCAGCATTTCTCCAAATCCACCGTTACTCCTGTTCAACTTTAATGTTTAATTACTGTACCTTGGGGACCTGCCACACTTCATAAGTCTGTGTGCTGCATGGGCCCATGAACAGAAGAGTTGGGTAGGAAGGCAGAAATGCCTGGGAGCTTTGAACTGACATCTGGCCCTTCATTCTTTAGGAAATAGGGACAAAAAAATCCTTAGCTGCCCAGCCAGTAAACTGCATGGGGAAGGGGCACACCCTTCAAGGAGAGGAGGGAGGCACATGATTGAAGTCAGGACACCATGATTTATTTCTGTTTCCTCAGCACTTGAACTATGCTTCATGTTCAGTGAATGCGATTTTGAAAAACTGAAGATTGATTGAATGAATAAAACATCTGTTCCCCTCATGTTGCACATTTGAAACCACTATAGTACATATTTTACACATTTGGAGGGTGTGATATGTGTTTATTAAGTACATTACATTTAAAAGAAGAACAGACTTCACAGAAATGGTTATTTGTACATTCAGTAAAGATGTACAGAGTTGTTAGTAATATTCCAGGTTACGGGGGCTTATCCATTATCAATAACAAGGTTTCTATGGAAAAATGTATTATATCAATAAGTGTTAAAGAAATCTTTTAAAGTAATACCAGGTTTTAAATTCAGGATTTCCCTATTTTGTTGGATTCTAAAACTTTGAAAATTGGTAGTCTAATACATGGTGTTAGTTAGTAGTCTTTATTTGTCCAAAGTATTCAAATAATCAGTACACCTAAATCATTATCTGTTTTAAGTAACTGTCATTAGAGCTCTTAGTTTCTACCCAATGAAAAGGGAGAAAGTGAGTTTTGCTGGTTTTAGGAGCTGACACTGTTCACCAGTGAGCTCTTTCCATTCCTGTGGCACATGATTTTGTCACTAATACTACTTCTGAGATTCTCATCATTCTTCAGGTCATTTGGGCACACAGAGAGTATTTGCAGATTTGTGTTTTTTTAATATTGTATGGCTCTCAGTGTTAGCGTCAAAGTCTTCCTGCTGGTGCTTTGTTTTGTAACATGGGGGAAAGGGCATATACTGATGAAACTGATACAAAAGGAGGAAAGTGCTAATGACTCATTTCAATGGTCAGTATTTTTCTTTGAAAATTATTTTTTACTATTAAAAAAGTCATTGATACTGTTTGTATATAGGTCTTCCTACCCCTGGGCTCTAATTTCACCTTGCAACTGGTGACTGTGATGCTTGTTGGTGGAAGTTTCTATGGCATGCCAAGAATTCTCCAGGAAGCAAAATCTGCCGTCCTTCCAGTCCCTGAGAAAGCTGCCAATTCTCAGGTAACTGGCCCTGGGTGTGGTACTACCCCGGAACCACTAGAGGGCAGCTCTTACAGGAAGGACTAAGATTCTTAGAATTTCTTAAGATTCACTGTTTCCTTAAATCTAAGTAATCCTATGAATATCAAAGTAGACACTGTGGATACACGATATGAAAATAATTTGTCAATTTTCGACATTAGATAGAAAAATATATTTCCTTTCTGGAGTTTTAGAAAGTTTCTGTCTTGTAGAATGTAAGGTATAGAATTTTTTAATTAATTAATTAATTAATTAATTTTTGGCTGCATTGGGTCTTCATTGTTGCGCACGGGCTTTCTCTAGTTGCGGCGAGTGGGGGCTGCTCTTCGTTGCGGTGCGCGAGCTCCAGGCGCTCGGGCTTCAGTATTTGTGGCTTACGGGCTCTAGAGCGCAGACTCAGTAGTTGTGGTGCACGAGCTCCAGGCGCTCGGGCTTCAGTATTTGTGGCTTACGGGCTCTAGAGCGCAGACTCAGTAGTTGTGGTGCACGGGCTTAGTTGCTCCACAACAATGTCACAACATTATGTCACGTCAAAGGGCCAGATCAGGGCCAGATCAGGGAAGATGTGGGATCTTCCTGGACCAGGGCTCGAACCCATGTCCCCTGCACTGGCAGGTGGATTCTTAACCACTGTGCCACCAGGGAAGTCCTAGAATTTTTAAAATAACAGTCACCTAGAGTCAAAACCTCAGGTGTTTTCTTGAAAATGAATATTTAACATTGAGGTATTTTATGCTAAATAATTAAAATTAGAATGAAACCTCAGTTAATATTTCAGACTTTCTCATTTACTAACATTGTAAATATTTAATTTGTGGGGCTCTTTTTACTGTGGCAAGTTTGTTCTGATGCAGGTGAATACCAGTGGTGCACCTAAGTATTTGAATCTCCTCCCTGAGTTCATTTTAGGGAAGATTGTTCCCTAATCACTTTATAAATTCACATGAGAACAAAGAATACCTTGAGGGCTTTGTTTGCTTCCTGTGTAGGCCAATTCTGTCAATATAGGAACAAGACAGGGCTGCTGTCTCTGGCTACGGTAATGTGTGTATTTTATAAACCATAATAAGGGATAAGCATGCATCCTACTCCTTCAGGTGGGAGTTCCTTCAGTTCCTTGACCAGGATGTGGAATCTGTGCAGGTGGAGGGGCAGGAGTGTGGGCAGATCTGGCCACCAGCTTGTGTAACAGGGTCTCTGGCCATTAAGGGGATGCTCTTCAGTTACTCCCACCTGGGCTGCTTCTCCCCAGGGAATGAATTTGCTTTGTTCCCTAAAGTGGAATCCACCAGCATTAAAATTAACTGAGAGGAATTGTCTTCTTCCTGCACCTCCTCTATTCAAGAAGGAAGGAGGGTATAGAATTTAATGCTTTGACATTTTGTTACCTTCTTTTTGTTCACAGGTTGTTATAACAAAGATTCCTTTCAACCTGAATTCTTCGTTTGGTGTAGTAAACTATTTTCTTCTACTTGTCCAGGCATGTTGTCACAACATTATGTCACGTCAAAGGGCCAGATCAGGGCCAGTCATGGAGTATTCCTGTCCTTGGTGTATCCTCTGTACTCCTTACCAGTATTTGTATGTGGTGTGTGTGTGTCTGTGTGTGTCTGTGTGTCTGTGTGTGTGTGTGTGATGTGCTTAGGACACTTTCAAACAGCCTCTAGCCATTTGGCAAGCATGAGCTCAGATATGCCAAAGATTTTGGCAATTGCTAACCAGAAGCCTCACTGTAATAAGGAATCTAGGCTGGTGTCAAATTGAAGTTGTTGTTTTTTCTTTTCTGTGGCTTCAGAAGCTGTCCTGTGGCACCCTCTCACCCTTTTCTGCTACTCTCCATTCCAATTTAAAATGGGGAGAATGAGTCTTAATATAGAACTGTTGGTCCTATGGTATTCCAAATTTATAGATATTGGGACCAAAAGAGGTAAACTGAGTTGTCTAAATAACAATGTGAAGCCAGGAATCTGGTTTTATTCTTATTCTTTGACCAGAACTTATTTCATCTATAAATCCCAGGGTACCCTGGGAAGGTTGCCCTGAAAACCAGATCTTACTTGGTGTGGATGAAAAAGATTGTTATTTAAAAAAAATCTTCGAGGGTTTCTGATCCTCAAAAAAAAGATATTGTATTGAATCAAAGAGCTGAAAAGAACCTTAATAGAAAATCTAGTTCATGGTGCTCACTTTATAAATAAAGAATTTATTATTATACCTTAGAAAGAAGTCAGATTTCAGTTCTAGACAGATTAGGTTCTGTAAAGACCCATGAACAAGTCATATTAAAATACCATTTTTAATCTTTCTTTTCATTTAACCATAATTACAATTGTATTTTTAGATATTGTTAATTCAGGGGTTTACATTTTGATAAAAAAATAAAGCTATAAACTATAATCAGCATTATAAAATAGAATAAAATTTCAAATTTCACATGTCATTTCTTAAATACTACTCTTTAATTGAATATGTTTTAGAACAGGGAAATATACTGTGTAAACAAAGAGAAAGTTGACTTTTAACCCACTCTTCAGAAAACAAGAACCTTTAGAGAGAAATAAAATGTTCTAAGCATGTTTTTCCTCAGGTTGGATTTGAGTCTACTGCTTTTCTACTCATGGACATTACTGCCGGAACAAGCCAAGCTGTGATTTCTAGGAGAGGCACGTATGGCTCTCTCAAGGTTTCCTGGGCGGCTGGATATGTTCCTGGGTTAAAAATCCCCGAATTCGTTGTTGTTGGCAATATGACCCCCAAAGTGGGTGAGTTGTGGCTTTTCTAGGATTTTCCCTATAGAACATGGAAATGTGTAATTGGCCACTAATTTTCCTGGATCCTCTTTACTCTGGACAATGAGCTATTTGCCTTCTAATACAGTCCTCTCAGGTTTAAGTGATCGGAATTTCACAGACTGCTTGGTGAGAATGAGAGGAACTTTATTCGTTCACATGGAAAACTTCATACCTCACCTGGAAATAATGGTCACTAAGCAGACTACTCTGTTTATACGTGAGGAGTTTGTTAAAAGTAGTTCTAAAAACCTAACGTGGCCCGTACGATAATCAAAAAAGATACACCTTTATATCCATTTACATGTTCATCTGAATATTTCTGACAGTTGAGCAGCTGTTATTTCATCTACTTTAGTTATACCATAAGCTCTGTGAGGATCAGTGAGATGCAAAACTTAGATGGTTTGACCTCTACCTTGTAAAGTAGACATGATTAAAGGCAAGGTGTGTGTGGTCCACGGAGCTTTCTCTAAATTTATTTACACTCCCTCCCCCACTGGCTTTTTAAATGTTTTACCTTTTGTAGACTGTCATAGAATTTTTCACTATATTTTTAAGAGTTGAATCCCAATTTAAGAACTCAGAAATGAAACCCAGCTTCCCTTTTCATGTTCCCTGTCAGGGAGTCTTTCATTTTCCCATGGAGAAGAAAGTAAAAGAGTCTTGCTGTGGACATTTCCTAGCCCTGGTCGGCCAGAGGCCTTTGTCATTCACCTGTCAGGAGTGCAGAGCAGTGCCCCTGGTGGGGCTCAGCTTCGGTAAGACCAACTTGATTTTCAGCCAAGAAAGTCTCTGAGGAGTAAGCTGGAATTTACCAGTTGAAACAAAAAAAGGACACAAGGATCTCTCTCCTTGAAGCAGAGGCGAAAACAGTTTTAGTGTAGAGCAGTATATGGCCTGCATTGCCAAAGATGCCACCACCCACTGCTTGCTTGAAGAGCGTTTATCATGACCTCTCGCTCAAGAATGTTGGCCTGAGGTGACATCTCCAAAAAGAACCATGATGGCAAAGCCACCTATTTTTAAAGGAAACTGTCTTCTGAAAGGTAGCCAAAAATACCTGATTTCTCCAAGAGATAAAGAGTAAAAATAAGAAATCATAGTAGGATAATAAGGTGACTTGAACTAGTAGTTCTTTTGAGTTTAATTTATATCAGTATATTTGCAGATAAATATGTCCTGGTCAAAAGCAATTGACTTTTCTCATACATGGGATGGACTTGATCAGAACAGCAGAGGACAGATCTTAGAGCCAGACTCCTGGGTTTAATCTTGGCTGTGTCACTTACTTTCTGTGTGACTTTGGGAAAGTTACTTGATCTTTCTGTTCTTTAGCTTACTTATTTGGAAACTGGGAAAAATGTGTGGGCAAAACCAGTGTGTGTTCAAGTGTGTTTGTATACATATTTATGTATGGGAGATATTGGTTGGTGGAATCCAATATGGCTTTTGATTATACATATGCCATTCAAAAAGTGTTTGGACACAACGTATTTTAGGTTAACAAATTCACACACCTTTAACAATAACAATAATAGCTAACAGGTTTTTTTATTTCTTATTTTTACATTTATTTTATTGAAGTATAGTTGATTTACAATGTTGTGTTAATTTCTATTGTACGGCAAAGTGATTCAGGCTATCAGTTTTATAGTGCTTACCCTAGGCCAGGCATTGCCCCCCTCCTCTCTCCATATATATATACATATATACATATATATATACATATATGTATATATGTATATATATATGGACCTTGTTAGGTCCTATCACCTGCAACTGCAGCTCCTGTTCTTACCTTTCTTGTGCTCTGGTATATTCATCAATAAATAAATAGGGTTTTATGGAATTTGAAAGGGCATGTCATTTTTAAGATGTCCTCATGAGCAGTATCTTAAGTGTGTGAAAGGTGAATCTCTACAGTGGTATTCCTATTTTTCATCAGTTCTCTCATGGTTTAATTTTTTTTTCCAGATCAGGTTTCACCGTTGCTGAAATTGAACCAATGGGAGTCTTTCAATTTTCCCCTAGCTCAAGAAATATCATAGTGTCAGAGGATACACAGATGATCAGATTACATGTACAAAGACTGTTTGGGTTCCACGGGGATCTTATTAAAGTTTCCTATCAGACAACTGCAGGAAGGGCAAAGCCCCTGGAAGACTTTGAGCCTGTTCAGAATGGGGAGCTGCTTTTCCGAGCATTCCATGCTGAGGTTGATTTTGAAATAACTATTATTGATGATGAGCTTCCTGAGATAGAAGAAGTTTTTTACATTAATCTAACTTCAGTAGAAATTAAAGGATTACAAAAATTTGATGCTAATTGGAGACCTCGCCTGAATCTAGATTTCAGTGTGGCAGTGATCACAATATTGGATAATGATGACCTGGCAGGAATGGATGTTTCCTTCCCCAAGACAACTGTGGCTATAGCAGCAGACACGGCTCTTCCTCTGAAAACCGACTCCTCCACCACACACCCTGACACAACCAAGATAACTGCCATCCCACAGCCAACCGAAGTGGTTGCCATTGTTACTGAGGCGACTGGTGTGTCTCCCATCCCTGAGAACCTTGTCACCCTTCCTGGTACGTCTGCTATGTCTGAGAAGCCTGATGTGCCCACCGTAACTGCAGATGTTTCCATTCATGGAACATTTAGTCTTGGGCCATCTGTTGTTTACGTCGAAGAAGAAATGAAGAATGGCACGGTTAACGCCGCAGAAGTTCTTGTCCGAAGAACTGGTGGGTCTACTGGCAATGTCAGTGTAACAGTTAAGACTTTTGGTGAAAGATCTGCTCAGAAGGAACCAAATGCATTGCCCTTTCCTGACATCCATGGGATTTCCAACCTAACATGGGCAACTGAAGAAGAAGATTTTGAAGAGCAAGCTCTTATCCTTGCATTTGTAGATGGAGAAAGAGAACGTAAAGTATTGGTTCAGATTTTGGATGATGATGAGCCTGAGGGGCAAGAATTCTTCTACGTGTTTCTCACAGACCCACAAGGGGGAGCACAGATTGTGAAGGGAAAGGATGACAGTGGGTTTGCAGCTTTTGCCATGATCATTATTACAGGTATATATTTGGAGTGATGGAGTTAAAAATGTACTTTTGTGGTACAGAATTTGTAATAAGATCATTCTATCTTTAATTTAAGAAGGTGAATTACTTGACTCACTCATAGTGAATCATTAAAATTTTGTTTTCCTATGGCATGAACCCATAACATAAACTCATGATGTTGTTCTGAGGTGCCAGGCTAGAGTTTAATGGACTGTAAATGTCACTTAGCTCAGAGCCAGCTAAACAATTAAACAATTTATAAATCTGTACTTTCACAATAAAGGGAAAACCTTAAAAATACTTAAGTTCATGTACTTCTTCTGAAATATGCTTAATCACCCAAACATGATTGCCTCTCCTGTTTTGAAACCTCATTCTGAATTTCCCAACCACTTTCATTAATCTATCCCAGAGTCTAAGATCTCATTGTCAGAAAATTCTTTATATCTGTTGGGAAATATATTAAAACTATTTCCTTTTGTTCTGCTTTTGAACCAGTGCAGTTTATATAAGTTTTGTACTATTGGGGAGGTGTGTGCATATATAGAGTTCCTCATGCATGTTATAAAATTTTTTGGTGATAATTTGCCATTTTCCTCTGAAATCATACTATATTTCTTTAAGTGGCTTAGCTCAGCTTGTCAATACCTTACTGTAATTAGAGTATTGACAAAGCTGTCTCATGATTCTTACCTACTCCACTCTTTCATACAAACAGTTATACATAGTGTTTTAGAGTTTCAGATAACACTATGGTAAAACACAGTGAAAAGAAAATTAAAAGTTATGAAGCCTATATTTTGACCCAGCTCAACCATTAATTGAGGAATGACTAAATCATTTAGTGTTTATGCTTTGTTTTTTATAAAAGGAAATATTTAGAATAAGCATGTTTATGATCCCCTTTTAGGATTTGGTGCTTCCTAGAATTTTATTTATTTTAGCCATTCAGTTATAATTCAGTCATAATCTTACAATTGTGTAACTTTTATACCCAGCATCATCTCATTTATGCTACCCTACAAATTTACACCAATTAGAATTGTCATTTATTCCTATTTCTTCAGTTTATTGAATATTGTAAAGTCAAATTCTATTCTCCAAGTCACTTACTGATTTTGATTCACATTAGCTTAATGCCATCTATATATTTCTATTAAAATTGTTTTGGCACTCAGCAGCCTCCTCCCCCATTCCATGAAATAGATATTTTATTACATTTATTTGAATAAGACCAGAGCTGACAATCAAAGTATTTAGCGATTAGTTTGACAGAGGCACAGACCAATCACAATGGTTGCTGGAGGCTTTTTGCTGTCCCAAACATTCCCATTAGTTACTGGATCACAGGGAGATCTCATAATGGTTAGGGTGGTGACAGAGGGTTCTCTGGGGGCTCCAGACAGCAGCTGTATTCCAACTGGAATGGAAGTGCTACTCAGTCAGTTTGGCATACCAACGCATACCAATATGGCATGCTGATACTATATCAATATGGCATACCGGTGCCTACCCATGCATCAGCTCTGAGCCTAACTCACCAGGCAAATTCCCATTTATCAGCTCTGAGCCTAACTTACCAGTCACTCAGTTGAGCCTCGATGAAGTTCTCTAATGAGAAGTTCCCTACCTAACATGGCATCATAAGTACTTGGCAAATGATTGGCTCCTCTTAGTGTCACATGATGTAATTCACCAGCACTTTTGCATGTCAGGTACCCTAAGTTCCCTTACTCTGTCTGTGAATGTTCCTATCATTTTCTCCTCACCTGGCTTTTTAAAAAAATTATTTTATTGTATTTTATTTTATTTTTTTGGCTGCATTGGGTCTTCGTTGCTGTGGGCTTTCTCTAGTTGTGGCGAGCAGGGGCTACTCTTCATTGCGGTGCATGGGCTTCTCACTGAGGTGACTTCTCTTGTTGCAGAGCACGGGCTCTAGGCGTGTGGGCTTCAGTAGTTGCGGTGCATGGGCTCAGTAGTTGCGGTGTGTGGGCTCAGTAGTTGTGGCGCACTGGCTTAGTTGCACCATGGCATGTGGGATCTTCCCGGGCCAGGGATCGAGCCTGTGTCCCTTGCATTGGCAGGCGGACTCTTAACCACTGCGCCACCAGGGAAGTCCCTCCTCACCTGGCTTTTTATTTTAACGTAGTATTTCTGTTTTAACTATATCATTAATTTTGCTGATTCCTCTTACCTTTAATCTTCATAATCTCACATTTAGATTTTAGAACAAACTTTCAAGATAAATCAGGGGAAAATAGTTTATTTTGTTTTGTTTTTGATCATTGGCACATTAGAAGTTTTGATTCATCTTACTGGAAATTTGACATCAACTTTATTATTGTAGATGTGGCAAGGGAAGTATTATACTCATTAGAACCATGCTAGTTGCTATTGCATTGAAAAAGAAAATGAAGGTTCTGCTTGTGGGAAGCTTATAATCTATTATTAACTGAGAGACCAAATTCCCATTAAAAGTGACCAGAAAACAGTTGCTGCTGAAGAAAAAAAAGTTGAGGTCTGGTTCTGATGCAGGGCTAAGAAGCGATTGTAGTGATTAATTGGTGAGGATGAGGATGGGCATCTGGCTGAGACAAAACACACATGAGGCACCAGGACAAAAGTGGTCCATCACCTCCATGTCCCTAAGCCATGGGCTCCACATTTGCTTACACTTCAGACCTGCAAAATAGGGGCTGGTAACCACTAGCTTTCCCCTTTCGGGACAGTTCGGTGGTTTTCTGTTTCCTTACAGAAGTTCTGTCTACTTGGAATCTCAGGAGTCAGGTTTCAGGGTGAGGGGTACAAATGGTTTTTGAGGCTGATTGCTTCGGATCATTGCTTTTAGGATCACTTTGCAAAACTGAGTCATTGAGAAATAGAAAGCAGCAGGAACTGTTTATTGGTATTTCTCTCGTCTGAGAAGCTAGTTTACATTTTGGCAAGGATTTGGAGTGACTTTCAGTGTAGTGTGGGCCCTAGGTTTGTTCCAGTTTAAACACAGTTTTGTAGAATGATGGTGCCTGTAACCTCAAGAGTTGCTCAGAGGAGTTTCTTTTATTCAGAGGTTCTCAAGAGTTCCTTAATAGTTCTGTTTTTCTCTGGGGAAAATAACCAAATGTGAAACATAAATGGTCTTTTGGGTCAACTCTCTTATAGGAAAGTTAACAGTCAGATGGAGTTCATGTATTCACTAAATATTTATTGAACACTGTTCTTGGTACCAGGGATACAGCAGTAAATAAAACAGTTGCTTCTCAGCAGAACGTATATTCTGTCAGGATGCACTGATCTTAAACAGTAGCATCAAGGACTATGAAATAAAAAGTAGAGGCTCATCAGAGAGAGGTGAGCATGTTGTCAATATGGGGAGCAGGATTTGATATTTTCTTTCTTTTAGTCTTCTGTTCTCAAAGTGTCAGCTACCTTGATGTGATCATTTTGATTCTAGTCTGTTTTTAGTAAAGATCGTTCAATGTTGTAGCTCCTGCCCACCCCATTCACTTGTGAATGTTTCAGTTTTATACCATCTGAGCTGGAAAGATGAGTGAAGCATTGGAGATCTTTTAAAGTCTTAAGAATATTATAATCTTCTATTTTTCTTTTCAGGGAGTGATCTTCACAATGGCATCATAGGATTCAGTGAGGAGTCCCAGAGTGGATTGGAGCTTCGTGAAGGAGCTGAGATGAGCAGACTGCATCTTGTTGTCACAAGGCAGCCAAACAGGTATGTTTATATATATGTTGAAGGTGTAACATCCTGTATATCTAATTTGAATTCATAAAATGGTAGAGGCAGGATGAAATGTTGGTAGAAGAAGGTGGGGTGGAATTTGGCATGTCAGTGTTCAGATGCTCTAGTTCCTAATCTGTGATTTAACACGCTTGGTTTATGAACATAACTTGGGGCTGCCTTAACATTTTGTACTTTATAAAGTACCATACAGATGTTAGATTATGTTAAGTCATCACTTCATCGTATTTACTATTCTCTGATCACTCCGAATACGCAACCATTTACTGTTAGGGAGACTGGGATTACCAACGTTTTGCTTGCAACTTAGTACAGTATAGTATACCTGAGTGTTCATCATGTACGTGCACTTGGTATGCACACATGTACATGTATTTGTACTACCTTTTCCATTTTGTGTCTAAATATTCTCTGAAAATGTAGGTCATCTCTTGCCCTTTATTTTTATAGTAACAACCATTTTGGCAGTAGTGTTTTTCCTTTAGAAGGATTCTTGTTAAAAGACAAATGAGGAACACTTACTTGAAGGCAAAGGTTCTCTATAATTTTTATGTTCATATTTCTGGTACATAGCATCAGGAATCATATTTCAATAAATACTTAATTAGTACTGAATAAAGTGTGGTTAAAGAAATGCCATGTAAACTCTGGCCTTAATTTCTTAACTGTAGTGTGGAGAATTGGTTATTTTTGACATTGTGGGCGAGTAAGTGCTCTGCTTTGGATGAAGAGGTACACTCAGGCAGAGTGATAACACATTCTGCGTTAGCTACAGGAATAATGCACTCTGTGACTGCATTTGCATAGGTTTTGCTTTGTTCCTAGAGCCTTTGAAGATGTCAAGGTCTTTTGGCGAGTCACGTTTAACAAAACAGCTGCTGTGCTCCAAAAAGATGGTGTGAACCTGATAGATGAATTTCTGTCTGTGTCAGGGACCACTATCTGTACAGCGGGTCAGACAAAGTGCTTTATCACCATTGAGCTCAAACCAGGGAAGGTAAGACACTATGAGACACAGTATTGGCAAATTCTGATTGTATTTCTTTACAATTAATCATTTTAAAGCCACTTTGTTGAAACTTACACATTGCTTATGTGGAGATTCTTTGTGTCTCGCCTAGCCATAATGTCTAAATCTCTTAGATGAGCAATAGATGTCACACTTAGAATTTATTACATTATGAATTTTTGTAAATAATCTCATCACTTGTGTACTTAAGACTTACACAATGTTGTAAGTCAGTAATAAAAAAACTTGTATCTCAGTGCTAAAAAAAAAAGCTCATCAGTTTTCTCTGTTCTGTTTCTTGTCATTTCCACGATTCTTCCTGGCCCACCTGCTCATTGTGTGAATGATCCCTTGAGTCATTTTCAGCCAGATTAATATCTCTGGTTACTCTGAATGTTTAGTTTTTTGCTTTTATCATATTGATAGATTTGGTCACGTCATGTTATATCCATAGATTTCATCCAGAATGAAAGTTCTCTCATTCCCTAGAGAGTTCAGTTCTGACCCACTGAAGAAACACCGAGGCCATGCTTGATGAGCCTTTGGATAAATTTCTGTTGGTTCATGTTGCACATGGCACCCAGGAGCCAGATGGTCCCCCCTCTTTCTAAAGGAACCTCCATTATTCAAACGGTATCGGTCACTGATGACCTAACAGAACTTTAGTCATTTAGTAATCATGTGTGGCTTTTTTTAATGACTATTTCATGATACTTTAATGCCTAAGGAGTACTCAGTAGTATTTGTTCTTTGTCTACAACTTAATTTATTAAACTCAAGTATTTATACAAAAACTAGCCATAATATTACGAATGTTCAAAAGTATCATGATTTCTTTGTACATGCCAAACACTCTAAACAGCAGAAAAAGCATTGCACAAATAAAATTATTTCCAAATGCATAGCTATATTTAAACTCATTCTAAATAACAACTCTGTAGATTTAACTCTCTATTCATTTTTTTCTCTACTTGTTTTTTCACTTTCTGAGAATTACTGAAACAGTTATATTGATCTTCTCTAAGATTACCGTGATACATATTTTCATACCTTCCCAGAACTGTAGTAATTTTATTGGTTCCAGAAGAGAAAGAACAATCGTCTCAGATCACTTAAGGTTACATGCTCTTGGTTATCAAGAGCTCTTTGTTCTTTGTTAGGACCACAGGTCCTGGTGCTTGTCTGAAGCTGTTTCAAATGAGAATTGCTGGTCATCTGATTGGGGTCCATTTGATGACTTGACTTGTGAGATCAACAGTTTTTTTTAAGTTCATGCTTTACAAGTTAATTTTTTCAACACCATGTGTTTTCCTCAGAATGATTTGTTCTTTAAATTTTGCAGTGCCAGCTTTAACTTAACCATTGCCCTGTCACTGTTGAACATGGAGCTGGTCTATTAGTGGTATTGGAAAGATAGACCTGCCTTGTTAATATCTTGTTAATATTTAAGAAGGCAACCTAGAGGCTTTACCTCATAAGAAATGAGATAACAAATCTGTGATCTTAGTGCATCTCTACAGTTCATCTGTTCTATCGTATTCAAACAAACATTCAATTGCATCATCTTTCAACTTCTGTGTGACCAACAGTACTCTTTAACTTCTTACTTGTTTTCATCTTCATTTGTATGTGTTTCACAGGTCCTAATAATTTATTCCTATTTTTGGTGCAATTCTTACTTTTTCTAGAAATAATTGTTTTATTAACATTTTTTATTAACTCTTTACTAACACACAAGGAGAAGAATGTTTATCATTCCTTAATAAATGAATATATACTTAATAAAAGATATAACTGCCTTGATATGTTAACATTCTCCTACACATTAAACTTAATAAAATATTAGTTATACACTATTATACTCACATTTTTCATTTTAACCATTTTTTAATACATTACAATAACTTTTCTCCTTTAAGTACCATTATAGATTCAAATTCAAGTAATTTTAATTGCTTACTAAATGCTTTTCTTTTTGCTACTCAAATAGTCATGCCATGGACACTGAAAGATCTATTAAGCTAGTCTTTTGTCTTTTCATATTGTTTTAAAAATCTCTGGATGTTTATTTGCTTTATAGCAATAACCTGTGTTCTAGAGCCATCTTGATTTTTCCTGCTCTAAGACATCCAATCAACTATTGTCTAAGAACTTGATTTCTTTCATCAAAAAGAGTTTCAGAGATCTGAATGTGTGTTCTGGAGATAAGCATGAGAGCTCATGGTTGACAGAGATGCTGCTGTGAGCCATCTTGGTAGTGACGGAGCTAGAAAATATGTTTCTTCAAATATTGAGTTCCCACTGATTTTTTTTAAACTTGGGAAATTCCAAGAATTTTCTTTTTAAAAGTTTTTAAGGGGCTTCCCTGGTGGTGCAGTGGTTGAGAATCCGCCTGCCAGTGCAGGGGATACGGGTTCAAGCCCTGGTCCGGGAAGATCCCACATGCTGCGGAGCAACTAAGCCCGTGCGCCACAACTACTGAGCCCATGAGCCACAACTACTGAAGCCAGCGCGCCTAGAGCCCATGCTCCGCAACAAGAGAAGCCACCGCAATGAGAAGCCCGCGCACCGCAATGAATGCATAACATTAGACAAGTTGCTTAGCCTTCCTGAGCTTCCCAGACTTGGTTGAGTTAATAATAGGGCTGTTAGATTAAATGAGATAATGACTAAGAGGTTTTTTGACACGGTTCTTGGCAAGGAGTTGGCCCTTCACAAGGGAGGGTTACTATTATTCAGAATGGATGGGAACGGAGCCCGAGGTGATTCAGTGACTTGAGTAGTCACCACATCAATGCTGGTGGCAGGGGAGTGACAACAAAACAACACAGCAAACGCAATGCACGCTTTCATCTGTAGAGTTATACCACTGATGGATGGTGGTTTCTTCTAAAGACGCTCAACTGAAAGTTTTTCTACTCTATCATATCTCTAATTATCGTCCCTATAGTTATTCAAAATTTTCATTTTCAAGTTATAAAGAATTTAAGTAACTTTCCCCAGGTCAATTACTTGGCAAAGATTAGAACTCATCTTTTGAATTCCAGTCCGTTTACCCTTTCTCTGCTGGGTATCTTACTGTTCTGTGGTTCTGTCTTATGGTTCTGTATTAGCAAAATATATAAAGGTCATAGTTAATTAACTTAGGATGCATTTCTTAGCCCACAAAATCTGTTTAAACCAAACAGATTGTCTAAAAGTTTGTTGCAAATATTTTTTTAAAGTATTTAAGTAAGACATTATTTCATTATTACTTTGTTTGCTTCTGAGCAGGTCTGGGCCCAGGAAAAGTTATTTTATACTAGTTGGGCAAAAGATCATCCTGGAATGCTGCTGCCCTAGCTAGGAAAGGAACTTGAGTTCTTGTGAGGTCTCCAGTCATATTTAGGTCCAGAGAGGTTCAGATAACGATCTGTGAGTTTTGCTTTCCCAATATACTTCAGGCATATTGTTTGAATAGAGTATTTTGTTGTAAGACTGGAAGATTCCTTTTGTCTCTTCTAATTATGTGTTGGCGCCCATCTGCACACTGTTCAATTTGCATGGTTCCTTACTTAGATTATAACATATTCTTTTGACTCAAAGTAGTTATAAGTAATGTTTTAATCATCATCACAATGAGAAGAAATATTATGCTGAAAAACAAAGACCAGGAGTATGTTGGAATGTAATATGCTGAAATCCTTAGTTAAATGAAACTATTGTGAATTCAAGCTCATTGGCCATTAGGGAATAATAGTTATTGAATATAGTTACCCATACTTTTCTAGTGCTTCAGTTTATTGTATTTGCCAAGTTTAGTTTCTCAAAAGCGGGAAGAGTGCATTTACCTTCATTTCAGTATTTACTGAGAGTTGATCAGCAAAAGTAAAGCATAATATACACCACAGGAAAACTAAATATGTTTCTTCAGACAATAGAAAGAGATTAAGTTCATTTATTGTGCTACTAAGAAGCAACTCATTTTGAATAATACTAAAGAATTTGTTGTATTGCTTCATGACATAATGATTCTCATTAAAATGATCACAAAACAAATGATGAATAAGGTCCTTGCTGATAAATAAAAATGATGCATTATAACAAATTAGACAATGATACACGCAGTTGAAAATGCTTCAGCTTAGCTCTTGGAGTTATGCTAGGAAGCTAAAAATGCTGCTAAGATTTTTAGATTATTGTGTAAGAGCAAGTAAGTAAAAACAGGTGATTGACAGTATGTTATAGAATTGAATTCAGGCTTTGAAAAATTATTTGAGATTGTTGAGAAAGAACCGAGGTAAAACATGAGCAAACTGTAACCAACAGACTAAACTTAGATTTCTTGATACAGAATTTAGGGAAATTTTGAAAAATGCATAAAATCACTAAATTAACTCTTATCAATATTTGGTCATATTTATGTAAAACCCTTTAAAAATAAAACCTTACAAAGTTGAAGCTCCCTTTCACTCCTATCCCATGTTTTTTCAATTCCACACCCTGCCCTACCCCAATTGCCACCCCTCCACCTGAGATAACTACCATCATGGTGTCTTATTTTCCTTTTTACTCTAAATAAATATGTATCCATTAACAAAATGTAGTAAGCTTTATGTAATTTAAAATTTTACATTTATTATAGCATGCCATACATATCATTATGCAACTTGATTTTTTACTCATTATCATGTTTTTGGACCCACCCATGTTGAAAAATATTGAAATAGTTCATTTTTTTTAACTACTAGATAACATTTCATTGTATGAATATATCTTATGTATCCTTTTGTTTATTGAAGTATGCATAGATTGCTTCCTGACATTGATTTTCTAGTAAGAAGCTCACCCAGAGAGAGTAAAGGTATTAAAGAAAGACCAAAACTAATAAATCTCATGGTAATCTAACATAAGATTTTAATTCTGTAATTATACAGAGTGTATCTCTAGATGTATACTTATTTCTGTAATAATGTATATGAATAATACTATTTCTTAATATCAGAATTATCTTAAAATAGAAATCTATTAGTAATCATCCTTTTTTTTTTCCTTTTATCTCATTGTCAGATACCTCAAGTTGGAATGCATTTTTTTGTGGAACTGTATGAAGTAACTGCTGGAGCAGCCATAAACAATAGTGCCAGATTTGCACAGATTAAATTATTACAGAGTGATAAACCTCCAAGTCTCGTGTATTTCTCTGTGGGTTCTCGGCTGCCGGTGGCTCATAAGAAAGCCACTCTAATCAGTCTGCAGGTGGCCAGAGACTCTGGGACAGGACTAATGATGTCTGTTAACTTCAGCACCCAGGTAAGCATGCAGTATGTATTATCACACAGTAAGGTTTTCTTCTTTAACTTTAGCATATATAATGAAACAGTGAAGAATTGATATATTATTTTCTGAATTACCATCATAATTCACATTATATTTATTACATTAAGCTTTATCCTTGAAACAGTTCAATTTTTTTCACTTAGATCATGTTTTAAAATGATAGTCTTTTGTCTTTTTTTATCTTTTGGAAAAGTTGATTATACAGTGCAAAGCGTCTTAACATAAATCTCTTCTATAAAATCTGTAGAGAGTTGAAATTTCTTCAGAATGAAACTGTATAAGACCAGAAACAAAAAGTATGGGTCTTTGTTCTGATTTTTACCTGAACTAGTTGAAAATCTTCTTCAGGACTTCAAACGCTAACTGATCTTTATGTCTCTTTAAATCCATGAGTTCATGAGGTCTCACAGCCACTTTTCACATCCATCATATCAGGTGACATCAAGTGAAAGAGAGGGAGCAGGTGGGTGTCCAGGGATTCAGAAGAGTAATGCTACGAAGCGCTAAGCAACTAGAGCCTGGGGCTGGTCCACACAACATGCTATACCTTTCGAGCATTATGTTTTAAACTTTGTTTTAGGAGCAAAACTCTAACATATTAAAGCAAAAGTGTACATCTACTTTTCTTCAAGCATGATTGTAGATGTTGGAGCTTGCCCACCTTAGCCCTCTCTTATTTCCCCTTGACTCATATAACTCCCAAAACCCCACAGTTTGGAAACTACCATTCCGGACAGCGCTACCATTTCCCCGGTTTCAAGATTTCAAAGCTGATGACACTTTAGGCCTCAAGGTATCAAAGTTGTTTTCTGTTTTTTATACAAAGTGCTGTTTAGTATGTCTTTGGTTGTTGAGTGGCTCAAACACATAGAACATTCTGTGTATAAAATACAACATTTGTGCAGCCAGTTTGCTGTAGCAATCATGTGAGTCAGGGATCTGAGGTTAAGACTGGAGCTGTGGGTAGTGAGCTGTCCTGGAAGCTTGCCAGGCAGAAAAGTTGTCTTTATGACAAAGTCTACAGCTTGGCAGGTGAGAAGACGACACTCTATATCATATGAGACTCTAGAAATAAACTCCATCCTAAATAACGCTGAAATAGTACGAACATGAAAAGAAGTACTTTGATTCATGGAGATTTTAGCATTTTTTTTCTTTTAAGCATTTAAGATGGGAAGAGAAATGAGAAAAAAAATATGTGCTTCCTTCTTCTCCCATGAAATATATATCATCATATGCTCACTACTTTGTAGAGTGGAAGACTGGAAGAAGGGATACAAAGATTTGAGGCATACTTTAGTTCACACACTCAGTTGAAAGGGGAGTTGAAAATGCCAAAATAAGAGTGTGAATGCCAATATCATATTTATTTATATTCTTTCTAGATTATCCACAAATGATTCCTTGCAAAATACATACTGTCACTAGCATGTAACTCATAGCATTTTTATAACACTATAAAAATCAACATAGAGGATCTCTGTGGTGATGAAAATGTATCTTGACTGTATCAACGTCCATATCCTGGTTGTGATATATTATAATAATGCAAGATGTTACCAACGAGGGATGTTGGGTAAAGGGCACAGGAGACCACTCTTTATTATTTCTTATAACTGCATGTGAATCTATAATTATCTCAAAATAAAAAGTTTAATTTTAAAAATTAGAAATAAAAGTTTTACCTCTCTGGTACGATTTTATTTTCCTGTTGCTTCATTGCCCCTGCATTTTCTCTCTCAATGCTAGGCATATTGTTAGAAGAGAAACTCATATAATTCTAGTTTCCAGTAGCTGACAAGAATGAGAAAATAATTATGGACCAAGTTGCTATTCTGTTACAGTGATATTAATTTTGCTTTTACTTTAAACAGATTTTAATAATGTAGTTAAAACAATAGCTGTAGCATACCTACCCTTCGGTAGGTCAGCATTCCTGGTACATAAATACTATAAGTTCCCTTATATCTACACATTTGTGATCTAAAGTTAAGGGATATAAGGATTTGAGATAATGAAAATATCACTCATTCCAGTTATCTTTCTAAGCCAAATTTGAAAACCAATTCCAGATATTTCATTTGTATATATGTGTACTAGACCAAAGCCCACAAGTTCAAGAAAGAATATGCCTTTCCTTCTTATTCTCACATTGCTTATTCTATCAAAGGCCATTTCTATGTTGATTTTCGTTGCTTTTAAATTGCATAGTGCTTCTTTTTTGTGTTTGTTATATGTATTTTATAAACACAAGAACATTTTGATTGTTCCATTTCCTTTAAATGTCTGAATTGTGAAATAAATTCTACCAGAAAATAGTGAACAGAATGTATATGTGCAGTTTATAGTAATAAAATCATCACCACCTACCTTAAGAAATCCAGCTTAATCAGGATCTTAAAACTAGCTGCCACGAACTCTTCTCTGATGCCATCCTGCTTTTTCCTTGCAGAATAACCTCTCCCCATCTTGCAGATAACCTCTATCCTATATTACATGATGAATTATTACCTTGTTTTTATTTATAGTTTTACCACATATCATATGCTGTAACCTGTTTTGGAAATTATGCAGATGAGATTCTTCCAGTTGTATTGTCTTACGGTGTGCATTTTTTGCTCAACAATGTTTTTGAGAAATACGTGTGCTAATGTGTACAGTTCTTTCATTTTTCCTGTTATATGGTATTCCAGTGGATAGTTTAATTTCTCCATTCTGAAGCCAATAGTCTTTTGTGTTGTTGCCTTCAGCAAGGCTTTTTTTCCCTACCATTATGCTGCAGAGGCTCTTGAAAACCCTTTTTCTTCATTGATTTTTCACTTTTTGTAACACTTGGTCACTTCCTCCTTCTGGATGTGTGCTCTTCTCCTTTGGGCATCTGGAGCACCACACTTTCCTACTCTTAACCCTTTTCTCTCTGGCAGCTCCTTCCTGTTGCCTGTGTTGGTCTTCCTGACCAATAAATATTGGGGTCCATCTAGACATACTCTCTAGGCTAGACCATCCATACCTGTTTTCTTTCAATATCTTCTATAAAATGAGAACTCCTGAATTTTTATCACTCCTCACTGCCCTGGATCCAGACTCATATATCTGATTGCTCTTACCTGACATCTTTGTTTGAATTGTCTAAAAGGCATCTCAGGCTTAATATATATAATACATAACTCTTGATTTCTCCCTTAGCGCTATTTCCCCCCAGTTTACTGCCTTTCATTCAGGCACACAGCCAGGAGTTCTCATTCTCCTCGCCTCTCCATCCAGCATTGAATGAATCAGAAAGTCCTGCTGACTCTACATTCAAAATATGTTCCCAGTCTGAGTACTTCTTACCCTTTCTACTTACACAACCTAAACTACCGTTTGTGTTTTTTTTTTTTTTGCAGGAACTAATGTAAAAACGCTCTATCTCTTCTTCCTGCTTCCATCCTCATCCCCTGCTACAGCCTAACTATCCACAAGAGCCAGAATACTCATGAAAATATGAAATAAAATGTGTCTCTCTCCTGCTGGAATCCTCCAGTGTCTTCCTGCCGTACTTTTGTATAATGGACATACATGATCTGACCCCTGGGCATATATGCCTCTGAATTTCTTCAAATTGTTAGTAAGCTCACAATTGGAGAAATTCTGTGAGGCAGTAGTGACATTTCTTTTCTAATTCTCTTTCTTGATCTATTCTAAGGCATCCGTCTTTCCTGATCTCGTCACTGTATGATGTGTATTTATCTCTCTGATTTGTTTTAGGAAATTAGAAAAAGTATAAAACCTCTTGTTTTAATAGTAACATTGTTGTGGTCCATCAGATTGTTTAGGAGAAATAAAATTTGTTTAGGACAAGATCAGAGGTTTATAGTTTCACTTAAGTGGTGTTGTTTAATTTCTAGGAGTTAAGGAGTGCTGAGACAACCGGTCGTACTCTCATATCTCCAGCTATTTCTGGGAAAGACTTTGTGAGAACTGAAGGCATGTTGATCTTTGAACCTGGCCAGAGAAACACCGTATTGGATGTCATCCTAACACCAGAGACAGGGTCTTTAAATCCATTTCCTAAACGCTTCCAGATTGTGCTTTTTGACCCAAAAGGTGGTGCCAGAATTGATGAAGTGTATGGGACCGCTAACATCACTCTTGTCTCTGATGCGGCTTCTCAGGCCTTTTGGGGGCTTGCGGATCAGCTGCAGCAGCCCCTGGATGGTGACATTCTCAGCAGGGTGCTCCACAGTATTAGCACGAAAGTGGCAACGGAGAGCACAGATGAACAGCTCAGTGCTGTGATGTATTTAATAGACAAGGTAAGAAGCCCTCGCAAATGTTAGCAGTTGCAACACGCTTCATACATTTTTTTTTTTCAGAGAAATTTACTTTATGTGGGGAAGTTCTTTCTAAACATAAAACAAAACCCCCAAGTCATAAGGGAAATGATTGATAAACTTGACCACATAAAGTGTAAACAAAATTTCTCTTTGCATATACCACAAGCAAAATCAAAAGACACCTAATGGTTATATATCAATTATATCTCAATAAAACTGGGGGGGGGAGTAAGAAAAAAAGAGAGCGCTAATAGGTGTGGGGTATATTTATGCAAATTTATGTATAACAAGAATGTTTATTTCAGCATTACTTATAATAACAAAAATTGGGAAAAATAGCTATTAAGAGGGGCCTGGCATATCCATAAAATGTAAAAATTTTTTATGATTTAGACACAAAATAATTAGAATAAGACAATAATGAAACTGGCATTGAAAATGTAGATAATCACATGGTAGGGTTGAAATTTTAACAGTAACATACAAGATGCCCAATTAACTTTGTATTTCAAATAAACAATGAATATATTTTTTATTATAGGTATATCACAAATAAAAATAAATATTTTTATTTACAGGCACTATTTGGGACATACTTATATCAAGCAATTATTGGTTGCTTATCTGAAATTCAAATAGAGTCACCTATACGTTATCTGGCAACCGTTCTTATGTCCCATATGTACTTCACATGTGCTCTAAGATATCCTCGAATTCAGGAATACAGGATAGAACTTCCAAGTACTGATACAATGTCATTCTATAAGGTCTTGTATTTTAAGTGAAATTGTTTCATATTTGTAAGTTTTATTATCCCTCAGATTCTAACTTCTTTGAAACAGAATCTGCTTTATGCTATATATTTCTTTATAGGAAGAGCTCAACAAATCTTAGTTATTGTTTAGTTAGTAGTAGAAGTGACTACTTATTTATGTTCAGTAGAAACAGCTACTGTGCTAAAGAGAGCAACAGCCTTAAATGACTCACTATGAAGATGTTCTGGATAAAACTCAGCTGTGGTTTTGGGCAAATTTTTGTGATGACATAATATTCTATCCCTTGATTTTCCTAGGTATGGTGCAATGAAAATTATTTAAAATGCTGTCATTTGCTTTAATAATAGTATTTGTCTTTTAAGACTGCTGGATTTGATATGCAAATTTTTAATTTCATTGGGTTTTGCTTTCCAGGTCATTGAAGCTTGGTAAAACACAAGTCAGGAGGCATTGCCTCTAATTTTGTGTTCTAGGACACTTGAAAAACCACAGGAATAATTTCTTCTGTGAAAGTTTGATAGACCCTCCTTTCCCATAAACGTCCCCCCTTCTTTTTCCTCTCCTGACAGTTTTTAAAGTTTTCCCTGTGGTTGATTCAGGTTTTCCACTTTTTCGTAAGACAGTTTTGATAATTTGGGGAGTTCTTTTCATTGCTGTTTATGTAAAATTGCTATTTAGATCCAGCATATTTCTTTTTATTATTTACTTTTTAATATTATATATCTTATATTTCAAGAATTATTTTTTACAGTTGATTTATTTTATAATCATACAAATGATGATTTAGACTTGGCTCTATATTTTCCTACCTGGTTTTGTATTTCATGCTTGCAATAATTTTGACTGAATTGTCTGCAGACTGA
This sequence comes from Balaenoptera borealis, assembly GCF_965194805.1. NCBI lineage: Eukaryota > Metazoa > Chordata > Mammalia > Artiodactyla > Balaenopteridae > Balaenoptera > Balaenoptera borealis. Next base: position 74,411,519 of record NC_138867.1, read on the forward strand.
GTCAGTCTGTGTTGTTATTTTAGGACGAGCAAATGGGATGTTTTGAGTCAAGGAAGGGTGGCTGTCACAGGTGCCTCCTGGGATTGGCCGTTCATCATCTCTGTCTCCCTGGAAAAGCTAGGAATCCTCTTTCTGCCTCAGTTTCCTTATCTGGAAACAAAGCAAAATAACACTAGCATCTTCCTCACCGGAATGTTGTGAGAATTAGAGAAGTTAGTATAACGTGCTGAGAACAGCACCCTTACAAACCAAGGGTTACATGAACGGCCTTTTTGTTTTATTTATTTATTTATTTATTTATTTATTTATTTATTATTATTTTTTAGACATCTTTATTGGAGTATAATTGCTTTACAATGGTGTGTTAGATTCTGCTTTATTATAAAGTGAATCAGCTATACATATACATATATCCCCATATCTCCTCCCTCTTGCGTCTCCCTCCCACCCTCCCTATCCCACCCCTCTAGTTGGTCACAAAGCAGCAAGCTGATCTCCCTGTGCTATGCGGCTGCTTCCCACTAGCTATCGGTTTTACATTTAGTAGTGTATATAAGTCCATGCCACTCTCTCACTTCGTCCCAGCTTACCCTTCCCCCTCCCCGTGTCCTCAAGTCCATTCTCTACATCTGTGTCTTTATTCCTGTCCTGCCCCTAGGTTCTTCAGAACCATTTTTCTTTTTTTTTTAGATTCCATATATATGTGTTAGCATACTATATTTATTTTTCTCTTTCTGACTTACTTCACTCTGTATGACAGTCTCTAGGTCCATCCACCTTACTACAAATAATTCTGTTTCTTTTTATGGCCGAGTAATATTCCATTGTATATATTTACCACATCTTCTTTATCCATTCAACTGTTGATGGACCCTTAGGTTGCTTCCATGTCCTGGCTATTGTAAATAGAGCTGCAATGAACATTGTGGTACATGACTCTTTTTGAATTATGGTTTTCTCAGGGTATATGCCCAGTAGTGGGATTGCTGGGTCATATGGTAATTCTAGTTTTAGTTTTTTAAGGAACCTCCATAGTGTTCTCCATAGTGGCTGTATCAATTTACATTCCCACCAACAGTGCAAGAGGGTTCCCTTCTCTCCACACCCTCTCCAGCATTTATTGTTTCTAGATTTTTTGATGATGGCCATTCTGACTGGTGTGACGTGATACTTCACTGTAGTTTTGATTTGCATTCTCTAATGATTAGTGATGTTGAACATCCTTTCATATGTTTGTTGGCAATCTGTATATCTGCTTTGGAGAAATGTCTATGCAGGTCTTCTGCCCATTTTTAGATTTGGTTGTTTGTTTTTTTTGATATTGAGCTGCATGAGATACTTGTAAATTTTGGAGGTTAATCCTTTGTCAGTTGCTTAATTTGCAAATATTTTCTGCCATTCTGAGGGTTGTCTTTTCATCTTGTTTATGGTTTCCTTTGCTGTGCAAAAGCTTTTAAGTTTTATTGGGTCCCATTTGTTTATTTTTGTTTTTATTTCCATTTCTCTAGGAGGTGGGTCAAAAAGAATCTTGCTGTGATGTATGTCATAGACTGTTCTGCCTATGTTTTCCTCTAAGAGTTTGATAGTGTCTGGCCTTACATTTAGGTCTTTAATCCATTTTGAGTTTATTTTTGTGTATGGTGTTAGGGAGTGTTCTAATTTCATTCTTTTACATGTAGCTGTCCAGTTTTCCCAGCACCACTTTTTTTTTTTTTTTTTCACACACACACACTGTATTTTATTTTTACAAGAGATAAATAGACTGACACCAAGCATTGTACATGGATGACCACAACAAAAGCAACAATGATTGCAATTACCAAACATGAAACACACTCATACTATGTCATAATATTGACATTCAGTCCAGTAATCCTCCACTGTAACAGCTCCTTTACTTTGCAGTGAAAATTGATTTGTATATTCTTTGCCTCTGAGTCCTTGTGGGATTTTTTTTTTTTTAATTCAAACTGAAAGTCACAAAAATTATACTCATCCTCCTCAGTTCACTCAGTCCCATGTAATTAATTTTTTTTTCATGTTGATCTTTTTTTTTTTTTATGATTATTCTATGTTTATTTAATTTATTTTATTTATGGCTGTGTTGGGTCTTCGTTTCTGTGTGAGGGCCCCCCCTAGTTGTGGCGAGCGGGGGCCACTCTTCACCGCGGTGCACGGGCCTCTCACTATGGCGGCCTCTCTTGTAGCGGAGCACAGGCTCCAGGCGCGCAGGCTCAGCAATTGTGGCTCACGGGCACAGCCGCCCCGCGGCATGTGGGATCTTCCCAGACCAGGGCTCGAACCCGTGTCCCCTGCACTGGCAGGCAGACTCTCAACCACTGTGCCACCAGGGAAGCCCACATCTTGATCTTTTGTTAGCACTTTTATGAGTTCATCAGTTTTTCATTAGAGTTCTGAAAATGCTTATTCATTCAGTTCAGCAGTACAGTCAGTTACCAGAAACCTGTACTTGTCAGAGTCTTTTCCATGAATTTCTTGAAGATGAAACCCTTTTATAGGAACATATTTGCAAAATCATCAGAGTACACCCAGAACTGTCTGTAAATGACAAAAGACTTAAAAATGACCACGGTTAAAGATTTGATGAAAGTTCATAATAATGCAGTTGACAAGAAAATTAGTTATTTCTGAGATATACATTTTAAAGTAATAACTAGGATTATTACTTATAACATTATACCAGAACATATAAGATTTTTAGAAATTTCATGTAATGTCTGAAACATTTATATTAACATATTTCCGTACATATTTCCATACAAATACAAATATAAGATTTTTAGAAATTTCATGTAATGTCTGAAACATTTATATTAACATATTTCCATACAAATAACCCAATGAAAGTTTAGTATTAGTTGTTTTGTTTGTTTTTTATACTGCAGGTTCTTATTAGGCATCAATTTTATACACATCAGTGTATACATGTCAATCCCAATCGCCCAATTCAGCACACCACCATCCCCACCTCACCGCAGTTTTCCCCCCTTGGTGTCCATATGTCCATTCTCTACATCTGTGTCTCAACTTCTGCCCTGCAAACTGGATCATCTGTACCATTTTTCTAGGTCCACATACATGCATTAATATACGATATTTGTTTTTCTCTTTCTGACTTACTTCACTCTGCATGACAGTCTCTAGATCCATCCACGTCTCAACAAATGACTCAATTTCGTTCCTTTTTATGGCTGAGTAATATTCCATTGTATATATGTACCACATCTTCTTTATCCATTCGTCTGTTGATGGGCATTTAGGTTGCTTCCATGACCTGGCTATTGTAAATAGTGCTGCAATGAACATTCGGGTGCATGTGTCTTTTTGAATTACGGTTTTCTCTGGGTATATGCCCAGTAGTGGGATTGCTGGGTCATATGGTAATTCTATTTTTAGTTTTTTAAGGAACCTCCATATTGTTCTCCATAGTGGCTGTATCAATTTACATTCCCACCAACAGTGCAAGAGGGTTCCCTTTTCTTCACACCCTCTCCAGCATTTGTTGTTTGTAGATTTTCTGATGATGCCCATTCTAACAGGAGTAAGGTGATACCTCATTGTAGTTTTGATTTGCATTTCTCTAATAATTAGTGATGTTGAGCATCTTTTCATATGCTTCGTGGCCGTCTGTATGTCTTCTTTGGAGAAATGTCTATTTAGGTCTTCTGCCCATTTTTGCATTGGGGTGTTTGTTTCTTTGATATTGAGCTGAATGAGCTGTTTATATATTTTGGAGATTAATCCTTTGTCCGTTGATTCGTTTGCAGATATTTTCTCCCGTTCTGAGGGTTGTCTTTTCGTCTTGTTTATCGTTTCCTTTGCTGTGCAAAAGCTTTGAAGTTTCATTAGGTCCCACTTGTTTATTTTTGTTTTTATTTCCATTACTCTAGGAGGTGGATCAAAAAAGATCTTGCTGTGATTTAAGTATTCTTCCTATGTTTTCCTCTAAGAGTTTTATAGTGTCCAGTCTTATATTTAGGTCTCTAATCCATTTTGAGTTTATTTTTGTGTATGGTGTTAGGGAGTATTCTAATTTCATTCTTTTACATGTAGCTGTCCAGTTTTCCCAGCACCACTTATTGAAGAGCCTGTCTTTTCTCCATTGTATATCTTTGCCTCCTTTGTCATAGATTAGTTGACCATAGGTGCGTGGGTCAATCTCTGGGCTTTCTATCTTGTTCCATTGATCTATGTTTCTGTTTTTGTGCCAGTACCATATTGTCTTGATTACTGTAGCTTTGTAGTATAGTCTGAAGTCAGGGAGTCTGATTCCTCCAGCTCCATTTTTTTCCCTCAAGACTGCTTTGGCTATTCGGGGTCTTTTGTGTCTCCATACAAATTTTAAGATGATTTGTTCTAGCTCCGTAAAAAATGCCATTGGTAATTTGATAGGGATTGCATTGAATCTGTAGATTGCTTTGGGTAGTATACTCATTTTCACAATGTTGATTCTTCCAATCCAAGAACATGGTATATCTCTCCATCTGTTGGTATCATCTTTAATGTCTTTCATCAGTGTCTTATAGTTTTCTGCATACAGGTCTTTTGTCTCCCTAGGTAGGTTTATTCCTAGGTATTTTATTCTTTTTGTTGCAATGGTAAATGGGAGTGTTTCCATAATTTCTCTTTCAGATTTTTCATCATTAGTGTATAGGAATGCAAGAGATTTCTGTGCATTAATTTTGTATCCTGCAACTTTACCATATTCATTAATTAGCTCTAGCAGTTTTCTGGTGGCAGTTTTAGGATTCTCTATGTATAATATCATGTCATCCGCAAACAGTGACAGTTTTACTTCTTCTTTTCCAATTTGTATTCCTTTTATTTCTTTTTCTTCTCTGATTGCCATGGCTAGGACTTCCAGAACTATGTTGAATAATAGTGGTGAGAGTGGACATCCTTGTCTCGTTCCTGATCTTACAGGAAATGCTTTCAGTTTTTCACCATTGAGAATGATGTTTGCTGTGGGTTTGTCATATATGGCCTTTATTATGTTGAGGTAGGTTCCCTGTCTGCCCACTTTCTGGAGAGTTTTTATCAGAAATGGGTGTTGAATTTTGTCAAAAGCTTTTTCTGCATCTATTGAGATGATCATATGGTTTTTATTCTTCAATTTGTTAATATGGTGTATCACATTGATTGATTTGCGTATATTGAAGAATCCTTGCATCCCTGGGATAAATCCCACTTGATCGTGGTGTATGATCCTTTTAATGTGTTGTTGGATTCTGTTTGCTAGTATTTTGTTGAGGATTTTTGCATCTATATTCATCAGTGATACTGGTCTGTAATTTTCTTTTTTTGTAGTATCTTTGTCTGGTTTTGGTATCAGGGTGATGGTGGCCTCATAGAATGAGTTTGGGAGTGTTCCTTCCTCTGCAATTTTTTGGAAGAGTTTGAGAAGGATGGGTGTTAGCTCTTCTCTAAATGTTTGATAGAATTCACCTGTGAAGCCATCTGGTCCTGGGCTTTTGTTTGTTGGAAGATTTTTAATCACAGTTTCAATTTCATTACTTGTGATTGGTCTGTTCATATTTTCTGTTTCTTCCTGATTCAGTCTTGGAAGGTTATACCTTTCTAAGAATTTGTCCATTTCTTCCAGGTTGTCCATTTTATTGGCATAAAGTTGCTTGTAGTAGTCTCTTAGGATGCTTTGTATTTCTGCGGTGTCTGTTGTAACTTCTCCTTTTTCATTTCTGATTTTATTGATTTGAGTCCTCTCCCTCTTGGCTTATAAATTTTGTTTATCTTCTCAAAGAACCAACTTTTAGTTTTATTGATCTTTGCTATTGTTTTCTTTGTTTCTATTTCATTTATTTCTGCTCTGATCTTTATGATTTCTTTCCTTCTGCTAACTTTGGGTTTTGTTTGTTCTTCTTTCTCTAGTTTCTTTAGGTGTAAGGTTAGATTGTTTACTTGAGATTTTTCTTGTTTCTTTAGGTAGGCTTGTATAGCTATAAACTTCCCTCTTAGAACCGCTTTTGCTGCATCCCATAGGTTTTGGGTCATCGTGTTTTCATTGTCATTTGTCTCTAGGTATTTTTTTATTTCCTCTTTGATTTCTTCAGTGATCTCTTGGTTATTTAGTAACGTATTGTTTAGCCTCCATGTGTTTGTCATTTTACCTTTTTTTCCCTGTAATTCATTTCTAGTCTCATAGCGTTGTGGTCAGAAAAGATGCTTGATATGATTTCAATTTTCTTAAATTTACTGAGGCTTGATTTGTGACCCAAGATGTGATCTATCCTGGAGAATGTTCCGTGCGCACTTGAGAAGAATGTGTAATCTGCTCTTTTTGGATGGAATGTCCTATATATATCAATTAAATCTATCTGGTCTATTGTGTCATTTAAAGCTTCTGTTTCCTTATTTATTTTCATTTTGGATGATCTGTCCATTGGTGTAAGTGAGGTGTTAAAGTCCCCCACTATTATTGTGTTACTGTCGATTTCCTCTTTTATAGCTGTTAGCAGTTGCCTTATGTACTGAGGTGCTCCTATGTTGGGTGCATATATATTTATAATTGTTGTATCTTCTTCTTGGATTGATCCCTGGATCATTATGTGGTGTCCTTCCTTGTCTCTTGTAACATTCTTTATTTTAAAGTCTATTTTATCTGATATGAGTATAGATACTCCAGCTTTCTTTTGATTTCCATTTGCATGGAACATCTTTTTCCATCCCCTCACTTTTAGTCTGTATGTGTCCCTAGGTCTAAAGTGGGTCTCTTGTAGACAGCATATATATGGGTCTTGTTTTTGTATCCATTCAGCCGGTCTATGTCTTTTGGTTGGGGCATTTAATCCATTCATGTTTAAGGTAATTATCGATATGTATGTTCCTATGACCATTTTCTTAATTGTTTTGGGTTTGTTTTTGTAGGTCCTTTTCTTCTCTTGTGTTTCCCACTTAGAGAAGTTCCTTTAGCATTTGTTGTAGAGCTGGTTTGGTGGTGCTGAATTCTTTTAGCTTTTGCTTGTCTGTAAAGCTTTTGATTTCTCCATCAAATCTAAATGAGATCCTTGCCGGGTAGAGTAATCTTGGTTGTAGGTTCTTCCCTTTCATCACTTTAAGTATATCATGCCACTCCCTTCTGGCTTGCAGAGTTTCTGCTGAGAAATCAGCTGTTAACCTTATGGGAGTTCCCTTGTATGTTATTTTCGTTTTTCCCTTGCTGCTTTCAATAATTTTTCTTTGTCTTTCATTTTTGCCACTTTGATTACTATGTGTCTCGGCGTGTTTCTCCTTGGGTTTATCCTGTATGGGACTCTCTGCGCTTCCTGGACTTGGGTGGCTATTTCCTTTCCCATGTTAGGGAAGTTTTCGACTATAATCTCTTCAAATATTTTCTCTGATCCCTTCTCTCTCTCTTCTCCTTCTGGGACCCCTATAATGCGAATTTTGTTGCGTTTAATGTTGTCCCAGAGGTCTCTTAGGCTGTCTTCATTTCTTTTCATTCTTTTTTCTTTAGTCTGTTCCGCAGCAGTGAATTCCACCATTCTGTCTTCCAGGTCACTTACCCGTTCTTCTGCCTCAGTTATTCTGCTATTGATTCCTTCTAGTGTAGTTTTCATTTCAGTTATTGTATTGGTCATCTCTGTTTGTTTGTTCTTTAATTCTTCTAGGTCTTTGTTAATCATTTCTTGCATCTTCTCAATCTTTGCCTCCATTCTTATTCCGAGGTCCTGGATCATCTTCACTATCATTATTCTGAATTCTTTTTCTGGAAGGTTGCCTATCTCCACTTCGTTTAGTTGTTTTTCTGGGGTTTTTTCTTGTTCCTTCATCTGGTACATAGCCCTCTGCCTTTTCATCTTCTCTATCTTTCTGTAACTGTGGTTTTTGGTCCACAGGCTGCAGGATTGTAGTTTTTCTTGCTTCTGTTGTCTGCCCTCTGGTGGTTGAGTCTATCTAAGAGGCTTGATGGGAGGCTCTGGTGGTGGGTAGAGCTGACTGTTGCTGTGGCGGTCAGAGCTCAGTAAAACCTTAATCCACTTGACTGTTGATGGGTGGGGCTGGGTTCCCTCCCTGTTGGTTGTTTTGCCTGAGGCAACCCAACACTGGAGCCTACCCGTGCTCTTTGGTGGGGTTAATGGCAGACTCTGGGAGGGCTCACGCCAAGGAGAACTTCCCAGAACCTCTGCTGCCAGTGTCCTTATTTCCACGGTGAAACAGAGCCACCACTCGCCTCTGCAGGAGACCCCCGAACACCAGCAGGTAGGTCTGGTTCAGTCTCCCCCAGGGTCACTGCTCCTTCCCCTGGGACCCGATGCACACATTACTTTGTGTGTGCCCTCCAAGAGTGGGGTCTCTGTTTCCCCCAGTCCTGTCAAAGTCCTGGAATCAATTCCCACTAGGCTTCAAAGTCTGATTCTCTATGAATTCCTCCTCCCGTTGCCGGACCCCCAGGTTGGGAAGCCTGACGTGGGGCTCAGAACCTTCACTCCAGTGGGTGGATTTCTGTGGTATAAGTGTTCGCCAGTCTGTGAGTCACCCACCCAGCAGTTATGGGATTTGATTTTACCCTGATTGCGCCCCTCCTACCGTCTCACTGTGGCTTCTCCTCTGTCCTTGGACGTGGGGTATCCTCCTTGGTGAAGTCCAGGGTCTTCCTGTCAGTGATTGTCCAGCAGCCAGTTGTGATTCTGGTGCTCTCGCAAGAGGGAGTGAGAGCACGTCCTTCTGCTCCGCCATCTTGGTTAATCCCCGGAACCCCAGCACCACTTTTTGAAGAGGCTGTCTTTTCTCCGTTTTATATTCTTGCCTCCTTTATCAAAAATAAGGTGACCATATGTGCGTGGGTTTGCCTCTGGGCTTTCTATCCTGTACCATTGATCTATATTTCTGTTTCTGTGCCAGTACCATACTGTCTTGATTACTGTAGTTTTGTAATATAGGCTGAAGTCCGGGAGCCTGATTCGTCCAGCTCCGTTTTTCTTTCTCAAGATTGCTTTGGCTATTTGGGGTCTTTTCTATTGCCATACAAACTGTGAAATTTTTTGTTCTAGTTCTGTGAAAAATGCCATTGGTAGTTTGATAGGGATTGCATTGAATCTGTAGATTGCTTTGGTAGTATATTCATTTTCACAATGTTGCTTCTTCCAATCCAAGAGCATGGTATATCTCTCCATCTATTTGTATCATCTTTAATTTTTTCATCACTGTCTTATAGTTTTCTGCATACAGGTCTTTTGTCTCCCTTGGTAGGTTTATTCCTAGGTATTTTATTCTTTTTGTTGCAATGGTAAATGGGAGTGTTTCCTTAATTTCTCTTTCAGATTCTTCATTATTAGTGTATAGTAATGCAAGAGATTTCTGTGCATTAATTTTGTATCCTGCAACTTTACCAAATTCATTGATTAGTTGTAGTAGTTTTCTGGTGGCATGGTTAGGATTCTCTGTGCATAGTATCATGTCGTCTGCAAACAGTGACAGTTTTACTTCTTCTTTTCTGATTTGGATTCCTTTTCATTCTTTTTCTTCTCTGATTGCTGTGGCTAAAACTTCCAAAACTATGTTGAATAATAGTGGTGAGAGTGGACAACCTTGTCTTGTTTCTGATCTTAGAGGAAATGGTTTCAGTTTTTCACCATTGAGACCGATGTTGGCTGTGGGTTTGTCATTTATGGCCTTAATTTTGTTGAGGAAAGTTCCCTCTGTGCCTACTTTCTGGAGACTTTTTATCATAAATGGGTGTTGAATTTTGTCGACAACTTTTTCTCCATCTACTGAGATGATCATATGGTTTTTCTCCTTCATTTGGTGAATATGGTTTTCCACATTGGTTGATTTGCGTATATTGAAGAATCCTTGCATTCCTGGGATAAATCCCACTTGATCATGGTGTATGATCCTTTTAATGTGCTGTTGGCTTCTGTTTGCTAGTATTTTGTTGAGGATTTTTGCATCTATGTTCATCAGTGACATTGGCCTGTTGTTTTCTTTCTTTGTGACATCTTTGGTTTTGGTATCAGGGTGATGGTGGCCTTGTAGAATGAGTTTGGAAGTGTCCTCCCTCTGCTATATTTTGGAAGAGCTTGAGAAGGATAGGTATTAGCTCTTCTCTAAATGTTGGATAGAATTTGCCTGTGAAGCCATCTGGTCCTGGGCTTTTGTTTGTTGGAAGATTTTTAATCACAGTCTCAATTTCAGTGCTTGTGATTGGTCTGTTTATATTTTCTATTTTTTCCTGGTCAGTCTCTGAAGGTTGTGCTTTTCTAAGAATTTGTCCATTTCTTCCAGGTTGTCCATTTTATTGGCATATAGTTGCTTATAGTGTCTCTCATGATCCTTTGAATTTCTGCAGTGTCAGTTGTTACTTCTTTTTCATTTCTAATTCTATTGATTTGTGTCTTCTCCCTTTTTTTCTTCATGAGTCTGGTAATGGTTTATCAATTTTGTTTATCTTCTCAAAGAACCAGCTTTTAGTTTTATTGATCTTTGCTATCGTTTCCTTCGTTTCTTTTTTTAAATTTTATTTCTTTTTTTATTTTATTTTACTTGTTTTTTGAATTTTTGAATTTTATTTTATTTATTTTTGTATACAGCAGGTTCTTATTAGTTATCCATTTTATACATATTAGTTTATATATGTCAATCCCAATCTTCCAATTCACCACAACACCACCACCACCACCAACACCCCCACTGCCACTTTCCCCCCTTGGTGTCCATACGTTTGTTCTCTACATCTGTGTCTCTATTTCTGCCCTGCAAACCAGCTCATCTGTACCATTTTTCTAGGTTCCACATATATGCATTAATATATGATATTTGTTTCTCTCTTTCTAACTTACTTCACTCTGTATGACAGTCTCTAGATCCATCCATGTCTCTACAAATGACCCAGTTTCGTTCCTTTTTATGGCTGAGTATTATTCCATTGTATATATGTACCACATCTTTATCCATTCGTCTGTCGATGGGCATTTAGGTTGCTTCCCTGACCTGGCTATAGTAAATAGTGCTGCAGTGAACATTGGGGAGCATGTTTCTTTTTGAATTACGGTTTTCTCAGGGTATATGCCCAGTAGTGGGATTGCTGGGTCATATGGTAATTCTAGTTTTCGTTTTTTAAGGAACCTCCATACTCTTCCCCATAGTGTCTGTATCAATTTACATTCTCACCAACAGTGCAAGAGGGTTCCCTTTTCTCTACACCCTCTCCAGCATTTGTTGTTTGTAGATTTTCTGATGATGCCCTTTCTAACTGGTGTGAGGTGATACCTCATTGTAGTTTTGATTTGCATTTCTCTAATAATTAGTGATGTTGAGCAGCTTTTCATGTGCTTCTTGGCAATCTGTATATCTGCTTTGGAGAAATGTCTATTTAGGTCTTCTGCCCATTTCTTGATTGGGTTGTTTGTTTTTTTAATATTGAGCTTCATGATCTGTTTATATATTTTGGAGATTAATCCTTTGTCTGTTGATTCGTTTGCAGATATTTTCTCCCGTTCTGAGGGTTGTCTTTTCGTCTTGTTTGTAGTTTCCTTTGCTTTGCAAATGGTTTTAAGTTTCATTAGGTCCCATTTGTTTATTTTTGTTTTTATTTCCATTACTCCAGGAGGTGGATCAAAAAATATCTTGCTGTCATTTATGTCAGTGTTCTTCCAATGTTATCCTCTAAGAGTTTTATAGTGTCCAGTCTTACATTTAGGTCTCTAATCCATTTTGAGTTTATTTTTGTTTATGGTGTTAGGGAGTGTTCTCATTTCATTCTTTTACATGTAGCTGTCCAGTTTGCCCAGCACCACTTTTTGAAGAGATTGTCTTTTCTCCATTGTATATGCCCTTGCCTCGTTTGTCATAGATTAGTTGACCATAGGTGTGTGGGTTTATCTCTGGACTTTCTATCCTGCTCTGTGATCTATATTTCTGTTTTTGTGCCAGTACCATATTGTCTTAATTACTGTAGCTTTGCAGTATAGTCTGAAGTCAGGGAGTCTGATTCCTCCCGCTCCATTTTTTTCCCTCAAGACTGCTTTGGGTGTTTGGGGTCATTTGTGTCTCCATAAAAATTTTAAGATTTTTTGTTCTAGTTTTGTAAAAAATGCCATTGGTAATTTGATAGGGATTGCATTGAATCTGTAGATTGCTTTTGGTAGTATAGTCATTTTCGCAATGTTGCTTCTTCCAAGCCAAGAACATGGTATACGTCTCCATCTGTTTATATCATCTTTAATTTCTTTCATCAGTGTTTTTATAGTTTTCTGCATACAGGTCTTTTGTCTCCCTTGCTAGGTTTATTCCTAGGTTTTTTATTCTTTTTGATGCAGTGGCAAATGGGAGTATTTCCTTAATTTCTCTTTCAGACTTTTCATCATTAGTGTATAGAAATGCAAGAGATTTCTGTGCATTAATTTTGTATCCTGCAACTTTACCAAATTCATTGATTAGCTCTAGTAGTTTTCTGATGCCATCTTTAGGATTCTCTATGTATACTATCATGTCATCTGCAAACAGTGACAGTTTTACTTCTTCTTTTCCAATTTGTATTCCTTTTATTTCTTTTTCTTCTCTGATTGCCGTGGCTAGGACTTCCAAAGCTATGTTGAATAATAGTGGTGAGAGTGGACATCCTTGTCTCGTTCCTGATCTTAGAGGAAATGCTTTCAGTCTTTCACCACTGAGAATGATGCTTGCTGTGGGTTTGTCATATATGACCTTTATTATGTTGTGGTAACTTCCCACTATGCCCACTTTCTAGAGACTTTTTATCATAACTGGGTGTTGAATATTGTCAAAACCTTTTTCTGCGTCTATTGAGATGATCATATGGTTTTTATTGTTCAATTTGTTAATATGGTGTATCACATTGATTGCTTTGCGTGTATTGAAGAATCCTTGCATCCTTGGGATAAATCCCACTTGATCATGGTGTATGATCCTTTTAATGTGTTGTTGGATTCTGTTTGCTAGTAATTTGTTGAGGATTTTTGCATCTATATTCATCAGTGATATTGGTTGTAATTTTCTTTTTTAGTAGTATCTTTGTCTGGTTTTGGTATCAGGGTGATGGTGGCCTCATAGAATGAGTTTGGGAGTGTTCCTTCCTCTGCAATTTTTTGGAAGAGTTTGAGAAGGATGGGTGTTAGCTCTTCTCTAAATGTTTGATAGAATTCACCTGTGAAGCCATCTGGTCCTGGGCTTTTGTTTGTTGGAAGATTTTTAATCACAGTTTCAATTTCATTACTTGTGATTGGTCTGTTCATATTTTCTTTTTCTTCCTGGTTCAGTCTTGGAAGGTTACACCTTTCTAGGAATTTGTCCATTTCTTCCAGGTTGTCCATTTTATTGGCATAGAGTTGCTTGTAGTAGTCTCTTAGGATGCTTTGTATTTCTGCCGTGTCTGTTGTAACTTCTCCCTTTTCATTTCTAATTTTATTGATTTGAGTCCTCTCCCTCTTTTTCTTGATGAGTCTGGCTAGTGGTTTATCAATTTTGTTTATCTTCTCAAAGAACCAGCTTTTAGTTTTATTGATCTTTGCTATTGTTTTCTGTTTCTATTTCATTTATTTCTTCTCTGATCTTATGATTTCTTTCCTTCTACTGATCTTTGAGTTTCGTTTGTTCTTTTTTCTCTAATTCCTTTAGGTGTAAGGTTAGATTGTTTATTTGAAATTTTCTTGTTTCTTGAGGTAGGCTTGTATCGCTATAAACTTCCCTCTTAGAACTGCTTTTGCTGCATCCCACAGGTTTTGGATCATGTTTTCGTTGTCATTTGTCTCTAGGTATTTTTTGATTTCCTCTTTGATTTCTTCAGTGACCTCTTGGCTGTTTAGTAATGTATTGTTTAGCCTCCATGTGTTTGTGTTTCTCATGTTTTTTTCCCTGTAATGGATTTCTAATCTCATAGCGTTGTGGTCAGAAAAGATGCTGGATATGATTTCAGTTTTCTTAAATTTACTGAGGCTTGATTTGTGACCCAAGATGTGATCTCTCCTGGAGAATGTTCCATGTGCACTTGAGAAGAAAGTGTAATCTGCTACTTTTGGATGGAATGTCCTATAAATATCAACTAAATCTATGTGGTCTGTTGTGTCATTTAAAGCTTGTGTTTCCTTATTAATTTTCTGTTTAGATGATCTGTCCATTGGTGTAAGTGAGGTGTTAAAGTCCCCCACTATTATTGTGTTACTGTCGATTTCCTCTTTTAGAGCTGTTAGCGGTTGCCTTATGCATTGAGGTGCTCCTATGTTGGGTGCATATATATTTATAATTGTTATATCTTCTTTTTGGATTGATTCCTTGACCATTATGTAGTGTCCTTCCTTGTCTCTTGTCACATTCTTTATTTTATTTATTTATTTATTTATTTATTTATGGCTGTGTTTGGTCTTCATTTCTGTGCGGGAGCTTTCTCTAGTTGTGGCAAGCGGGGGCCACTCTTCATCGTGGTGCACGGGCCTCTCACCGTCGCAGCCTCTCTTGTTGCAGAGCACAGGCTCCAGACACACAGGCTCAGTAATTGTGGCTCACGGGCCCAGCTGCTCCGCGGCATGTGGGATCTTCCCAGACCAGGGCTCGAACCCGTGTCCCCTGCATTGGCAGGCAGATTCTCAACCACTGCGCCACCAGGGAAGCCCCACATTCTTTATGTTAAAGTCTATTTTATCTGATAGGAGTATTGCTCCTCCAGTTTTCTATTGATTCCATTTGCATGGAATATCTTTTTCCATCCCCTCACTTTCAGTCCGTATGTGTCCCTAGGTCTGAAGTGGGTCTCTTGTAGACAGCATATAGATGAGTCTTGTTTTTGTATCCATTCAGCGAGCCTGTGTCTTTTTGTTGGAGCATTTAATCCATTCACGTTTAAGATAATTATCGATATGTATGTTCCTGTGACCATTTTCTTAATTGTTATGGGTTTGTTTTTGTAGGTCCTTTTCTTCTCTTGTGTTTCCCTCTTAGAGAAGTTCCTTTAGCATTTGTTCTACAGCTGGTTTGGTGGTGCTGAATTCTCTTAGCTTTTGTTTGTCTGTAAAGCTTATGATTTCTCCATCAAATCTGAATGTGATCCTTGCTGGGTAGAGTAATCTTGGTTGTAGGTTCTTCCCTTTCATCACTTTAAATATATCATGCCATTCCCTCCTGGCTTGTAGAGTTTCTGCTGAGAAATCAGCTGTTAACCTTATGGGAGTTCCCTTGTATGTTATTTTTCGTTTTTCCCTTGTTGCTTTCAATAATTTTTCTTTGTTTTTAATTTTTGTCAATTTCATTACTGTGTGTCTTGGTGTCTTTCTCCTTTGGTTTATCCTGCCAGGGACTGTCTGTGCTTCCTGGACTTGGGTGGCTATTTCCTGTCCCATGTTAGGGAAGTTTTCAACTATAATCTCTTCAAATATTTTCTTGGGTCCTTTATCTCACTGTTCTCCTTCTGGGACCCCTATAATGCGAATGTTGTTGCATTTAATATTGTCCCAGAGGTCTCTTAGGGTGTCTTGATGTCTTTTCATTCTTTTTTCTTTATTCTGTTCCGCGGCTGTGAATTCCACCATTCTGTCTTCCAGGTCACTTATCCGTTCTTCTGCCTCAGTTATTCTGCTATTGGTTCCTTCTAGTGTATTTTTCAATTCAGTTATTGTATTGTTCATCTCCGTTTGTTTGTCCTTTATTCTTCTAGGTGTTTGTTCCTTAATTCTTCTAGGTCTTTGTTAAATATTTCTTGCATCTTCTTGATCTTTGCCTCCATTACTTTTTACGAGGTCCTGGATCATCTTCACTATCATTATTCTGAATTCTTTTTCCTGGAAGTTTTCCTGTCTCTACTTCATTTAGTTGTTTTTCTGGCGTTTTATCTTGTTCCTTCATCTGGTACAAAGTCCTCTGAATTTTCATCTTGTCTATCTTTCTCCGAATATGGTTTTTGTTCCACAGGCTGCAGGATTTTAGTTCTTCTTGCTTCAGTTTTCTGCCCTCTGGTGGGTGAGGCTGCAGGCTGGCTTCTTTGATGGTCACAGGATGAGTTTCTGCAGCTCCAGAGGTGCAGAAATATCCTCTTCAGATGTCTGCTTCAGAATAAGAAAATCTTTCCCAGATATCCCCTTGCAGACCTCTATTACCGCTCTTTGGCTAGAACTGGGACATATGACTGCCCCTGAACCAGTCACAGGAGAGGGGAATGACATTTTGATAAGTGATAACTAGACTAATTAGGTTCAATCTTCCTGAACTGAGAATTTGGCACGTTATTGCCTGAAAGAAAGGTGGATGGATACCCAACACGTTGCAGTTCTTGGAATGACTCTTCACACCCGCCAGTAAGAATCTGTTTATGTGAAGATCTCTTTCCTGCTAGTGTTGGAGGGTCTCCTGCGGAGGCTGGGGGTGGCTGTGGCTCACCGTGAGGACCTCCTTCATTTCTTTTTCATTTATTTCTGATCTGATCTTTATGATTTCTTTCCTTCTGCTAACTTAGGGTTTTTTTGTTCTTCTTTCTCTAATTGCTTTAGGTGTAAGGTTAGGTCGCTTATTTGAGATGTTTCTTGTTTCTTGTGGTAGCATTGTATTGCTATATACTTCCCTCTTAGATCTGCTTTTGCTGCATCCCATAGGTTTTGGGTCGTCGTGTTTTCATTGTTATTTGTTTCTAGGTATTTTTTTATTTCTTCTGTGATCTCTCAGTTATTAAGTAGTGTATTTTTTAGTGTTTGTATTTTTTACAGATTTTTTCGTATAATTGATACCTAGTCTCATAGCATTGTGGTCAGAAAAGATACTTGATACGATTTCTATTTTCTCTAATTTACCAAGGCTTGAATTGTGACCCACGATGTGATCTATCCTGCAGAATGTTTCATGAGCACTTGAGAAGAAAGTGTATTCTGTTGTTTTTGCATGGAATGTCCTATTAATATCAATTAATTCTATCTTGTTTAATGTGTCATTTAAAGCTTGTGTTTCCTTATTTATTTTCATTTTGGATGATCTGTCCATTGGTGAAAGTGGGGTGTTAATGTCCCCTACTATGATTGTGTTACTGTCAATTTCCTCTTTTATGGCTGTTAGCATTTGCCTGATGTATTTAGGTTCTCCTTTGTTGGGTTCATAAACATTTACAGTTGTTTTATCTTCTTCTTTGATTTATCCCTGATCATTATGTAGTGTCCTTCTTTGTCTCTTGTAATAGTCTCTATTTTAAAGTCTATTTTTTCTGATATGAGAATTGCTACTCCAGTTTTCTTTTGATTTTCATTTGCATGGAATATGTTTTTCCATCCCCTCACTTTCAGTCTGTATGTGTCTACGTCTGAAGTGGGTCTCTTGTAGACAGCATATATACGGGTCTTGTTTTTGTATCCATTCAGCCAGTCTGTGTCTTGGTGGGAGCATTTAATCCATTTACATTTCAGGTAATTATCGATATGTATGTTCCTATTATCATTTTCTTAATTGTTTTGGGTTTGTTATTGTAGGTCTTTTCCTTCTCTTGTGTTTCCTGCCTAGAGAAGTTCCTTTAGCATTTGTTGTAATGATGGTTTGGTGGTGCTGAATTCTCTTAGGTTTTGCTTGTCTGTAAAGGTTTTAATTTTCTGTCGAATCTGAATGAGATCCTTGCTGGGTAGACTAGTCTTGGTTATAGGTTTTTCCCTTTCATCACTTTAAGTATGTCTTGCCACTCCCTTCTGGCTTGCACAGTGTCTGCTGAAAGATCAGCTGTTAACCTTATGGGGATTCCCTTGTATGTTATTTGTTGTTTTTCCCTTTTTGCTTTTAATATTTTTTCTTTGTATGTAATTTTTGACGGTTTGATTAATATATGTCTTGGCGTGTTTCTCCGTGGATTTATCCTGTATGGGACTCTCTGTGCTTCCTGCACTTGATTGACTATTTTCTTTCCCATATTAGGGAAGTTTTCAACTATAATCTCTTCAAATATTTTCTCAGTCCCTTTCTTTTTCTCTTCTTCTTCTGGTACCCGTATAATTCAAATGTTGTCCCAGAGGTCTCTAAGACTGTCCTCAATTCTTTTCATTCTTTTTTCTTTTTTCTGCTCTGCCTTAGTTATTGCCACTATTTTATCTTCCAGGTCAGTTATCTGTTCTTCTGCCTCAGTTGTTTTTCTATTGACTCCTTGTAGAGAATTTTAAATTTCATTTATTGTGTTGTTCATCTTTGTTTGCTCTTTCGTTCTTCTAGGTCCTTGTTAAACGTTTCTTGTATTTTCTCCATTCTATTTCCAAGATTTTGGATCATCTTTACTATCATTAGTCTGAATTCTTTTTCAGGTAGACTGCCTATTTCCTCTTCATTTGTTTGGTGTGGTGGGTTTTTACCTTGCTCCTTCATCTGCTGTGTTTTTCTCTCTCTTCTCATTATGCTTAACTTACTGTGTTTGGGGTCTCCTTTTCGCAGGCTGCAGTTTTGTAGTTCCCGTTGTTTTTGGTGTCTGCCCCCAGTGGGTGAGGTTGGTTCTGTGAGTTGTGTAGGCTTCCTGGTGGAGGGGACTGGTGCCTGTGTTCTGGTGGATGAGGCTGGATCATGTCTTTCTGGTGGGCAAGACCACGTCCTGTGGTGTGTTTTGGGGTGTCTGTGACCTTATTATGATATTAGGCAGCCTCTCTGCTAATTGGTGGGGTTGTGTCCCTCTCTTGCTAGTTGTTTTGCATAGGGTGTCCAGCACTGTAGCTTGCTGGTTGTTGAGTGGAGCTGGGTGTTAGCGTTGACATGGAGATCTCTGGGAGAGCTTTTGCCACTTGATATTATGTGGAGCTGAGAGGTCTCTGGTGGACTAATGTCCTGAACTTGGCTCTCCCACGTCAGAGCCACGGGCCTGACACCCAGCCAGAGCACCAGGACCCTGTCAGCCACATGGCTCAGAAGAAAAGGGAGAAAAAAAGAAAGAAAGAGAATAATAAAATAAAAAGAAATAAAGTTATTAAAATAAAAGAAGAAAATTATTAAAAATCAAATAATTGAAAAGTAATAAAAGAAAAAAGAAAGAAAGAAGATAGCAACCAAACCAAAAAACCAATCCACCAGTGATGAGAAGCACTGAATACTATATTAAAAAAACAAACAAACAAAAAAACAGACCGACAGAACCCTAGGACAAATGGCAAAAGCAAAGCTATATAGAGAAAATCACCCAAAAAGTATACACATACATGCTCACAAAAAGAGAAAAAGGAAAATAAAATCTATATATAAAAAAGAGAAAAAGGAATAGAGCAACCAATCAATAAAGAAATCTATCAATTATAATAAACTCTAAATACTAAACTGAGATAAACATAAAACCGGAAACCCGTCAGTCACATACAGCAAACCCCAAGTCTACACTTGCTCCCAAAGTCTACTGCCTCAATTTTGGGATGATTCATTGTCTATTCAGGTATTCCACAGATGCAGGGTACATCAAGTTGATTGTGGAGATTTAATCTGCTGCTCCTGAGGCTGCTGGGTGAGATTTCCCTTTCTCTTCTTTGTTCGCGCAGCTCCTGGGGTTCAGCTTTGGATTTGGCCCTGCCTCTGCTTGTAGGTCGCCTGAGGGCGTCTTTTGGGAAGTCTGAGGTCTTATGAAAGCGTTCAATAGGTTTTTTGTAGGAATTGTTCCACATGTAGATGTATTTCTGATGTATTTGTGGGGAGTAAGGTGATCTCCATGTCTTACGCCTCCGCCTACTTGAAGGTCTCCCCCCTTGTTTTATTTTTTGTGTGCTTTGCTGAAAGAAACTTTCTGTTACCCTTGAATATGTATGAAAGTTTGAGTGGCTCTAGAATTCTTGGATCACAGCCTTTAAGTCTTGAAACTGCTTATGTTGCTCTGCTGGCTTCTGTCATTCCATTTGCAAAAAAAGTCTGATGTCAGATTGAATTTTTATTTCTCTGTTAGTAATTTTTTTCCTGTCTGATTTCTGGTAAGAGTTTTTTAAAACTCTTGAAATTACATTTAAACATCACCCAAATACATCTGGTATTGTTTCTTTTCCTAATTTTCTCTGGCATAAAGCAAACTCTGCATTTTAGACATATTTCTTTAGCTTATCAAGGATCTGTGTTGGTTTTGTCTTCTACCTAATATTTTATATGCTTGTTGTATCTTATGGGTTTGTCCCATTTGTCTGTAATATTTTCTCTGAGTTCTGGGAGTGTTCCTTGAGCTTATTTTTCATTTAACATATTCAGTCTGATCGTTTTAGTAACCAATGGGCTGTTCCCTGTCTCCCCATTGTAGTTTTTACCTTGTTAAATTTCATTTTGTACCTTTTATCTTTTCCCTGTGGATTATTCTCCATTCTTCCTAATAGTCTTTAAGATGGCTACTCTTATAAACTTAAATCTTCAGCCATCATCTTGGCACTCTATAGATTACAAAGTTATAAAAAAAATATAGAGAACATTGAGCCACTTTCTCAGTGAGCTCAACTAGTAGCAGTAACAGAAAAATCATTTCAACATTGTCATAAGTTCATTAGTAAAAATATGTGCAAGTTACAGAGTGTAATCATGTATGCCAGCAGCTGGGGCATAGGGTAGAAATCACAGAAAAAGTGATGACTTGGATTTTGAAGAATTAATAGGGACTCCTCAGGTATCTAAGAGTATAGTGGAATAACAAGTCAGTGGCTTGACACCCATGCTTACTCTGACAGTAAAAATGTGTCGCCCATCATTCATGTGAGGGGTAAAAATTAAATCATGAAGGCTATTTTCCTCTTACTCTCCTTGTCCCTCAAACAACAAATAACCCCGTCCTTTCAGGTAGGAAGGCTCATACTTACCAATAAAGGCAAGAGTATCAGGAGCCCTTGACTACTCTTGGTTGGAAAAGGATTTTCTCATTTGATGTTTGAGAAATTTAGTGATACGTGGTGGCTTCTGTCCAATAAAAAACAGATAAGAATAAATTTGCTTCTATTATAGACAAATATTCTTGTGTCTGTTTCCTTAGTGTTGGTCAAAAGAAAACAGAATCTTGGGGTAGGTGTAAAAGTGAGATTAATTTGACTCGTGATGTTAATTATTGTAGTTAAAATTAAGTGACCCATGCAACTGTTTGGGGCTTTATCTAGATATTAAATAGAAAATATTTTGGTGATTATGCCTTTTCTTTATAAAATGATTATTTATGCTTTTTAAAGTACAGATGTATTTGAAATATGATTCTGATGCTAACTTCTCTTAAATTCTTCATAGGTTCATCTTTATTTTTGTTAATGTTAGTAACTGGTAATAAAGAACAAGTTATACCATATATATCATTTAAGCAGTTTATTTTTGAACATATATTTTCATACTTGGATTTTTTTCCAGATAACTGTTGAAGGAAAGAAGCAAGCATTAAGCATTGAAAGCCGAAATCTTTTCTATGAGATTCTTTGTGCTCTTGTTAATCCAAAACGCAAGGACACTAGGGGATTCAGTCACTTTACTGAAGTGACAGAGAACTTTGCCTTTTCTCTACTGACTGATGTCACTTGTGGCTCTCTTGGTGAAAAGTAAGTATCATTTAATATAGTAGCAGTACCTTATATGTATTCCTTCATAGTTTACAAAGTAATATGCAGTACAAATTGACATTTAACTGATGTAACTAAGGATTATACAATCAATACATAGTACCTAATGGGCAAATTAAGTTAATTATTTGAAGAAACATAGAAACTACATCAAGAAAAATTAATTTATACTGTCAGTAATATATTCCTCTTGTTTTGAAGGTTCTTTTAAAAATAAAAATGTGTTATTGCTTACTCCTATTTATATAATGAGTAGAAGATACATTCTGAATAGAAAAAAAAGCAAGATGATTCCAACTTTTAGACATATTTTAGGCCATATTTTTTACTGTGGTAAAATATACATAAGATGAAATTTACCATGTAAACTATTTTTAGGTGTACAGATCAGTGGCATTTAGTATATTCACACTGTTGCAACCATCACCACTTGCATCTCCAGAACTGTCATCTTCTCAAATTGAAAATCTTTACCCATTAAGCAGTAACTCCCCTTTCCTCCCTTCCCCCAGCCCTGGTAACCTCTATTCTACTTTTCAGTCTCTATGAATTTGCCTATTCTAGGCACCTCATAAGTGGAATCATACAATATTTGTCCTTTGTGTCTGGTGTACTTTGCTTAGCATAATGTCTTCAAGGTTAATCCATGTTGTAGCATGTGTCAGAATTTCACTCCTTTTTTTTTTTTAAATTAATTAATTAATTAATTAATTTATTTATTTATTTATTTATGACTGTGTTGAGTCTTCGTTTCTGTGTGAGGGCTTTCTCTAGTTGCGGCAAGTGGGGACCACTCTTCATCGCGGTGCGCGGGCCTCTCACCATCGCGGCCTCTCTTGTTGCGGAGCACAGGCTCCAGACGCGCAGGCTCAGTAATTGTGGCTCACGGGCCCAGTTGCTCCGTGGCATGTGGGATCTTCCCAGACCAGGGCTCGAACCCGTGTCCCCTGCATTGGCAGGCAGATTCTCAACCACTGCGCCACCAGGGAACCCCTCACTCCCTTTTTAAAAAAAGTTTTTTTTAAATTGACGTATAGTTGATTTACAATGTTGTGTTAGCTTCTGCTCTATAGCAAAGTGATTCAGTTATAATATATATACATTCTTTTTTACATTCTTTTCCATTATGGTTTATCACAGGATATTGAATATAGTTCTCTGCTCTATACAGTAGGACCTTGTTGTTTATCCATTCTATATATAATAGTTTGCATCTGCTAACCCCAAACCCCCAACTGATCCCTCCCCCTACCCTTGGCAACCGTTTCTGTTCTCTATGTCTGTGAATCTGTTTCTGTTTTGTAGATAGGTTCATTTGTGTCATATTTTAGATTCCACATATAAGTGATATTGTTTGTTATTTTTCTTTCTGACTTACTTCACTTAGTATGATCATTTCTAGGTCCATCCATGTTGCTGCAAATGGCATTATTTCATTCTTTTTGTTTCTATGTAGTATTCCATTGTATATATGTACCACATCTTCTTTATCCATTCCTCTGTTGAAGGACATTTAGGTTGTTTCCATGTCCTGGCTATTGTAAATAGAGCTGCAATGAACATTGTGGTACATGACTCTTTTTGAATTATGGTTTTCTCAGGGTATATGCCCAGGAGTGGGATTGCTGGATCATATGGCAGCTCTATTTTTAGCTTTTTGAGGAAACTCCATTTTGTTTTCCATAGTGGCTGCACCAACTTACATTCCCACCAATAGTGTAGGAGGGTTCCCTTTTGTCCACACCCTCTCCAGCATTTGTTATTTGTAAGTTTTTTAAGATGGCTATTCTGACTGGTGTGAGGTAGTACCTCATTGTAGTTTTGATTTGCATTTCTCTAATAATTAGCCATGTTGAGCATCTTTTCATGTGCCTATTGGCCATCTGTATGTCTTTTTTGGAAAAATGTCTATTTAGATCTTCTGCCCATTTTTTGATTGGGTTTTTGTTTTTTTGTTGTTGAGTTGTATGAGCTGTTTGTATATTTTGGAGATTAAGCCGTTGTCAGTTGCATTATTTGCAAATATTTTCTTCCAGTCTGTAGGTTATCTTTTCGTTTTGTTTATGGTTTCCTTTGTTGCATAGGAGCTTGTAAGTTTGATTAGGTCCCATTTACTTATATTTGCTTTTGTTTCTATTGCCTTGGGAGACTGAGCTAAGAAAACATTGGTACGAGTTATGTCAGAGAATGTTTTTCCTATGCTTTTCTTCTAGGAGTTTTATGGTGTCATGTCTTATGTTTAAGTCTTTAAGCCATTTTGAGTTTTTGTGTATGGTGTGAAGGTGTGTTCTAACTTCATTGATTTACATGAAGTGTCTGTCCAACTTTCCCAACACCACTTGCTGAAGAGACTGTCTTTTTTTCCATTGTATATTCTTGCCTCCTTTGTTTAAGATTAATTGACCATAGGTGTGTAGGTTTATTTCTGGGCTCTCTATTCTGTTCTGTTGATCCATATCAACTTTTAGACATACTTTAATATACTGTTAATTGTGCTTCTCCCTGGAGTTTTGGTTCAGTTTCATCCATTTGGAGGCAGTTCTCTGAATGTTGTTGAACTTCAGAATCTATTGTTTTAGAACATATTGTTGAACTTCAGAAATGTTGTTTCATGGCTGGAGTTTCAGGGCAGCGAGCAAGCAAGAGGAAAAGGAAAAAATAAAATGTGGTTTGTGTTATTAACTATATAGTTAATTTTGTAACTATATGTTAATATTCTCCACTTCTGGTGTTTTATTGATAAATTACATTCATAAGGTAAATTGGATCATTGTAGTACAAAGACCTAAATCATGTTTTAATTCTGTTTGACTTAACATAAAAATAGCTCATAATAGAACATGGTTGGAAGTTGATATTTCCCTCCAATTTTCACAGAGTACTATGTTATTTAAAAAACAATTATTGTTATTTAATGGGACATGTCTGATTAAAAGTGTTGTTTAGTGAAGTCAGATATTTCATAGCTTTACATAGTCCCAGTCCTTTCTCTTTGTTTTTCTATATTTATGCAAGATCACCAGGATGTTGAGATAGTCATAGACGTGAACCATCTACCCTGCTGTGCATGTTGATTCCATCTGTGCACTCAAAGGTCTGGTGAGAACTCAAAAGGGTATAAGATGCACAAAAGGAGTGGCTTTTTCTGTCTTGTTGCCTAATGTATTCTCAGGGCCTAGAACAGTGTCTGGTACATGGTAGGTTGTCAGTGGTTATGGTATAATGAGTGAATAGAATGAATAAAGGAATCAATGCTTTTTTGGCCATGTGCATCGTCCCTGTAGACTTGCTGTTTCGCATGTGTAATGGCAGTCAGGCAAGAGGAGCGAGCATGGCATATTTGGGGAAATCATCAATTGGGGAGATCATCTACCTTTAAAGATTGAATATAGAATACGTTAGGTAGGGTATGTGTATGTGTGTGTAGGAATCCGATTTAGGATTTTAGAGCCATCATGTTGAAGACTATGTTAAAGATGAGTTTTTTTAACTCAGGGAACTCTAAAGATGTTGACCATTCTAATATGCATTATTTATACATTGTCTTAAGCAGTATTCAGGGGCATCTACTGAGAGTGAAGGGTTTGGGAATAGAGCAGGGATATTGAGGACAATGATGGTATCTAGAACAACCGTTTGGAAGCCAAGTAAAAACAATGTCAAGTGGCATTGAGAGTCTGACTGAAGTCGGTCATTGTGGATTTGTAGTGGTGCCAATCTACATGTGAGGTTTTCCCCCTCATTTAAGCCTAGGTGTAAAGCAGATTTGGGGATTGATCAAAGTGAGTGCATTGGAAGGGCATGGATATAGGAGGTTAAAGTGTCAGGGAGAGTGTAGTTGTCGTCAGGCCCTCTTAAGGGGCCAGGGATTTGACACACTTGTGTCAAGGTTGGGTAGAGTCACTGTACATGTTGTGTTGGTCTCAGAATGCCAACGTAATGGGGTCCCTGATAGCGCTGATGGGCTAAATATCAGAAGATTCCAGGGTGGGTGGGTAGGGGGTAGGTTCACTGGTCTCAGTCACATTGTACCTGGTCAGGGGTGGGGAGGTCGACAGTGGCAGCTTTTTAGCTCTGAGTCACCAGTGAAGATGTAGGAAGCTAGATGGGAAGATGAAGAGATGAGCTTTTTATAAGCTGTTGTGGAGGTGCAGATGGCCTATATGGATTGAAATGTTTTAATAGGAGTCTTGGACACAGGGGTCTAGAGCCTGGATGAATGGCTGGACTAAAGATAGATGTTTAAAGGTACCAATTCAAATGTGGTAGTTAAAGATTTTTTTAAAAGAAAGTATATAGCTAGAGGAAAAAGTTGGCCCTTACCCTTTCCTTTCTTTTTCAAATCTTCTGTTTAAAATTCTCAACTCCATTTCCCAGGTTAGGGGCCTTGACGAGGTATTTGTATCCATGATACATTTATACATATTCAGCATCTCTTGTGGCCCATGTAACTTTTAAAACTTAATGCATGATTTTTATCCTAATATATTCTCCATACTTTTTGAGGCAGGTTTCAGGTATGATTCACCTTTGTGTCTCTTCATTGTTTGCAAACATGATAGATCCACAGAAAAAATGTATCAGATTTTTTGGAGGACTGGTTAAAAAATACAGATTCGTAGAACCTCTAGCCTCCCCCAGGCAAGGTTTCTGATTTAGTAAGAATGGGATGTGATCTAGAAATCTGTATTTTAAAACAAACTTCAAGGTGATTTCAACACACACTGAGGTTTGGAAGCAATTTCACTGAGCACAGGATCTCTTGCCTAGGGAATGTTGAAAACAGAGTTGTTAAATGGATAAAGATCCCTGCTCAGGGCTGTTTCTTTTATCAGATATATGGTTAAATTCGAAATGCTCTGATGGCTTAGAAAGGGGTGAGGTAAACTTGATGAAAACATGGCTGTAGGTATATAAGTTTTATGATATTCTTGAATATAAAGCAGAGTTTCAGTTTAGTGATGCATCCTTTCCTCAACCTATTCCACCAATGCTGATGTGACTAATACAGAAAAGTACATTTTATAGCCACAGATCTGATATCTGTGAAACAGCTTTCAAAAGCCCATGTTTTAGGTTATAAGGGGGATCCGGCAAGGGGATGCAGAAAGTTCTGTGCAGAAAATCCTAACAATTCACCATAAAAGAACTGAAAGCACATTCTCTTTACTGCTCCTGGGTAGGTAGTGTCATGGTTATACATAAAGAACAGAGCTCCAATGTGATGAATTTTAACAAATATGAGTAGATATACATATGCAAATGCATGCCATTTTAGCAGAACCTTTGCTTTTCTGTCATAGAAGCAAAACCATCCTTGACAGTTGCCCGTATTTGTCCATACTGGCTCTTCACTGGTACCCTCAGCAAATCAACGGGCACAAGTTTGAAGGAAAAGAAGGTGATTATATTCGAATTCCAGAGAGGTTATTGGATGTTCCAGATGCAGAAATAATGGCCGGGAAAAGTATATGTGAATTAGTCCAGTTTACAGAGTATAGCAGCCAGCAGTGGTTTATAACTGGAACTAATCTTCATGCCCTGAAAAATAAGGTAATCTATCATTTAAAGAATTACGTGGTTAGAATCTGATTTTTCCTTAGCAAACATATTCCTCAGGATACATTCACTTGATCAGATTTGTGGTAAGTGCTAGACATGGCGAGCTAATTACGAAACATGTCCTATCTTTATGAGCTAGTTGTAAAATGTTTAGTCTCAAAAATAGTTGGAAATATTTCCTTCATGTTTTATTAAGTAAAAATATATATATAAGTGGAGAAGTGGAAAAAAAAACATAGCTTTCTCTAATGCTATATCGTATTGTATATCCCGCTTGTGATGAAGTCTGACAATGAAAGTCTGTCAGCTGGAGACTGCTCAGTAGCTGGAGTAGAGGTAGAATGTTTGCAGTGGAAAACCAACAAGACGCCCTGCATTCATAAGCTATGAATAATAGTGACAGTAAGCAAGTAGCTAAAATGACTAGAAAAATGAAGCAAAGTTCAGAATGGGAGATTCAGTCATGACATTAATTTGAAAAAGTCATTACATTTTCTATTCTTTTTGGCCTTTTAGGTATTATCTTTGAGTGTGAAAGGCCAGAGTTCACAACCCCTGACCAACAACAATGAGATTCTCTACAGGATTTATGCTGCTGAGTCTAGAATTGTTCCCCAGACACCTCTGTGTCTCCTTTGGAATCAGGCTGCTGCAAGGTACTTGTTAATAATTCTTTAAAATCAGAATTTGTTCCTTCTCCATTCCAGTATCATTAAGCCCAGTTTTTTTTTGTACTGAACATAGAGGTCTCAGGTGAGATTTTAGACTGGAGAATAACCTCTACACTAAATGAGACAAAGCAGCATAGGAAATGGTCTAGCCTTGTGCAGGTGGCAAATGCAACCAAACAATTTAAATATGTGTTTAACACATTATATACTCCTTTATTATTACAACTTTCATGGGACTTAGTGTGAGTTCTACTCAATTCAGATAACCTCCCTGTGGTTATTGGTTAATTTATTGAGCAGGGAAGGAATTTCTTTTGACCCCTTCCATCTGGGCTTGTGGTTCTGGATCTGCTGCTCTATGTTTAGAGGGATTAGTAGGGATTTATAATTCTAGTGCACATATGACTTGGACTACATTTTGGGATTAAAGCCATGCACAAGAATGGGAAGAAGAGCGTGATTCTTTCTTTAACTCTCCTTGGCCTAAAACATGTTTCTGAGCACTTCTGTCTCTGGGAGCTCAACCAGGGCTGCAGGGTCAGGCATTGCTGGCGTAGAAGGTTTAGGGTTCAAATCAGTCACTAGGTTCTGTTTGTTACTGACTTACAGCCACACCAACTAAAATTCTAAAGAGGGTTCAACAGCTTACTTGGGTAACCAACTGTCCTTCAAACACCAAAACTCTCCTTAGTCTCATTGTGAAAAAATAATTTTCCATTGAAATTCCTAATGTCCGAGGACACATCTTAAACCTAATACATAGATACTCTACAATCCTCAATATATAATTAATACTGAATGTTTCAAGCTTGAATCTGCAGTTGGGATTAAGAAGTTTTATGTCCTTAGAGAAGTAAAGGGATCAAGAATAACTGGAAGGGAAGAGGCTCAATCGGTAGTCACTGAGGGATTCTCAGAAGGCATGGAATGTGACACTATATTTGCTATAATCGTGACAGTTATTGTGGTAAAAGCCAAACCTTATAGAAGGAAACACCTGAAAGAACCCTGGGAAACATTTACGTAATACAACTGGCTCAAAATCCAAAAAAGATGAGGGAGGAAACTTAGAAAAGCATGTAAGTAATTTATGTGGTTCAAAATAAAGGAGTTGTGAAAAAATGAGGAAGGGTGAACACTGCACATTTGATGGCTGTGTTGACCTTTTGGTATTCTTGAATGCTAGGGAAGAGTACTTTCTGTTGAACACCTTGAGTGTGTTTGCTTTAGATTAGGTAGGGACTGCTAATACTGCTCTTTTGAGAGGACCAGCTTCTTCGGTGTTGGGAATGCTTCTGCAGGTTTAGTTAGTATTTAGGCTGCTTCTTAGGGTACCTGTGGGATCTGTTGTGTCATGTCTTGGACAAGATGTTCCCTCCAATGTTTCTTCTTGAAAATGTGGTCTGCTTACATCTTGAGTAAAGAACACTTAGGTTCAGTAAGTTATTTTTTCTTTAAAAGCCATCTCAACGCCTAAAGTATTGATGAAAGAGGAGTAGTGATGATTGTGTTTTTGCCCTAGCTGGTTGTCTGACAGTCAGTTTTGCAAACTGGTTGAGGACACTTCAGACTACGTGGAATGTGCCTGTTCATACATGTCCGTGTATGCAGTCTACGCCCAGACTGACAACTTGTCTTCATACAATGAAGCTTTTTTCTCTTCTGGATTTATATGTATCTCAGGTGAGTTATCGTATTTTTGAGTCAACAATTTAAAATATCGATGAGAATAAAACCCGTTTTCCCGGAGTCCTTTTATATATGCAAGATGTGGGGGTACTGTAATTCATCAACACTAGGAGAAAATAAACTTTCCCATGGTCTTGGTCATTAATTCATACAGCAGTTGTTTATGGAGGACCAACTTTGTACTGAGGGAAAGGAAAGAACAAGACATAGTTCCAACTCATCCGTAATATAAAGTACAGTGTAGGATAGAAGCTAGATAGTAAGAAAGGGTATAGTTGATAGTGCTGTGATTTAGAAGGCAGATTCTGCAGTGGAATATCAGGATTGTGTGAGATAATATAAACACAGCATTTTGTATTTTCATTAGAAAATAAACCTATCCCTTGGGTTGATTTGTATTCTGCAGTCTAGAAGCTCTGAATATGGCTTAACCACTATGTTAAAAAAGAAATTGTCTTTCACCTTCTACATCTAGGTCCCATTTCTGGCAGGAATAGGAACTTGAGTTGTGTTAATGGCTGTCAAACTATTTACCTATAACTTAGCTTTGAATAACTATAGAATTATTCTCATTTGCTGTTTTGATTTTGTGGTTGGGAGTCTGAGAATTCCTTACACTATATTTCTGTCCCCACCCTCATCCATTCTGTGCCCTGAGTCATCTTTTACAGACGTACAGCAGCTTCTGTGAACAATATGCTACATAGAGGACTGGGTATAGGGTAACTCTGAAGCCAAATGGCCTGGGTTCAAATCCTGGTCCTGCCATTGGCTAGTTGTGAGACCTGGGCCTAATACCTCCATTTCCATACCCACAATATATGATTTTAAATTGTGTTAACAGGGTGGTAGATATACTAACTCAGACATTCTGCTTTCATGATATTTTTTGTATGTAAATGTGATTATCATTGAATTTATGTCTTTTACTTGGTGTACAAACAGTCCCCTAATAATCTTTATCGATTGGGAAAATTTTGTGGAGGTAGAAGCATGTAATTAATTATTCTTCTTTGTCCTGGTTGTTAAAATCTTTCCACTATAATTTAATATTCTGTGTCCTAGTTAAAATATTTCCACTATAATTTCATTTTATAAAGTTATATATTTTCCCTAATGTATCTTAATTCTAAACCTAACTTAGATTCAGTAGCAAAAGTTAATAATTTCTTATTCTTAAGAGCATCTTCCATAAGAATGATGTTTCTTGCTTAATAGCTTCTTCTAGGTACACAGAGTTCCAAAGTCAGATGGAGACATCCTATTTTACTTTGATGCAATCTATTTACAGAAATTTCATAGACTGATGAAATAGAGCCAAAAGGTAAAATGCTGAAATAAAATCTATTTAGATATCATTTCATGTATTTCCATAGAGACATAAATCTAAGTGCTAATATAACCCACAAAAATCCTTTGCTTGTTCTAAATACTAAACATCAAAGCAAAGAGTTTTAAAAACTAAAGAGAGAATGTTACCTTGATTTTTTTAGAAGACTAGCAGGACTGTAAAGTATTTCCTGAGAGAATTGTTAATAAATATGCATTTTTGCAACTAACTCTTGAAAAGACTGCATAGATTTACTCATGTATTTGAGAACCAACACCCAAATATTAATATCTACATTTATTACTTTCGACTTGGACTCATATTTAAAATTATTGTTTTTTTTCCCCTCTGTCCATGACATATTGTAACATGGATTGCACGTTCTGTGGATCAGGAGACATAAAGTCCTATCTTTGTGCTCAGTTTCAGCTTCTGGGGAGGATGACATTCCATCCCTCTGAGGGCCCCCAGGAACGAGGCAAGAGATTTTTATATATCTTACATACACATTCTCTAACTTAGGTCAGGCCACACCAAATATCCCTCTGAATTTGGAAGCAATCTGACAAACTCTTTTCAGGACATGTGGTAACATACAATTAGACAGGAATTAAACCCTTTCTAAAAAAAGTCAGGATAGATCACAGTGTATCTGTTCCAATTCTAGTTTACAGTTCTGGTTACTTTACTAGAGCAGAACAACTAAAATGATCCAAGTGTATGAAATGGGCATGTCGGCCAAGAAGTTAATAATCCTCCATTTAGAAAGGTGAAAGACTAGGCTATATACCTGTGACTTTTAAAATTGTAAACCAGTTTATCAAATTCCAAGAAATTAAAGTTATCCCTTAAAGCTAAAAAAAGATAGAGAGGACGAGTAAATAACTGTGCACAGCAGTGTAACGTTATGGGACTCGCCTCAAAGGTGATTTGGAAGAAACACAACTTACAATAACTTTAGATGATAATGCCTTAATTTTATAGTTATTGAGGAACCTAAGCATGGTTTGAGGTACTATTACTATTTGGAGAATAATATCAAAGAAACCTGCTCTGCTTCCCATAACTCTGTTGATGTTGGTCTATCAGAGGTAGACATTGGGTTAAAATCATCCTAATTTTGACTCTGGAGTACAATCCGTATGGCCTTATGAACTTAATGAGACCCTGTAACATTCCGTAATCCACTTCGTTTTTAACATCAATACATGAACTAGGTCATGTTTGATGTACTTGTAGGTGGGTGAGTCTCCTGTTTTGAAGTGCTTTTAAGCTGAGACCTCACATTTGTTCTTTTTTGTTCTCTTATGGTGGAGAAATCCTTTAACACATTAGTCAAACTAAAGCTTTCCCTTTTAAATGATGAATAGTTTTATTTACTCTATAGATTACTAAGTATATAAATGCCAACACAATGTCATTGTTTACAGTAAGTAACAGGAGATAATTGTCTATAAATTGCTAAATATTAAGACTTACAGGATAAGTAAATCAGCACAATCCAAAATCCTTTGAAGCATGCTTATTCTTTTGTTCAGGTTTATTAAACTGCAAGACTATTCTAAAAAAAAAAAAAGAATATTCTAGTTGTGCTTTTATATTTTACAAGCTGATATTCTAATTGTTTTTCTAGAAAAAAAAACTCTACCACCCATTCATTTTTAATTATTTTTAAATATAAGAGATATTTACTAAATTTCTGTGTCAGATTCTTCTAAAGATATTAAGTTCATATTCACAGTAATCATTGTCCTAAGATAGCCATTATAATTATAATTATCAAAACAGTTTCATTCTATCAAATGGGGAGTTATTTACAAGAAGAATCGAAAAAAATGTCAGAACTTAAAAAAAAAACAGTTTTAAGGGGTCACTGCAGGTGATAAAGAAGTCAGAGAGCTTAGTCTAATTCTGACATGGCATAAAAATGTTGGATTTCTCTAGCTATGTGTCGATAATAACATGTATTGTTTAGGATGGCCCTGACTGCAAGTGACAGAAAACAAGTCAACTATCTTCAATAAGCAGAATTTAGTTCCAGGGTTGATTAGTTCAGCACCCCAATGGCATCATCAGGGGCCCAGCCTCTTTACATTTTTCTGTTTTGCTCTCCTCAAAGGTTTTATTTTATTTTCTCCGCCTTGCCCCTACGTGGTCTTGAGCTGGCTGCAGCAGCTCTAAGCATCCCACAACTCTGCCTAGGCTTGCCAAGGGAAAAGCACTTAATTTGGATCCGGTTTTAAGAGCAATGAAAACTTTCCTGAAAACCACCCAGAGCGTTTTCCTGCACATCTCTTTGACCAGAATTGTGTTCTGTGACCTTTCATAAACAGTCTTGGGACAGTTTAACACAGCACTCTCCAGTAGATCTTTCTTCAATGATGGAAATGTTCTGCCCTCTTCAGTGTGATGGCTACTGGCTTCATCTGGTTATTGAGCCCTTGAAATATGGCTGGTACAATTGGGGCCTGAATGTTTAATTCTATTTAATTTTAATTAATTAAAATTTAAATAGCCACATGTGGCTAGTGGCTACTGTATTGAACTTCATAGGTTACCCAGAGGTTGGTCTCCTGGCAACCTCTTCCCTCTGGAGTAAACCCTTCCCTCTAATACACAGAACTTGTGTACTCTAAGGTGTTTCGTATTGACTTTTGTTCACCCTAGAAAACTTTCCAGGATTGACAATTTTGTTTTCCTGTCCTTAGCTTATTAGTAGCTGTAATCAAGAGGCATCATGCTGAGGGGAGAGCTGCAGGAATATGGGAATCAATAGAGATGAGCAACAAAAAGTAAAAAAGGTGACAGTTACAGCTAACATTAGGTGGGAGAAGAGAAAAAAACCTAAGCTAACAAGCGAATAACTGATTTAATAATCTGGTGATCATTTGGTTTTTAGATTGATCTGTAGAGAAGACAGAGATACATAAGTAAAGCAATACAAAATTTATAAATATTTTAAAGAGATTTTCATGGGAAAAAGTATTAATATTTGGCTTGTGGAGGGATAAACTTCAGTGATTTGGACAGTATGTCCCATTTGTAAGTGATGCCAAACAGTAGAGTTATTTACTGGATATCTGTATTCATATACAAACAGTACATATGTATATACACGTACAAACATTCGAATATTCTATAGATAGATAAGATCTTTGGTCCACTTTGGTAATAGCAAAAGAATCCAGCGGTTCTTTAGAGTTTTTCTTATCTAAATCAAAGATTATCAATGTTATCATTTTGTTAAGGGTAATTTATCTTCCATCTTACTGTCTAATCGTATAGAAAAGTTATTTGTGTTAGTAAACGGATTAATTGCTTTTTTCCAACGTATTCTGTAACCTACATAGTGCTAGGGAAAAAAGCAAATGAAAATTATTCAATCAGCAACTTGTTTTTCTACATAATTGCCGAGGAATCAGTTTTTACAGACCTGTTTAGAGTATACCTTTAGGTAATACCTGGAATTGTTATACTTTATTTTTTAAAAATTCTATTTATAATTATACCTTTTTGTACCCTGTGATTTACATATTAAGGGAATTTAAACCAAAAAAAAGTTACAATTTTTAAAAAACTGACTTGTAAATTTAAATTATGGATGCTGAATACAGCTCTTCAATATCAGATAAGAAAATAAAAGAAAAATACTTAGCATATAGTGTTTAGGAACTTGGTAATTGAAGTATTTATTTCTTTAAATCTAAGGTATTCAGTATCTCTCCCAAGGCCAGTTGAGGCTAGGCCGCTTGAGGTTTTTTAGCCGCATTCATTTCTCCTAAATAAAAAATGCATCTAGATAACCATCATACATTACACTTACAGGCTAATAGAACCTAGCGCACTTTCCTGCCACTGGCTTTGAATCCTGGACTGCCACCAGGTGTCATGCTAGCATTTTAATTGAAGCTTAATAGACTTAATTAAATATTCTTGATCTGGTCAAGTTTAACTGTACTAAATTTATATCATGAAATGGGAGTATAGTGGAGAATTACCAAGTTAAGGGAAAAGGCTGTGAATAAGCTCTTCTTGTGAACTAGAAAGAAACAGCTGACTCAGGAGTATTTCTCCTCTGCCCAGCCCTAATCCCCTTGCCTCACATTGTTACCGTCCACCACAGTAAACTCACAGTAAAGCACATATTTGTGATCATGTGGCCGGCAATGAAATGAGACTTCCAAGGCCCTGCTTTTAAGTCAGTGTGGTAACACACACAGACCCACACACACGCACTCATACACACACTCTCACACTCAACCTGAACATTCAGTTTAAGGTGACTCTGACCATCACAGGAAGTTCAAAGTGTACATTTTTGAGTTTGGAGCAACAGCTTAAATAGTTTATAAGCTACCTAAGTAAAAATGCAGTTTCTGGCTATACTGTGTAGCTGTGTGGGAGGACTGGGCAGGCAGCCCCAGGACCTGCGCACCTGTCCCAGAACACCTCATGGCAGCCTTCCTAAAAGTGGATTACTCCGGATTTCTTGGCCAAATTTCTAGGCTGAAAGCCTTGGCTAATGCAGAGCCTCACTTCCTGTGTGGAACTTTGTCTACCTAATGCAGACCTAAACATACTGAAAGCTTTTCCCAGAAGGATTTCTGAGAGGCATTTTTGTGCTGACAATTAGTCACAGACCCCGTGTGGGCATTTTGCAGATGCCCCCTGTCCACTTATGCCAACATGTGGTGTACGTACTTGAGAAGTTTGTTCCATGGCTTCAGAAAAGATAATGAAGAAACAAAATGTTAAACAAATGCAGCATCTCCTGTTTGCCACGGAGGCGTTGATGAATGAGCTAATGCATGCAGAGTACAGGGCAAAGCAGCATACACAAGCCAGTTGTTATGTTTCAACACTTCTTAGACGAAATAACCCTACTGAGGATGAGAGTGGAGTAAAAGGCTTAAGTGGTAAAGCAAATAGGTTACTTTGTGCAGCACATTTAAATTTTAAAAGGCAGGAAATATTTTTAAAATATATATACGTTCTACATTTAAAACCTAACATTAAAAGAAATTTATACAAGTTGCAAGATAAAAGATTTATGGGTTAGTCCTGAGATTCTGATCTTCCCCTTGAAGTAGTATAGGTAGGTGAATTCAAGTAGATTTAAAGAAAATAAGAATAATGTTCTTCACACTACTTGGAAATGTAGATGTTTAGGTTAAAAATCATCTCAGTGAGAAAGAACACATTTTGTTCCTGGTTTTGGCACCCAGGAGCATAAGGTTGATTTAAAAATTCATAATCACCACTGTTGTAATTACATAATTATTTCTAGTAGACAAAATGGGGTAATTACCAAACCTGAGTTTTGGTAGCACCATTCACAATTTTATGCCTGAAAAATCCTATTCACCTCCCTAAATATCTCTATTTAGCCAAGCCACCTGATCATGGAAAATTAGATTGGAATTTGATTCTTTTCTTAAACAGTAAAACTTGTCTAAATTATTAATCTGCTTAATTTGTGCTTTCTTTTTAGTAGGGAAGTAAACAAGTAGATATTTGAAATTTGAAGTTAAACTTTGGGCGTAATAAGTGTGAGGATTTTATATGTCTTGTCAAGTGGAGTGGATTAAAATTGGAACATGAATGTTCCCTGAGATGTTGTGCTATGCGGCCTTATGTGCTTACCTTTTCCAAAGATTTTACCATGCTTCTGTTTATTCATGGATTGTAAAACCACACATGGGCTTTTTTGTTTCTACAGGTCTCTGCTTGGCTGTTCTTTCCCATATCTTCTGTGCCAGGTATTCCATGTTTGCAGCTAAACTTCTGACTCACATGATGGCAGCCAGCTTAGGTACACAGGTAGGAGAGCGCTGGGATTTCCCACTTTCATGTGATGTTCATGTTTCTTCTTCTGTGATCCTTGGGTTGAATGTATAAGTAAAGTTTAATCTCAATTTAGTTGAAATAAGCTTGTTTAAATTGTAGTGGAAGAGGATGGGGAAGGAGAGCAGTAAGAGGAAATGAGAGTGTCAGGTCTAAAAAGTGTATTTTGTGAACTTTCTACAGAGAAAGACCTTAGTGTCACCACTTACAAGAAAATAACTGCTGCTTATCTTGATGCATCATATTGTCAATTTATGTATTACTAATGTGTATATATGTTAAAATGAGCACATTTTAATTTAATCTGAATAATATATGCTCTGTTACAGATCCTTTATATGGAGGGCATTAAAATGATATATACTATTTATTTATTTATTTATTTATTTATTTATTTATTTATATTTGGCTGCATTGGGTCTTTGTTGCTGCGCACAGGCTTTCTCTAGTTGCGACGAGTGGGGACTACTCTTCGTTGCCCTGTGCGGGCTTCTCGTTGCGGTGGCTTCTCTTGTGGCGGAGCACGGGCTCTAGGTGTGCGGGCTTCAGTAGTTGTGGCACGGGGGCTCAGTAGTTGTGGCTTGCGGGCTCTAGAGCACAGGCTCAGTAGTTGTAGTGCACGGGCTTAGTTGCTCCGCGGCATGTGGGATCTTCCCGGACTAGGACTCGAACCCGTGTCCCCTTCATTGGCAGGTGGATTCTTAACCACTGCGCCACCAGGGAAGCCCAGAATGATATATACTTTAAGACATCTGGATAATATATTTTGCTTCATTTAATATTATAGAATACAGTTTGGTAGAACATTCTTTTTTGAAAAACCATTTCTATGGCAGAAGAAATAGTGTGAAAAACATTGAGTCATTCATTAACATGCGTTTTAAAGC
The DNA here is from genome assembly GCF_965194805.1 of Balaenoptera borealis. Lineage (NCBI taxonomy): Eukaryota > Metazoa > Chordata > Mammalia > Artiodactyla > Balaenopteridae > Balaenoptera > Balaenoptera borealis. Next base: position 74,448,984 of record NC_138867.1, read on the forward strand.
ATACAGTTTAAAGCCCGGAAGGCAGATCAAAAAGATGAAATTAAATGCCTTTTCTATCCATAAGGTATTCACAGTCTGGAACAGTAGATGTACATACAAGTAACTCTAATGCAGTGTAATTAGTGTGAACACAGACTATTTGTGAATATAGTTGAGGACTTAATATTTCTGCAAAGGTAAGGGAAGTCTTCACAGAGGAGGTGATATTTGGGGTGGGCTCAAATGAGAAATTCATGCAGTTTGTTGATTAGGAGTAAGATGGGCATAGACATCTATATAAGCAAACAGGAAAAAGCATAATCACTTCTACTTGAAGACTGTAATTACAGTTTCAACTGGAAGAATACACTATATAATGTTATTATTGAGAAAACTTTGTAAAATTGTTTTATAAAATTTCCTCTTTTCTGGGTAGATGGGTGCACATCTGAAGTGCAGAAAATGCTGGTGCCTGATTGCATGCTGGTGTATGCATGTGTTCAGTTTACGTAAATTTATTGTGCCGTCCTTACACTTAGGAGTTGCACGCATTTTAGAATGCTAATGGCATTCTATTGACCTCCAAACAGAACCTTTAAAAATAATACTAGAGGAGGAGCTGAAATATAAAATGGAAGATTATCTGGGACATTGGACTTCTCTTGCCTTTTTTGGTCCCAGGAGTGAAAATGACATGAGTAAGTTCCATAACTCTTTTTTAGGGAACAATGAAGTGCTGAATTCTAAGTAGAAGATCCCAGATTGTGCTTTTAAAGTACCTATGAACTATGAGAGGTAACAGCTGTTACCAAAGGGGGGCTTACATTGAGTTTGACAAGACTATTTATATTGCCTTGGTAGCTATCTTAGTTGTCTGATCTTGCCTTTGCTTCATGTATTTAAGATCTTAGAAAACCCGCCTTCCATAATTAGAGTTTACTTGGCTGTATTCACCACCCACTCTGGTGATTTTTTGGCAGCAGAATTTGTACAAGTCTTAATTATAGAACCATAGAATTACAGACAACTCTTCAGTGTCCTAGCAGACAAATTTGCTCATGTCTAGGGATGTAAAAAAAGACAGGATTTATATCTTGGGATACTGCCTTCAGATTCACATTATACTTAACATTAATTTTGGAGAAAATAGTCAAATCCATGTTATTCAGTATATTTTTAGAATAGATAAAGCAACGTGGCATGAAAAATCCTACAATGTATGACTTGTCACGTGACATAACTAAAAAGGAACTTCCGTAGTTTATTTTTGGCAGGAAGAATTGTTGATAGGTTGTGGATAGAAAGTACTGTTTGCTCAAAATGTTTTACCTATCTATTTTGATTTTTAAAAATACTCTCTAAATTAAAGAGAATAATTTTCTCCCTTAAAACCTTTTAGCAAAGCCTTTGAAAAATTCTTCGACTCTCCAAAAAAAGGAATGAAGCTGACTGCAGGAACTTGGGCCTACCCTTTCATTTATGAATTTTAAAATCACGTTTATATCTCCAGTTACAGAATCTTGCCAGTGGGGGGATTCCAGTTCCAGTCTTGGACCTCTCATTTGGGATCCTCCATCAACTATATGTTCACATTCTTACAGTTTGTTTCCTATAGAGAAGTCTTAAAAAATACAGTTTGGCCTGTGGGTCTTTGGCTAAAAGAGTAAAATTTCTCTAGCTGACCTCAAGTGTTTGAGTTGTGAATACTCTGCAGACAGGTCTGCCAAGACCATTTGGTTTTAAATCTTTATTGCTGGCCTAGGACTAAGTCGAATGGCTTTTGTGGAAAGGGGAAGAATGAAAACGTAATGGCCTCTGACTTCCTTTCAGGGCAGTGTGTCAGTGAGGGAAGCAGTCAGCATCAGGAAAATGTGATAGTCTGTATTTCTTGAAACATATATTGTATCTAATGTTCTTCCTTTAAAAGACAAAAGATTCTGCTTTAATTTAGAATTTATGTCATTCAAGCATCTTTGAGAACCACTGACTATAAGTTACCAGCAGGTGGCAGTAGAAGTTTTTTTTTTTTTTTTTTTTTTTTTTTGCAAAACTGGTTTTTAGTCTCTAGCAAAGATGGAGTTCAGTAGAGAACTTGAGATATTTTCACAGCACTTCTTGCACTGGGCTAGAGAGTGTTCTTCTGCAGCTTAGCAAATATGCATTTGTGATTTTCTACTTTTCTCTTTTTATCCCCTTTGTTCAGAATTGAACTAATGAGTCTGAAAGGCACTGTAAGAAAGCTTGGGCATCACTAGCTTGGACTATATCTTTCTGTCATTTATCATTTATAGTTAAATTCAGGGGTATAACATTATTTTCATTATATTTATGTTGTCCTAAGCTATAAGAAGTGTGTTGTTGGAGAAAAGTGTGTTTATTTAAATGTCACAGAAGTTTTAAGATAAGATCTGTGTTTTCAGTATTGTTTATTTTAAAAGTATGTATTTTTCTTCGGTGCCAAGTTAATGTTTCTCACTTATCTAAAAGAAAATGATTAAATGGCAAGAAATTGTGAGATCATTATCTTTAAATATGAAGGAGAAGAGAGCAAACAAATTTTCATTGCATTGGTGATATTTCTTGGAAAAACATCTAATTATATCTTAGGAATTTTTATCTTAGAATCACATTGCCAACCCATGTGTGCCCTGATAAGGCTGGTAAACAACTAGGACAAAGGACAAGTTTGCAGTTCAGGGTTCTCAGTTCTGGAGGTTCTGTCAGGAAAAGCAATTCTCCAAATCTAAAAAAAGAACAGAAGTTTCCTCATAGAAAGATGATAAGATAGAACTGCATTTACTCTGATTAATAAACTTAACCAGAGGGAAACGTTTGTTTGTTTGTTTTTTTCTCTGTTTTTTGTTTGCATGGCTTAAGCACATTTTTCTGAAACTGAAGAGCAAATTAGTCTAGAAAAAAATGTATGTACAAATACTCTCTGAATTCAGATGACACCGAATATCTGAGAATTTGAAATACTTAAATATGAATTTTGGGTAGCCGCTGGATGTATGGGAGTTTTAGCTTCCACAGGCCCTCTCCTTAAGAAGGGACAAGGAAATCGCCTTAAAATTCAGAGGACTGTTCTCTGGAATTTAGCAAAAAGTTGGACTGTCAGTGACGTGTCCAGTTTCCTCATTCTGTAATGCTTTGGGATGTCATCTTGCAATGTCATTTTGTTTCCCGAGTAGGATCCTGTGTAGATAACTCCTGCCAATAGATTCTGCTTTAATCTGCAATTTATGTTATTTTAGCTTTGATACGTATCTAGCATTTTTGAGACGCAGAATCATTGGCTGTACGTGAAGGAAGCCAGAAGCCAACTGTGACCTCTTCAGTACTGACTCCTTATGGCTACTCCAGGGTCTGGTTTCTCTCCTGGCAGCTTGCACTGTTGTGTTGAGTCTCTCAGCTCAGGAAAGTCATTGTGTGTGTAGGGTCTGAAAACATGTATCTTATAGGCATATCTTTGTGGATTGAAGCAGAGTCAGATAGAAATTGTAAAATGTTCATTACTCAGAACAGATTTTTCATTAGTTGGAAGTTTTAGTTAATTGCTTGTTAAGCAGGGTATCCTTTGTTATTTCTGCTTTTGTTATTTAAGAAAAAGGAATTTAAGAGTTTGAGTACAAGAATAAAAATTGGACCTTGCTTTGAGGATTGGGAAGCACGAAGGATCATTATTCAGTGAAACATTTATGATCATTTTTTAGTGTAGATGTAAATGGATTAGGAAAGTGTGTCCTAAAGTTGGATGTAGGCATCTTGTTAAAATTCAGATACTAAATCATTAAGTCTGGGTGGGTTTCTGGATCCCACTAGTTGAGAGATGAGGTTAGCTCTGTTAGGACCCAGATACATTTCTGGTTGTTGTTGCTGCTACTGCTGCTGTTGCTGTTATTGTTTTTATTATTACTATTATTATTATTACTAAACCCATAGTACTAACCTATTTTCTTTACTATAAAAATTATTTGTGGAAGAAATTCCATTAATTAAATTTTTACTTCATTTGAAGCGTCATTGCCTTGAAACCGCTTACAAACATTTATCTTTCCATCCTGAAGGGAAAACTTCGGCTACCGTTTCCTTCTGGCTTTCTTTTCTTCCTCCTGGGTTACTAAGAAAAGATCCTCAGACATGGGAACTAATGTAGGACTGAGAGTGCAGACCAGACTTTTATTTTGGTCTTTCTCATAGCATTTCACACTTGCAGAACTTCTCAGTATTGTATGTGGACGTAAACCACTAGAAAGAAGGTGTAACCAGCACCTCCACCACCATTTCTTCCCTATAAAGAGCTTGTAAGCGCCTCCACTTCAATAGTATTGAGTATGTAAGGCTTTTATTTTTTATACAAAAAATCGTTAGGTATTTAACTGTACCTTTCCTTCACATAGACATTAATTTGGTGAACATGAATAAAGAGCATTCTGCACACAGATATGAATATACATTTGAGTTGAACTTATTAAACTATTTGATTCTAGTTTAGTTATGTTTATTAATGTGGCCAAAATAGTATCACATTCATGACTATGAATGCCCATTCAATCATCCAGCGGTGAAATTAAAGCAAAAAAAAATTGAACAAACCCTACTTATCCCCCATCAGGATCATCATTCTTCTAGGAACTCACCGGCTTCCACCTTATCTACCATATGCACAGTATTGAGATTGTGCAACGGGAAATACCAGGCAAGATATGTACACGTGAAGCATGTAGATAACGGTCTGAAAATGAACCTTATGGTAAGAACCAAGTTGTATGTAGAAGAAAGTCTCCTCTTCTCTAGGATACTAGGTAGTATTGCATAAGCTGTGGGTGAGGGCCTTAGCTTGAAAAGACTCCACAGAGCAAGTGGAATCAGACTTGGTTGTTGAAAGATGGATAAGATTTGAAGAAATAGGATGTGGCGTATTCTAGGCAGGGGAAAAGAACAAGAATAAAGACCTGAAGGGAACCCTGGGAGTTCCACTTAGGTAAGACCTGCCCCTGGGCATAGGGAACTAGATAAGCCGATTGAAGGTGAGGTAGTTGTATATTGTCTGAGAATTGGTGGGAGTTACCAATGGAGTAGTCCGAAAGGGCACAATAAGAAAGGATTGTTCCAAAGGATTGATCTGGCAATTAGGGTTTAAATAAAAAATGGATTAAAGTAGAAGAATGCCTGGAATTCGGGAGATCGGTTTAGAGAGGCAGGGTGGGCAGCTTTTACCATCATCTGGTTATGCTGGGTCACAAGCGTGGACAGTGGTAGTGGCAATGAGAATTCAAAGGAAAGAAGAGGAACTAATAAAAAACACCCTGTTTTGCGCTATGAAAGTATTACTGAATTAGTTTTCTATTTAAATCAATACAAAGGTCACACTGTAAATTTTATTTTGTTTAATAAACGTATTAATAAACATTAATATAATACCTACTAAGCATTATATGAGGTTGGCACTAGTACTCTTCCTGTTTTACAATTGAGGAAACCGAGGCACAAAGAGTTTTAAGTTATTTGTCCTAGGTCATGTAGCGATACGTTACAGAACTGGAAATTGAACGTAAGCAGCCTTTAACCACTACGTATACTGCCTCATAAATCGTGAATTAATGAGATTTACTCTATCACCAAAGAGATAGATAGCCTTTTCTACTAAGTCATTTGACTTAAATAGAAAAGGCCAGAAGTTTTAATAGATGGAGGATACATGCAATTTTGGGCATTAGGAATTTAGAGTTCCCATAGCACATTTAAGCTAGTGATTTCAGTGTTAGCTAAATAAACAAGTGTTGACACTATAAAATAGTTTTTTGGGACAAGTTGAGGAGAGAACCTGATTATAGAATACATGTAACTGATGTCACAAGGGCTTGCCTTTATGGCACTGAACTGTGCCATGAAACATTTACATGTATTGCTTTATTCACTCCTTGTAACAACCAGATGAGGTGGTACTTTTATCATCCCTATTTTACAAATGGAAAGAATGGGACTAAGAGAAGTTCAGTTACCTGCCCTAACCTTCAGAGCTAGAATGTGGCAGCTGGAAGGGTCTGAACTCAAGTCCATCTGCTTCCAAAATCTGTGTGTTCTAAGACACTGTGCCGTGTGGAATGAGAAGGATCATTAGAAGCAGCTAACTAAAACATAGTTAAAGTTTCTGAGGCCAAGGAAGGAAAAAATGTTTCAAATGGAAGGATTTAGCATCAATGGGAGATTAGTCCTCCAGTTTGGCAAGAACAAAGTCGCTGGAAACCTTGGTGAGAGATGATGAAAATAAGACACAAAAGGTTAGGGAGTTCAGTTGATCGGGAGGGAATGGAAGGGCTCTTTCAGACCACACCTGAGAGAAGCTTGGCGGTGAAAGAAGGGACCTGTTGGGGCACAAGAAGCGGGAACAGCTATGGCGCCTCTGATATAAAAAGCTCGCTGAAGGGAAGCTGGACCCTGGGGCTACCAGCTACCACCCACCAAAGGGGTAGGTCTCCTCCTCTCCCATCCCACTCCCCCTCCCACATTGGTATTTTTCTTTTCTTGAAATAGAACTTTCTTTAGCAGTTTGATGAAAGGTTAATAGGAATTAGTAAATTTCTCTGTGATCCATGTTTTTATTTATACTTTTTGATTACTTTGACATTTTTTATGCCTAAGACAAGTAACTCCCTGCTTGTGTGCCTAACCTAATCATGTTATACCTAGGAGACGATTAAAGCTCTAGTTTGAGCTCTTTTTTTCCCCCCATTTCTTGAATCCAGATTTTCTTTGATGACCTTACATTTTTGGTATTATTATTATTGAATTTCACATAAACTTGCGATCAGTCATGAAGTAAATTTGTAGCTAGTGCTTATCAAATAATTTTATAATCCATTCCACAATCAAAAATATTAATATTATGCTATTCACAAGTATGTGCTTTGAGGGATTAAGATGATGTTGGTATTTAAATGGAGGAAAACTTGAAGAAATAGTATGTTTTATGTTTGCTTTCTTCTTAAGAACATATTTTCTTTATATATCAAAATTTTTTATTCTTAAAATCTTTTAATAATAAAATCCAGCTCCTTTTTTCCAGCAAGCTTTCAAAATTCAGCTCAACCGTAGATTCACTAAATTGAAAATAAGTGGACGCTGAAGATACAAAAATAGTATCATGGTCACACTACTGGGAAATTCAAACTTTCCCGAGTGCTGAAGTGGCAAAGCAACAGAAAGAGTGAGTAATATTCTGAATGAGGCTACAGTGACATTATCATGTTTGCAACATAGCTTTTGTTACTAGGAAAAATTGTGAAGCAAATCCAGACTTTACCAGAAAATACCAGTTTGGAATCTTCTGTTACAGCCTCAAAAATATAAACTATCCTTGACTTTTAAAAGTCTTCTTTTGATCTCCCTAAGTAAGGAAAATCGGCATCTGAGAAAAAATGTTTTTATGAATGTTTAATGATAGCTCTAAAGAACTTTAAGTAACAAATATGGAGTGTAGGAGGAAGAGTCCCATTTTTGGAATTAGAGGACCAAATGGGGGAATATCTCTGAGCTGCAATCGGAAAATCATTGGAAAAATAATAAGAATGCCTGCCTTGCAGAGTAGTTAACAGGATAATAGGTCATGTTCAAAAATCTTGAAACACAAGGCCTGGGGAACAAACGAGGGGCAAAGGCGGAGGGTAAGGATGATTCCTGCTGCCACACAGCACTGCAGAGGCCCGTTGGGTTCTGCTCTGAGTCCAGCGCTTCCTAATGCCCTCTGGAGAACTGAGCCTGCTTTTCTCTTCTGGAGGTTTTCTTAAATCAACAGCAAGGGCGATGAAAGTTTCTTTAGCCCCGCCGTTTTTAAATAATCGGCTCTATCATGCCTATTATCACACCTCTCACTATACTCTCCCAGAAGGGTGTTTATGTTGGTCTGCATTATCTTTAGACACTGTATTAATTTTTGCTTTGTTTATATTTTTCAAATGTGATTTTTTCCTCCTAATCTTAAGTATCTTCTAAGTGTTGTGTCATTATTGTTTGTGTTGCATTGTTAGAACCTTAAGAACGGTAGAGATGTAGATAGATATTTGAAAAAAAAACTGCATGTGTGTCTGTGTGTATATTGTTTGACCTTGGGAATGTGGATGTGTGTACATTTGAAATTTGCAATAAGCATTTAAAAAAATTTTATAGAAGTATAGTTGATTTACAATGTTGTGTTAATTTCTGCTGTACAGCAGAGTGACTCAGTTATACATATATTCTTTTTCATATTCTTTTCCATTATGGTTTATCACAGGATATTTTTATTTTAACATCTTTATTGGAGTATAATTGCTTTACAATGTTGTGTTAGTTTCTGCTTTATAACAAAGTGAATCAGCTATACATATACATATATCCCCATATCTCCTCCCTCTTGCGTCTCCCTCCCACCCTCCCTATCCCACCCCTCTAGGTGGACACAAAGCACCGAACTGATCTCCCTGTGCTATGCAGCTGCTTCCCACTAGCTATCTATTTTACATTTGGTAGTATATATATGTCAATGCCACTCTCTCACTTCGTCCCAGCTTACCCTTCCCCCTCCTCGTGTCCTCAAGTCCATTCTCTACGTCTGCGTCTTTATTCCTGTCCTGACCCTAGGTTCTTCAGAACCATTTTTTTTTTTTAGATTCCATATATATGTGTTAGCGTACGGTATTTGTTTTCCTCTTTCTGACTTACTTCACTCTGTATGACAGTCTCTAGGTCCATCCACTTCACTACCAATAACTCAGTTTCGTTTCTTTTTATGGCTGAGTAATCTTTATCACAGGGTATTGAATATAGTTCCCTGTGCTATACAGTAGGACCTTCTTGTTTATCCATGCTATATATAGTAGTTTGCATCTGCTAACCCCAAACCCCCAATCCTTCCCTCCCCCCCACCCCCCGACAACCACACGTCTGTTCTCTGTGTCTGTGAGGCTGTTTCTCTTTTGTAGATGTGTTCATTTGTGCCGTATTTTAGATTCCACATATAGGTGATATCATATGGTATTTGTCTTTCTCCTTCTGACTTATTTCGCTTAGTATGGTAATCTCTAAGTTCATCCATGTTGCTGAAGGTGGCATTATTTCATTCTTTTCTATGGCTGAGTAATATTCCATTGTGTGTGTATGTGTGTGTGTGTGTGTGTGTATCTATCTAGATAGGTAGATACACACACACACACACACACACACCATATCTTCTTTATCCATTCATCTTTCAATGGACATTTAGGTTGTTTCCATGTTTTGTCTATTGTAAATAGTGCTGCTATGAACATAGGGGTGCATACATCTTTTCCAATTATAGTTTTGTCTGGGTATATGCCCAGAAGTGGGATTGCTGGATCATATGGCAACTCTGTTTTTAGTTTTTTTTCAAGGAACCTCCATGCTGTTTTCCATAATGGCTGCACCAGTTTACATTCCCACCAACAGTGTAAGAGGGTTCCCTTTTCTCCATACTGTCTCCAACATTTATTATTTTTAGACTTTTTTAATAATGGCCATTCTGACTGTTGTGAGGTGGTACCTCTCTGTAGTTTTGAATTGCATTTCTCTAATAATAGCGATGATGAGCATCTTTTCATGTGCCTATTGGCCATCTGTATGTCTTCTTTGGAGAAATGTTTATTTGGATCTTCTGCCCATTTTTTGATTGGGTTTTTTTTTGGTTTTTTGTTTTGTTTTTTGATATTGAGTTATATAAGCCATTTGTATATTTTGGAAATTAAGCCCTTGTTGGTTGCATCATTTGCAAATATTTTCTCCCAGTCCTTAGGTTGTCTTTTCATTTTGTTTATGGTTTCCTTTGCTGTACAGAAGCTTATAAGTTTGATTAGGTCCCATTTACTTATTTTTGGTTTTATTTCTATTGGGAATAGGCATATTTTTAACAGAGGGACACTATATTTAACGAAATAGTACTGCTAAGGACTACCGTAAGCGCTTGATCTGTGTAATTCCATGTAATCCTTATGACACCCTGTGAGACCGTCAGTATTTTTATGATTGCCTCTGCATTGCACATGAAATATCTGAGACCCCAAAAGGTTACATTACTTGCCCCAGGCCCAATGCCCCATCTCTGTCTGCGAAAGACACCTCAGAACCCCTCAATGGTGCCTTTCCCCTCCACTTCCATGGAGCATAACAGCATGGTCCCCTGCAGACAGTTAAAAAAAAAAGCCTTGTTGAGATAGAATTCACATGCCATACATTTCACCCATTGAAAGTGTACAATTCAGTGGCTTTTAGTATATTCACCGAGTTGTGTACCCATTTCCACAATCAGTTTTATTTTTGTAGCTTTATTGAAGTATAGTTAACGTTTGCTACTAGAGTAATCGTGTTAGTAGGCCTCTCTTTAATCTTTTTAGCTCCTCAACATCTTGCTTCCTTTTGTGGCTCTTTTCAATGACTGGCCCTCACCAAATTGGTTTTTATGTTTCCATATACATCTGTAAGTCCCAGGAAGCTGTGCCTGAGTTTTAGCTGCTTGCTCTACCTACAGTGTCTTACACTTAATTGCCTATCTGCCTAACCGAGCTTTAAGTTCCTGAGCAAAGAGACTATTCTTTTTTTACATCATATACTATGCCAAAAGGTGTATAAGAGGGCCAAAATAACAGCAGTTATACAAGTAAAGTAGCGTTTTCTATCGGCTTGTTAGTTGTGTGAGTCCAGAACCACCTTTCTGGCAGAGCCCCATTTGGATCCCATCTCCCAGGAACGTGTACTCTGTGTTCTGCCAGGGATGAGGAGGAACTTGGTTTCAGGCACTATGCTTTGGTTGTAAGCATGAATGTTATTGCCAAGTTGAAAAAGTTACATGTCACATATCAACAACCAAGTGCATTTCCTGGCCAGGTTTCATGTGCAGAAGATGGCATGTGCAAATGATTTTATGGGCCTGGAAACGGAGAAATTCCACAGCAACCCCAGACCTCACCTCTAAGCCGCACCCCAACTCAATTTATGCCCTTGGATCCTTCTGGAATACAGAAATCAAAGTTAAATGAAAGTCAGCTTCTGAATTGATATTCTCAATTTTTGCATGTTTTAAAACTTTTTTAGTATGGATATACTTTGAAAAATATGTATAGGATTAACCATATTTGGAAATTAAATGCATTTTATCTCTCTTCTTCCAGAGGATATCTCAATTGTATCTTTTTCTGTCAATCTTTACCTTTATCATACTCATCTAAGCCGTCTCTCTTTTATAGTAGTGTCCAAATTATTACCCACGGTTTTGCTCTGGCACCTTTCTTTATAATCTGTTCTCTTCTCAGCAGCCACAGTAGTCCTTTGCAAGACTAAATCAGCTCAAGTCACTCTCCCACCTAAAATCCTTCAGTGACTTCCTACTGCACTGAAAGAGAAACTTCTGACCTGCATCCAACAGACCATGAGGATCACCCCTGCCTACACTGATCTCACCTCCTCCCATCTCCACCCGTTCACCCAGCACCAGTGACAGTGGACTCTTTCCAGGGCCTGAAACATGCCACCTCCTTCTTGTCTTGGGTCCTGGGTTCCAGTTAGTCTCTAACCCTGGAAAGTCCTACACTAGTGCTTTGCTCATTCATGTATTCATTCATCCATCCTTCATTCACACTCAGCTCCCATAACATCACCTCAGAACAGCCTCCCTGAGTAGCTCTCCCGCCCCACAATATCGCATCCTCATTATGTGTGCTTTATATTATATATCGGTATCTGAATCCTCTTGTTCATTTGTTGTATTCATTCCCCTTCCTCACTCCCTACTCCCCTTCTCCTAGAAGGTAAACTCCATTAGATCAGGACTCCACTGTCTTGCTCATTGCTGTGTTTCTAGCACTCATAAAAAACTTTTTGGCACGTACTAGATTTCCAATAAAAACTAGTTAGAATAACAGAACAAACAGTGAGGTGAAAGGAAATTGTAGGCTTGCTCCTAATGAACGTCTTCAATTTAAAACTAACCTATCACCATTTTCTCATGAAAATAAACTTCCTGTATTCTCAATTCCTTAAAAAAAGTCAGAATTTAAAAAAAAGATTATTCATATTCTTAAAGAATTGTAATGTTGTAGTGATCTACAACTTATAAATAAATTGTATTATAAATTTTGGTTTATAATTTAAATGTGTTCAATTCCCAATTAGTTTTTCCCCCAAAAGTAGTTGTAAAGAGAAGATAAGATCCCAAGCCAGCCACTAAAGCCCTTTAACTCTTAATCTGGCTATTGTGGGTTCTATTAGTAATTTTTCTTCATGTAAAACGCATTTCGATGTCTGGTGGGGAACTTCAAGAAAATCCTTCCTCCTTCCACAGCCTCTGTTACCTGGGTCGCCTTCCTTCAGAATTCCATAGAAGCAGACATGACGGCTCAGAATGGGGCGGGGAGAGGGGAGAGGAAACTCGAGGGGAAAGGCAGACTTCTTGAAACCAGCTTCCTGAGTTTTGGGTGGGTGCTTGTGCAAGTGAGTTGGATAGCAAATGTGAAGGTTCTCTGGAGCTTGGGGACATAGTGTCAGGATAGAGAATTGGCTCATAAAGTAGCTTTATTAACTTCTTATTGAGAAGCAACGTTAGAGATGAGAGACCCGCCACTGGAGTACACAGAAAAAGTTTTTCAATATCCCACAGTAAAATTTCTATATCCCATAGGAATAACATTTTGTGTTAAGATTGAGTGTAGACACTCAAGATAGATAATAACTAATTATAATAGCTACTTCTGATAAATAGTTACCTAGTAAATGTCTGTAGTGCCAAAGTAATTAAAATGGGCTGTTAAAAATAAGGATATAAGTAACAAGGTTGTCATATTGGTAGTGTGTTGGAATTAGGGCTGGGATGAAATACTCCAACATACTGTAATATGTCTACACATAATGAACAATCCTGCCTTGTTTAGAGTCATGATGAAACCAATGTTAGTTTCTGAGCTTATTGTATATATCTAATACAACATCCCCAAAGCCTTTGAACTTATGAGTAAAGCATTCATTACAATGCCTGGTATTACAAGTGAGTTAATGAGACATAACAGTCACAAAACCCCATTCCTTCCCCCCAAAAAATATTGTAAAAAATTAGAGACTTTGCCTTTAAGGAGTACAGTTTTGTACCTTGGAAATCTTTAATTAAAAAAGTAAAAGTATTGGTTAAGTTTCTTTGCCTCTTTGAATCTGCCTAGAAAAGTGTTCAATAAATATTTGTTTTAGAAGGGCAATATAAGCATGTTAAATTATATAAATAGAGGCGTGTAGGTATTGCTTACACAGTTTCTTCACTCCACAGAGGTACAAAGGCCAGAGGAGTTTAAGAGATTAACCCCAGGAAGACAGTGTAGCTGGAGTGCTGGAGTTAGCTCAGGTCATGGTCATTACTATTGTTAACTCACTAGGTGCTTGTGAGACTCCATAAAAAATGGTCTTATATTGTGCAAACAGTCCTTACTTGAGCAGCTTTCATCTCTAAGGATTAGGGATTGCTCTGAAAATGTTTGTCAGGGTAATTATTGAAGGCTCTTGTGTGAATGTAGACCAGTCAAATGAGGACAGGGAGGTCTGTCTACTACCTTGTGTTTGAGTCTAAATCAGAGCAGCAGAAAAATACATTTATTCTGTAGGTAACAAAAAGACCTTTTCTGAAGTTTTTGTGGAAACCCAATTTAAATTTATCTCCTTGTACAGCCACCATTCATTGTTCCCATTCTGCAAATATTGTCGTATATAATATATCAAGCTCTTTGGTAGGAACTGCAGACATAAAGATAAATAAAACATAGTTTACACCCTGGTGCATTTATAGTCTACTGCAAAGGGGATAAACATGTAAATAAATGAATGCAATAGAGTTTGATAGGCAGTCTGTACAGCATACAGTGGGAACCAAAAAAAGGGGAGTTTTAAATTCTATCCAGGATGAGGGGTGGCGTCAGGAAAATCTTTATAGTGGTAAGAGTGCTAAAGCTGTCTTGAAAGATGAGAAAGTCTTTACCAGGTAGACTCTACATATAATTAAAATACAGACTTTAGTAAAGGCAGAGGAATGGGCGGTGTCTGGCAGGATTGCTCTACATTGGATTATATTCTGTTTATTTCGCAAGGCTTTTGGGATGTTTCCGCTGGTTAAGGGTTGATGGTGACAGAAGGAGAATTACTTCTGCTGCAGACCTGGAAGAGATGGAGAGTAGTCTCCAGACCTGAGCAGAACTGATATTTGGGGAAGAAACAGGAATGAGAATTTCTTATAGGTTTTTCTAGGATAAAAACTTGGATGCCACAGATATATTTTTGTGTCTCATGAGCATTTTACTTAGAAGTGTGTTAACTGGTCTCACCTGAAAAGGCTAACATATCCAATTCTATACCACAGATCATAAAAAAATCAGAAGTCTCTATTCTGTAAAGTGTCAGTAGAAGTTCAGATGGTTTTTTTTTGGTCGTTTATTAATGCATGAGGTAATATGTTTTAGAAATCGAAGCATTCATTATGCATGGCGATAAAAAGCTATTTCATATTTTAAAGAATAATTCCTCAGAACAATTCTAATGAACTCTTTGTTGTTAGCTTTGGTGAAGAAATAGGAAAAAGCTGATCAGGTATAAAGTATTTTTCAATGTTATTTCAAATATAATCTGCAATCATATGTTAAAGACCCATAAAGGCCTAAATCAATATAGTCATATATATTGCAATATTTAAACTTATTTAAAAATATTAATACAACACTACATTTTATATGCCCTTTAAGTAAGCCCTAGGGACAAAATTCCAGAAAAAGGCTACAGTGAAATTGTGATAACTCCAACTGTATAACAGTAGGAAATACATCCTGTGTATATTTTCTGTGATACTACCCTTTGTGAATTTACTATTGAATTCATATTCTTGAGGTAAAGATAGAATTCAGAGCATAGAGAAATGCAGTGAAAATACCACAGGAAAGTATTTGTGTTGTTGTTTAAAATTCAGCATGTGTAAAGTTATCAACAGGCTTGAGAACAACAATATAAGCATTTTTTTCCTAAATAGAAGCTAGTCTGAGAGAATAGACTTCCGTCAGAAGTGGCTGCTGTTAGGGAGAGGGGAAGCTGAATTCAAATAGCTTTGTGAGAAACTAGAAAAGAGGAAGCAATTCAGCTTCACAATCAGTCCCTGACATTTGACTTACTCTCTTCGGAGTTTACAAGTAGCTGACAAGTTACATATAACGCACTCTGCCTAATCCTGGGCGGCCTCTCTTCCAGCTGATGTCTGCGTCAGTGGTGGCCATGAGAGAGGAAACAACTTGAAGAAAAGATTGTTTACCACTTCGGTGTAACATGAAATTTAGAAGGAAGTGGTTTAGCGCACCCTTGGAATACTGCTTTGTATAAATCTAAAAGATGTACTTAGCATCCAGTCCTAAACGATAATTAGGATCTCATTCTGAAGGGCACCTTCTTACTACTTCTTCGGGGGTAACTACAAAAAGTCAAAGACATACTTTTAATAAATACCTCTTATCTTTATAGTCATTTATAAATTCTGCATGAGATTAAACAAATAATCAAACTGACTAACAAACACCAAAGTAGTCACAGTCGTGTCCTCAAGAAGATTGTAATCTAAGAAGTACTGGGGCCACTTATACAGATATGGAGCAAGAGAAAATAAGGAGAGCATGAAATCAGCTACATGAATGTGGTGTAGCTGACACACATTCTTTGTTGCTGCACATTTATACTTTTTCCTACTTAGAGATGATAATTTACTTGAGGGTAAGGACTCCAACCACATTTGTTTGTTACATCTCTTTCGGTGGACAGACTGGAACAGATGGGAAAGAAACCATTGACCAGTTGCATGTGAGTAATTCTTTCCCTGGAATAAGCCTGCTTCAGCTTTCAAGGGGAGAATGGCTTGGGGAAGGTGTTGTAGAAATAAGGTCACAGACTCAAACTTGTTTGAAAGGAGGCTTTTGCTGCTGTTCTCCCAGTCTGCAAGCAGGAGGAAGGGAAGGGAGCACCCACCAGCAAAAGCAGGGTGAGGACTCCAAATTCACTTCCATAGTTCACAACGCAGGAGTGGAACCCAAGATTCCCTGCCCCCACTATCTTTCCAGAAATCATTTTGAGAGCGACAGGAAAGATGGGTCTTACACTCACAAGTAAGCCCACTTCACATATGCATCTGAAGGGCAATACATGTGCACATTTTGAAAACAAGACAACTATCACTGAACAAGATGAGATATAAATTTGAAAGGAGATTTGAAAGAAAAGAACAGTTTTCATTCAGATAAATAAATAAGGTATGACATTGTGGGAGTAAAACAATTAAGATACTTTGTTAGTTTAGGCTAAAAAAATTTTTTTTAACTTTTAAAATATGTGATACATGGATCTTTTGATTGTGGAAGATCTGATTCCCCTCATCAAAGGAAGTGTGGCCTTTCCCCCAATTCCTTTCAAGGTTTAGCCTTGTTTCTTGAAGTTTCTATTTTATTTTTCATTGTGCTGCTTTGAGTTGTTTGCTTTTTTCCCTTCATTTTCCTAAATGGTAAGTGACATATATTTAATTTTAAATTTTAATTCAGTTAAAATAAATTATTTTAAGAGTCTGTGTTCAGGATTTTTTCCATTTTATTTATATAACTTTTAGAGAGGTGATGGCATTGTTAATAATATTCTTTTTGAGCTCCTGGTATAATCCAGAGACTTTTAAGTATGGCTACTTCATTCTGTTCTCACAATAGTGCTCTCAGTAGGCATTATCATCTTCACTTTATAGCCGAGACTTAGTTTAAGGCTCACAAAATACAATTAAATTTGCCCAAGATACCACAACTATGAAGCAGGACTAAGATTTTAACCCATGTGTGTCTGATCCTCTTTTATCCACTAAACTACCCAAAAATGTGTATATGCACATATATGTCACAAGTACATGAATGTGTGTCATATAGAGCAGTACTTTTCCCTTTTCTTGGAAATTACTGAAGGCTTTAGCCAGGTAGATGAAATTGGAATAGTCAGAGTTAGAAGGTGACTTTCAGTGGGAAGAAAGCATTTTGAGTAAAGAAAGCAGCATCGGTGACACCTTGGGTCTTTGAATGAGGGTGTCAAGGGAAAAGCTTGGAAAGGCAGATCCAGATGAGCTTATGGGAGACCTTGAAAGCTCGATTTTCCAGACATCGGAAGGGTGTTGGTTAGAGAACTGACATGGTCAGAAGGTCCCGGAGCTGCCTCTCAGCTCAGCTTCTTTGGGCATATAGAGTTACTGACTTCACACCAACAGTTCCTTGGCTCTCAGCAGTGGCAGTCACCATCCCAGTATGTCAGTTTTCTGGAGACTGGTGTTGCTGTGTTACGATATGGTAGTAATCTCAAATTTCCCATTGTTTTGTAGTCTCTTACCCTTATAAGTGAGCTTGCACTGAGCAGTGGACAGAGTTTAGCAAGGACCTTTTCTGATCAATGACTGCTCTATAAACCCCATGGCTCTAACTTGGCCACTTAGAGTTCTGACATCCCCTGCTATCACTCTTTGGGGAAACTTAAACTCTGTCTGCTTGGTGATGCATCCTTTTCTTCATAGCTGGATGATGTTTGGAGCTGCTTTTTAGCCAAATCGGACTCTGAGGGTGAATACCGATGTGAAGAATTTTGTTGTACATTTCATCCCTAGTTGATAATTGATGGAATATTTTGTATTTCTTGGATCCTATCTCAGTCCATTGCCAAGAAACTGCTGGATTCCACCTGTGCAATTTTTAAAAAGAAAATTAAACAATGCGTTCCAGGAAGGGTTCACATTTGCTCATTATTTCTGGCTTAATCAAGTTAAGGAGAAAGAATAAAAAATAGTTAAGACCAGAGCACCCATAACTAGTGTTGCCGGAAATTATGACTCTGTTACTTTGACATTTTGTGTGTATGTGGCAAAGGGGTCTAATTATTGGGCTGTTAATAATATTATTTAGGTACTCATTAAATGTGCTACCATTTAATAGACTTGTCTCATCACAAACCTTCATTAAAAGTCTTAGAAAGTTTTTTTTTTAAATCTTGTATTTTTCCAAAAAATTCAAGTCATTGGACATGCTCAAGAGAGGTGGACCTTGGCCAGTGGGTCACGGTAAAGGACAAAGATTGGGTATTGTGTGTGAAGGATGCTCAAAATTTGTAGTATTTCATAGATGTTCCTGCAGTATTAATGCAAATTGTGGAAAACAAAATCTGGAACATGATTAGTGATTGGAAAGAAGAGATAACAAGAATAAAATTTGGGGGGGATTTCATCTTTAACATTTGACTATAAGCTAACTTTTACTGAGAATTAAGTCAATGGAAAAACTTCTAAAATTCATCTTTGGGAGAAAATTGCAGATTTTCTCATAGGCGTAAAACAATTAACTTTTCCATTAATATGTTCGCTTCCAAACAGAAAGCTATTTCTGGATTTTAAAATTGAATTTGATATTTTGATTTAGTGTAATTATTTTAAAAGAAATATTTTTCTCATTTCTGAAAGCAGTTTTACAAAGCTCTTCAGTGCTTCTTTGTGTGTCTTTCTCATTCATTTTGGAGGTGAGGATAGGAAATAATATTGAATACTCTGTTGAGAAACAGGTATTTTATCTTTTTGAAATCCCCATTTTACAGGTGTGGAGACAGACTTACCCACAGTCACCTGCCTAAGTAACTGAGGAAGCTGTGAATATAACTTGTATCTGGCTCATTTCAAAGCCTATTTTTTTTTCTATTACACATATAACTGTATATATATTTTTCGCGACAGACTTTTAACAACTTCTGTATTATTTATCATTTAAAAATTTCAAGAAAGCTATTGTTCTGCTTGGGAAAACACCACCTGTGCCCAGACAGGCCTTTGGACGCACTCACCACTTACCTGTTTAGACATGATCAATTGCTCACTGTGTTCGCATTTCACATCTAGAAAATAAATGCCTTTCCTTTTTCTAAAGAAACTTGTATATATGGATCAAGTTCATGGAAGATGAGAGACAACATCCAAAAATACACAGATGTTTTTAATCAATAAGTACCTAAATATATGACAAATAATTTTTACTGTGTACAGAATTGTGATTTGAAAATTCTAAAGATTCTATTAATGTCCTTAGAATCATGTTGAATTAAAAAGTCTTACTTTAAAAAATGTCTGTGACCATATTATATATTATTCTATTTGTAATTAGAGATATGTAAATTAGATTTTTTTTGGTAGTAATATTTCTATGAAAATAGCAGTGCAGTAAGAAAAAATTCCATCTCCACTTTGAAGGTTCAGAGAGCCTTCAAAGGTTAGTGGATATGTCCCTAACACTACTGTTTGCCTTAATTATCTCTGAATTCATTTTGTTTGTTCAACAATATGATTTTAAAGAATCATGATTCTTTCTAAAATATTTTCAGATGAACCCTAATAGATTTTTAGTAGTAGAGATATTATACTAAAAATTACATATTCATCTTTGGGTACCAGAAAGAAGGCCATATCTTGCTTTGTCTTCTAGACCAGCTGCACAGTATTTCAGGCCTTGAAGAAAAGAGGCAGCAAATATGTGTTGATTCTTAAATAGCTATCTGGCTTTTTTCCCTCTTTTTCATATTATTTCAATAAGTATAAAGTCCAATATTGAGTTATATAGAAAATGATGGTCTGCAAATCCCTAGTTAGTACTTTGAACATTTCATTTTAATTAATGATTTCCTTACCAACTGGTCCTTTTTATGATACATAGTTCCCTTTCACAGCTTCCAGATTTAACTGGGAGAAATATTTGTCCCTTGGCAACCTAGGAATCACACTCCTAGAATAAAAATACTTTTCATGCACTTTAATGTCACTGGTTTTAGCTAAGTGGTTTTGATAAAGATTTTATGGACCTAAACTAAGATTTCTCAACCTCTGCATTATTGACATCTGGGCCAGAAAATTTGTTGTGAGGGACTATCCTGTGCATCGTAGAATGTTTAGCACCATCCCTGGCCCCTACCCACTAAATGCCAGTAGCACCCTGCCACCCAACTGTGATAACTAAAAATGTCTTCAGGCATTATCAAATGTCTCCTGGAGACCAAAATTGCCTCTAGTTGAGAGCCAGTACTCTAGGCAACCAATCTATTCCTTTTATCATGTTTATCTACATGCTTTATGAAATGTATCCTGTTGTTTTTATTTTTTCTTCCAGTTTTATTGAGACATAATTGACATACAGCACTGTATAAATTGAAGGTGTATACCAAAATGATTTGACTTACATACTTCATGAAGTGATTAGCACAGAAAGTTTAGTGAACATCCATCATTTCATATAGACACAAAATAAAAGATAGAAAGAATTTTTTCCTTGTGATGAGAACTCTTAGAATTTACTCACTTAGTAACTTTCATATATAACATACAGCAATTTTAATTGTATTAATCATGTTGTACATTACATCTCTTGTACTTATTTATCTTATAACTGGAAGTCTGCACCCTTTTTTTTTTTTTTTAATTTTTTTGGCCACACCGCATAGCATGTGGGATCTTAGTTCCCTGACCAGGGATCAAACCTGCGCTCTCTGCGTTGGAAGCGTGGAGTCTTAACCACTGGACCGCCAGGGAGGTCCCAAGTTTGCACCTTTTGACTGCCTTCATCTAATTCCCCCTACTCCCACCTCTGGTAACCACAAATCTGATCTCTTTTCCTATGAGTTTTTTTGTTGGTTGGTTGGTTGGTTGGTTGGTTTTTGAAGAATAATTGAACTAGAACACTATGGCAGTTCCTGGTGTACAATATAGTGATTT
Source organism: Balaenoptera borealis (assembly GCF_965194805.1). Classification (NCBI taxonomy): domain Eukaryota; kingdom Metazoa; phylum Chordata; class Mammalia; order Artiodactyla; family Balaenopteridae; genus Balaenoptera; species Balaenoptera borealis. Next base: position 74,469,778 of record NC_138867.1, read on the forward strand.
GATATTTCTATACATTTCAAAAAGATCACCACAGTAACTCAAGTTACCATCTGTCACTATACAAAGATACTACATAATTATTGACTATATTCTCACTGTACACTACATACCTGTCACTCATTTATTTTGTAACTGGAAGTTTGTACCTCTTAATCTCCCTCACCTATTTCTTTCTCCCCCACCCCACCTACCCTTCCCTCTAACAACCTCCTGTTTGTTCTCTGTATCTATGACTCTGTTTATGTTCTGTTATGATTGTTCATTTGTTTTTTATATTCCACATACAAGTGAAATCATACAGTCTTTGTTTTTTGTTTTTTTTTTAAACTTTTAATGGGAAAATTGACATAGCTTTTTTATTTATTTATTTATTTAATTTATTTATTTTTTGGCTGTGTTGGGTCTTCGTTTCTGTGCAGGGGCTTTCTCCAGTTGCGGCAAGCAGAGACCACTCTTCATCACGGTGCGCGGGCCTCTCACTGTCGCGGCCTCTCCCGTTGCGGAGCACAGGCTCCAGACGCGCAGGCTCAGTAGTTGTGGCTCACGGGCCTAGCCGCTCCGCGGCATGTGGAATCCTCCCAGACTGGGGCACGGACCCGTGTCCCCTGCACTGGCAGGTGGATTTCCAATCACTGCGCCACCAGGGAAGCCCCCAGTCTTTGTTTTTGTCTGACTTATTTCACTTATCGTACTACCCTCTAGATCCATCAGATGGTTGCCAAAGGCAAGATTTCATTCTCTTTTATGGCTAAGTAATATTCCATTTTATGTATATACCACATCTTCTTTATCCATTCATCTGTTGATGGACACTCAGGTTGCATCCATATTTTGGCTATTGTAAATAATGCTGCAGGTAGGGGTGCATATATCTTTTGTAATTAGTGTTTTCCTTTTCCTCAGATAAATGCCCAGGAGTGGAATTGCTAGATCATATGGTAGTTCTATTTTTAATCTTTTTTTGGAACCTCCATACTGTTTTCCACAGTGCCTACACCAACTTGCATTCCCATCAACAGCGGGAATCCTCGCCAACATATGTTATTTGTGGTCTTCTTGATAATTGCCATTCTGACAGGTGTGACGTGATATCTAACTGTGGTTTTGATTTGCATGTCCCTAATGATTAGTGATGCTGAGCATCTTTTCATGTGCCCATTGGACATCTGTATGTCTTCTTTAGAAAAATGTCTATTCAGGTCCTCTACCCATTTTTAAACGGGTTGTTTTTGTTTTTGTTGTTGAGTTGTATGAGATCTTTGCATATTTGGACAGTAACCACTTATTGAATATATCATTTACAAATATCTTCTACCATTCAGTAGTTAGCCTTTTCATTTTGTTGATAGTTTTCTTTTGCTGTGCAAAAGATTTTCAGTTTGATATAGTCTATTTGTTTATTTTTGCTTTTGTTTTCCGTGTCTGAGAAGGCAGATCCAAAAAAATGTTGCTAAGACTGATGCCAAAGAGCATACTGCCTATGTTTTCTTACAGACGTTTTGTAGATTTGGGTCTTAACATTTAAGTCTTTAATCCATTTTGAGTTTACTTATTTATTTTTCAAACATCTTTATTGGAGTATAACTGCTTTACAATGGTGTGTTAGTTTCTGCTTTATACCAAAGTGAATCAGATGTACATATACATATATCCCCATATCTCTTCCCTCTTGTGTCTCCCTCCCTCCCACCCTCCCTATCCCACCCCTCTAGGTGGTCACAAAGCACCGAGCTGATCTCCCTGTGCTATGTGGCTGCTTCCCACTAGCTATCGGTTTTACATTTGGTAGTGTATATATGTCCATGCCACTCACTCACTTTGTCCCAGCTTACACTTACCCCTCACCGTGTCCTCAAGCCCATTCTCTAGTAGGTCTGCGTCTTTATTCCCATCCTGCCCCTAGGTTCTTCATGACGTTTTTTTTTTTTAGATTCCATATATATGTGTTAGCATATGGTATTTGTTTTTCTCTTTCTGACTTATTTCACTCTGTATGACAGACCCTAGGTCCATCCACCTCACTACAAATAACTCAATTTCATTTCTTTTTATGGCTGAGTAATATTCCATTGTATATATGTGCCACATCTTCTTTATCCATTCATCTGTCTATGGACACTTAGGTTGCTTCCATGTCCTGGCTATTGTAAATAGAGCTGCAATGAACATTGTGGTACATGACTCTTTTTGAATTATGGTTTTCCAGGGCATATGCCCAGTAGTGGGATTGCTGGGTCATATGGTATTTCTATTTTTAGTTTTTTAAGGAGCCTCCATACTGTTCTCCATAGTGGCTGTATCAATTTACATTCCCACCAACGGTGCAAGAGGGTTCCCTTTTCTCCACACCCTCTCCAGCATTTATTGTTTGTAGATTTTTTGATGATGGCCATTCTGACTGGTGTGAGATGATATCTCATTGTAGTTTTGATTTGCATTTCTCTAATGATTAATTTGAGTTTATTTTTTTATATCATGTGAGAAAGTAGTCTATTTGATTCTTTTGCAGGTAGTTGTCCAGCTTTACCAACACCATTTATGGAAGTGGCTGTCTTTTCCCCATTGTATATTCTTGCCTCCTTTGTCATTGATTAATTGTCCATGTAAGTGTTGATTCACTTTTGGGCTCTTTATTCTGTTCCATTAATCTGTGTTTCTGTTTTTTGTCAGTACTGTGCTGTTTTGATGACCATAGCTTTGTAATATAGTTTGAAATCAGGGAGCATGATACCTCCAGCTTTGTTCTTCTTTCTCATGACTTTTTTGGCTATTTGGGTTTTTTTTTTTTGTTTCCAAACAAATTTCAGAATTATTTGTTCTAGTTCTGCAAAAACTGCCATTGGTATTTTGATAGGGATTTCACTGAGTCTTTAGATTGCTTTGGGTAGTGTGGTCATTTTAACAATATCAATTTTTCCAAACCATGAGCATGGTATCTCTTTCCATGTGTTTGTGTTATCTTTAATTTCTTTCATCATTGTCTTATAGCTTTTTGAGTACAGGTCTTTTACCTCCTTAGATTTACTCCTGTATATTTTATTCTTTTTGATGCAGTTGTAAAAGGGATTGTTTTAATTTCTCATTCTGATAGTTTGTTTTTAGTGTATAGAAATGCAACAGATTTCTCTATATTAATTTTGTATCCTGCAACTTTACTGAATTCATTGATAAGTTCTAAAAGTTTTTTGGTGGTGTCTTTAGGATTTTCCCTATATACTATCATGTCATCTCAAATAGTGACAGGTTTACTTATTCCTTTCCAATTTGGATTCCTTTTATTTTTTTTCTTGTCTGACTGCTGTGGCCAGGACTTGCAATACTATGTTGAATTAAAATGGCAGGAGTGGGCATCCTTGTCTTGTTCCTGATCTCAGAGCTGAAAGTGCTTTCAGCTTTTCACCATTAAGTATGATGTTAGCTGCGAACTTATTATATATGGCCTTTATTATGTTCAGGTATGTTACCTCTGTAACCACTTTGTGGAGAATTTTTATTCTGAATGAATGTTGAATTTTGTCAAAAGCTTTTTCTGCATCTACTGAGATGATCATATGATTTTTATTCTTCAGTTTGTTAATGTGGTGTATCACATTGATTGACTTGTGGATATTGAACCATCCTTGCATCCCTGGGATAAATCCCACTTGATCATGGTGTATGATCTTTTAATGTATCGTTGGATTCGGTTTGCTAAGATTCTCTTGGGGATTTTTGCATCTGTATTTATCAGTGATATTGGCCTGTAATTTTTTGTGTGTGGTATTTTTGCCTGGTTTTGGTATCAGAGCAATACTGGCTTCATGGAATGAGTTCAAAAGCATTCCTTCCTTTGCAGTTGTTTAGCATATTTTGAGAAGGATAGGTGTTTACTCTTCTTTAAATTTTGGTAGAATTCACCTCTGAAGTATCTGGTCCTGGACTTTTGTTTGTCAAGAGTTTTTAAATTATTGATTCAATTTCATTCCTGTTTATTTGTCTGTTCATATTTTCTATTTCTTCCTGATTCAGTCTTGGGAGATTGTACATTTCTAGGAATTTGTCCATTTGCTCTAGGTTGTCCATTTTATTAGTGTATAACTGTTTGTAGTAATCTCTTATGACCCTTTGTATTTCTGTGGTGTCAGTTGTACCTTCTTTTTCATTTTTGATTTTACTTATATGGGCCCTCTCTCTTTTTTACTTGATGAGTTTAGCAAAAAGTTAATCAATTTTGCTTACATTTTTAAAAAAGCACCTCTTAGTTTCACTGATCTTTTCTATTTTTTAAACTATATTTATTTCTGCTCTGCTTTATTATTAAATAAACTATTATTTCTTTCCTTCTACTAACTTTGGGTTTTATTTGTTCTTTTTCTAGTTCCTTTAGGTGTAAGGTTAGGTTGTTTATTTTAGAATAGGCTTGTATCTCTGTAAACTTCCTTCTTAGAACTGCTCTTGCTACGTCCCATAGGTTTTGGTTTGTTGTGCTTTTGTTTTCATTTGTCTACAGGTGTTATATGATTTCTTAGTTGATTTCTTCAGTGACTTATTGGTTGTTCAGTAGCATATTGTTTAGCTTCCACATTTGTGTGTTATTTGCAACTATTTCTTGTAGTTGATTTCTAGTCTCATAGCATTGTGGTTGGAGAAGATGCTTGATATGATTTCAATTTTCTTAAATTGACTGAGGCTTGTTTTGTGGTCTAACATGTGATCTATCCTGGATAGATGTGCACTTGAAAAGAATGTGTTTTCTGCTGCTTTTGGATGGAATGTTTTATATATATGTATTAAGTCCATCGAGTCTAATGTATCATTTATTTCCAGTGTTTTCTTACTGATTTTCTGTCTGGAGGATCTGTCCATTGAGGTAACTGGGGTGTTAAAGTCCCCTACTATTATTATATTACTGTCAAGTTCTCCCTTTCTGTTTGTTAATATTTGTTTTATGCATTTAGGTGCTTCTATGTTGTGTGCATATATATTTACAAATGTTATATCTTCTTGTTGGATCAGTCCCTTTATCATTATGTAATGTCCTTTGTTTCTTGTTACAGTCTTTGTTTAAAGTCTATTTTCTCTGATATAAGTACTGCTACGCTGGCTTTTTTTTCATTTCAATTTATGTGGAACATATTTTTCCATCCCCTCATTTTCAGTCTGTGTGTGTTTTTAGACCTGAAGTGAGTCCTTTGTAGGAAGCATATATATAGTTCTTGTTTTCATGCCGACTCAGCCACTCTGTGTCTTTTGATTGGATCATTTAGTCAATTTCCATTTGAACTAATTATTGATAGGTATGTACTTATTGCCATTTGTTAATTATTTTGAGGTTGTTTTTATACTTCTTTTTTGTTCCTTCCTTCTTCTTTTGCTCTCTTCCCTTGTTATTTGATGACTACTTTAGTGTTATGTTTGGGTTCCTTTCTCTTTTTTGTTTGTGTATCCGTTACAGATTTTTGGTTTGTGGTTACCATGAGCTTTATATATAGCAATCTAAATATGTATGTGTGATTATTTGAAGTTTTTCATTTCTTACATTCAAATGCTGTTAAAGAACTCTGTATTTTTACCTGTCCTTCTGTTATATTTAATGTTTTTGACATAATATTTTACATTTTTTGTTTTGTATTCCTTAAATATTTATTGTGAATATAGATGATTTTACTAATTTTATCTTCTAGTCTTCTTACTAACATTATAAGTGGTTGATCTACTTCACTCTATATTTGCCTTTACCAATGAGAGTTTTCCTTTTGTAATTTTCGTGTTTCAAGTTGTGGCTTTGTCTTTTCTGCTTAGAGAAGTCCGTCTAACATTTCTTATAAAGCCTGTTTTGTAGTGTTGTACTCTTTTAGATTTTGCTTATCTATAAAATTTCTGATCTCTCCATCAAGTCTGAATGAAAGCCTTCCCAGGCAGAGTATTCTTGATTGTAGGTTTTTCCATTTCATCACTTTAAATGTATTATGCCACTCCCTTCTGGCCTGCAGAGTTTCTTTTGAAAAGTCAGCTGATACCCTTTTAGGAGTTCCTTGTACATAACTTATTGCCTTTCCCTTGCTTCTTTTGATATTCTCTCTTTATCTTTAATTTTTGCCATATTAATTACAATGTGTATTGGGGTGGACCTCTTAGGGTTGATCTTGTTTGAGACTCTGTGCTTTCTGGACCTGGATATCTGTGTTCTTTTCCAGGTTAGGGATGGTTTCAACTATTATGTCTTCAGATATGTTCTCTGCCCCCTTTGTTTTCTCTCTTTTCCTTCTGGGACCCTATAATAAGAATATGAGCATGCTTGATGTTGTCTCAGAGGCTGCTTAAACAGTCCTCATTTTTTAAAATTTATTTTTATTTTTTTCAGTTCAGCTTGACTGATTTCTACTACTCTGTCTCCCAGTTAGCTAATTTGATCCTCTGTACCATCTAATCTACTATTTCTTCTAGTGCATTTTTCATTTCAGTTGTATTCTTCATCTCTATTTGGTTTTTCTTCATATTTTCTAACTCTTTGTTAAACTTCTCACTGTGGTTCATCCATTCTTCTCCCAAGTTATTTGAGCATCTTCATGATCATTACTCTGAACTCTTTATCAGGTAGATCCCTTATCACCACTTCACTTAGTTCTTTTTCTGTGGCTTTATCTTATTTCTTTGTTTGGAACACATTCCTCTGTCAGCTCATTTTGCCTAATTCTCTGTTCTTATTTCTATGTATTAAGTAGGTAGTTACATTTCCTGATCTTGGAGAAGTGGCCTTATGTAGGAAATGTCCTATGGGGCCCAGCAGCACACTCTGCTCTGGTCACCAGAGCTATGTGCTTTAGGGGTGCCCTCTATGTGAGCTGCATGGGCCCTTCTGCTGTGGTGGGGCTGACTACTGTGGGCATGCTGGTAGGTGTGACTGGCCCCAAGTCCAGTTGGTAGCCAGGCCCTACCTGGTGGGGAGGCTGCCAGCTCCTGCAGGGTGGGGCTGGGACCCAGCAGAGTTAGCTGCTTGGCCTGGGAAGTCCCAGTCCTGGTTCCAGCCTGCTGGTGGGCATGGCTGGGTCACGGGATAGCTGTCTGTGGGGCTGGGGGTCCTGTGCTGCTGTTGGCCTGCTGGTGGGCAGGCCAGGTCCCAGCTCGGCAGGCTGCAGGGCCCAGGAGTTCCCAGGGCTAATGTTGGCCCACTGGTCAGTGGGACTGGGTCCTGGGTTCTCTGGTGGGGAGGGCCGGATCTCAGGCACCTGGGGTCTCTTGATTTTCTCAAGAGCATTATTCATTCCTTCTTCTGCATCACCCACAGTATCTGATCTATCAGCAAGTTCCATTGATTCTGCCTCCAGATTATGCCGTGACTTCATCTACTTTTTTACAGATCTATGCAGTACCTTCTGTGCAACCCACCACCCAAACTTATGTGACTACTGAAATTGGCTTCTAATTGGTCTGCCTACTTCACCTCTAGCTCCCTTCCAATTTGTTGTCTCTTGAGGAGCCAGTGTCATCCTTTAAAAATGTCATGTCGGGCTTCCCTGGTGGCGCAGTGGTTGAGAGTCTGCCTGCCAATGGGGGGGACACGGGTTTGAGTCCTGGTCTAGGAGGATCCCACATGCCACAGAGCGGCTGGGCCCGTGAGCCACAACTACTGAGCCTGTGTGTCTGGAGCCTGTGCTCCGCAACGGGAGAGGCCGCGACGGTGAGAGGCCCGCGTGCCGCGATGAGGGGTGGCCCCCGCTCGCCGCAACTGGAGGAGGCCCTCGCCGCAACTGGAGGAGGCCCTCGCGCAGAAACGAAGACCCAACACAGCCAAAAATAAATAAATAAATTAATTAATTTTTTTAAAAAATGTCATGTATATCCTCTGTTGAAACTCTTTAATGACTCCCTGCTGCTCTTCAGATTCAACTCAAGCATCTTACTATGGCTGCTAATAAGATGGTACACAGCCAGCTCAGTCTGCCTCATCAGTCAGCCCCCACTTCCATCACTCTGCCCCTTGCTCACTGGGCTCCAGCCACACTGGCCTTTCTTGGTTCCCTGAAGGTCCCCTGTCTTGGAACCTCTGTGGGTATGGTGGCCTCTTCATGAAATGCTCTTTTTCTTGATCCCTGGCTCTTCACATTGCAGATTCCTTCACTCACTTCAGGGATCAGGTTGAATGTTACCTTTTTAAGGAGGCCTTTCTCATCACTCTGCTTCGCTCTGTTTAATTCTCCCTCATCCTCAGCACACAATATTCTCTCAGTTCATTTTTCCTTCCCTCTATAATACTAAGCATGTTGTAGTTATTTATTCATTGCTCTTTCTCTCATGAGACTGTATACTCCATGAGGACAAGAACTATGGCTGTGTTCATCACTACTGTACATTTGTTACCTGGAACAGTGCCCGGCTAATAATAAACACTCAGTGCATATTTATTAAATTAATTAATTAAGGTTTAGGTTTTATTTGTTTGTCTTTAATGTAGGCCCAAAAAATGTTAGCTGGGGAATAGAATTTGGGTGAGATTTTTAAAAATTACTGACTTCATATTGAAAGTGGATACCTACAGACTGAAACCTAATGTGGAGTTGTAATAATTCAACTCTGTGTTATCTGTCATCTATAATGCTTTTATGTAGTTTAGGTGTAAATATTTAACAACATTAACTAGCCAACACTTACTTCCTTTATTTGTATAATTCACAGTAAGATTCTTGTGCTACTTTTTTTTCACATACAGCATTCCAGACACAGTAACTCATTTTTTTCATTTATGTGGAAAAAGAACAAATACAGGCTTGACCTTAAATACAGGTAGAAAAATGGCCATCTGCCTGCATACTCCGACTCAGGGAGGTTATAAAAGCAAAAATAACTAAAAAATATTCTTTTACTCTTGATTTTTGTGCCTGAAATTTTACCATTTTGAATATTATCTTGTCCCTGGGGTTCTGTTAAAATTATATATACATGAGGGATTATTACACTATCCAAGTTCAGTATACATGAGATCTATTGCATCACTTTTATTTTGACTAGTGGAATTGGATAGCATTAAAATCATTTTTTTTCCTATAGAAGGAATAATGAACTTTAGGAGAAAACTGATCTCCACATATAGGCATACCTCAGAGATATTGCAGGTTTGGTTCCACAGCACCCAAATAAAAGTGAATATCACAATAAAGCGAGTCACACAAATTTTTTGGTTTCTCAGTGCATATAAAAGCTATATTTACACTACACTGTGGTCTATGAAGTATGTAATAGCATTATGTCTAAACAACCAATGTACATAGATTAATCAGAAATACTTTATTGCTAAAAATGCTAACCACCATCTGACAATGCAGGTTTGCCACAAACCTTCAATCTGTAAAAAAAAGGAAAAAAAAAAGTGCAATATCTTCTTAGACATATCTCATTTTACTGTGCTTCACTTTATTTTTCTTTGCAGATACTGCATTTTTTTAAAAATTGAAGGTTGTGGCAACCCTTCATTGAGCAAGGCTATTGGCAGTTTTTTTCAAACAGCATTTGCTCACTTCATGTCTCTGTCTGTGTCACATTTTGGTAATTCTTGCAATATTTAAAACATTTTCATTATTATATTTGTTATTGTGATCTGTGACCAGTCATCTTTGATGTTACTATTGCAAAAAGATTATGACTTACTGAAGGTTCAGTTTTATGACTTACTGAAGGTTCAGTTTTTTAGACATAATGCTATTGCACACTTAGTAGACTATAGCGTAGTGTAAACATAACTTTGATATGTGCTGGAAAACCAAAAAAGTCATGTGACTCACTTTATTGCAGTATTCTGGAACTGAACTCACAATATCTCTGAGGTATGCCTGTATATATTAGCAACTTCTTGTAGCTGTTCAAATTATATACACAAAAAACTTGACAACAATTGGAATGATATATTAAAACATGCATAAATATGCTTATGGACTTTGGAGGAAGAAATGACTCTACTTGGCCTTTTTTCGTAGATAATAAAGTATTATGTTGGATATCATGTGTCAGTTACTTGGTGTTTTTAATCATAGTAGTACAGATTAGCTTAGTCAACTCTTAACGTTAGTTTTCTTCTTTCTTATCTAGCCATTTTCACCTTCTATGCTTGGCTTATTTTTGTTAAGTGGTACAAATATTGAGTAACATTTATTGATGTTGGCACACTTTCACAACCGCCCCCCACTGTGGCCTTTCTCCTTATTACCTTATCTGACACTCTTAAGCTGTATTTTTATTATTCTTGCACAACTGATTCAGGTGAAACAGAGAAACCATAGTTTCTAATCCCATCTACTCTTTTTCTCACAATAGAAGCTGTGGCTACATCTGGGGTATCATTAGTGAGTTAAATGCTGAATATCACATCTTGGATTGTGGCCTCTTATGAGTCATTTGTCTTTTGAACAAGGTGTGTCCAATGTTGGAAAGAAATCATAGCAAGGTCTACACTGGAGTGCCAACAAGCTTTTCAAAAGAAGTTGCCACACCTAAACCTAAAACATTTTTTCAACAGCTAAGATTAAGAATAATTAACATTAAATATAGCCCCACTTATTTGTCCATTAAGTTTCCATGAAAACTAACATTTTAGCCATGTGTGTCACTGCGTACTTTAACTTCTTGATCTTTCAAAGATTTGTCTTTATTAGATTGGTCTTTTCTCCGTAGAAACCTTTTTTTTTTTTTTTTTTTTTTAATATTACTGCTGTTCCATAGAGTATGGCTGATGGTCTAGATGAACTGACATCAACATTGTGATCTCTTGACAGGCCTTCCTTGTTCGTTATGCATAGAAGTCTCATTTGGGGAGTGAGGAAGAAGAGCTCAATGCCATGACCTTGTACAGATCATTGTTTTCAGAGCTAGAATCTCCCTTAAGTATATATTCTTAAAGCAAATACTTTTTTGTTAAGAGTCTACTTCAGTAGGAGGGAATTTCCTTGATAGGCCTATCTTCTGAGACTATACAATATGAAAACTGTTACATTTTATTTTTTCATCATTTGTTCATCTATTTTGGTCATGTAAAAGTAACCAGATTTCTTTTTTTATTATATGGTTTTCTATGAATATTTTTTGTATGCAATTTGGTATGTAAAAACCTTTCCATGTATTTGTGAAAACCATGTCTACTGTGTGTTAAAGCTTAGTGAAGTTGTTATACTATTAAGTTTTTTGAGTTTTGTATGAAGATAATTGTCATAAATCAAGAATATAAGCCTTATGATAATTATGTGCCCACACATTTGATGAGAAGCCTATGGAGAGATGATAGAGAACATTTTCCTTTCTTGCACATAAGCAGATTTCTTTAATTACTTGAAAGACTTTGCGTGCCTGCTCCGAACAGCTACAAAATCCTTCACCATGCCAGCTGCTCACTCCAAAACCCAATCTAGTTAGTCAATCTTGCGGTTCCCGGAACTGACACATTTTTTTGAGGTGTTATCAGTTCTTAACCCAAGGGCAAGAAAAGGAGCCCTTTTTTTGCTCTTGATTCTGTATTTTTATTAATATGTATAGCCTAAGAGTGCTTTAGCTTCTTTAGCTATCGGTAATAAATCATAAACACGGTGTCGTGCAGTACAAATAATTTTGCACCTTGCCTTTTCCCTCCATGCCAGGCTGTTGGAATGTATGCAAGCTGCTGTGTGCAGTTTGGCTTTTGCATCTTATTACTGGCTGGGCTCTTCTGCTCCATGTGAATGTACTGCCAGTTGTTTGTTCCTTCCTCCTTCCTCTCTGATGGGCTCTTGGATGATTTCACCCCTTTCATTCTTCCATGTGGTACTTCAGTGACCCGTACATAGTGATTAACAGACTCCAGAACTAGATTGCTTGGGTTTGTGGTCCCACCACTACTAGTTATACGACTTTGGCGAGTCATAAACCTCTGTGCCTCAGTGTACTCATCGGTAAAATGTGGTATATTTCCTCTGAGAAAGGCGTGTTATGAGGGCAATAGAGTGAAAACATAGGAAGGACTTAGAACAGTGCCTGGCACGTAAAAGGCTCTGTACAAGTCTTAGCTATAACATTTATTAACGTGGTTCTTTGACATACCTTCTGAGGTCTAAGGTGACACTTTCTCATGAGTAAATGCCTAGAAGGGTAATTTCTGGGCCATAGCATAGGAATATTTTCAGTTTTGCTTGAAAATTATTAAGTTGTTCTCTAAAGACATTGTACCAACTTACACTTCTACTTGCAGTGTGTAAGTTCCTGTTTTTCCTCATCTTCACCAACACCTTCAGTCTGATAGGTGACAGGGTATTTCTCTGTTATTTTAATTTACATTTCTTGATGAAGAGTGAAGTTGAAAATCTTTTCTAATTGGCCTTCCTGGGAATTGCCAATTAATATTCTTTGTTCGTTCTTTGTTCAAAACAACATATATAATGCTGGATACAAGCAGATGAAATTAAAATGTAAGGAAGCTCACTTTTTACCTCTAGGAGGAAGGAGCAGGAATGGAATGAAAGAATAAGACTTAAATGTAACTGAACATTTTAAACAACAAAAATTTGGAAAATTTTTATGTTATATCTGGGTGATGAGTAGCTGGTTATAGTTTACATTATTTGTCATTTTCAATATTTTATAAATTTTTTTTTTCTCTTTATATTTTTTTATTTTATTTTATTTTTTTAAACATCTTTATTGAAGTATAATTGCCTTACAATGGTGTGTTAGCTTCTGCTTTATAACAAAGTGAATCAGTTATACATATACAATATGTTCCCATATCTCTTCCCTCTTGCATCTCCCTCCCTCCCACCCTCCCCATCCCACCCCTCTAGGTGGTCACAAAGTACCGAGCTGATCTCCCTGTGCTATGCGGCTGCTTCCCACTAGCTATCTATTTTACATTTGGTAGTGTATATATGTCCATGACACTCTCTCACCCTGTCACATCTCACCCCAACCCCTCCCCATATCCTCAAGTCCATTCTCTAGTAGGTCTGTGTCTTTATTCCCGTCTTGCCACTAGGTTCTTCATGGCCTTTTTTTTTTTTTTTTTCCTTAGATTCCGTATATATGTGTTAGCATACTGTATTTGTTTTTCTCTTTCTGACTTACTTCACTCTGTATGACAGACTCTAACTCCATCCACCTCATTACAAATACCTCCATTTCATTTCTTTTTATGGCTGAGTAATATTCCATTGTATATATGTGCCACATCTTCTTTATCCATTCATCTGTCGATGGACATTTAGGTTGCTTCCATGTCCTGGCTATTGTAAATAGAGCTGCAATGAACATTTTGGTACATGACTCTTTTTGAACTATGGTTTTCTCAGGGTATATGCCCAGTAGTGGGATTGCTGGATCGTATGGTAGTTCTATTTGTAGTTTTTTAAGGAACCTCCATACTGTTCTCCATAGTGGCTGTATCAATTTACATTCCCACCAACAGTGCAAGAGAGTTCCCTTTCCTCCACACCCTCTCCAGCATTTATTGTTTCTAGATTTTTTGATGATGGCCATTCTGACCGGTGTGAGATGATATCTCATTGTAGTTTTGATTTGCATTTCTCTAATGAGTAATGATGTTGAGCATTCTTTCATGTGTCTGTAGGCCATCTGTATATCTTCTTTGGAGAAATGTCTGTTTAGGTCTTCTGCCCATTTTTGGTATAATTTTTAAAAGAGAAATCAGTTAGGTTTTATTGTCAAGCCAGGTCATGATGTGTTTGAGATTCAGACCCTCTTTTTGATTGGACATACTTTTGTACTTTTCTCACTTTTGGGTGGAAGGCATTGGTTTTCTTAGTATCTCAAGAGTAGTTAGCAATGGGTGTGTGTACAGAGGTAGTCATGCACTGTCATGTAACACAAACTGAAAGATACTGTCTTAAAATAGCCTTTATATGAAATCACCTTCCCGTAGATAACCAATAATTAAGTGATAGCAATATTCTAAATATCATTGAGTAAGAAAATTAGTATGTACGTTACTGCAAGATAACCAGTTACTTACAGTAAAATCTTAATTATAAAAGTATAAACAGTAAAATTAAAATGATAACATTCACTTTATTAAAAAATATGGAAAATATATTTGGAAAGTAATAGGATCAGAAAAGGGAAAATCTTCAGCTTCTTGACAATACAGGATGATTATGGTGTGATTAAATAATAAAATATCCTATAGAATATTCTATTTTAAACGTTTTATTGAATATAAGTTACCAAAATTAACTATCAGTTATTATACTTGGATATCATATAAAAGTACTATTCTCCTTCATTTTAGAATGACTTCTATTTTAGATAACGTCATTAAAATAGGTTAAATGTTATTGCCTATGTAAGGAAACAAATCACATAAACCCACTTGCTCTCATTGCTTATCTATTTAGCACGTTTCAAGGCTCTTGTGTATTCAGCCCACAAAATCCACTTTAGCAGGGTCCATTTGCCTAATATTTATTGGCTGATTACATAACAGTCTTACAACGTCTTGAATAACAATTTTTAAAAGCACGTGTTTATTTAACAGTTTACTAATAGCCGTTGAAAATAACAATGTTGCATTTCCTTTAAATATCCTCTCTATTTCAAGAACTTTTTGTTAAATCTGGTGTATTTTGTCCCTTTGTGTTGGTTAAACCTGAAGCATGTTATGAAAGAATCTGATTCCATTATTTGTAGTTTTAGTCAGAAGGATTAATAATATTAAATTAGAAAGATTAGCTAATTCAATATTTATTTTTCCCAAACACTACTGTAGCAAAAAGTTGTTCATTTTGAGGACTGTTATTGTGTTGTTCACACTTTTCAATGTATTTCCTATATTTTAGGTGTAGATACATTTAAAATTCCTTCTTAACGTTGCTTTGAAAACGGGTATGGGGAGAAATAAAGAGGAGGATTTGAGTGTAAAAATAAGCCCCACTTAGAAATTCAGCATACTTTTAAAAGATCATCTAAAGTTAAATTATAGCTTATAGTTAAACTCTAATAAAGACTCAAAATATTAATAGATGTTCTAACATATTAACAGTAATAGAGTATGTGACTCAAAATAGGCCCCCAAATGCAAACAATGAAACTAAATGGAGCACAGCATCAAAAAATCTGGCAGTAAAATCATTTTGCCCCACCCTATAGCTCATGCTGTTCCCAAGGAAGAAGCAGTGAGTTCTAAGGCTTAAGTTTTGGCAAAAGTTTTCATCATTCTCAGACCTCCTTCAAACTCCTAGATCTGTATTCAATTTCACCATTCTTTTCATCCCCCTGTTCCATTTCCTCATCCTCCGCTCTTACTGACCACTTTATAAACATCAGGAATACCTGCACAACTTGATGTAATTTAAGTGCACCCTAAAACAAAGCGGCATCTAAAATGAGTAGGTAAAATAGCTTGCCTTTGCTTAGTAACTTGAAGACTCACTTGTTGGGTGGTAAGGGTAGGAGGGAGACTGAATTTGTTGACTAACTGACAAAACTGAGTAGACTAATACGTCTTAACTATTCTATTCCCAGGACAATTCTTTATTTCACTGATACTTTATGACTTTGTTCAGAGCACAGCGGTCACAGACTCTGCAAGGTAGGCTGGTTTCTCAGACTCCAGCAGGTTCCCTGAGTGTTGGCATAGATGCACCAAGCCCAGCACATGGCAGAGCATAGGGCACTGAGTATCATTTCC